>NC_137151.1:29629293-30229293 GCF_951394435.1 Stenella coeruleoalba
AGTTTACATTCCGTGTATTACTGATATCTTATGATGTTTCTTTTTCTGTGTGACTTACTTCAGTTAGAATCATCATACCTGAATCCACTCATTGTGCTGCTAAGGGCCTGATGACACAGATTTCATTGCTGAGTGATATTGCTTTGTAAGTAAATACCACAACTTCTTTATCCATTTTTCACTTTCTGCGATGTTGAACTTGTACTGTAAACGAGGTTCTTGTAAACAGAGCCGTTCCAAACTTTGGGGTGGCTGTGTCTTTTTGATTTTAATTTCCCTAAGCTATAGGACCATAAGTGGAAGTGCCCTAGGTTCTGTTGCTTTGTTTTTTAGATGTTTCAGGAAACACCATACACTTCTCCCGAGTGGTTGTTGGCAATTTACATCCTGCCCATCAGCATAACAAGGCTCCCAGTTCTCCATGGCCTGTCCTGCCTTTCTGGATTTTACACTTTTTTCAGATGGCCCTTTTGACCGGGGGGAAGTGAGACTTCATTGTAGTGCAGATTTCCTTTGCAAGCTTGCTTGGTTGGCCAAAAAGGGCGTATGCGTTTTTTCCTGAATATATTCAGGAAAAAACGCATACGCCCTTTTTGGCCAAGTGCATCATTGTGGACGTTCTGCCTCTTTTCCTATGCTTTCAATGCAATTCCAGTCTACCTCCTGAAATCGGTTTCCTGCAATTCTGCCCCGCTTTCAAGTCCTCTTGGCAGCCTTACTTCAGTCTATTTTTGGACGATAGCTGTCATTTATAACTCTGCAGGTTTGTGAATTACAGTGCCCCTGAACTCCTTTCTTCAACTCGCTTTCGTTTGAGCTGGCCGCAACACCGCAGGATGGCTTCAGGCCCTAATCTGGTTCCGGTACGGCACGCTGAGCCTTTGGTTATTTCCTCTTCCTGGTGGGAAATGAGAGTTAAATTTGCCCGTCCAAACACCTCCAGCTAGTCTCTCATTGGTTCTCGCTATTCCTGTTCATCTTCCGCAGAAATTGCAAACTGGGCCAAACAGGAGGTTAAAGGCGCTGACTCTCCAAGTGGGGAGAGTGTTAGTAAAGCGTCTGGAATGTTGCACCCGAGTACCAGGGGAGGAAAACTGAGACATATTTGAACACGTCTCCCGTTCACATGGTTGATCATACTTGGGTTCCACATGCATGTTTTAGCTGAAGGAAGAATACCTTAAACCTGGAGAGTTGAGACCCGTGTAATGGGTACCATGCAATATGACTTCAAAGGGTCTTCATTTGCTCACCGAACCTCTTCAATCCTATCACTGCTGCGTTTATGCCCCTGTACACATGCTTGATTCTCTTTCGGAGACATAGCAATCCCTAGGTTTTAAGATACTTACTAGTCAGGCACATTCTTAGGCGTTTAATATGCGGTGTTGAGTCCATTTCGTTGAGCAAGGAGTAGCTCTTGTCTATTCCATATTTGACTTAAGGAACTTTATCTGTGCTCATTTCAATCTCTGGTTTCATGCAGCACCCCAACTCACCTTTACCCTTAAGCAAGCATAGTTGGTTTTCTAAATTTGAGACCCTGTTCTGTTCTGTAATTCAGTTCCTGTGTAGCCAAGTTTACATTCCGTGTATTAGTGATATCTTATGATGTTTCTTTTTCTGTGTGACTTACTTCAGTTAGAATCATCATACCTGAATCCACTCATTGTGCTGCTAAGGGCCTGATGACACAGATTTCATTGCTGAGTGATATTGCTTTGTAAGTAAATACCACAACTTCTTTATCCATTTTTCACTTTCTGCGATGTTGAACTTGTACTGTAAACGAGGTTCTTGTAAACAGAGGCGTCCCAAACTTTGGGGTGGCTGTGTCTTTTTGATTTTAATTTCCCTAAGCTATAGGACCATAAGTGGCAGTGCCCTAGGCTCTGTTGCTTTGTTTTTTAGATGTTTCAGGAAACACCATACACTTCTCCCGAGTGGTTGTTGGCAATTTACATCCCGCCCATCAGCATAACAAGGCTCCCAGTTCTCCATGGCCTGTCCTGCCTTTCTGGATTTTACACTTTTTTCAGATGGCCCTTTTGACCGGGGGGAAGTGAGACTTCATTGTAGTGCAGATTTCCTTTGCAAGCTTGCTTGGTTGGCCAAAAAGGGCGTATGCGTTTTTTCCTGAATATATTCAGGAAAAAACGCATACGCCCTTTTTGGCCAAGTGCATCATTGTGGACGTTCTGCCTCTTTTCCTATGCTTTCAATGCAATTCCAGTCTACCTCCTGAAATCGGTTTCCTGCAATTCTGCCCCGCTTTCAAGTCCTCTTGGCAGCCTTACTTCAGTCTATTTTTGGACGATAGCTGTCATTTATAACTCTGCAGGTTTGTGAATTACAGTGCCCCTGAGCTCCTTTCTTCAACTCGCTTTCTTGTGACCTGGCCGCAACACCGCAGGATGGCTTCAGGCCCTAATCTGGTTCCGGTACGGCACGCTGAGCCTTTGGTTATTTCCTCTTCCTGGTGGGAAATGAGAGTTAAATTTGCCCGTCCAGACACCTCCAGCAAGCCTCTCATTTGTTCTCGCTATTCCTGTTCATCTTCCACAGAAATTGCAAACTGGGCCAAACAGGAGGTTAAAGGCGCTGACTCTCCAAGTGGGGAGAGTGTTAGTAAAGCGTCTGGAATGTTGCACCCGAGTACCAGGGGAGGAAAACTGAGACATATTTGAACACGTCTCCCGATCACATGGTTGATCATACTCTGGGTTCCACATGCATGTTTTAGCTGAAGGAAGAATACCTAAAACCTGGGTAATTGAAACCCGTGGAATGGGTACCATGCAATATGACTTCAAAGGGTCTTCATTTGCTCACCGAACCTCTCCAATCCTATCACTGCTGCGTTTATGCCCCTGTACACATGCTTGATTCTCTTTCGGAGACATAGCAATCCATAGGTTTTACGATACTTACTAGTCAGGTACATTCTTAGGCGTTTAATATGCGGTGTTGAGTCCATTTCGTTGAGCAAGGAGTGGCTCTTGTCTATTCCATATTTGGCTTAAGGAACTTTATCTGTGCTCATTTCAATCTCTGGTTTTATGCAGCAACCCAACTCACCTTTCCCCTTAAGCAAGCATAAGTTGGTTTTCTAAATTTGAGAACCTGTTCTGTTTTGGAATTCAGTTCCTGTGTAGCCATGTTTACATTCCGTGTATTAGTGATATCTTATGATGTTTCTTTTTCTGTGTGACTTATTTCAGTTAGAATCATCGTACCTGAATCTACTCATTATGCTGCTACGTGCCTGATGACATAGATTTCATTGTTGAGTGATACTGCATTGTACGTAAGTACCACAAGTTCTTTATCCATTTTTCACTTTCTGCGATGTTGAACTTGTACTGTAAACGAGGTTCTTGTAAACAGAGCCGTTCCAAACTTTGGGGTGGCTGTGTCTTTTTGATTTTAATTTCCCTAAGCTATAGGACCATAAGTGGAAGTGCCCTAGGCTCTGTTGCTTTGTTTTTTAGATGTTTCAGGAAACACCATACACTTCTCCCAAGTGTCTGTTGGCAATTTACATCCCGCCCATCAGCATAACAAGGCTCCCAGTTCTCAATGGCCTGTCCTGCCTTTCTGGATTTTACACTTTTTTCAGATGGCCCTTTTGACCAGGGGGAAGTGAGACTTCATTGTAGTGCAGATTTCCTTTGCTTGCTTGCTTGGTTGGCCAAAAACGGCGTATGCGTTTTTTCCTGAATATATTCAGGAAAAAACGCATACGCCCTTTTTGGCCAAGTGCATCATTGTGGACGTTCTGCCTCTTTTCCTATGCTTTCAATGCAATTCCAGTCTACCTCCTGAAATCGGTTTCCTGCAATTCTGCCCCGCTTTCAAGTCCTCTTGGCAGCCTTACTTCAGTCTATTTTTGGACGATAGCTGTCATTTATAACTCTGCAGGTTTGTGAATTACAGTGCCCCTGAGCTCCTTTCTTCAACTCGCTTTCTTGTGACCTGGCCGCAACACCGCAGGATGGCTTCAGGCCCTAATCTGGTTCCGGAACGGCACGCTGAGCCTTTGGTTATTTCCTCTTCCTGGTGGGAAATGAGAGTTAAATTTGCCCGTCCAGACACCTCCAGCTAGTCTCTCATTGGTTCTCGCTATTCCTGTTCATCTTCCGCAGAAATTGCAAACTGTGCCAAACAGGAGTTTAAAGTGCCTGACTCTCCAAGTCAGGAGAGTGTTAGTAAAGCGTCTGGAATGTTGCACCCGAGTACCAGGGGAGGAAAACTGAGACATATTTGAACACGTCTCCCGTTCACATGGTTGATCATACTTGGGTTCCACATGCATGTTTTAGCTGAAGGAAGAATACCTTAAACCTGGAGAGTTAAGACCCGTGTAATGGGTACCATGCAATATGACTTCAAAGGGTCTTCATTTGCTCACCGAACCTCTCCAATCCTATCACTGCTGCGTTTATGCCCCTGTACACATGCTTGATTCTCTTTCAGAGACATAGCAATCCATAGGTTTTAAGATACTTACTAGTCAGGTACATTGTTAGGCGTTTAATATGCGGTGTTGAGTCCATTTCGTTGAGCAAGGAGTAGCTCTTGTCTATTCCATATTTGACTTAAGGAACTTTATCTGTGCTCATTTCAATCTCTGGTTTTATGCAGCACCCCAACTCACCTTTACCCTTAAGCAAGCATAAGTTGGTTTTCTAAATTTGAGACCCTGTTCTGTTCTGTAATTCAGTTCCTGTGTAGCCAAGTTTCCATTCCGTGTATTACTGATATCTTATGATGTTTCTTTTTCTGTGTGACTTATTTCAGTTAGAATCATCATACCTGAATCCACTCATTGGGATGCTAAGGTCCTGATGACATAGATTTCATTGCTGAGTGATATTGCTTTGTAAGTAAATACCACAACTTCTTTATCCATTTTTCACTTTCTGCGATGTTGAACTTGTACTGTAAACGAGGTTCTTGTAAACAGAGGCATCCCAAACTTTGGGGTGGCTGTGTCTTTTTGATTTTAATTTCCCTAAGCTATAGGACCATAAGTGGCAGTGCCCTAGGCTCTGTTGCTTTGTTTTTTAGATGTTTCAGGAAACACCATACACTTCTCCCGAGTGGTTGTTGGCAATTTACATCCCGCCCATCAGCATAACAAGGCTCCCAGTTCTCTATGGCCTGTCCTGCCTTTCTGGATTTTACACTTTTTTCAGATGGCCCTTTTGACCGGGGGGAAGTGAGACTTCATTGTAGTGCAGATTTCCTTTGCAAGCTTGCTTGGTTGGCCAAAAAGGGCGTATGCGTTTTTTCCTGAATATATTCAGGAAAAAACGCATACGCCCTTTTTGGCCAAGTGCATCATTGTGGACGTTCTGCCTCTTTTCCTATGCTTTCAATGCAATTCCAGTCTACCTCCTGAAATCGGTTTCCTGCAATTCTGCCCCGCTTTCAAGTCCTCTTGGCAGCCTTACTTCAGTCTATTTTTGGACGATAGCTGTCATTTATAACTCTGCAGGTTTGTGAATTACAGTGCCCCTGAGCTCCTTTCTTCAACTCGCTTTCTTGTGACCTGGCCGCAGCACCGCAGGATGGCTTCAGGCCCTAATCTGGTTCTGGCCCGGCATGATGAGCCTTTGGTTAATTCCTCTTCCTGGTGGGAAATGAGAGTTAAATTTGCCCATCCAGACACCTCCAGCTAGCCTCTCATTGGTTCTCGCTATTCCTGTTCATCTTCCGCAGAAATTGCAAACTGGGCCAAACAGGAGGTTAAAGGGACTGACTCTCCAAGTGGGGAGAGTGTTAGTAAAGCGTCTGGAATGTTGCCCCCGAGTACCAGGGGAGGAAAACTGAGACATATTTGAACACGTCTCCCGATCACATGGTTGATCATACTCTAGGTTCCACATGCATGTTTTAGCTGAAGGAAGAATACCTTAAAACTGGGTAGTTGAAACCCGTGGAATGGGTACCATGCAATATGACTTCAAAGGGTCTTCATTTGCTCACCGAACCTCTCCAATCCTATCACTGCTGCGTTTATGCCCCTGTACACATGCTTGATTCTCTTTCGGAGACATAGCAATCCATAGGTTTTAAGATACTTACTAGTCAGGTACATTCTTAGGCGTTTAATATGCGGTGTTGAGTCCATTTCGTTGAGCAAGGAGTAGCTCTTGTCTATTCCATATTTGGCTTAAGGAACTTTATCTGTGCTCATTTCAGTCTCTGGTTTTATGCTGCATCCCAACTCACCTTTACCCTTAAGCAAGAATAAGTTGGTTTTCTAAATTTGAGACCCTGTTCTGTTCTGGAATTCAGTTCCTGTGTAGCCAAGTTTACATTCCGTGTATTACTGATATCTTATGATGTTTCTTTTTCTGTGTGACTTATTTCAGTTAGAATCATCATACCTGAATCCACTCATTGTGCTGCTAAGGGCCTGATGACACAGATTTCATTGCTGAGTGATATTGCTTTGTAAGTAAATACCACAACTTCTTTATCCATTTTTCACTTTCTGCGATGTTGAACTTGTACTGTAAACGAGGTTCTTGTAAACAGAGCCGTTCCAAACTTTGGGGTGGCTGTGTCTTTTTGATTTTAATTTCCCTAAGCTATAGGACCATAAGTGGAAGTGCCCTAGGTTCTGTTGCTTTGTTTTTTAGATGTTTCAGGAAACACCATACACTTCTCCCGAGTGGTTGTTGGCAATTTACATCCCGCCCATCAGCATAACAAGGCTCCCAGTTCTCCATGGCCTGTCCTGCCTTTCTGGATTTTACACTTTTTTCAGATGGCTCTTTTGATCGGGGGGAAGTGAGACTTCATTGTAGTGCAGATTTCCTTTGCAAGCTTGCTTGGTTGGCCAAAAAGGGCGTATGCGTTTTTTCCTGAATATATTCAGGAAAAAACGCATACGCCCTTTTTGGCCAAGTGCATCATTGTGGACGTTCTGCCTCTTTTCCTATGCTTTCAATGCAATTCCAGTCTACCTCCTGAAATCGGTTTCCTGCAATTCTGCCCCGCTTTCAAGTCCTCTTGGCAGCCTTACTTCAGTCTATTTTTGGACGATAGCTGTCATTTATAACTCTGCAGGTTTGTGAATTACAGTGCCCCTGAGCTCCTTTCTTCAACTCGCTTTCTTGTGACCTGGCCGCAACACCGCAGGATGGCTTCAGGCCCTAATCTGGTTCCGGCACGGCATGCTGAGCCTTTGGTTATTTCCTCTTCCTGGTGGGAAATGAGAGTTAAATTTGCCCGTCCAGACACCTCCAGCTAGTCTCTCATTGGTTCTCGCTATTTCTGTTCATCTTCCGCAGAAATTGCAAACTGGGCCAAACAGGAGGTTAAAGGCGCTGACTCTCCAATTGGGGAGAGTGTTAGTAAAGCATCTGGAATGTTGCACCCGAGTACCAGGGGAGGAAAACTGAGACATATTTGAACACGTCTCCCGTTCACATGGTTGATCATACTTGGGTTCCACATGCATGTTTTAGCTGAAGGAAGAATACCTAAAACCTGGAGAGTTGAGACCCGTGGAATGGGTACCATGCAATATGACTTCAAAGGGTCTTCATTTGCTCACCGAACCTCTCCAATCCTATCACTGCTGCGTTTATGCCCCTGTACACATGCTTGATTCTCTTTCGGAGGCATAGCAATCCATAGGTTTTAAGATACTTACTAGTCAGGTACATTCTTAGGCGTTTAATATGCGGTGTTGAGTCCATTTCGTTGAGCAAGGAGTAGCTCTTGTCTATTCCATATTTGACTTAAGGAACTTTATCTGTGCTCATTTCAATCTCTGGTTTATGCAGCACCCCAACTCACCTTCACCCTTAAGCAAGCATAAGTTGGTTTTCTAAATTTGAGACCCTGTTCTGTTCTGTAATTCAGTTCCTGTGTAGCCAAGTTTCCATTCCGTGTATTACTGATATCTTATGATGTTTCTTTTTCTGTGTGACTTACTTCAGTTAGAATCATCATACCTGAATCCACTCATTGTGCTGCTAAGGGCCTGATGACACAGATTTCATTGCTGAGTGATATTGCTTTGTAAGTAAATACCACAACTTCTTTCCATTTTTCACTTTCTGCGATGTTGAACTTGTACTGTAAACGAGGTTCTTGTAAACAGAGCCGTTCTAAACTTTGGGGTGGCTGTGTCTTTTTGATTTTATTTTCCCTAAGCTGTAGGCCCATAAGTGGAAGTGCCCTAGGTTCTGTTGCTTTGTTTTTTAGATGTTTCAGGAAACACCATACACTTCTCCCGAGTGGTTGTTGGCAATTTACATCCCGCCCATCAGCATAACAAGGCTCCCAGTTCTCCATGGCCTGTCCTGCCTTTCTGGATTTTACACTTTTTTCAGATGGCCCTTTTGACCGGGGGGAAGTGAGACTTCATTGTAGTGCAGATTTCCTTTGCAAGCTTGCTTGGTTGGCCAAAAAGGGCGTATGCGTTTTTTCCTGAATATATTCAGGAAAAAACGCATACGCCCTTTTTGGCCAAGTGCATCATTGTGGACGTTCTGCCTCTTTTCCTATGCTTTCAATGCAATTCCAGTCTACCTCCTGAAATCGGTTTCCTGCAATTCTGCCCCGCTTTCAAGTCCTCTTGGCAGCCTTACTTCAGTCTATTTTTGGACGATAGCTGTCATTTATAACTCTGCAGGTTTGTGAATTACAGTGCCCCTGAGCTCCTTTCTTCAACTCGCTTTCTTGTGACCTGGCCGCAACACCGCAGGATGGCTTCAGGCCCTAATCTGGTTCCGGCACGGCATGCTGAGCCTTTGGTTATTTCCTCTTCCTGGTGGGAAATGAGAGTTAAATTTGCCCGTCCAGACACCTCCAGCTAGTCTCTCATTGGTTCTCGCTATTTCTGTTCATCTTCCGCAGAAATTGCAAACTGGGCCAAACAGGAGGTTAAAGGCGCTGACTCTCCAATTGGGGAGAGTGTTAGTAAAGCATCTGGAATGTTGCACCCGAGTACCAGGGGAGGAAAACTGAGACATATTTGAACACGTCTCCCGTTCACATGGTTGATCATACTTGGGTTCCACATGCATGTTTTAGCTGAAGGAAGAATACCTAAAACCTGGAGAGTTGAGACCCGTGGAATGGGTACCATGCAATATGACTTCAAAGGGTCTTCATTTGCTCACCGAACCTCTCCAATCCTATCACTGCTGCGTTTATGCCCCTGTACACATGCTTGATTCTCTTTCGGAGGCATAGCAATCCATAGGTTTTAAGATACTTACTAGTCAGGTACATTCTTAGGCGTTTAATATGCGGTGTTGAGTCCATTTCGTTGAGCAAGGAGTAGCTCTTGTCTATTCCATATTTGACTTAAGGAACTTTATCTGTGCTCATTTCAATCTCTGGTTTATGCAGCACCCCAACTCACCTTCACCCTTAAGCAAGCATAAGTTGGTTTTCTAAATTTGAGACCCTGTTCTGTTCTGTAATTCAGTTCCTGTGTAGCCAAGTTTCCATTCCGTGTATTACTGATATCTTATGATGTTTCTTTTTCTGTGTGACTTACTTCAGTTAGAATCATCATACCTGAATCCACTCATTGTGCTGCTAAGGGCCTGATGACACAGATTTCATTGCTGAGTGATATTGCTTTGTAAGTAAATACCACAACTTCTTTCCATTTTTCACTTTCTGCGATGTTGAACTTGTACTGTAAACGAGGTTCTTGTAAACAGAGCCGTTCTAAACTTTGGGGTGGCTGTGTCTTTTTGATTTTATTTTCCCTAAGCTGTAGGCCCATAAGTGGAAGTGCCCTAGGTTCTGTTGCTTTGTTTTTTAGATGTTTCAGGAAACACCATACACTTCTCCCGAGTGGTTGTTGGCAATTTACATCCCGCCCATCAGCATAACAAGGCTCCCAGTTCTCCATGGCCTGTCCTGCCTTTCTGGATTTTACACTTTTTTCAGATGGCCCTTTTGACCGGGGGGAAGTGAGACTTCATTGTAGTGCAGATTTCCTTTGCAAGCTTGCTTGGTTGGCCAAAAAGGGCGTATGCGTTTTTTCCTGAATATATTCAGGAAAAAACGCATACGCCCTTTTTGGCCAAGTGCATCATTGTGGACGTTCTGCCTCTTTTCCTATGCTTTCAATGCAATTCCAGTCTACCTCCTGAAATCGGTTTCCTGCAATTCTGCCCCGCTTTCAAGTCCTCTTGGCAGCCTTACTTCAGTCTATTTTTGGACGATAGCTGTCATTTATAACTCTGCAGGTTTGTGAATTACAGTGCCCCTGAGCTCCTTTCTTCAACTTGCTTTCTTGTGACCTGGCCGCAACACCGCAGGATGGCTTCAGGCCCTAATCTGGTTCCGGTACGGCACGCTGAGCCTTTGGTTATTTCCTCTTCCTGGTGGGAAATGAGAGTTAAATTTGCCCGTCCAAACACCTCCAGCTAGTCTCTCATTGGTTCTCGCTATTCCTGTTCATCTTCCGCAGAAATTGCAAAACTGGGCCAAACAGGAGGTTAAAGGCGCTGACTCTCCAAGTGGGGAGAGTGTTAGTAAAGCGTCTGGAATGTTGCACCCGAGTACCAGGGGAGGAAAACTGAGACATATTTGAACACGTCTCCCGTTCACATGGTTGATCATACTTGGGTTCCACATGCATGTTTTAGCTGAAGGAAGAATACCTTAAACCTGGAGAGTTAAGACCCGTGTAATGGGTACCATGCAATATGTCTTCAAAGGGTCTTCATTTGCTCACCGAACCTCTCCAATCCTATCACTGCTGCGTTTATGCCCCTGTACACATGCTTGATTCTCTTTCGGAGACATAGCAATCCATAGGTTTTAAGATACTTACTAGTCAGGTACATTGTTAGGTGTTTAATATGCGGTGTTGAGTCCATTTCGTTGAGCAAGGAGTAGCTCTTGTCTATTCCATATTTGGCTTAAGGAACTTTATCTGTGCTCATTTCAATCTCTGGTTTTATGCAGCACCCCAACTCACCTTTACCCTTAAGCAAGCATAAGTTGGTTTTCTAAATTTGAGTCCCTGTTCTGTTCTGTAATTCAGTTCCTGTGTAGCCAAGTTTACATTCCGTGTATTACTGATATCTTATGATGTTTCTTTTTCTGTGTGACTTACTTCAGTTAGAATCATCATACCTGAATCCACTCATTGTGATGCTAAGGGCCTGATGACATAGATTTCATTGCTGAGTGATATTGCTTTGTAAGTAAATACCACAACTTCTTTATCCATTTTTCACTTTCTGCGATGTTGAACTTGTACTGGAAACGAGGTTCTTGTAAACAGAGGCGTCCCAAACTTTGGGGTGGCTGTGTCTTTTTGATTTTAATTTCCCTAAGCTATAGGACCATAAGTGGCAGTGCCCTAGGCTCTGTTGCTTTGTTTTTTAGATGTTTCAGGAAACACCATAAACTTCTCCCGAGTGGTTGTTGGCAATTTACATCCCGCCCATCAGCATAACAAGGCTCCCAGTTCTCCATGGCCTGTCCTGCCTTTCTGGATTTTACACTTTTTTCAGATGGCCCTTTTGACCGGGGGGAAGTGAGACTTCATTGTAGTGCAGATTTCCTTTGCAAGCTTGCTTTGTTGGCCAAATAGGGCGTATGCGTTTTTTCCTGAATATATTCAGGAAAAAACGCATACGCCCTTTTTGGCCAAGTGCATCATTGTGGACGTTCTGCCTCTTTTCCTATGCTTTCAATGCAATTTCAGTCTACCTCCTGAAATCGGTTTCCTGCAATTCTGCCCCGCTTTCAAGTCCTCTTGGCAGCCTTACTTCAGTCTATTTTTGGACGATAGCTGTCATTTATAACTCTGCAGGTTTGTGAATTACAGTGCCCCTGAGCTCCTTTCTTCAACTCGCTTTCTTGTGACCTGGCCGCAACACCGCAGGATGGCTTCAGGCCCTAATCTGGTTCCGGTATGGCACGCTGAGCCTTTGGTTATTTCCTCTTCCTGGTGGGAAATGAGAGTTAAATTTGCCCGTCCAGAAACCTCCAGCTAGTCTCTCATTGGTTCTCGCTATTCCTGTTCATCTTCCGCAGAAATTGCAAACTGGGCCAAACAGGAGGTTAAAGGCGCTGACTCTCCAAGTGGGGAGAGTGTTAGTAAAGCGTCTGGAATGTTGCACCCGAGTACCAGGGAGGAAAACTGAGACATATTTGAACACGTCTCCCGTTCACATGGTTGATCATACTTGGGTTCCACATGCATGTTTTAGCTGAAGGAAGAATACCTTAAACCTGGAGCGTTGAGACCCGTGTAATGGGTACCATGCAATATGACTTCAAAGGGTCTTCATTTGCTCACCGAACCTCTCCAATCCTATCACTGCAGCGTTTATGCCCCTGAACACATGCTTGATTCTCTTTCGGAGACATAGCAATCCATAGGTTTTAAGATACTTACTAGTCAGGCACATTCTTAGGCGTTTAATATGCGGTGTTGAGTCCATTTCGTTGAGCAAGGAGTAGCTCTTGTCTATTCCATATTTGGCTTAAGGAACTTTATCTGTGCTCATTTCAATCTCTGGTTTTATGCAGCACCCCAACTCACCTTTACCCTTAAGCAAGCATAAGTTGGTTTTCTAAATTTGAGTCCCTGTTCTGTTCTGTAATTCAGTTCCTGTGTAGCCAAGTTTACATTCCGTGTATTACTGATATCTTATGATGTTTCTTTTTCTGTGTGACTTATTTCAGTTAGAATCATCATACCTGAATCCACTCATTGTGATGCTAAGGGCCTGATGACATAGATTTCATTGCTGAGTGATATTGCTTTGTAAGTAAATACCACAACTTCTTTATCCATTTTTCACTTTCTGCGATGTTGAACTTGTACTGGAAACGAGGTTCTTGTAAACAGAGGCGTCCCAAACTTTGGGGTGGCTGTGTCTTTTTGATTTTAATTTCCCTAAGCTATAGGACCATAAGTGGCAGTGCCCTAGGCTCTGTTGCTTTGTTTTTTAGATGTTTCAGGAAACACCATAAACTTCTCCCGAGTGGTTGTTGGCAATTTACATCCCGCCCATCAGCATAACAAGGCTCCCAGTTCTCCATGGCCTGTCCTGCCTTTCTGGATTTTACACTTTTTTCAGATGGCCCTTTTGACCGGGGGGAAGTGAGACTTCATTGTAGTGCAGATTTCCTTTGCAAGCTTGCTTTGTTGGCCAAATAGGGCGTATGCGTTTTTTCCTGAATATATTCAGGAAAAAACGCATACGCCCTTTTTGGCCAAGTGCATCATTGTGGACGTTCTGCCTCTTTTCCTATGCTTTCAATGCAATTTCAGTCTACCTCCTGAAATCGGTTTCCTGCAATTCTGCCCCGCTTTCAAGTCCTCTTGGCAGCCTTACTTCAGTCTATTTTTGGACGATAGCTGTCATTTATAACTCTGCAGGTTTGTGAATTACAGTGCCCCTGAGCTCCTTTCTTCAACTCGCTTTCTTTTGAGCTGGCCGCAACACCGCAGGATGGCTTCAGGCCCTAATCTGGTTCCGGTACGGCACGCTGAGCCTTTGGTTATTTCCTCTTCCTGGTGGGAAATGAGAGTTAAATTTGCCCGTCCAAACACCTCCAGCTAGTCTCTCATTGGTTCTCGCTATTCCTGTTCATCTTTCGCAGAAATTGCAAAACTGGGCCAAACAGGAGGTTAAAGGCGCTGACTCTCCAAGTGGGGAGAGTGTTAGTAAAGCGTCTGGAATGTTGCACCCGAGTACCAGGGGAGGAAAACTGAGACATATTTGAACACGTCTCCCGTTCACATGGTTGATCATACTTGGGTTCCACATGCATGTTTTAGCTGAAGGAAGAATACCTTAAACCTGGAGAGTTAAGACCCGTGTAATGGGTACCATGCAATATGACTTCAAAGGGTCTTCATTTGCTCACCGAACCTCTCCAATCCTATCACTGCTGCGTTTATGCCCCTGTACACATGCTTGATTCTCTTTCGGAGACATAGCAATCCCTAGGTTTTAAGATACTTACTAGTCAGGTACATTCTTAGGCGTTTAATATGCGGTGTTGAGTCCATTTCGTTGAGCAAGGAGTGGCTCTTGTCTATTCCATATTTGGCTTAAGGAACTTTATCTGTGCTCATTTCAATCTCTGGTTTTATGCAGCAACCCAACTCACCTTTCCCCTTAAGCAAGCATAAGTTGGTTTTCTAAATTTGAGAACCTGTTCTGTTCTGTAATTCAGTTCCTGTGTAGCCAAGTTTACATTCCGTGTATTAGTGATATCTTATGATGTTTCTTTTTCTGTGTGACTTATTTCAGTTATAATCATCGTACCTGAATCTACTCATTATGCTGCTACGTGCCTGATGACATAGATTTCATTGCTGAGTGATACTGCATTGTACGTAAGTACCACAAGTTCTTTATCCATTTTTCACTTTCTGCGATGTTGAACTTGTACTGTAAACGAGGTTCTTGTAAACAGAGGCGTCCCAAACTTTGGGGTGGCTGTGTCTTTTTGATTTTAATTTCCCTAAGCTATAGCACCATAAGTGGAAGTGCCCTAGGCTCTGTTGCTTTGTTTTTTAGATGTTTCAGGAAACACCATACACTTCTCCCAAGTGTCTGTTGGCAATTTACATCCCGCCCATCAGCATAACAAGGCTCCCAGTTTTCCATGGCCTGTCCTGCCTTTCTGGATTTTACACTTTTTTCAGATGGCCCTTTTGACCAGGGGGAAGTGAGACTTCATTGTAGTGCAGATTTCCTTTGCAAGCTTGCTTGGTTGGCCAAAAAGGGCGTATGCGTTTTTTCCTGAATATATTCAGGAAAAAACGCATACGCCCTTTTTGGCCAAGTGCATCATTGTGGACGTTCTGCCTCTTTTCCTATGCTTTCAATGCAATTCCAGTCTACCTCCTGAAATCGGTTTCCTGCAATTCTGCCCCGCTTTCAAGTCCTCTTGGCAGCCTTACTTCAGTCTATTTTTGGACGATAGCTGTCATTTATAACTCTGCAGGTTTGTGAATTACAGTGCCCCTGAGCTCCTTTCTTCAACTCGCTTTCTTGTGACCTGGCCGCAACACCGCAGGATGGCTTCAGGCCCTAATCTGGTTCCGGTATGGCACGCTGAGCCTTTGGTTATTTCCTCTTCCTGGTGGGAAATGAGAGTTAAATTTGCCCGTCCAGACACCTCCAGCTAGTCTCTCATTGGTTCTCGCTATTCCTGTTCATCTTCCGCAGAAATTGCAAACTGGGCCAAACAGGAGGTTAAAGGCGCTGACTCTCCAAGTGGGGAGAGTGTTAGTAAAGCGTCTGGAATGTTGCACCCGAGTACCAGGGGAGGAAAACTGAGACATATTTGAACACGTCTCCCGTTCACATGGTTGATCATACTTGGGTTCCACATGCATGTTTTAGCTGAAGGAAGAATACCTTAAACCTGGAGCGTTGAGACCCGTGTAATGGGTACCATGCAATATGACTTCAAAGGGTCTTCATTTGCTCACCGAACCTCTCCAATCCTATCACTGCAGCGTTTATGCCCCTGAACACATGCTTGATTCTCTTTCGGAGACATAGCAATCCATAGGTTTTAAGATACTTACTAGTCAGGCACATTCTTAGGCGTTTAATATGCGGTGTTGAGTCCATTTCGTTGAGCAAGGAGTAGCTCTTGTCTATTCCATATTTGACTTAAGGAACTTTATCTGTGCTCATTTCAATCTCTGGTTTTATGCAGCACCCCAACTCACCTTTACCCTTAAGCAAGCATAGTTGGTTTTCTAAATTTGAGACCCTGTTCTGTTCTGTAATTCAGTTCCTGTGTAGCCAAGTTTACATTCCGTGTATTACTGATATCTTATGATGTTTCTTTTTCTGTGTGACTTACTTCAGTTAGAATCATCATACCTGAATCCACTCATTGTGCTGCTAAGGGCCTGATGACACAGATTTCATTGCTGAGTGATATTGCTTTGTAAGTAAATACCACAACTTCTTTATCCATTTTTCACTTTCTGCGATGTTGAACTTGTACTGTAAACGAGGTTCTTGTAAACAGAGCCGTTCCAAACTTTGGGGTGGCTGTGTCTTTTTGATTTTAATTTCCCTAAGCTATAGGACCATAAGTGGAAGTGCCCTAGGCTCTGTTGCTTTGTTTTTTAGATGTTTCAGGAAACACCATACACTTCTCCCGAGTGGTTGTTGGCAATTTACATCCCGCCCATCAGCATAACAAGGCTCCCTGTTCTCCATGGCCTGTCCTGCCTTTCTGGATTTTACACTTTTTTCAGATGGCCCTTTTGACCGGGGGGAAGTGAGACTTCATTGTAGTGCAGATTTCCTTTGCAAGCTTGCTTGGTTGGCCAAAAAGGGCGTATGCGTTTTTTCCTGAATATATTCAGGAAAAAACGCATACGCCCTTTTTGGCCAAGTGCATCATTGTGGACGTTCTGCCTCTTTTCCTATGCTTTCAATGCAATTCCAGTCTACCTCCTGAAATCGGTTTCCTGCAATTCTGCCCCGCTTTCAAGTCCTCTTGGCAGCCTTACTTCAGTCTATTTTTGGACGATAGCTGTCATTTATAACTCTGGAGGTTTGTGAATTACAGTGCCCCTGAGCTCCTTTCTTCAACTCGCTCTCTTTTGAGCTGGCCGCAACACCGCAGGATGACTTCAGGCCCTAATCTGGTTCCGGTACGGCACGCTGAGCCTTTGGTTATTTCCTCTTCCTGGTGGGAAATGAGAGTTAAATTTGCCCGTCCAGACACCTCCAGCTAGCCTCTCATTGGTTCTCACTATTCCTGTTCATCTTCCGCAATAATTGCAAACTGGGCCAAACAGGAGTTTAAAGGGACTGACTCTCCAAGTGGGGAGAGTGTTAGTAAAGCGTCTGGAATGTTGCACCCGAGTACCAGGGGAGGAAAACTGAGACATATTTGAACACGGCTCCCGATCACATGGTTGATCATACTCTAGGTTCCACATGCATGTTTTAGCTGAAGGAAGAATACCTTAAACCTGGGTAGTTGAAACCCGTGGAATGGGTACCATGCAATATGACTTCAAAGGGTCTTCATTTGCTCACCGAACCTCTCCAATCCTATCACTGCTGCGTTTATGCCCCTGTACACATGCTTGATTCTCTTTCGGAGACATAGCAATCCATAGGTTTTAAGATACTTACTAGTCAGGTACATTCTTAGGCGTTTAATATGCGGTGTTGAGTCCATTTCGTTGAGCAAGGAGTAGCTCTTGTCTATTCCATATTTGGCTTAAGGAACTTTATCTGTGCTCATTTCAATCTCTGGTTTTATGCAGCACCCCAACTCACCTTTACCCTTAAGCAAGCATAAGTTGGTTTTCTAAATTTGAGACCCTGTTCTGTTCTGTAATTCAGTTCCTGTGTAGCCAAGTTTCCATTCCGTGTATTACTGATATCTTATGATGTTTCTTTTTCTGTGTGACTTATTTCAGTTAGAATCATCATACCTGAATCCACTCATTGTGCTGCCAAGCGCCTGATGACACAGATTTCATTGCTGAGTGATATTGCTTTCTAAGTAAATACCACAACTTCTTTATCCATTTTTCACTTTCTGTGATGTTGAACTTGTACTGTAAACGAGGTTCTTGTAAACAGAGCCGTTCCAAACTTTGGGGTGGCTGTGTCTTTTTGATTTTAATTTCCCTAAGCTATAGGACCATAAGTGGAAGTGCCCTAGGCTCTGTTGCTTTGTTTTTTAGATGTTTCAGGAAGCACCATACACTTCTCCCGAGTGGTTGTTGGCAATTTACATCCCGCCCATCAGCATAACAAGGCTCCCAGGTCTCAATGGCCTGTTGCCTTTCTGGATTTTACACTTTTTTCAGATGGCCCTTTTGACCGGGGGGAAGTGAGACTTCATTGTAGTGCAGATTTCCTTTGCAAGCTTGCTTGGTTGGCCAAAAAGGGCGTATGCGTTTTTTCCTGAATATATTCAGGAAAAAACGCATACGCCCTTTTTGGCCAAGTGCATCATTGTGGACGTTCTGCCTCTTTTCCTATGCTTTCAATGCAATTCCAGTCTACCTCCTGAAATCGGTTTCCTGCAATTCTGCCCCGCTTTCAAGTCCTCTTGGCAGCCTTACTTCAGTCTATTTTTGGACGATAGCTGTCATTTATAACTCTGCAGGTTTGTGAATTACAGTGCCCCTGAGCTCCTTTCTTCAACTCGCTTTCTTGTGACCTGGCCGCAACACCGCAGGATGGCTTCAGGCCCTAAACTGTTTGCGGCCCGGCATGCTGAGCCTTTGGTTAATTCCTCTTCTTGGTGGGAAATGAGAGTTAAATTTGCCCGACCAGACACCTCCAGCTAGCCTCTCATTGGTTCTCGCTATTCCTGTTCATCTTCCGCAGAAATTGCAAACTGGGCCAAACAGGAGGTTAAAGGGACTGACTCTCCAAGTGGGGAGAGTGTTAGTAAAGCGTCTGGAATGTTGCACCCGAGTACCAGGGGAGGAAAACTGAGACATATTTGAACACGTCTCCCGATCACATGGTTGATCATACTCTAGGTTCCACATGCATGTTTTAGCTGAAGGAAGAATACCTTAAACCTGGGTAGTTGAAACCCGTGGAATGGGTACCATGCAATATGACTTCAAAGGGTCTTCATTTGCTCACCAAACCTCTCCAATCCTATCACTGCTGCGTTTATGCCCCTGTACACATGCTTGAATCTCTTTTGGAGACATAGCAATCCATAGGTTTTAAGATACTTACTAGTCAGGTACATTCTTAGGCGTTTAATATGGGGTGTTGAGTCCATTTCGTTGAGCAAGGAGTAGCTCTTGTCTATTCCATATTTGGCTTAAGGAACTTTATCTGTGCTCATTTCAATCTCTGGTTTTATGCAGCACCCCAACTCACCTTTACCCTTAAGTAAGAATAAGTTGGTTTTCTAAATTTGAGACCCTGTTCTGTTCTGTAATTCAGTTCCTGTGTAGCCAAGTTTACATTCCGTGTATTAGTGATATCTTATGATGTTTCTTTTTCTGTGTGACTTATTTCAGTTAGAATCATCGTACCTGAATCCACTCATTATGCTGCTACGGGCCTGATGACATAGATTTCATTGCTGAGTGATACTGCATTGTACGTAAGTACCACAAGTTCTTTATCCATTTTTCACTTTCTGCGATGTTGAACTTGTACTGTAAACGAGGTTCTTGTAAACAGAGGCGTCCCAAACTTTGGGGTGGCTGTGTCTTTTTGATTTTAATTTCCCTAAGCTATAGGACCATAAGTGGCAGTGCACTAGGCTCTGTTGCTTTGTTTTTTAGATGTTTCAGGAAACACCATACACTTCTCCCAAGTGTCTGTTGGCAATTTACATCCCGCCCATCAGTATAACAAGGCTCCCAGTTCTCCATGGCCTGTCCTGCTTTTCTGGATTTTACACTTTTTCAGATGGCCCTTTTGACCGAGGGGAAGTGAGACTTCATTGTAGTGCAGATTTCCTTTGCAAGCTTGCTTGTTTGGCCAAAAAGGGCGTATGTGTTTTTTCCTGAATATATTCAGGAAAAAACGCATACGCCCTTTTTGGCCAAGTGCATCATTGTGGACGTTCTGCCTCTTTTCCTATGCTTTCAATGCAATTCCAGTCTACCTCCTGAAATCGGTTTCCTGCAATTCTGCCCCGCTTTCAAGTCCTCTTGGCAGCCTTACTTCAGTCTATTTTTGGACGATAGCTGTCATTTATAACTCTGCAGGTTTGTGAATTACAGTGCCCCTGAGCTCCTTTCTTCAACTCGCTTTCTTTTGAGCTGGCCGCAACACCGCAGGATGGCTTCAGGCCCTGATCTGGTTCCGGCACGGCACGCTGAGCCTTTGGTTAATTCCTCTTCCTGGTGGGAAATGAGAGTTAAATTTGCCCGTCCAGACACCTCCAGCTACTCTCTCATTGGTTCTCGCTATTCCTGTTCATCTTCCGCAGAAATTGCAAACTGGGCCAAACAGGAGGTTAAAGGGACTGACTCTCCAAGTCGGGAGAGTGTTAGTAAAGCGTCTGGAATGTTGCACCCGAGTACCAGGGTACGAGAACTGAGACATATTTGAACACGTCTCCCGATCACATGGTTGATCATACTTGGGTTCCACATGCATGTTTTAGCTGAAGGAAGAATACCATAAACCTGGGTAGTTGAAACCTGTGGAATGGGTACCATGCAATATGACTTCAAAGGGTCTTCATTTGCTCACCGAACCTCTCCAATCCTATCACTGCTGCGTTTATGCCCCTGTACACATGCTTGATTCTCTTTCGGAGACATAGCAATCCATAGGTTTTAAGATACTTACTAGTCAGGTACATTCTTAGGCGTTTAATATGCGGTGTTGAGTCCATTTCGTTGAGCAAGGAGTAGCTCTTGTCTATTCCATATTTGGCTTAAGGAACTTTATCTGTGCTCATTTCAATCTCTGGTTTTATGCAGCACCCCAACTCACCTTTCCCCTTAAGCAAGCATAAGTTGGTTTTCTAAATTTGAGACCCTGTTCTGTTCTGTAATTCAGTTCCTGTGTAGCCAAGTTTACATTCCGTGCATTACTGATATCTTATGATGTTTCTTTTTCTGTGTTTCTTATTTCAGTTAGAATCATCATACCTGAATCCACTCATTGTGCTGCTAAGGGCCTGATGACACAGATTTCATTGCTGAGTGATATTGCTTTGTAAGTAAATACCACAACTTCTTTATCCATTTTTCACTTTCTGCGATGTTGAACTTGTACTGTAAACGAGGTTCTTGTAAACAGAGCCGTTCCAAACTTTGGGGTGGCTGTGTCTTTTTGATTTTAATTTCCCTAAGCTATAGGACCATAAGTGGAAGTGCCCTAGGCTCTGTTGCTTTGTTTTTTAGATGTTTCAGGAAACACCATACACTTCTCCCAAGTGTCTGTTGGCAATTTACATCTCGCCCATCAGCATAACAAGGCTCCCAGTTCTCAATGGCCTGTTGCCTTTCTGGATTTTACACTTTTTTCAGATGGCCCTTTTGACCGGGGGGAAGTGAGACTTCATTGTAGTGCAGATTTCCTTTGCAAGCTTGCTTGGTTGGCCAAAAAGGGCGTATGCGTTTTTTCCTGAATATATTCAGGAAAAAACGCATACGCCCTTTTTGGCCAAGTGCATCATTGTGGACGTTCTGCCTCTTTTCCTATGCTTTCAATGCAATTCCAGTCTACCTCCTGAAATCGGTTTCCTGCAATTCTGCCCCGCTTTCAAGTCCTCTTGGCAGCCTTACTTCAGTCTATTTTTGGACGATAGCTGTCATTTATAACTCTGGAGGTTTGTGAATTACAGTGCCCCTGAGCTCCTTTCTTCAACTCGCTCTCTTTTGAGCTGGCCGCAACACCGCAGGATGACTTCAGGCCCTAATCTGGTTCCGGTACGGCACGCTGAGCCTTTGGTTATTTCCTCTTCCTGGTGGGAAATGAGAGTTAAATTTGCCCGTCCAGACACCTCCAGCTAGCCTCTCATTGGTTCTCACTATTCCTGTTCATCTTCCGCAATAATTGCAAACTGGGCCAAACAGGAGTTTAAAGGGACTGACTCTCCAAGTGGGGAGAGTGTTAGTAAAGCGTCTGGAATGTTGCACCCGAGTACCAGGGGAGGAAAACTGAGACATATTTGAACACGGCTCCCGATCACATGGTTGATCATACTCTAGGTTCCACATGCATGTTTTAGCTGAAGGAAGAATACCTTAAACCTGGGTAGTTGAAACCCGTGGAATGGGTACCATGCAATATGACTTCAAAGGGTCTTCATTTGCTCACCGAACCTCTCCAATCCTATCACTGCTGCGTTTATGCCCCTGTACACATGCTTGATTCTCTTTCGGAGACATAGCAATCCATAGGTTTTAAGATACTTACTAGTCAGGTACATTCTTAGGCGTTTAATATGCGGTGTTGAGTCCATTTCGTTGAGCAAGGAGTAGCTCTTGTCTATTCCATATTTGGCTTAAGGAACTTTATCTGTGCTCATTTCAATCTCTGGTTTTATGCAGCACCCCAACTCACCTTTACCCTTAAGCAAGCATAAGTTGGTTTTCTAAATTTGAGACCCTGTTCTGTTCTGTAATTCAGTTCCTGTGTAGCCAAGTTTCCATTCCGTGTATTACTGATATCTTATGATGTTTCTTTTTCTGTGTGACTTATTTCAGTTAGAATCATCATACCTGAATCCACTCATTGTGCTGCCAAGCGCCTGATGACACAGATTTCATTGCTGAGTGATATTGCTTTCTAAGTAAATACCACAACTTCTTTATCCATTTTTCACTTTCTGTGATGTTGAACTTGTACTGTAAACGAGGTTCTTGTAAACAGAGCCGTTCCAAACTTTGGGGTGGCTGTGTCTTTTTGATTTTAATTTCCCTAAGCTATAGGACCATAAGTGGAAGTGCCCTAGGCTCTGTTGCTTTGTTTTTTAGATGTTTCAGGAAGCACCATACACTTCTCCCGAGTGGTTGTTGGCAATTTACATCCCGCCCATCAGCATAACAAGGCTCCCAGGTCTCAATGGCCTGTTGCCTTTCTGGATTTTACACTTTTTTCAGATGGCCCTTTTGACCGGGGGGAAGTGAGACTTCATTGTAGTGCAGATTTCCTTTGCAAGCTTGCTTGGTTGGCCAAAAAGGGCGTATGCGTTTTTTCCTGAATATATTCAGGAAAAAACGCATACGCCCTTTTTGGCCAAGTGCATCATTGTGGACGTTCTGCCTCTTTTCCTATGCTTTCAATGCAATTCCAGTCTACCTCCTGAAATCGGTTTCCTGCAATTCTGCCCCGCTTTCAAGTCCTCTTGGCAGCCTTACTTCAGTCTATTTTTGGACGATAGCTGTCATTTATAACTCTGCAGGTTTGTGAATTACAGTGCCCCTGAGCTCCTTTCTTCAACTCGCTTTCTTGTGACCTGGCCGCAACACCGCAGGATGGCTTCAGGCCCTAAACTGTTTGCGGCCCGGCATGCTGAGCCTTTGGTTAATTCCTCTTCTTGGTGGGAAATGAGAGTTAAATTTGCCCGACCAGACACCTCCAGCTAGCCTCTCATTGGTTCTCGCTATTCCTGTTCATCTTCCGCAGAAATTGCAAACTGGGCCAAACAGGAGGTTAAAGGGACTGACTCTCCAAGTGGGGAGAGTGTTAGTAAAGCGTCTGGAATGTTGCACCCGAGTACCAGGGGAGGAAAACTGAGACATATTTGAACACGTCTCCCGATCACATGGTTGATCATACTCTAGGTTCCACATGCATGTTTTAGCTGAAGGAAGAATACCTTAAACCTGGGTAGTTGAAACCCGTGGAATGGGTACCATGCAATATGACTTCAAAGGGTCTTCATTTGCTCACCAAACCTCTCCAATCCTATCACTGCTGCGTTTATGCCCCTGTACACATGCTTGAATCTCTTTTGGAGACATAGCAATCCATAGGTTTTAAGATACTTACTAGTCAGGTACATTCTTAGGCGTTTAATATGGGGTGTTGAGTCCATTTCGTTGAGCAAGGAGTAGCTCTTGTCTATTCCATATTTGGCTTAAGGAACTTTATCTGTGCTCATTTCAATCTCTGGTTTTATGCAGCACCCCAACTCACCTTTACCCTTAAGTAAGAATAAGTTGGTTTTCTAAATTTGAGACCCTGTTCTGTTCTGTAATTCAGTTCCTGTGTAGCCAAGTTTACATTCCGTGTATTAGTGATATCTTATGATGTTTCTTTTTCTGTGTGACTTATTTCAGTTAGAATCATCGTACCTGAATCCACTCATTATGCTGCTACGGGCCTGATGACATAGATTTCATTGCTGAGTGATACTGCATTGTACGTAAGTACCACAAGTTCTTTATCCATTTTTCACTTTCTGCGATGTTGAACTTGTACTGTAAACGAGGTTCTTGTAAACAGAGGCGTCCCAAACTTTGGGGTGGCTGTGTCTTTTTGATTTTAATTTCCCTAAGCTATAGGACCATAAGTGGCAGTGCACTAGGCTCTGTTGCTTTGTTTTTTAGATGTTTCAGGAAACACCATACACTTCTCCCAAGTGTCTGTTGGCAATTTACATCCCGCCCATCAGTATAACAAGGCTCCCAGTTCTCCATGGCCTGTCCTGCTTTTCTGGATTTTACACTTTTTCAGATGGCCCTTTTGACCGAGGGGAAGTGAGACTTCATTGTAGTGCAGATTTCCTTTGCAAGCTTGCTTGTTTGGCCAAAAAGGGCGTATGCGTTTTTTCCTGAATATATTCAGGAAAAAACGCATACGCCCTTTTTGGCCAAGTGCATCATTGTGGACGTTCTGCCTCTTTTCCTATGCTTTCAATGCAATTCCAGTCTACCTCCTGAAATCGGTTTCCTGCAATTCTGCCCCGCTTTCAAGTCCTCTTGGCAGCCTTACTTCAGTCTATTTTTGGACGATAGCTGTCATTTATAACTCTGCAGGTTTGTGAATTACAGTGCCCCTGAGCTCCTTTCTTCAACTCGCTTTCTTTTGAGCTGGCCGCAACACCGCAGAATGGCTTCCGGCCCTGATCTGGTTCCGGCACGGCACGCTGAGCCTTTGGTTAATTCCTCTTCCTGGTGGGAAATGAGAGTTAAATTTGCCCGTCCAGACACCTCCAGCTACTCTCTCATTGGTTCTCGCTATTCCTGTTCATCTTCCGCAGAAATTGCAAACTGGGCCAAACAGGAGGTTAAAGGGACTGACTCTCCAAGTCGGGAGAGTGTTAGTAAAGCGTCTGGAATGTTGCACCCGAGTACCAGGGTACGAGAACTGAGACATATTTGAACACGTCTCCCGATCACATGGTTGATCATACTTGGGTTCCACATGCATGTTTTAGCTGAAGGAAGAATACCATAAACCTGGGTAGTTGAAACCTGTGGAATGGGTACCATGCAATATGACTTCAAAGGGTCTTCATTTGCTCACCGAACCTCTCCAATCCTATCACTGCTGCGTTTATGCCCCTGTACACATGCTTGATTCTCTTTCGGAGACATAGCAATCCATAGGTTTTAAGATACTTACTAGTCAGGTACATTCTTAGGCGTTTAATATGCGGTGTTGAGTCCATTTCGTTGAGCAAGGAGTAGCTCTTGTCTATTCCATATTTGGCTTAAGGAACTTTATCTGTGCTCATTTCAATCTCTGGTTTTATGCAGCACCCCAACTCACCTTTCCCCTTAAGCAAGCATAAGTTGGTTTTCTAAATTTGAGACCCTGTTCTGTTCTGTAATTCAGTTCCTGTGTAGCCAAGTTTACATTCCGTGCATTACTGATATCTTATGATGTTTCTTTTTCTGTGTTTCTTATTTCAGTTAGAATCATCATACCTGAATCCACTCATTGTGCTGCTAAGGGCCTGATGACACAGATTTCATTGCTGAGTGATATTGCTTTGTAAGTAAATACCACAACTTCTTTATCCATTTTTCACTTTCTGCGATGTTGAACTTGTACTGTAAACGAGGTTCTTGTAAACAGAGCCGTTCCAAACTTTGGGGTGGCTGTGTCTTTTTGATTTTAATTTCCCTAAGCTATAGGACCATAAGTGGAAGTGCCCTAGGCTCTGTTGCTTTGTTTTTTAGATGTTTCAGGAAACACCATACACTTCTCCCAAGTGTCTGTTGGCAATTTACATCTCGCCCATCAGCATAACAAGGCTCCCAGTTCTCAATGGCCTGTTGCCTTTCTGGATTTTACACTTTTTTCAGATGGCCCTTTTGACCGGGGGGAAGTGAGACTTCATTGTAGTGCAGATTTCCTTTGCAAGCTTGCTTGGTTGGCCAAAAAGTGCGTATGCGTTTTTTCCTGAATATATTCAGGAAAAAACGCATACGCCCTTTTTGGCCAAGTGCATCATTGTGGACGTTCTGCCTCTTTTCCTATGCTTTCAATGCAATTCCAGTCTACCTCCTGAAATCGGTTTCCTGCAATTCTGCCCCGCTTTCAAGTCCTCTTGGCAGCCTTACTTCAGTCTATTTTTGGACAATAGCTGTCATTTATAACTCTGCAGGTTTGTGAATTACAGTGCCCCTGAGCTCCTTTCTTCAACTCGTTTTCTTGTGACCTGGCCGCAACACCACAGGATGGCTTCAGGCCCTAATCTTGTTCCGGCCCGGCATGCTGAGCCTTTGGTTAATTCCTCTTCCTGGTGGGAAATGAGAGTTAAATTTGCCCGTCCAGACACCTCCAGCTAGCCTCTCATTGGTTCTCGCTATTCCTCTTCATCTTCTGCAGAAATTGCAAACTGGGCCAAACAGGAGGTTAAAGGCACTGACTCTCCAAGTAGGGAGAGTGTTAGTAAAGCGTCTGGAATGTTGCACCCGAGTACCAGGGTGGGAAAACTGAGACATATTTGAACACGTCTCCCGTTCACATGGTTGATCATACTCTGGGTTCCACATGCATGTTTTAGCTGAAGGAAGAATACCTTAAACCTGGAGAGTTGAGACCCGTGTAATGGGTACCATGCAGTATGACTTCAAAGGGTCTTCATTTGCTCACGAACCTCTCCAATCCTATCACTGCTGCGTTTATGCCCCTGTACACATGCTTGATTCTCTTTCGGAGACATAGCAATCCATAGGTTTTAAGATACTTACTAGTCAGGTACATTCTTAGGCGTTTAATATGGGGTGTTGAGTCCATTTCGTTGAGCAAGGAGTAGCTCATGTCTATTCCATATTTGGCTTAAGGAACTTTATCTGTGCTCATTTCAATCTCTGGTTTTATGCAGCACCCCAACTCACCTTTCCCCTTAAGCAAGCATAAGTTGGTTTTCTAAATTTGAGACCCTGTTCTGTTCTGTAATTCAGTTCCTGTGTAGCCAAGTTTACATTCCGTGTATTACTGATATCTTATGATGTTTCTTTTTCTGTGTGACTTATTTCAGTTAGAATCATCATACCTGAATCCACTCATTGTGCTGCTAAGGGCCTGATGACACAGATTTTATTGCTGAGTGATATTGCTTTGTAAGTAAATACCACAACTTCTTTATCCATTTTTCACTTTCTGCGATGTTGAACTTGTACTGTAAACGAGGTTCTTGTAAACAGAGCCGTTCCAAACTTTGGGGTGGCTGTGTCTTTTTGATTTTAATTTCCCTAAGCTATAGGACCATAAGTGGAAGTGCCCTAGGCTCTGTTGCTTTGTTTTTTAGATGTTTCAGGAAACACCATACACTTCTCCCGAGTGTCTGTTGGCAATTTACATCCCGCCCATCAGCATAACAAGGCTCCCAGTTCTCCATGGCCTGTCCTGCCTTTCTGGATTTTACAGTTTTTTCAGATGGCCCTTTTGACCGGGGGGAATTCAGACTTCATTGTAGTGCAGATTTCCTTTGCAAGCTTGCTTGGTTGGCCAAAATGGGCGTATGCGTTTTTTCCTGAATATATTCAGGAAAAAATGCATACGCCCTTTTTGGCCAAGTGCATCATTGTGGACGTTCTGCCTCTTTTCCTATGCTTTCAATGCAATTCCAGTCTACCTCCTGAAATCGGTTTCCTGCAATTCTGCCCCGCTTTCAAGTCCTCTTGGCAGCCTTACTTCAGTCTATTTTTGGACGATAGCTGTCATTTATAACTCTGCAGGTTTGTGAATTACAGTGCCCCTGAGCTCCTTTCTTAAACTCGCTTTCTTGTGACCTGGCCGCAACACCGCAGGATGGCTTCAGGCCCTAATCTGCTTCCGGCCCGGCATGCTGAGCCTTTGGTTCATTCCTCTTCCTGGTGGGAAATGAGAGTTAAATTTGCCCGTCCAGACACCTCCAGCTAGCCTCTCATTGGTTCTCGCTATTCCTGTTCATCTTCTGCAGATATTGCAAACTGGGCCAAACAGGAGGTTAAAGGCGCTGACTCTCCAAGTGGGGAGAGTGTTAGTAAAGCGTCTGGAATGTTGCACCCGAGTACCAGGGGAGGAAAACTGAGACATATTTGAACACGTCTCCCGTTCACATGGTTGATCATACTTGGGGACCACATGCATGTTTTAGCTGAAGGAAGAATACCTTAAACCTGGAGAGTTAAGACCCGTGTAATGGGTACCATGCAATATGACTTCAAAGGTTCTTCATTTGCTCACCGAACCTCTCCAATCCTATCACTACTGCGTTTATGCCCCTGTACACATGCTTGATTGTCTTTCGGAGACATAGCAATCCATAGGTTTTAAGATACTTACTAGTCAGGTACATTCTTAGGCGTTTAATATGCGGTGTTGAGTCCATTTCGTTGAGCAAGGAGTAGCTCTTGTCTATTCCATATTTGGCTTAAGGAACTTTATCTGTGCTCATTTCAATCTCTGGTTTTATGCAGCACCCCAACTCACCTTTCCCCTTAAGCAAGCATAAGTTGGTTTTCTAAATTTGAGACCCTGTTCTGTTCTGTAATTCAGTTCCTGTGTAGCCAAGTTTCCATTCCGTGTATTACTGATATCTTATGATGTTTCTTTTTCTGTGTGACTTATTTCAGTTAGAATCATCATACCTGAATCCACTCATTGTGCTGCTAAGGGCCTGATGACATAGATTTCATTGCTGAGTGATATTGCTTTGTAAGTGAATACCACAACTTCTTTATCCATTTTTCACTTTCTGTGATGTTGAACTTGTACTGTAAATGAGGTTCTTGTAAACAGAGGCATTCCAAACTTTGGGGTGGCTGTGTCTTTTTGATTTTAATTTCCCTAAGCTATAGGACCATAAGTGGAAGTGCCCTAGGTTCTGTTGCTTTGTTTTTTAGATGTTTCAGGAAACACCATACACTTCTCCCGAGTGGTTGTTGGCAATTTACATCCCGCCCATCAGCATAACAAGGCTCCCAGTTCTCCATGGCCTGTCCTGCCTTTCTGGATTTTACACTTTTTTCAGATGGCCCTTTTGACCGGGGGGAAGTGAGACTTCATTGTAGTGCAGATTTCCTTTGCAAGCTTGCTTGGTTGGCCAAAAAGGGCGTATGCGTTTTTTCCTGAATATATTCAGGAAAAAACGCATACGCCCTTTTTGGCCAAGTGCATCATTGTGGACGTTCTGCCTCTTTTCCTATGCTTTCAATGCAATTCCAGTCTACCTCCTGAAATCGGTTTCCTGCAATTCTGCCCCGCTTTCAAGTCCTCTTGGCAGCCTTACTTCAGTCTATTTTTGGACGATAGCTGTCATTTATAACTCTGCAGGTTTGTGAATTACAGTGCCCCTGAGCTCCTTTCTTCAACTCGCTTTCTGGTGAGCTGGCCGAAACACCGCAGGATGGCTTCAGGCCCTAATCTGGTTCCGGCACGGCACGCTGAGCCTTTGGTTAATTCCTCTTCCTGGTGGGAAATGAGAGTTAAATTTGCCCGTCCAGACACCTGCAGCTAGTCTCTCATTGGTTCTCGCTATTCCTGTTCATCTTCCGCAGAAATTGCAAACTGGGCCAACAGGAGGTTAAAGGGACTGACTCTCCAAGTCGGGAGAGTGTTAGTAAAGCGTCTGGAATGTTGCACCCGAGTACCAGGGTACGAAAACTGAGACATATTTGAACACGTCTCCCGATCACATGGTTGATCATACTCTAGGTTCCACATGCATGTTTTAGCTGAAGGAAGAATACCTTAAACCTGGGTAGTTGAAACCCGTGGAATGGGTACCGTGCAATATGACTTCAAAGGGTCTTCATTTGCTCACGAACCTCTCCAATCCTATCACTGCTGCGTTTATGCCCCTGTACACACGCTTGATTCTCTTTCGGAGACATAGCAATCCATAGGTTTTAAGATACTTACTAGTCAGGTACATTCTTAGGCGTTGAATATGGGGTGTTGAGTCCATTTCGTTGAGCAAGGAGTAGCTCTTGTCTATTCCATATTTGGCTTAAGGAAATTTATCTGTGCTCATTTCAATCTCTGGTTTTATGCAGCACCCCAACTCACCTTTCCCCTTAAGCAAGCATAAGTTGGTTTTCTAAATTTGAGACCCTGTTCTGTTCTGTAATTCAGTTCCTGTGTAGCCAAGTTTACATTCCGTGTATTACTGATATCTTAAGATGTTTCTTTTTCTGTGTGACTTATTTCAGTTAGAATCATCATACCTGAATCCACTCATTGTGCTGCTAAGGGCCTGATGACACAGATTTCATTGCTGAGTGATATTGCTTTGTAAGTAAATACCACAACTTCTTTATCCATTTTTCACTTTCTGCGATGTTGAACTTGTACTGTAAACGAGGTTCTTGTAAACAGAGCCGTTCCAAACTTTGGGGTGGCTGTGTCTTTTTGATTTTAATTTCCCTACGCTATAGGACCATAAGTGGAAGTGCCCTAGGCTCTGTTGCTTTGTTTTTTAGATGTTTCAGGAAACACCATACACTTCTCCCTAGTGTCTGTTGGCAATTTACATCCCGCCCATCAGCATAACAAGGCTCCCAGTTCTCCATGGCCTGTCCTGCCTTTCTGGATTTTACACTTTTTTCAGATGGCCCTTTTGACCGGGGGGAATTGAGACTTCATTGTAGTGCAGATTTCCTTTGCAAGCTTGCTTGCTTGGCCAAAATGGGCGTATGCGTTTTTTCCTGAATATATTCAGGAAAAAACGCATACGCCCTTTTTGGCCAAGTGCATCATTGTGGACGTTCTGCCTCTTTTCCTATGCTTTCAATGCAATTCCAGTCTACCTCCTGAAATCTGTTTCCTGCAATTCTGCCCCGCTTTCAAGTCCTCTTGGCAGCCTTACTTCAGTCTATTTTTGGACGATAGCTGTCATTTATAACTCTGCAGGTTTGTGAATTACAGTGCCCCTGAGCTCCTTTCTTCAACGCGCTTTCTTGTGACCTGGCCGCAACACCGCAGGATGGCTTCAGGCCCTAATCTGGTTCTGGCACGGCTCGCTGAGCCTTTGGTTATTTCCTCTTCCTGGTGGGAAATGAGAGTTAAATTTGCCCGTCCAGACACCTCCAGCTAGTCTCTCATTGGTTCTCGCTATTCCTGTTCATCTTCTGCAGATATTGGAAACTGGGCCAAACAGGAGGTTAAAGGCGCTGACTCTCCAAGTGGGGAGATTGTTAGTAAAGCGTCTGGAATGTTGCACCCGAGTACCAGGGGAGGAAAACTGAGACATATTTGAACACGTCTCCCGTTCACATGGTTGATCATACTTGGGGACCACATGCATGTTTTAGCTGAAGGAAGAATACCTTAAACCTGGAGAGTTAAGACCCGTGTAATGGGTACCATGCAATATGACTTCAAAGGGTCTTCATTTGCTCACCGAACCTCTCCAATCCTATCACTGCTGCGTTTACACCCCTGTACACATGCTTGATTCTCTTTTGGAGACGTAGCAATCCATAGGTTTTAAGATACTTACTAGTCAGGTACATTCTTAGGCGTTTAATATGCGGTGTTGAGTCCATTTCGTTGAACAAGCAGTAGCTCTTTTCTATTCCATATTTGACTTAAGGAACTTTATCTGTGCTCATTTCAATCTCTGGTTTTATGCAGCACCCCAACTCACCTTTAGCCTTAAGTAAGCATAAGATGGTTTTCTAAATTTGAGACCCTGTTCTGTTCTGTAATTCAGTTCCTGTGTAGCCAAGTTTACATTCCGTGTATTAGTGATATCTTATGATGTTTCTTTTTCTGTGTGACTTATTTCAGTTAGAATCATCTTACCTGAATCCACTCATTATGCTGCTACGGGCCTGATGACATAGATTTCATTGCTGAGTGATACTGCATTGTAAGTAAATACCACAACTTCTTTATCCATTTTTCACTTTCTGCGATGTTGAACTTGTACTGTAAACGAGGTTCTTGTAAACAGAGTTGTCCCAAAATTTGGGGTGGCTGTGTCTATTTGATTTTAATTTCCCTAAGCTATAGGACCATAAGTGGCAGTGCCCTAGGCTCTGTTGCTTTGTTTTTTAGATGTTTCAGGAAACACCATACACTTCTCCCGAGTGTCTGTTGGCAATTTACATCCCGCCCATCAGCATAACAAGGCTCCCAGTTCTCCATGGCCTGTCCTGCCTTTCTGGATTTTACACTTTTTTCAGATGGCCCTTTTGACCGGGGGGAAGTGAGACTTCATTGTAGTGCAGATTTCCTTTGCAAGTTTGCTTGGTTGGCCAAAAAGGGCGTATGCGTTCTTTCCTGAATATATTCAGGAAAAAACGCATACGCCCTTTTTGGCCAAGTGCATCATTGTGGACGTTCTGCCTCTTTTCCTATGCTTTCAATGCAATTCCAGTCTACCTCCTGAAATCGGTTTCCTGCAATTCTGCCCCGCTTTCAAGTCCTCTTGGCAGCCTTACTTCAGTCTATTTTTGGACGATAGCTGTCATTTATAACTCTGCAGGTTTGTGAATTACAGTGCCCCTGAGCTCCTTTCTTCAACTCGCTTTCTTGTGACCTGGCCGCAACACCGCAGGATGGCTTCAGGCCCTAATCTGGATCCGGCACGGCACGTTGAGCCTTTGGTTAATTCCTCTTCCTGGTGGGAAATGAGAGTTAAATTTGCCCGTCCAGACACCTCCAGCTAGCCTCTCATTGGTTCTCGTTATTCCTGTTCATCTTCCGCAGAAATTGCAAACTGGGCCAAACAGGATGTTAAAGGGACTGACTCTCCAAGTCGGGAGAGTGTTAGTAAAGCGTCTGGAATGTTGCACCCGAGTACCAGGGGACGAAAACTGAGACATATTTGAACACGTCTCCCGATCACACGGTTGATCATCCTCTGGGTTCCACATGCATGTTTTAGCTGAAGGAAGAATACCTTAAACCTGGAGAGTTGAGACGTGTGTAACGGGTACCATGCAGTATGACTTCAAAGGGTCTTCATTTGCTCACCGAATCTCTCCAATCCTATCACTGCTGTGTTTATGACCCTTGTACACACGCTTCATTCTCTTTTGGAGACATAGCAATCCCTAGGTTTTAAGATACTTACTAGTCAGGTATATACTTAGGCGTTTAATATGGGGTGTGGAGTCCATTTCGTTGAGCAAGGAGTAGCTCTTGTCTATTCCATATTTGGCTTAAGGAACTTTATCTGTGCTCATTTCAATCTCTGGTTTTATGCAGCACCCCAACTCACCTTTCCCCTTAAGCAAGCATAAGTTGGTTTTCTAAATTTGAGACCCTGTTCTGTTCTGTAATTCAGTACCTCTGTAGCCAAGTTTACATTACGTGTATTAGTGATATTTTTTGATGTTTCTTTTTCTGTGTGACTTATTTCAGTTAGAATCACCATACTCGAATCCACTCATTATGCTGCTACGGGCCTGATGACATAGATTTCATTGCTGAGTGATATTGCATTGTACATGAGTACCACAACTTCTTTATCCATTTTTCACTTTCTGTGATATTGAACTTGTAAGGTAAACGAGGTTCTTGTAAACAGAGGCGTCCCAAACTTTGGGGTGGCTGTGTCTTTTTGATTTTAATTTCCTTAAGCTATAGGACCATAAGTGGAAGTGCACTAGGCTCTGTTGCTTTGTTTTTTAGATGTTTCAGAAAACACCATACACTTCTCCGGAGTGGCTGTTGGCAATTTACATCCCGCCCATCAGCATAACAAGGCTCCCAGTTCTCCATGGCCTGTCCTGCCTTTCTGTATTTTACACTTTTTTCAGATGGCCCTTTTGACCGGGGGGAAGTGAGACTTCATTGTAGTGCAGATTTCCTTTGCAAGCTTGCTTGGTTGGCCAAAAAGTGCGTATGCGTTTTTTCCTGAATATATTCAGGAAAAAACGCATACGCCCTTTTTGGCCAAGTGCATCACTGTGGACGTTCTGCCTCTTTTCCTATGCTTTCAATGCAATTCCTGTCTACCTCCTGAAATCGGTTTCCTGCAATTCTGCCCCGCTTTCAAGTCCTCTTGGCAGCCTTACTTCAGTCTATTTTTGGACGATAGCTGTCATTTATAACTCTGCAGGTTTGTGAATTACAGTGCCCCTGAGCTCCTTTCTTCAACTAGCTTTCTTGTGAGGTGGCCGCAACACCGAAGGATGTCTTCAGGCCCTAATGTGGTTCTGGTATGGCACGCTGAGCCTTTGGTTAATTCCTCTTCCTGGTGGGAAATGAGAGTTAAATTTGCCCGTTCAGACACCTCCAGGTAGTCTCTCATTGGTTCTCGCTATTCCTGTTCATCTTCCGCAGAAATTGCAAACTGGGGCGAACAGGAGGTTAAAGGCACTGACTCTCCAAGTAGGGAGAGTGTTAGTAAAGCATCTGGAATGTTGCACCCGAGTACCAGGGGAGGAAAACTGAGACATATTTGAACACGTCTCCCGTTCACACGGTTGATCATACTCTGGGTTCCACATGCATGTTTTAGCTGAAGGAAGAATACCTTAAACCTGGAGAGTTGAGACCCGTGTAATGGGTACCATGCAATATGACTTCAAAGGGTCTTCATTTGCTCACCGAACGTCTCCAATCCTATCACTGCTGCATTTATGCCCCTGTACACACGCTTGATTCTCTTTTGGAGACACAGCAATCCATAGGTTTTAAGATACTTACTAGTCAGGTACATTCTTAGGCGTTTAATATGCGGTGTTGAGTCCATTTCGTTGAGCAAGGAGTAGCTCTTGTCTATTCCATATTTGGCTTAAGGAACTTTATCTGTGCTCATTTCAATCTCTGGTTTTATGCAGCACCCCAACTCACCTTTCCCCTTAAGCAAGCATAAGTTGGTTTTCTAAATTTGAGACCCTGTTCAGTTTTCGAATGCAGTTCCTGTGTAGCCAAGTTTACATTCCGTGTATTAGTGATATCTTATGATGTTTCTTTTTCTGTTTGACTTATTTCAGTTAGAATCATCGTACCTGAATCCACTCATTGTGCTGCTAAGGGCCTGATGACATAGATTTCATTGCTGAGTGATATTGCTTTGTAAGTGAATACCACAACTTCTTTATCCATTTTTCACTTTCTGCGATGTTGAACTTGTACTGTAAACGAGGTTCTTGTAAACAGAGCCGTTCCAAACTTTGGGGTGGCTGTGTCTTTTTGATTTTAATTTCCCTAAGCTATAGGACCATAAGTGGAAGTGCCCTAGGCTCTGTTGCTTTGTTTTTTAGATGTTTCAGGAAACACCATACACTTCTCCTAAGTGGTTGTTGGCAATTTACATCCCGCCCATCAGCATAACAAGGCTCCCAGTTCTCCATGGCCTGTTGCCTTTCTGGATTTTACACTTTTTTCAGATGGCCCTTTTGACCGGGGGGAAGTGAGACTTCATTGTAGTGCAGATTTCCTTTGCAAGCTTGCTTGGTTGGCCAAAAAGGGCGTATGCGTTTTTTCCTGAATATATTCAGGAAAAAACGCATACGCCCTTTTTGGCCAAGTGCATCATTGTGGACGTTCTGCCTCTTTTCCTATGCTTGAAATGCAATTCCAGTCTACCTCCTGAAATCGGTTTCCTGCAATTCTGCCCCGCTTTCGAGTCCTCTTGGCAGCCTTACTTCAGTATATTTTTGGACGATAGCTGTCATTTATAACTCTGCAGGTTTGTGAATTACAGTGACCCTGAGCTCCTTTCTTCAACTCGCTTTCTTGTGAGCTGGCCGCAACACCGCAGGATGTCTTCAGGCCCTAATGTGGTTCCGGAATGGCACGCTGAGCCTTTGGTTAATTCCTCTTCCTGGTGGGAAATGAGAGTTAAATTAGCCCGTTCAGACACCTCCAGCTAGTCTCTCATTGGTTCTCGCTATTCCTGTTCATCTTCCGCAGAAATTGCAAACTGGGCCAAACAGGAGGTTAAAGGTGCTGACTCTCCAAGTGGGGAGAGTGTTAGTAAAGCGTCTGGAATGTTGCACCCGAGTACCAGGGTACGAAAACTGAGACATATTTGAACACGTCTCCCGATCACATGGTTGATAATACTCTAGGTTCCACATGCATGTTTTAGCTGAAGGAAGAATACCTTAAACCTGGGTAGTTGAAACCCGTGTAATGGGTACCATGCAATATGACTTCAAAGGGTCTTCATTTGCTCACCGAACCTCTCCAATCCTATCACTGCTGCGTTTATGCCCCTGTACACATGCTTGATTCTCTTTCGGAGACATAGCAATCCATATGTTTTAAGATACTTACTAGTCAGGTACATTCTTAGGCGTTTAATATGCGGTGTTGAGTCCATTTCGTTGAGCAAGGAGTAGCTCTTGTCTATTCCATATTTGGCTTAAGGAACTTTATCTGTGCTCATTTCAATCTCTGGTTTTATGCAGCAACCCAACTCACCTTTCCCCTTAAGCAAGCATAAGTTGGTTTTCGAAATTTGAGAACCTTTTCTGTTTTAGAATTCAGTTCCTGTGTAGCCAAGTTTACATTCCGTGTATTAGTCATATCTTATGATGCTTCTTTTTCTGTGTGACTTATTTCAGTTAGAATCATCGTACCTGAATCCACTCATTATGCTGCTACGGGCCTGATGACATAGATTTCATTGCTGAGTGATACTGCATTGTATGTAAGTACCACAAGTTCTTTATCCATTTTTCACTTTCTGTGATATTGAACTTGTACGGTAAACAAGGTGCTTGTAAACAGAGGCGTCCCAAACTTTGAGGTGGCTGTGTCTTTTTGATTTTAATTTCCCTAAGCTATAGGACCATAAGTGGAAGTGCACTAGGCTCTGTTGCTTTGTTTTTTAGATGTTTCAGAAAACACCATACACTTCTCCCGAGTGTCTGTTGGCAATTTACATCCCGCCCATCAGCATAACAAGGCTCCCAGTTCTCCATGGCCTGTCCTGCCTTTCTGGATTTTACACTTTTTTCAGATGCCCCTTTTGACTGGGGGGAAGTGAGACTTCATTGTAGTGCAGATTTCCTTTGCAAGCTTGCTTTGTTGGCCAAAAAGGGCGTATGCGTTTTTTCCTGAATATATTCAGGAAAAAACGCATACGCCCTTTTTGGCCAAGTGCATCATTGTGGACGTTCTGCCTCTTTTCCTATGCTTTCAATGCAATTCCAGTCTACCTCCTGAAATCGGTTTCCTGCAATTCTGCCCCGCTTTCAAGTCCTCTTGGCAGCCTTACTTCAGTGTATTTTTGGACAATAGCTGTCATTTATAACTCTGCAGGTTTGTGAATTACAGTGCCCCTGAGCTCCTTTCTTCAACTCGCTTTCTTTTGAGCTGGCCGCAACACCGCAGGATGGCTTCAGGCCCTAATCTGGTTCCGGCACGGCACGCTGAGCCTTTGGTTAATTCCTCTTCCTGGTGTGAAATGAGAGTTAAATTTGCCCGTCCAGACACCTCCAGCTAGCCTCTCATTGGTTCTCGCTATTCCTGTTCATCTTCCGCAGAAATTGCAAACTGGGCCAAACAGGAGGTTAAAGGGACTGACTCTCCAAGTCGGGAGAGTGTTAGTAAAGCGTCTGGAATGTTGCACCCGAGTACCAGGGGAGGAAAACTGAGACATATTTGAACACGTCTTCCAATCACACGGTTGATCATACTCTGGGTTCCACATGCATGTTTTAGCTGAAGGAAGAATACCTAAAAACTGGGTAGTTGAAACCCGTGGAATGGGTACCATGCAATATGACTTCAAAGGGTCTTCATTTGCTCACCGAACCTCTCCAATCCTATCACTGCTGCGTTTATGCCCCTGTACACATGCTTGATTCTCTTTTGGAAAGATAGCAATCTATAAGTTTTAAGATACTTACTAGTCAGGTACATTCTTAGGCGTTTAATATGCGGTTTTGAGTCCATTTCGTTGAGCAAGGAGTAGCTCTTGTCTATTCCATATTTGGCTTAAGGAACTTTATCTGTGCTCATTTCAATCTCTGGTTTTATGCAGCACCCCAACTCACCTTTACCCTTAAGCAAGCATAAGTTGGTTTTCTAAATTTGAGACCCTGTTCTGTTCTGTAATTCAGTTCCTGTGTAGCCAAGTTTCCATTCCGTGTATTACTGATATCTTATGATGTTTCTTTTTCTGTGTGACTTATTTCAGTTAGAATCATCATACCTGAATCCACTCATTGTGCTGCTAAGGGCCTGATGACACAGATTTCATTGCTGAGTGATATTGCTTTGTAAGTAAATACCACAACTTCTTTATCCATTTTTCACTTTCTGCGATGTTGAACTTGTACTGTAAACGAGGTTGTTGTAAACAGAGCCGTTCCAAACTTTGGGGTGGCTGTGTCTTTTTGATTTTAATTTCCCTAAGCTATAGGACCATAAGTGGAAGTGCCCTAGGCTCTGTTGCTTTGTTTTTTAGATGTTTCAGGAAACACCATACACTTCTCCCGAGTGGTTGTTGGCAATTTACATCCCGCCCATCAGCATAACAAGGCTCCCAGTTCTCCATGGCCTGTCCTGCCTTTCTGGATTTTACACTTTTTTCAGATGGCCCTTTTGACCGGGGGGAAGTGAGACTTCATTGTAGTGCAGATTTCCTTTGCAAGCTTGCTTGGTTGGCCAAATAGGGCGTATGTGTTTTTTCCTGAATATATTCAGGAAAAAACGCATACGCCCTTTTTGGCCAAGTGCATCATTGTGGACGTTCTGCCTCTTTTCCTATGCTTTCAATGCAATTCCAGTCTACCTCCTGAAATCAGTTTCCTGTAATTCTGCCCCGCTTTCAAGTCCTCTTGGCAGCCTTACGTCAGTCTATTTTTGGACGATAGCTGTCATTTATAACTCTGCAGGTTTGTGAATTACAGTGCCCCTGAGCTCCTTTCTTCAACTCGCTTTCTTGTGAGCTGGCCGAAACACCGCAGGATGCCTTCAGGCCCTAATCTGGTTCCGGCACGGCACGCTGAGCCTTTGGTTAATTCCTCTTCCTGGTGGGAAATGAGAGTTAAATTTGCCCGTCTAGACACCTCCAGCTAGTCTCTCATTGGTTCTCGCTATTCCTGTTCATCTTCCGCAGAAATTGCAAACTGGGCCAAACAGGAGGTTAAAGGGACTGACTCTCCAAGTCGGGAGAGTGTTAGTAAAGCGTCTGGAATGTTGCACCCGAGTACCAGGGTACGAAAACTGAGACATATTTGAACACGTCTCCCGATCACATGGTTGATAATACTCTAGGTTCCACATGCATGTTTTAGCTGAAGGAAGAATACCTTAAACCTGGGTATTTGAAACCCTTGGAATGGGTACCATGCAATATGACTTCAAAGGGTCTTCATTTGCTCACCGAACCTCTCCAATCCTATCACTGCTGCGTTTATGCCCCTGTACACATGCTTGATTCTCTTTCGGAGACATAGCAATCCATAGGTTTTAAGATACTTACTAGTCAGGTACATTCTTAGGCGTTTAATATGCGGTGTTGAGTCCATTTCGTTGAGCAAGGAGTAGCTCTTGTCTATTCCATATTTGGCTTAAGGAACTTTATCTGTGCTCATTTCAATCTCTGGTTTTATGCAGCACCCCAACTCACCTTTACCCTTAAGCAAGCATAAGTTGGTTTTCTAAATTTGAGACCCTGTTCTGTTCTGTAATTCAGTTCCTGTGTAGCCAAGTTTACATACCGTGTATTACTGATATCTTATGATGTTTCTTTTTCTGTGTGACTTATTTCAGTTAGAATCATCATACCTGAATCCACTCATTGTGCTGCTAAGGGCCTGATGACACAGATTTCATTGCTGAGTGATATTGCTTTGTAAGTAAATACCTCAACTTTTTTTATCCATTTTTCACTTTCTGCTATGTTGAACTTGTACTGTAAACGAGGTTCTTGTAAACAGAGCCGTTCCAAACTTTGGGGTGGCTGTGTCTTTTTGATTTTAAATTCCCTAAGCTATAGGACCATAAGTGGAAGTGCCCTAGGCTCTGTTGCTTTGTTTTTTAGATGTTTCAGGAAACACCATACACTTCTCCCGAGTGGTTGTTGGCAATTTACATCCCGCCCATCAGCATAACAAGGCTCCCAGTTCTCCATGGCCTGTCCTGCCTTTCTGGATTTTACACTTTTTTCAGATGGCCCTTTTGACCGGGGGGAAGTGAGACTTCATTGTAGTGCAGATTTCCTTTGCAAGCTTGCTTGGTTGGCCAAAAAGGGCGTATGCGTTTTTTCCTGAATATATTCAGGAAAAAACGCATACGCCCTTTTTGGCCAAGTGCATCATTGTGGACGTTCTGCCTCTTTTCCTATGCTTTCAATGCAATTCCAGTCTACCTCCTGAAATCGGTTTCCTGCAATTCTGCCCCACTTTCAAGTCCTCTTGGCAGCCTTACTTCAGTGTATTTTTGGACGATAGCTGTCATTTATAACTCTGCAGGTTTGTGAATTACAGTGCCCCTGAGCTCCTTTCTTCAACTCGCTTTCTTCTGAGCTGGCCGAAACACCGCAGGATGGCTTCAGGCCCTAATCTGGTTCCGGCACGGCACGCTGAGCCTTTGGTTAATTCCTCTTCCTGGTGGGAAATGAGAGTTAAATTTGCCCGTCCAGACACCTCCAGCTAGTCTCTCATTGGTTCTCGCTATTCCTGTTAATCTTCCGCAGAAATTGCAAACTGGGCCAAACAGGATGTTAAAGGGACTGACTCTCCAAGTCGGGAGAGTGTTAGTAAAGCGTCTGAAATGTTGCACCCGAGTACCAGGGTACGAAAACTGAGACATATTTGAACACGTCTCCCGATCACATGGTTGATCATACTCCAGGTTCCACATGCATGTTTTAGCTGAAGGAAGAATACCTTAAACCTCGGTAGTTGAAACCCGTGGAATGGGTACCATGCAATATGACTTCAAAGGGTCTTCATTTGCTCACTGAACCTCTCCAATCCTATCACTGCTGCGTTTATGCCCCTGTACACATGTTTGATTCTCTTTCGGAGACATAGCAATCTATAGGTTTTAAGATACTTACTAGTCAGGTACATTCTTAGGCGTTTAATATGCGGTGTTGAGTCCATTTCGTTGAGCAAGACGTAGCTCTTGTCTATTCCATATTTGGCTTAAGGAACTTTATCTGTGCTCATTTCAATCTCTGGTTATATGCAGCACCCCAACTCACCTTTACCCTTAAGCAAGCATAAGTTGGTTTTCTAAATTTGAGACCCTGTTCTGTTCTGTAATTCAGTTCCTGTGTAGCCAAGTTTCCATTCCGTGTATTACTGATATCTTATGATGTTTCTTTTTCTGTGTGACTTATTTCAGTTAGAATCATCATACCTGAATCCACTCATTGTGCTGCTAAGGGCCTGATGACACAGATTTCATTGCTGAGTGATATTGCTTTGTAAGTAAATATCACAACTTCTTTATCCATTTTTCACTTTCTGCGATGTTGAACTTGTACTGTAAACGAGGTTCTTGTAAACAGAGCCGTTCCAAACTTTGGGGTGGCTGTGTCTTTTTGATTTTAATTTCCCTAAGCTATAGGACCATAAGTGGAAGTGCCCTAGGTTCTGTTGCTTTGTTTTTTAGATGTTTCAGGAAACACCATACACTTCTCCCAAGTGTCTGTTGGCAATTTACATCCCGCCCATCAGCATAACAAGGCTCCCAGTTCTCCATGGCCTGTCCTGCCTTTCTGGATTTTACACTTTTTTCAGATGGCCCTTTTGACCGGGGGGAAGTGAGACTTCATTGTAGTGCAGATTTCCTTTGCAAGCTTGCTTGGTTGGCCAAAAAGGGCGTATGCGTTTTTTCCTGAATATATTCAGGAAAAAACGCATACGCCCTTTTTGGCCAAGTGCATCATTGTGGACGTTCTGCCTCTTTTCCTATGCTTTCAATGCAATTCCAGTCTACCTCCTGAAATCGGTTTCCTACAATTCTGCCCCACTTTCAAGTCCGCTTGGCAGCCTTACTTCAGTCTATTTTTGGACGATAGCTGTCATTTATAACTCTGCAGGTTTGTGAATTACAGTGCCCCTGAGCTCCTTTCTTCAACTCGCTTTCTTGTGACCTGGCCGCAACACCGCAGGATGGCTTCAGGCCCTAATCTGGTTCCGGTACGGCACGCTGAGCCTTTGGTTATTTCCTCTTCCTGGTGGGAAATGAGAGTTAAATTTGCCCGTCCAGACACCTCCAGCTAGCCTCTCATTGGTTCTCGCTAATCCTGTTCATCTTCCGCAGAAATTGCAAACTGTGCCAAACAGGAGGTTAAAGGCACTGACTCTCCAAGTGGGGAGAGTGTTAGTCAAGCGTCTGGAATGTTGCACCCGAGTACCAGGGGAGGAAAACTGAGACATATTTGAACACGTCTTCCGATCACAGGGTTGATCATACTCTGGGTTCCACATGCATGTTTTAGCTGAAGGAAGAATACCTAAAACCTGGGTAGTTGAAACCCGTGGAATGGGTACCATGCAATATGACTTCAAAGGGTCTTCATTTGCTCACCGAACCTCTCCAATCCTATCACTGCTGCGTTTATGCCCCTGTACACATGCTTGATTCTCTTTTGGAGAGATAGCAATCTATAGGTTTTAAGATACTTACTAGTCAGGTACATTCTTAGGCGTTTAATATGCGGTTTTGAGTCCATTTCGTTGAGCAAGGAGTAGCTCTTGTCTATTCCATATTTGACTTAAGGAACTTTATCTGTGCTCATTTCAATCTCTGGTTTTATGCAGCACCCCAACTCACCTTTCCCCTTAAGCAAGCATAAGTTGGTTTTCTAAATTTGAGACCCTGTTCTGTTCTGTAATTCAGTTCCTGTGTAGCCAAGTTTACATTCCGTGTATTACTGATATCTTATGATGTTTCTTTTTCTGTGTGACTTATTTCAGTTAGAATCATCATACCTGAATCCACTCATTGTGCTGCTAAGGGCCTGATGACACAGATTTCATTGCTGAGTGATATTGCTTTGTAAGTAAATACCACAACTTCTTTATCCATTTTTCACTTTCTGCGATGTTGAACTTGTACTGTAAACGAGGTTCTTGTAAACAGAGCCGTTCCAAACTTTGGGGTGGCTGTGTCTTTTTGATTTTAATTTCCCTAAGCTATAGGACCATAAGTGGAAGTGCCCTAGGTTCTGTTGCTTTGTTTTTTAGATGTTTCAGGAAACACCATACACTTCTCCCGAGTGGTTTTTGGCAATTTACATCCCGCCCATCAGCATAACAAGGCTCCCAGTTCTCCATGGCCTGTCCTGCCTTTCTGGATTTTACACTTTTTTCAGATGGCCCTTTTGACAGGGGGGAAGTGAGACTTCATTGTAGTGCAGATTTCCTTTGCAAGCTTGCTTGGTTGGCCAAAAAGGGCGTATGCGTTTTTTATTCCTGTTCATCTTCCGCAGAAATTGCAAACTGGGCCAAACAGGAGGTTAAAGGCGCTGACTCTCCAAGTGGGGAGAGTGTTAGTAAAGCGTCTGGAATGTTGCACCCGAGTACCAGGGGAGGAAAACTGAGACATATTTGAACACGTCTCCCGTTCACATGGTTGATCATACTTGGGTTCCACATGCATGATTTAGCTGAAGGAAGAATACCTTAAACCTGGAGAGTTGAGACCCGTGGAATGGGTACCATGCAATATGACTTCAAAGGGTCTTCATTTGCTCACCGAACCTGTCCAATCCTATCACTGCTGCGTTTATGCCCCTGTACACATGCTTGATTCTCTTTTGGAGACATAGCAATCCATAGGTTTTACGATACTTACTAGTCAGGTACATTCTTAGGCGTTTAATATGCGGTGTTGAGTCCATTTCGTTGAGCAAGGAGTAGCTCTTGTCTATTCCATATTTGGCTTAAGGAACTTTATCTGTGCTCATTTCAATCTCTGGTTTTATGCAGCACCCCAACTCACCTTTACCCTTAAGCAAGCCTAAGTTGGTTTTCTAAATTTGAGACCCTGTTCTGTTCTGTAATTCAGTTCCTGTGTAGCCAAGTTTACATACCGTGTATTACTGATATCTTATGATGTTTCTTTTTCTGTGTGACTTATTTCAGTTAGAATCATCATACCTGAATCCACTCATTGTGCTGCTAATGGCCTGATGACACAGATTTCATTGCTGAGTGATATTGCTTTGTAAGTAAATACCACAACTTTTTTTATCCATTTTTCACTTTCTGCGATGTTGAACTTGTACTGTAAACGAGGTTCTTGTAAACAGAGCCGTTCCAAACTTTGGGGTGGCTGTGTCTTTTTGATTTTAAATTCCCTAAGCTATAGGACCATAAGTCGAAGTGCCCTAGGCTCTGTTGCTTTGTTTTTTAGATGTTTCAGGAAACACCATACACTTCTCCCGAGTGGTTGTTGGCAATTTACATCCCGCCCATCAGCATAACAAGGCTCCCAGTTCTCCATGGCCTGTCCTGCCTTTCTGGATTTTACACTTTTTTCAGATGGCCCTTTTGACCGGGGGGAAGTGAGATTTCATTGTAGTGCAGATTTCCTTTGCAAGCTTGCTTGGTTGGCCAAAAAGGGCGTATGCGTTTTTTCCTGAATATATTCAGGAAAAAATGCATACGCCCTTTTTGGCCAAGTGCATCATTGTGGACGTTCTGCCTCTTTTCCTATGCTTTCAATGCAATTCCAGTCTACCTCCTGAAATCGGTTTCCTGCAATTCTGCCCCGCTTTCAAGTCCTCTTGGCAGCCTTACTTCAGTATATTTTTGGACGATAGCTGTCATTTATAACTCTGCAGGTTTGTGAATTACAGTGCGCCTGAGTTCCTTTCTTCAACTCGCTTTCTTGTGAGCTGGCCGAAACACCGCAGGATGGCTTCAGGCACTAATCTGGTTCCGGCACGGCACGCTGAGCCTTTGGTTAATTCCTCTTCCTGGTGGGAAATGAGAGTTAAATTTGCCCATCCAGACACCTCCAGCTAGTCTCTCATTGGTACTCGCTATTCCTGTTCATCTTCCGCAGAAATTGCAAACTGGGCCAAACAGGAGGTTAAAGGCGCTGACTCTCCAAGTGGGGAGAGTGTTAGTAAAGCGTCTGGAATGTTGCACCCGAGTACCAGGGTACGAAAACTGAGACATATTTGAACACGTCTCCCGATCACATGGTTGATAATACTCTGGGTTCCACATGCATGTTTTAGCTGAAGGAAGAATACCTTAAACCTGGGTATGTGAAACCCTTGGAATGGGTACCATGCAATATGACTTCAAAGGGTCTTCATTTGCTCACCGAACCTCTCCAATCCTATCACTGCTGCGTTTATGCCCCTGTACACATGCTTGATTTTCTTTCGGAGACATAGCAATCCATAGCTTTTAAGATACTTACTAGTCAGGTACATTCTTAGGCGTTTAATATGCGGTGTTGAGTCCATTTCGTTGAGCAACGAGTAGCTCTTGTCTATTCCATATTTGGCTTAAGGAACTTTATCTGTGCTCATTTCAATCTCTGGTTTTATGCAGCACCCCAACTCACCTTTACCCTTAAGCAAGCATAAGTTGGTTTTCTAAATTTGAGACCCTGTTCTGTTCTGTAATTCAGTTCCTGTGTAGCCAAGTTTACATACCGTGTATTACTGATATCTTATGATGTTTCTTTTTCTGTGTGACTTATTTCAGTTAGAATCATCATACCTGAATCCACTCATTGTGCTGCTAAGGGCCTGATGACACAGATTTCATTGCTGAGTGATATTGCTTTGTAAGTAAATACCACAACTTTTATTTATCCATTTTTCACTTTCTGCGATGTTGAACTTGTACTGTAAACGAGGTTCTTGTAAACAGAGCCGTTCCAAACTTTGGGGTGGCTGTGTCTTTTTGATTTTAAATTCCCTAAGCTATAGGACCATAAGTGGAAGTGCCCTAGGCTCTGTTGCTTTGTTTTTTAGATGTTTCAGGAAACACCATACACTTCTCCCGAGTGTCTGTTGGCAATTTACATCCCGCCCATCAGCATAACAAGGCTCCCAGTTCTCCATGGCCTGTCCTGCCTTTCTGGATTTTACACTTTTTTCAGATGGCCCTTTTGACCGGGGGGAAGTGAGACTTCATTGTAGTGCAGATTTCCTTTGCAAGCTTGCTTGGTTGGCCAAAAAGGGCGTATGCGTTTTTTCCTGAATATATTCAGGAAAAAACGCATACGCCCTTTTTGGCCAAGTGCATCATTGTGGACGTTCTGCCTCTTTTCCTATGCTTTCAATGCAATTCCAGTCTACCTCCTGAAATCGGTTTCCTGCAATTCTGCCCCGCTTTCAAGTCCTCTTGGCAGCCTTACTTCAGTATATTTTTGGACAATAGCTGTCATTTATAACTCTGCAGGTTTGTGAATTACAGTGCCCCTGAGCTCCTTTCTTCAACTCGCTTTCTTGTGACCTGGCCGCAACACCGCAGGATGGCTTCAGGCCCTAATCATGTTCTGGCATGGCACGCTGAGCCTTTGGTTATTTCCTCTTCCTGGTGGGAAATGAGAGTTAAATTTGCCCGTCCAGACACCTCCAGCTAGTCTCTCATTGGTTCTCGCTATTCCTGTTCATCTTCCGCAGAAATTGCAAAGTGGGCCAAACAGGAGGTTAAAGGCGCTGACTCTCCAAGTGGGGAGAGTGTTAGTAAAACGTCTGGAATGTTGCACCCGAGTACCAGGGTACGAAAACTGAGACATATTTGAACACGTCTCCCGTTCACATGGTTGATAATACTTGGGTTCCACATGCATGTTTTAGCTGAAGGAAGAATACCTTAAACCTGGAGAGTTGAGACCCGTGGAATGGGTACCATGCAATATGACTTCAAAGGGTCTTCATTTGCTCACCGAACCTCTCCAATCCTATCACTGCTGCGTTTATGTCCCTGTACACATGCTTGATTCTCTTTCGGAGACATAGCAATCCATAGGTTTTAAGATACTTACTAGTCAGGTACATTCTTAGGCGTTTAATATGCGGTGTTGAGTCCATTTCGTTGAGCAAGGAGTAGCTCTTGTCTATTCCATATTTGACTTAAGGAACTTTATCTCTGCTCATTTCAATCTCTGGTTTATGCAGCACCCCAACTCACCTTTACCCTTAAGCAAGCATAAGTTGGTTTTCTAAATTTGAGAACCTGTTCTGTTTTGCAATTCAGTTCCTGTGTAGCCAAGTTTCCATTCCGTGTATTACTGATATCTTATGATGTTTCTTTTTCTGTGTGACTTACTTCAGTTAGAATCATCGTACCTGAATCCACTCATTATGCTGCTACGGGCCTGATGACATAGATTTCATTGCTGAGTGATACTGCATTGTACGTAAGTACCACAAGTTCTTTATCCATTTTTCACTTTCTGTGATATTTAACTTGTACGGTAAATGAGGTTCTTGTTAACAGAGGCGTCCCAAACTTTGGGGTGGCTGTGTCTTTTTGATTTTAATTTCCCTAAGCTATAGGACCATAAGTGGAAGTGCCCTAGGCTCTGTTGATTTGTTTTTTAGATGTTTCAGGAAACACCATACACTTCTCCCAAGTGTCTGTTGGCAATTTACATCCCGCCCATCAGCATAACAAGGCTCCCAGTTCTCCATGGCCTGTCCTGCCTTTCTGGATTTTACACTTTTTTCAGATGGCCCTTTTGACCGGGGGGAAGTGAGACTTCATTGTAGTGCAGATTTCTTTTGCAAGTTTGCTTGGTTGGCCAAAAAGGGCGTATGCGTTTTTCCTGAATATATTCAGGAAAAAACGCATACGCCCTTTTTGGCCAAGTGCATCATTGTGGACGTTCTGCCTCTTTTCCTATGCTTTCAATGCAATTCCAGTCTACCTCCTGAAATCGGTTTCCTGCAATTCTGCCCCGCTTTCAAGTCCTCTTGGCAGCCTTACTTCAGTCTATTTTTGGACGATAGCTGTCATTTATAACTCTGCAGGTTTGTGAATTACAGTGCCCCTGAGCTCCTTTCTTCAACTCGCTTTCTTGTGAGCTGGCCGCAACACCGCAGGATGGCTTCAGGCCCTAATATGGTTCCGGCACGGCACGCTGAGCCTTTGGTTAATTCCTCTTCCTGGTGGGAAATGAGAGTTAAATTTGCCCGTCCAGACACCTCCAGCTAGTCTCTCATTGGTTCTCGCTATTCCTGTTCATCTTCCGCAGAAATTGCAAACTGCGCCAAACAGGAGGTTAAAGGGACTGACTCTCCAAGTGGGGAGAGTGTTAGTAAAGCGTCTGGAATGTTGCACCCGAGTACCAGGGTACGAAAACTGAGACATATTTGAACACGTCTCCCGTTCACATGGTTGATCATACTCTGGGTTCCACATGCATGTTTTAGCTGAAGGAAGAATACCTTAAACCTGGAGAGTTGAGACCCGTGGAATGGGTACCATGCAATATGACTTCAAAGGGTCTTCATTTGCTCACGAACCTCTGCAATCCTATCACTGCTGCGTTTATGCCCCTGTACACACGCTTGATTCTCTTTCGGAGACATAGCAATCCATAGGTTTTAAGATACTTACTAGTCAGGGACATTCTTAGGCGTTTAATATGGGGTTTTGAGTCCATTTCGTTGAGCAAGGAGTAGCTCTTGTCTATTCCATATTTGGCTTAAGGAACTTTATCTGTGCTCATTTCAATCTCTGGTTTTATGCAGCACCCCAACTCACCTTTCCCCTTAAGCAAGCATAAGTTGGTTTTCTAAATGTGAGACCCTGTTCTGTTCTGTAATTCAGTTCCTGTGTAGCCAAGTTTCCATTCCGTGTATTAGTGATATCTTATGATGTTTCTTTTTCTGTGTGACTTATTTCAGTTAGAATCATCGTACCTGAATCTACTCATTACGCTGCTACGGGCCTGATGACATAGATTTCATTGCTGAGTGATACTGCATTGTACGTAAGTACCACAAGTTCTTTATCCATTTTTCACTTTCTGTGATATTGAACTTGTACGGTAAACGAGGTTCTTGTAAACGGAGGCGTCCCAAACTTTGGGGTGGCTGTGTCTTTTTGATTTTAATTTCCCTAAGCTATAGGACCATAAGTGGAAGTGCCCTAGGCTCTGTTGCTTTGTTTTTTAGATGTTTCAGGAAACACCATACACTTCTCCTAAGTGGTTGTTGGCAATTTACATCCCGCCCATCAGCATAACAAGGCTCCCAGTTCTCCATGGCCTGTCCTGCCTTTCTGGATTTTACACTTTTTTCAGATGGCCCTTTTGACCAGGGGGAAGTGAGACTTCATTGTAGTGCAGATTTCCTTTGCAAGCTTGCTTGGTTGGCCAAAAAGGGCGTATGCGTTTTTTCCTGAATATATTCAGGAAAAAACGCATACGCCCTTTTTGGCCAAGTGCATCATTGTGGACGTTCTGCCTCTTTTCCTATGCTTTCAATGCAATTTCAGTCTACCTCCTGAAATCGGTTTCCTGCAATTCTGCCCCGCTTTCAAGTCCTCTTGGCAGCCTTACTTCAGTCTATTTTTGGACGATAGCTGTCATTTATAACTCTGCAGGTTTGTGAATTACAGTGCCCCTGAGCTCCTTTCTTCAACTCGCTTTCTTTTGAGCTGGCCGCAACACCGCAGGATGGCTTCAGGCCCTAATCTGGTTCCGGTACGGCACGCTGAGCCTTTGGTTATTTCCTCTTCCTGGTGGGAAATGAGAGTTAAATTTGCCCGTCCAGACACCTCCAGCTAGTCTCTCATTGGTTCTCGCTATTCCTGTTCATCTTCCGCAGAAATTGCAAACTGTGCCAAACAGGAGGTTAAAGGCGCTGACTCTCCAAGTGGGGAGAGTGTTAGTAAAGCGTCTGGAATGTTGCACCCGAGTACCAGGGGAGGAAAACTGAGACATATTTGAACACGTCTCCCGATCACGTGGTTGATCATACTCTGGGTTCCACATGCATGTTTTAGCTGAAGGAAGAATACCTTAAACCTGGAGAGTTGAGACCCGTGGAATGGGTACCATGCAATATGACTTCAAAGGGTCTTCATTTGCTCACCGAACCTCTCCAATCCTATCACTGCTGCGTTTATGTCCCTGTACACATGCTTGATTCTCTTTCGGAGACATAGCAATCCATAGGTTTTAAGATACTTACTAGTCAGGTACATTCTTAGGCGTTTAATATGCGGTGTTGAGTCCATTTCGTTGAGCAAGGAGTAGCTCTTGTCTATTCCATATTTGACTTAAGGAACTTTATCTGTGCTCATTTCAATCTCTGGTTTATGCAGCACCCCAACTCACCTTTACCCTTAAGCAAGCATAAGTTGGTTTTCTAAATTTGAGAACCTGTTCTGTTTTGCAATTCAGTTCCTGTGTAGCCAAGTTTCCATTCCGTGTATTACTGATATCTTATGATGTTTCTTTTTCTGTGTGACTTACTTCAGTTAGAATCATCGTACCTGAATCCACTCATTATGCTGCTACGGGCCTGATGACATAGATTTCATTGCTGAGTGATACTGCATTGTACGTAAGTACCACAAGTTCTTTATCCATTTTTCACTTTCTGTGATATTTAACTTGTACGGTAAATGAGGTTCTTGTTAACAGAGGCGTCCCAAAGTTTGGGGTGGCTGTGTCTTTTTGATTTTAATTTCCCTAAGCTATAGGACCATAAGTGGAAGTGCCCTAGGCTCTGTTGATTTGTTTTTTAGATGTTTCAGGAAACACCATACACTTCTCCCAAGTGTCTGTTGGCAATTTACATCCCGCCCATCAGCATAACAAGGCTCCCAGTTCTCCATGGCCTGTCCTGCCTTTCTGGATTTTACACTTTTTTCAGATGGCCCTTTTGACCGGGGGGAAGTGAGACTTCATTGTAGTGCAGATTTCCTTTGCAAGCTTGCTTGGTTGGCCAAAAAGTGCGTATGCGTTTTTTCCTGAATATATTCAGGAAAAAACGCATACGCCCTTTTTGGCCAAGTGCATCATTGTGGACGTTCTGCCTCTTTTCCTATGCTTTCAATGCAATTCCAGTCTACCTCCTGAAATCGGTTTCCTGCAATTCTGCCCCGCATTCAAGTCCTCTTGGCAGCCTTACTTCAGTCTATTTTTGGACGATAGCTGTCATTTATAACTCTGCAGGTTTGTGAATTACAGTGCCCCTGAGCTCCTTTCTTCAACTCGCTTTCTTTTGAGCTGGCCGCAACACCGCAGGATGGCTTCAGGCCCTAATCTGGTTCCGGCACGGCACGCTGAGCCTTTGGTTAATTCCTCATCCTGATGGGAAATTAGAGTTAAATTTGCCCGTCCAGACACCTCCCACTTGTCTCTCATTGGTTCTCCCTATTCCTGTTCATCTTCCACAGAAATTGCAAACTGGGCCAAACAGGAGGTTAAAGTGACTGACTCTCCAAGTGGGGAGAGTGTTAGTAAAGCATCTGGAATGTTGCACCCGAGTACCAGGGTACGAAAACTGAGACATATTTGAACACGTCTCCCGATCACATGGTTGATCATACTCTAGGTTCCACATGCATGTTTTAGCTGAAGGAAGAATACCTTAAACCTGGGTAGTTGAAACCCGTGGAATGGGTACCATGCAATATGACTTCAAAGGGTCTTCATTTGCTCACGAACCTCTCCAATCCTATCACTGCTGCGTTTATGCCCCTGTACACATGCTTGATTCTCTTTCGGAGACATAGCAATCCATAGGTTTTAAGATACTTACTAGTCAGGTATATTCTTAGGCGTTTAATATGCGGTGTTGAGTCCATTTCGTTGAGCAAGGAGTAGCTCTTGTCTATTCCATATTTGGCTTAAGGAACTTTATCTGTGCTCATTTCAATCTCTGGTTTTATGCAGCACCCCAACTCACCTTTACCCTTAAGCAAGCATAAGTTGGTTTTCTAAATTTGAGACCCTGTTCTGTTCTGTAATTCAGTTCCTGTGTAGCCAAGTTTCCATTCCGTGTATTACTGATATCTTATGATGTTTCTTTTTCTGTGTGACTTATTTCAGTTAGAATCATCATACCTGAATCGACTCATTGTGCTGCTAAGGGCCTGATGACACAGATTTCATTGCTGAGTGATATTGCTTTGTAAGTAAATACCACAACTTCTTTATCCATTTTTCACTTTCTGCGATGTTGAACTTGTACTGTAAACGAGGTTCTTGTAAACAGAGCTGTTCCAAACTTTGAGGTGGCTGTGTCTTTTTGATTTTAATTTCCCTAAGCTATAGGACCGTAAGTGGAAGTGCCCTAGGTTCTGTTGCTTTGTTTTCTAGATGTTTCAAGAAACAGCATACACTTCTCCCGAGTGGTTGTTGGCAATTTACATCCCGCCCATCAGCATAACAAGGCTCCCAGTTCTCCATGGCCTGTCCTGCCTTTCTGGATTTTACACTTTTTTCAGATGGCCCTTTTGACCAGGGGGAAGTGAGACTTCATTGTAGTGCAGATTTCCTTTGCAAGCTTGCTTGGTTGGCCAAAAAGGGCGTATGCGTTTTTTCCTGAATATATTCAGGAAAAAACGCATACGCCCTTTTTGGCCAAGTGCATCATTGTGGACGTTCTGCCTCTTTTCCTATGCTTTCAATGCAATTTCAGTCTACCTCCTGAAATCGGTTTCCTGCAATTCTGCCCCGCTTTCAAGTCCTCTTGGCAGCCTTACTTCAGTCTATTTTTGGACGATAGCTGTCATTTATAACTCTGCAGGTTTGTGAATTACAGTGCCCCTGAGCTCCTTTCTTCAACTCGCTTTCTTTTGAGCTGGCCGCAACACCGCAGGATGGCTTCAGGCCCTAATCTGGTTCCGGTACGGCACGCTGAGCCTTTGGTTATTTCCTCTTCCTGGTGGGAAATGAGAGTTAAATTTGCCCGTCCAGACACCTCCAGCTAGTCTCTCATTGGTTCTCGCTATTCCTGTTCATCTTCCGCAGAAATTGCAAACTGTGCCAAACAGGAGGTTAAAGGCGCTGACTCTCCAAGTGGGGAGAGTGTTAGTAAAGCGTCTGGAATGTTGCACCCGAGTACCAGGGGAGGAAAACTGAGACATATTTGAACACGTCTCCCGATCACGTGGTTGATCATACTCTGGGTTCCACATGCATGTTTTAGCTGAAGGAAGAATACCTTAAACCTGGAGAGTTGAGACCCGTGGAATGGGTACCATGCAATATGACTTCAAAGGGTCTTCATTTGCTCACCGAACCTCTCCAATCCTATCACTGCTGCGTTTATGTCCCTGTACACATGCTTGATTCTCTTTCGGAGACATAGCAATCCATAGGTTTTAAGATACTTACTAGTCAGGTACATTCTTAGGCGTTTAATATGTGGTGTTGAGTCCATTTCGTTGAGCAAGGAGTAGCTCTTGTCTATTCCATATTTGACTTAAGGAACTTTATCTGTGCTCATTTCAATCTCTGGTTTATGCAGCACCCCAACTCACCTTTACCCTTAAGCAAGCATAAGTTGGTTTTCTAAATTTGAGAACCTGTTCTGTTTTGCAATTCAGTTCCTGTGTAGCCAAGTTTCCATTCCGTGTATTACTGATATCTTATGATGTTTCTTTTTCTGTGTGACTTACTTCAGTTAGAATCATCGTACCTGAATCCACTCATTATGCTGCTACGGGCCTGATGACATAGATTTCATTGCTGAGTGATACTGCATTGTACGTAAGTACCACAAGTTCTTTATCCATTTTTCACTTTCTGTGATATTGAACTTGTACGGTAAATGAGGTTCTTGTTAACAGAGGCGTCCCAAACTTTGGGGTGGCTGTGTCTTTTTGATTTTAATTTCCCTAAGCTATAGGACCATAAGTGGAAGTGCCCTAGGCTCTGTTGATTTGTTTTTTAGATGTTTCAGGAAACACCATACACTTCTCCCAAGTGTCTGTTGGCAATTTACATCCCGCCCATCAGCATAACAAGGCTCCCAGTTCTCCATGGCCTGTCCTGCCTTTCTGGATTTTACACTTTTTTCAGATGGCCCTTTTGACCGGGGGGAAGTGAGACTTCATTGTAGTGCAGATTTCTTTTGCAAGTTTGCTTGGTTGGCCAAAAAGGGCGTATGCGTTTTTCCTGAATATATTCAGGAAAAAACGCATACGCCCTTTTTGGCCAAGTGCATCATTGTGGACGTTCTGCCTCTTTTCCTATGCTTTCAATGCAATTCCAGTCTACCTCCTGAAATCGGTTTCCTGCAATTCTGCCCCGCTTTCAAGTCCTCTTGGCAGCCTTACTTCAGTCTATTTTTGGACGATAGCTGTCATTTATAACTCTGCAGGTTTGTGAATTACAGTGCCCCTGAGCTCCTTTCTTCAACTCGCTTTCTTGTGAGCTGGCCGCAACACCGCAGGATGGCTTCAGGCCCTAATATGGTTCCGGCACGGCACGCTGAGCCTTTGGTTAATTCCTCTTCCTGGTGGGAAATGAGAGTTAAATTTGCCCGTCCAGACACCACCAGCTAGTCTCTCATTGGTTCTCGCTATTCCTGTTCATCTTCCGCGGAAATTGCAAACTGCGCCAAACAGGAGGTTAAAGGGACTGACTCTCCAAGTGGGGAGAGTGTTAGTAAAGCGTCTGGAATGTTGCACCCGAGTACCAGGGGAGGAAAACTGAGACATATTTGAACACGTCTCCCGATCACGTGGTTGATCATACTCTGGGTTCCACATGCATGTTTTAGCTGAAGGAAGAATACCTAAAACCTGGGTAGTTGAAACCCGTGGAATGGGTACCATGCAATATGACTTCAAAGGGTCTTCATTTGCTCACCAAACCTCTCCAATCCTATCACTGCTGCGTTTATGCCCCTGTACACATGCTTGATTCTCTTTCGGAGACATAGCAAACCATAGGTTTTAAGATACTTACTAGTCAGGTACATTCTTAGGCGTTTAATAGGCGGTGTTGAGTCCATTTCGTTGAGCAAGGAGTAGCTCTTGTCTATTCCATATTTGGCTTAAGGAACTTTATCTGTGCTCATTTCAATCTCTGGTTTTATGCAGCAACCCAACTCACCTTTCCCCTTAAGCAAGCATAAGTTGGTTTTCTAAATTTGAGAACTTGTTCTGTTTTGGAATTCAGTTCCTGTGTAGCCAAGTTTACATTCCGTGTATTAGTGATATCTTATGATGTTTCTTTTTCTGTGTGACTTATTTCAGTTAGAATCATCGTACCTGAATCTACTCATTATGCTGCTATGGGCCTGATGACATAGATTTCATTGCTGAGTGATACTGCATTGTACGTAAGTACCACAAGTTCTTTATCCATTTTTCACTTTCTGCGATGTTGAACTTGTACTGTAAACGAGGTTCTTGTAAACAGAGCCGTTCCAAACTTTGGGGTGGCTGTGTCTTTTTGATTTTAATTTCCCTAAGCTATAGGACCATAAGTGGAAGTGCTCTAGGCTCTGTTGCTTTGTTTTTTAGATGTTTCAGGAAACACCATACACTTCTCCCTAGTGGCTGTTGGCAATTTACATCCCGCCCATCAGCATAACAAGGCTCCCAGTTCTCCATGGCCTGTCCTGCCTTTCTGGATTTTACACTTTTTTCAGATGGCCCTTTTGACCGGGGGGAAGTGAGACTTCATTGTAGTGCAGATTTCCTTTGCAAGCTTGCTTGGTTGGCCAAAAAGTGCGTATGCGTTTTTTCCTGAATATATTCAGGAAAAAACGCATACGCCCTTTTTGGCCAAGTGCATCATTGTGGACGTTCTGCCTCTTTTCCTATGCTTTCAATGCAATTCCAGTCTACCTCCTGAAATCGGTTTCCTGCAATTCTGCCCCGCATTCAAGTCCTCTTGGCAGCCTTACTTCAGTCTATTTTTGGACGATAGCTGTCATTTATAACTCTGCAGGTTTGTGAATTACAGTGCCCCTGAGCTCCTTTCTTCAACTCGCTTTCTTTTGAGCTGGCCGCAACACCGCAGGATGGCTTCAGGCCCTAATCTGGTTCCGGCACGGCACGCTGAGCCTTTGGTTAATTCCTCATCCTGATGGGAAATTAGAGTTAAATTTGCCCGTCCAGACACCTCCCACTTGTCTCTCATTGGTTCTCCCTATTCCTGTTCATCTTCCACAGAAATTGCAAACTGGGCCAAACAGGAGGTTAAAGTGACTGACTCTCCAAGTGGGGAGAGTGTTAGTAAAGCATCTGGAATGTTGCACCCGAGTACCAGGGTACGAAAACTGAGACATATTTGAACACGTCTCCCGATCACATGGTTGATCATACTCTAGGTTCCACATGCATGTTTTAGCTGAAGGAAGAATACCTTAAACCTGGGTAGTTGAAACCCGTGGAATGGGTACCATGCAATATGACTTCAAAGGGTCTTCATTTGCTCACGAACCTCTCCAATCCTATCACTGCTGCGTTTATGCCCCTGTACACATGCTTGATTCTCTTTCGGAGACATAGCAATCCATAGGTTTTAAGATACTTACTAGTCAGGTATATTCTTAGGCGTTTAATATGCGGTGTTGAGTCCATTTCGTTGAGCAAGGAGTAGCTCTTGTCTATTCCATATTTGGCTTAAGGAACTTTATCTGTGCTCATTTCAATCTCTGGTTTTATGCAGCACCCCAACTCACCTTTACCCTTAAGCAAGCATAAGTTGGTTTTCTAAATTTGAGACCCTGTTCTGTTCTGTAATTCAGTTCCTGTGTAGCCAAGTTTCCATTCCGTGTATTACTGATATCTTATGATGTTTCTTTTTCTGTGTGACTTATTTCAGTTAGAATCATCATACCTGAATCGACTCATTGTGCTGCTAAGGGCCTGATGACACAGATTTCATTGCTGAGTGATATTGCTTTGTAAGTAAATACCACAACTTCTTTATCCATTTTTCACTTTCTGCGATGTTGAACTTGTACTGTAAACGAGGTTCTTGTAAACAGAGCTGTTCCAAACTTTGAGGTGGCTGTGTCTTTTTGATTTTAATTTCCCTAAGCTATAGGACCGTAAGTGGAAGTGCCCTAGGTTCTGTTGCTTTGTTTTCTAGATGTTTCAAGAAACAGCATACACTTCTCCCGAGTGGTTGTTGGCAATTTACATCCCGCCCATCAGCATAACAAGGCTCCCAGTTCTCCATGGCCTGTCCTGCCTTTCTGGATTTTACACTTTTTTCAGATAGCCCTTTTGACCGGGGGGAAGTGAGACTTCATTGTAGTGCAGATTTCCTTTGCAAGCTTGCTTGGTTGGCCAAAAAGGGCGTATGCGTTTTTTCCTGAATATATTCAGGAAAAAACGCATACGCCCTTTTTGGCCAAGTGCATCACTGTGGACGTTCTGCCTCTTTTCCTATGCTTGAAATGCAATTCCTGTCTACCTCCTGAAATTGGTTTCCTGCAATTCTGCCCCGCTTTCAAGTCCTCTTGGCAGCCTTACTTCAGTATATTTTTGGATGATAGCTGTCATTTATAACTCTGCAGGTTTGTGAATTACAGTGCCCCTGAGCTCCTTTCTTCAACTCGCTTTCTTGTGAGCTGGCCGCAACACCGCAGAATGTCTTCAGGCCCTAATGTGGTTCCGGCATGGCACGCTGAGCCTTTGGTTAATTCCTCCTCCTGGTGGGAAATGAGAGTTAAATTTGCCCGTTCAGACACCTCCAGGTAGTCTCTCATTGGTTCTCACTATTCCTGTTCATCTTCCGCAGAAATTGCAAACTGGGGCAAACAGGAGGTTAAAGGCACTGACTCTCCAAGTAGGGGGAGTGTTAGTAAAGCATCTGGAATGTTGCACCCGAGTACCAGGGGAGGAAAACTGAGACATTTTGAGCACGGCTGCCGTTCACACGGTTGATCATACTCTGGGTTCCACATGCATGTTTTAGCTGAAGGATGAATACCTTAAACCTGGAGAGTTGAGACCCGTGGAATGGGTACCATGCAAAATGACTTCAAAGGGTCTTCATTTGCTCACCGAACCTCTCCAATCCTATCACTGCTGCGTTTATGCCCCTTTACACACGCTTGATTCTCTTTTGGAGACATAGCAATCCATAGGTTTTAAGATACTTACTAGTCAGGTACATTCTTAGGCGTTTAATATGGGGTGTTGAGTCCATTTCGTTGAGCAAGGAGTAGCTCTTGTCTATTCCATATTTGGCTTAAGGAACTTTATCTGTGCTCATTTCAATCTCTGGTTTTATGCAGCACCCCAACTCACCTTTCTCCTTAAGCAAGCATAAGTTGGTTTTCTAAATTTGAGACCCTGTTCTGTTTTGGAATTCAGTTCCTGTGTAGCCAAGTTTACATTCCGTGTATTATTGATATCTTATGATGTTTCTTTTTCTGTGTGACTTATTTCAGTTAGAATCATCGTACTTGAATCCACTCATTGTGCTGCTACGGGCCTGATGACACAGATTTCATTGCTGAGTGATACTGCATTGTACGTAAGTACCACAAGTTCTTTATCCATTTTTCACTTTCTGTGATATTGAATTTTTACGGTAAACGAGGTTCTTGTAAACAGAGGCGTCCCAAACTTTGAGGTGGCTGTGTCTTTTTGATTTTAATTTCCCTAAGCTATAGGACCATAAGTGGCAGTGCCCTAGGCTCTGTTGCTTTTATTTTTAGATGTTTCAGGAAACACCATACACTTCTCCAGAGTGGCTGTTGGCAATTTACATCCCGCCCATCAGCATAACAAGGCTTCCAGTTCTCCATGGCCTGTCCTGCCTTTCTGGATTTTACACTTTTTTCAGATGGCCCTTTTGACCAAGGGGAAGTGAGATTTCATTGTAGTGCAGATTTCCTTTGCAAGCTTGCTTGGTTGGCCAAAAAGGGCGTATGCGTTGTTTCCTGAATATATTCAGGAAAAAACGCATACGCCCTTTTTGGCCAAGTGCATCATTGTGGACGTTCTGCCTCTTTTCCTATGCTTTCAATGCAATTCCAGTCTACCTCCTGAAATCGGTTTCCTGCAATTCTGCCCCGCTTTCAAGTCCTCTTGGCAGCCTTACTTCAGTATATTTTTGGACGATAGCTGTCATTTATAACTCTGCAGGTTTGTGAATTACAGAGCCCCTGAGCTCCTTTCTTCAACTCACTTTCTTGTGAGCTGGCCGCAACACCGCAGGATGGCTTCAGGCCCTAATCTGTTTCCGTCACGGCACGCTGAGCCTTTGGTTAATTCCCCTTCCTAGTGGGAAATGAGAGTTAAATTTGCCCGTTCAGACACCTCCAGCTAGTCTCTCATTGGTTCTCCCTATTCCTGTTCATCTTCCGCAGAAATTGCAAACTGGGCCAAACAGGAGGTTAAAGACACTGACTGTCCAAGTCGGGAGAGTGTTAGTAAAGCGTCTGGAATGTTGCACCCGAGTACCAGGGTATGAAAACTGAGACATATTTGAACACGTCTCCCGATCACACGGTTGATCATACTCTGGGTTCCACATGCATGTTTTAGCTGAAGGAAGAATACCTTAAACCTGGAGAGTTGAGATCCGTGGAATGTGTACCATGCAATATGACTTCACAGGGTCTTCATTTGCTCACCGAACCTCTCCAATCCTATCACTGCTGCATTTATGCCCCAGTACACACGCTTGATTCTCTTTCGGAGACATAGCAATCCATAGGTTTTAAGATACTTACTAGTCAGGTACATTCTTAGGCGTTTAATATGGGGTGTTGAGTCCATTTCGTTGAGCAAGGAGTAGCTCTTGTCTGTTCCATATTTGGCTTAAGGAACTTTATCTGTGCTCATTTCAATCTCTGGTTTTATGCAGCACCCCAACTCACCTTTCCCCTTAAGCAAGCATAAGTTGGTTTTCTAAATTTGAGACCCTGTTCTGTTTTGGAATTCAGTTCCAGTGTAGCCAAGTTTACATTCCGTGCATTAGTGATATCTTTTGATGTTTCTTTTTTTGTGTGACTTATTTCAGTTAGAATCATCGTACCTGAATCCACTCATTATGCTGCTACGGGCCTGATGACATAGATTTCATTGCTGAGTGATACTGCATTGTACGTAAGTACCACAAGTTCTTTATCCATTTTTCACTTTCTGTGATACTGAACTTGTACGGTAAACGAGGTTCTTGTAAGCAGAGGCGTCCCAAACTTTGGGGTGTGTGTGTCTTTTTGATTTTAATTTCCCTAAGCTATAGGACCATAAGTGGAAGTGCCCTAGGTTCTGTTGCTTTGTTTTTTAGATGTTTCAGGAAACACCATACACTTCTCCCGAGTGGTTGTTGGCAATTTACATCCCGCCCATCAGCATAACAAGGCTCCCAGTTCTCCATGGCCTGTCCTGCCTTTCTGGATTTTACACTTTTTTCAGATGGCCCTTTTGACCGGGGGGAAGTGAGACTTCATTGTAGTGCAGATTTCCTTTGCAAGCTTGCTTGGTTGGCCAAAAAGGGCGTATGCGTTTTTTCCTGAATATATTCAGGAAAAAACGCATACGCCCTTTTTGGCCAAGTGCATCATTGTGGACGTTCTGCCTCTTTTCCTATGCTTTCAATGCAATTCCAGTCTACCTCCTGAAATCGGTTTCCTGCAATTCTGCCCCGCTTTCAAGTCCTCTTGGCAGCCTTACTTCAGTCTATTTTTGGACGATAGCTGTCATTTATAACTCTGCAGGTTTGTGAATTACAGTGCCCCTGAGCTCCTTTCTTCAACTCGCTTTCTTGTGACCTGGCCGCAACACCGCAGGATGGCTTCAGGCCCTAATCTGGTTCCGGCACGGCACGCTGAGCCTTTGGTTATTTCCTCTTTCTGGTGGGAAATGAGAGTTAAATTTGCCCGTCCAGACACCTCCAGCTAGTCTCTCATTGGTTCTCGCTATTCCTGTTCATCTTCCGCAGAAATTGCAAACTGGGCCAAACAGGAGGTTAAAGGCGCTGACTCTCCAAGTCGGGAGAGTGTTAGTAAAGCGTCTGGAATGTTGCACCCGAGTACCAGGGCACGAAAACTGAGACATATTTGAACACGTCTCCCAATCACATGGTTGATCATACTCTAGGTTCCACATGCATGTTTTAGCTGAAGGAAGAATACCTTAAACCTGGGTAGTTGAAACCCGTGGAATGGGTACCATGCAATATGACTTCAAAGGGTCTTCATTTGCTCACCGAACCTCTCCAATCCTATCACTGCTACGTTTATGCCCCTGTACACATGCTTGATTCTCTTTCAGAGACATAGCAATCCATAGGTTTTAAGATACTTACTAGTCAGGTACATTCTTAGGCGTTTAATATGCGGTGTTGAGTCCATTTCGTTGAGCAAGGAGTAGCTCTTGTCTATTCCATATTTGACTTAAGGAACTTTATCTGTGCTCATTTCAATCTCTGGTTTTATGCAGCACCCCAACTCACCTTTACCCTTAAGCAAGCATAAGTTGGTTTTCTAAATTTGAGACCCTGTTCTGTTTTGGAATTCAGTTCCTGTGTAGCCAAGTTTACATTCCATTTATTAGTGATATCTTATGATGTTTCTTTTTCTGTGTGACTTATTTCAGTTAGAATCATCGTACCTGAATGCACTCATTATGCTGCTACGGGCCTGGTGACATAGATTTCATTGCTGAGTGATACTGCATTGTACGTAAGTACCACAAGTTCTTTATCCATTTTTCACTTTCTGTGATATTGAACTTGTACGGTAAACGAGGTTCTTGTAAACAGAGGCGTCCCAAACTTTGAGGTGGCTGTGTCTTTTTGATTTTAATTTCCCTAAGCTATAGGACCATAAGTGGAAGTGCCCTAGGCTCTGTTGCTTTGTTTTTTAGATGTTTCAGGAAACACCATACACTTCTCCCTAGTGGCTGTTGGCAATTTACATCCCGCCCATCAGCATAACAAGGCTCCCAGTTCTCCATGGCCTGTCCTGCCTTTCTGGATTTTACACTTTTTTCAGATGGCCCTTTTGACCGGGGGGAAGTGAGACTTCATTGTAGTGCAGATTTCCTTTGCAAGCTTGCTTGGTTGGCCAAAAAGGGCGTATGCGTTTTTTCCTGAATATATTCAGGAAAAAACGCATACGCCCTTTTTGGCCAAGTGCATCATTGTGGACGTTCTGCCTCTTTTCCTATGCTTTCAATGCAATTCCAGTCTACCTCCTGAAATCGGTTTCCTGCAATTCTGCCCCGCTTTCAAGTCCTCTTGGCAGCCTTACTTCAGTATATTTTTGGATGATAGCTGTCATTTATAACTCTGCAGGTTTGTGAATTACAGTGCCCCTGAGCTCCTTTCTTCAACTCGCTTTCTTGTGACCTGGCCGCAACACCGCAGGATGGCTTCAGGCCCTAATCTGGTTCCGGCACGGCACGCTGAGCCTTTGGTTAATTCCTCTTCCTGGTGGGAAATGAGAGTTAAATTTGCCCGTTCAGACACCTCCAGCTAGTCTCTCATTGATTCTCGTTATTCCTGTTCATCTTCCGCAGAAATTGCAAACTGGGCCAAACAGGAGGTTAAAGGGACTGACTCTCCAAGTCGGGAGAGTGTTAGTAAAGCGTCTGGAATGTTGCACCTGAGTACCAGGGGAGGAAAACTGAGACATATTTGAACACGTCTCCCGATCAAATGGTTGATCAAACTCTAGGTTCCACATGCATGTTTTAGCTGAAGGAAGAATACCTTAAACCTGGGTAGTTGAAACCCGTGGAATGGGTACCATGCAATATGACTTCACAGGGTCTTCATTTGCTCACCGAACCTCTCCAATCCTATCACTGCTGCGTTTATGCCCCTGTACACATGCTTGATTCTCTTTTGGAGACATAGCAATCCATATGTTTTAAGATACTTACTAGTCAGGTACATTCTTAGGCGTTTAATATGCGGTGTTGAGTCCATTTCGTTGAGCAAGGAGTAGCTCTTGTCTATTCCATATTTGGCTTAAGGAACTTTATCTGTGCTCATTTCAATCTCTGGTTTTATGCAGCACCCCAACTCACCTTTACCCTTAAGCAAGCATAAGTTGGTTTTCTAAATTTGAGACCCTGTTCTGTTCTGTAATTCAGTTCCTGTGTAGCCAAGTTTACATTCCGTGTATTACTGATATCTTATGATGTTTCTTTTTCTGTGTGACTTATTTCAGTTAGAATCATCATACCTGAATCCACTCATTGTGCTGCTAAGTGCCTGATGACATAGATTTCATTGCTGAGTGATATTGCTTTGTAAGTGAATACCACAACTTCTTTATCCATTTTTCACTTTCTGCGATGTTGAACTTGTTCTGTAAACGAGGTTCTTGTAAACAGAGCCGTTCCAAACTTTGGGGTGGCTGTGTCTTTTTGATTTTAATTTCCCTAAGCTATAGGACCATAAGTGGAAGTGCCCTAGGCTCTGTTGCTTTGTTTTTAAGATGTTTCAGGAAACACCATACACTTCTCCCAAGTGTCTGTTGGCAATTTACATCCCGCCCATCAGCATAACAAGGCTCCCAGTTCTCAATGGCCTGTTGCCTTTCTGGATTTTACACTTTTTTCAGATGGCCCTTTTGACCGGGGGGAAGTGAGACTTCATTGTAGTGCAGATTTGCTTTGCAAACTTGCTTGGTTGGCCAAAAAGGGCGTATGCGTTTTTTCCTGAATATATTCAGGAAAAAACGCATACGCCCTTTTTGGCCAAGTGCATCATTGTGGACGTTCTGCCTCTTTTCCTATGCTTTCAATGCAATTCCAGTCTACCTCCTGAAATCGGTTTCCTGCAATTCTGCCCCGCATTCAAGTCCTCTAGGCAGCCTTACTTCAGTCTATTTTTGGACGATAGCTGTCATTTATAACTCTGCAGGTTTGTGAATTACAGTGCCCCTGAGCTCCTTTCTTCAACTCGCTTTCTTGTGAGCTGGCCGCAACACCGCAGGATGGCTTCAGGCCCTAATCTGGTTCCGGTACGGCACGCTGAGCCTTTGGTTATTTCCTCTTCCTGGTGGGAAATGAGAGTTAAATTTGCCCGTCCAGACACCTCCAGCTAGCCTCTCATTGGTTCTCGCTATTCCTGTTCATCTTCCGCAGAAATTGCAAACTGGGCGAAACAGGAGGTTAAAGGGACTGACTCTCCAAGTGGGGAGAGTGTTAGTAAAGCGTCTGGAATGTTGCACCCGAGTACCAGGGGAGGAAAACTGAGACATATTTGAACACGTCTCCCGTTCACATGGTTGATCATACTTGGGTTCCACATGCATGTTTTAGCTGAAGGAAGAATACCTTAAAACTGGAGAGTTGAGACCCGTGTAATGGGTACCATGCAATATGACTTCAAAGGGTCTTCATTTGCTCACCGAACCTCTCCAATCCTATCACTGCTGCGTTTATGCCCCTGTACACACGCTTGATTCTCTTTTGGAGACATAGCAATCCATAGGTTTTAAGATACTTACTAGTCAGGTACATTCTTAGGCGTTTAATATGCGGTTTTGAGTCCATTTCGTTGAGCAAGGAGTAGCTCTTGTCTATTCCATATTTGGCTTAAGGAACTTTATCTGTGCTCATTTCAATCTCTGGTTTTATGCAGCACCCCAACTCACCTTTCCCCTTAAGCAAGAATAAGTTGGTTTTCTAAATTTGAAACCCTGTTCTGTTCTGTAATTCAGTTCCTGTGTAACCAAGTTTATATTCCGTGTATTAATGATATCTTATGATGTTTCTTTTTCTGTGTGACTTATTTCAGTTAGAATCATCATACCTGAATCCACTCATTGTGCTGCTAAGGGCCTGATGACACAGATTTCATTGCTGAGTGATATTGCTTTGTAAGTAAATACCACAACTTCTTTATCCATTTTTCACTTTCTGCGATGTTGAACTTGTACTGTAAACGAGGTTCTTGTAAACAGAGCCGTTCCAAACTTTGGGGTGGCTGTGTCTTTTTGATTTTAATTTCCCTAAGCTATAGGACGATAAGTGGAAGTGCCCTAGGTTCTGTTACTTTGTTTTTTAGATGTTTCAGGAAACACCATACACTTCTCCCAAGTGGTTGTTGGCAATTTACATCCCGCCCATCAGCATAACAAGGCTCCCAGTTCTCCATGGCCTGTCCTGCCTTTCTGGATTTTACACTTTTTTCAGATGGCCCTTTTGACCGGGGGGAAGTGAGACTTCATTGTAGTGCACATTTCCTTTGCAAGCTTGCTTGGTTGGCAAAAAAGGGCGTATGCGTTTTTTCCTGAATATATTCAGGAAAAAACGCATACGCCCTTTTTGGCCAAGTGCATCATTGTGGACGTTCTGCCTCTTTTCCTATGCTTTCAATGCAATTCCTGTCTACCTCCTGAAATCGGTTTCCTGCAATTCTGCCCCGCTTTCAAGTCCTCTTGGCAGCCTTACTTCAGTCTATTTTTGGACGATAGGTGTCATTTAAAACTCTGCAGGTTTGTGAATTACAGTGCCCCTGAGCTCCTTTCTTCAACTCGCTTTCTTGTGACCTGGCCGTAACACCGCAGGATGGCTTCAGGCCCTAATCTTGTTCTGGCACGGCACGCTGAGCCTTTGGTTATTTCCTCATCCTGGTGGGAAATGAGAGTTAAATTTGCCCGTCCAGACACCTCCAACTAGTCTCTCATTCGTTCTCGCTATTCCTGTTCATCTTCCGCAGAAATTGCAAACTGGGCCAAACAGGAGGTTAAAGGCGCTGACTCTCCAAGTGGGGAGAGTGTTAGTAAAGCGTCTGGAATGTTGCACCCGAGTCCCAGGGGAGGAAAACTGAGACATATTTGAACACGTCTCCCGTTCACATGGTCGATCATACTTGGGTTCCACATACAAGTTTTAGCTGAAAGAAGAATACCTTAAACATGGGTAGTTGAAACCCGTGGAATGGGTACCATGCAATATGACTTCAAAGGGTCTTCATTTGCTCACCGAACCTCTCCAATCCTATCACTGCTGCGTTTATGCCCCTGTACACATGCTTGATTCTCTTTCGGAGACATAGCAATCCATAGCTTTTAAGATACTTACTAGTCAGGTACATTCTTAGGCGTTTAATATGCGGTGTTGAGTCCATTTCGTTGAGCAAGGAGTAGCTCTTGTCTATTCCATACTTGGCTTAAGGAACTTTATCTGTGCTCATTGCAATCTCTGGTTTTATGCAGCACCCCAACTCACCTTTCCGCTTAAGCAAGCATAAGTTGCTTTTCTAAATTTGACACCCTGTTCTGTTTTGGAATTAAGTTCCTGTGTAACCAAGTTTACATTCCGTGTATTAGTGATATCTTATGATGTTTCTTTTTCTGTGTGACTTATTTCAGTTAGAATCATCGTACCTGAATCCACTCATTATGCTTCTACGGGCCTGATGACACAGATTTCATTGCTGAGTGATATTGCTTTGTAAGTAAATACCACAATTTCTTTATCCATTTTTCACTTTCTGCGATGTTGAACTTGTACTGTAAACGAGGTTCTTGTAAACAGAGCCGTTCCAAACTTTGGGGTGGCTGTGTCTTTTTGATTTTAATTTCCCTACGCTATAGGACCATAAGTGGAAGTGCCCTAGGCTCTGTTGCTTTGTTTTTTCGATGTTTCAGGAAACACCATACACTTCTCCCGAGTGTCTGTTGGCAATTTACATCCCGCCCATCAGCATAACAAGGCTCCCAGTTCTCCATGGCCTGTCCTGCCTTTCTGGATTTTACACTTTTTTCAGATGTCCCTTTTGACCAGGGAGAATTGAGACTTCATTGTAGTGCAGATTTCCTTTGCAAGCTTGCTTGGTTGGCCAAAATGGGCGTATGCGTTTTTTCCTGAATATATTCAGGAAAAAACGCATACGCCCTTTTTGGCCAAGTGCATCATTGTGGACGTTCTGCCTCTTTTCCTATGCTTTCAATGCAATTCCAGTCTACCTCCTGAAATCGGTTTCCTGCAATTCTGCCCCGCTTTCAAGTCCTCTTGGCAGCCTTACTTCAGTCTATTTTTGGACGATAGCTGTCATTTATAACTCTGCAGGTTTGTGAATTACAGTGCCCCTGAGCTCCTTTCTTCAACTCGCTTTCTTGTGAGCTGGCCGCAACACCGCAGGATGGCTTCAGGCCCTAATCTGGTTCCGGCCCGGCATGCTGAGCCTTTGGTTAATTCCTGTTCCTTGTGGGAAATGAGAGTTAAATTTGCCCGTCCAGACACCTCCAGCTAGCCTCTCATTGGTTCTCGCTATTCCTGTTCATCTTCCGCAGAAATTGCAAACTGGGCCAAACAGGAGGTTAAAGGGACTGACTCTCCAAGTCCGGAGAGTGTTAGTAAAGCGTCTGGAATGTTGCACCCGAGTACCAGGGTACGAAAACTGAGACATATTTGAACACGTCTCCCGATCACATGGTTGATCATACTCTAGGTTCCACATGCATGTTTTAGCTGAAGGAAGAATACCTTAAACCTGGGTAGTTGAAACCCGTGGAATGGGTACCATGCAATATGACTTCAAAGGGTCTTCATTTGCTCACCGAACCTCTCCAATCCTATCACTGCTGTGTTTATGCCCCTGTACACATGCTTGATTCTCTTTCGGAGACATAGCAATCCATAGGTTTTAAGATACTTACTTGTCAGGTACATTCTTAGGCGTTTAATATGCGGTATTGAGTCCATTTCGTTGAGCAAGGAGTAGCTCTTTTCTATTCCATATTTGGCTTAAGGAACTTTATCTGTGCTCATTTCAATCTCTGGTTTTATGCAGCACCCCAACTCACCTTTCCCCTTAAGCAAGCATAAGTTGATTTTCTAAATTTGAGACCCTGTTCTGTTCTGTAATTCAGTTCCTGTGTAGCCAAGATTCCATTCCGTGTATTACTGATATCTTATGATGTTTCTTTTCCTGTGTGACTTATTTCAGTTAGAATCATCATACCTGAATCCACTCATTGTGCTGCTAAGGGCCTGATGACATAGATTTCATTGCTGAGTGATATTGCTTTGTAAGTGAATACCACAACTTCTTTATCCATTTTTCACTTTCTGCGATGTTGAACTTGTACTGTAAACGAGGTTCTTGTAAACAGAGGCATTCCAAACTTTGGGGTGGCTGTGTCTTTTTGATTTTAATTTCGCTAAGCTATAGGACCATAAGTGGAAGTGCCCTAGGCTCTGTTGCTTTGTTTTTTAGATGTTTCAGGAAACACCATACACTTCTCCCAAGTGTCTGTTGGCAATTTACATCTCGCCCATCAGCATAACAAGGCTCCCAGTTCTCAATGGCCTGTTGCCTTTCTGGATTTTACACTTTTTTCAGATGGCCCTTTTGACCGGGGGGAAGTGAGACTTCATTGTAGTGCAGATTTCCTTTGCAAGCTTGCTTGGTTGGCCACAAAGGGCGTATGCGTTTTTTCCTGAATATATTCAGGAAAAAACGCATACGCCCTTTTTGGCCAAGTGCATCATTGTGGACGTTCTGCCTCTTTTCCTATGCTTTCAATGCAATTCCAGTCTACCTCCTGAAATCGGTTTCCTGCAATTCTGCCCCGCTTTCAAGTCCTCTTGGCAGCCTTACTTCAGTCTATTTATGGACGATAGCTGTCATTTATAACTCTGCAGGTTTGTGAATTACAGTGCCCCTGAGCTCCTTTCTTCAACTCGTTTTCTTGTGACCTGGCCGCAACACCGCAGGATGGCTTCAGGCCCTAATCTGGTTCTCGCCCGGCATGCCGAGCCTTTGGTTAATTCCTCTTCCTGGTGGGAAATGAGAGTTAAATTTGCCCGTCCAGACACCTCCAGCTAGCCTCTCATTGGTTCTCGCTATTCCTGTTCATCTTCCGCAGAAATTGCAAACTGGGCCAAACAGGAGGTTAAAGGCACTGACTCTCCAAGTGGGGAGAGTGTTAGTAAAGCGTCTGGAATGTTGCACCCGAGTACCAGGGGGGGAAAACTGAGACAGATTTGAACACGTCTCCCGTTCACATGGTTGATCATACTCTGGGTTCCACATGCATGTTTTAGCTGAAGGAAGAATACCTTAAACCTGGAGAGTTGAGACCCGTGTAATGGGTACCATGCAATATGACTTCAAAGGGTCTTCATTTGCTCACGAACCTCTCCAATCCTATCACTGCTGCGTTTATGCCCCTGTACACATGCTTGATTCTCTTTCGGAGACATAGCAATCCATAGGTTTTAAGATACTTACTAGTCAGGTACATTCTTAGGCGTTTAATATGGGGTGTTGAGTCCATTTCGTTGAGCAAGGAGTAGCTCTTGTCTATTCCATATTTGGCTTAAGGAACTTTATCTGTGCTCATTTCAATCTCTGGTTTTATGCAGCACCCCAACTCACCTTTCCCCTTAAGCAAGCATAAGTTGGTTTTCTAAATTTGAGACCCTGTTCTGTTCTGTAATTCAGTTCCTGTGTAGCCAAGTTTACATTCCGTGTATTACTGATATCTTATGATGTTTCTTTTTCTGTGTGACTTATTTCAGTTAGAATTATCATACCTGAATCCACTCATTGTGCTGCTAAGGGCCTGATGACACAGATTTTATTGCTGAGTGATATTGCTTTGTAAGTAAATACAACAACTTCTTTATCCATATTTCACTTTCTGCGATGTTGAACTTGTACTGTAAACGAGGTTCTTGTAAACAGAGCCGTTCCAAACTTTGGGGTGGCTGTGTCTTTTTGATTTTAATTTCCCTAAGCTATAGGACCATAAGTGGAAGTGCCCTAGGCTCTGTTGCTTTGTTTTTTAGATGTTTCAGGAAACACCATACACTTCTCCCGAGTGTCTGTTGGCAATTTACATCCCTCCCATCAGCATAACAAGGCTCCCAGTTCTCCATGGCCTGTCCTGCCTTTCTGGATTTTACACATTTTTCAGATGGCCCTTTTGACCGGGGGTATTGAGTCTTCATTGTAGTGCAGATTTCCTTTGCAAGCTTGCTTGTCTGGCCAAAATGGGCGTATGCGTTTTTTCCTGAATATATTCAGGAAAAAACGCATACGCCCTTTTTGGCCAAGTGCATCATTGTGGACGTTCTGCCTCTTTTCCTATGCTTTCAATGCAATTCCAGTCTACCTCCTGAAATCGGTTTCCTGCAATTCTGCCCCGCTTTCAAGTCCTCTTGGCAGCCTTACTTCAGTCTATTTTTGGACGATAGCTGTCATTTATAACTCTGCAGGTTTGTGAATTACAGTGCCCCTGAGCTCCTTTCTTCAACTCGCTTTCTTGTGACCTGGCCGCAACACCGCAGGATGGCTTCAGGCCCTAATCTGGTTCCGGCCCGGCATGCTGAGCCTTTGGTTAATTCCTCTTCCTGGTGGGAAATGAGAGTTAAATTTGCCCGTTCAGACACCTCCAGCTAGTCTCTCATTGGTTCTCGCTATTCCTGTTCATCTTCCGCAGAAATTGCAAACTGGGCCAAACAGGAGGTTAAAGGGACTGACTCTCCAAGTCGGGAGAGTGTTAGTAAAGCGTCTGGAATGTTGCACCCGAGTACCAGGGTACGATAACTGAGACATATTTGAACACGTCTCCCGATCACATGGTTGATCATACTCTGGGTTCCACATGCATGTTTTAGCTGAAGGAAGAATACCTTAAACCTGGGTAGTTGAAACCCGTGTAATGGGTACCATGCAATATGACTTCAAGGGGTCTTCATTTGCTCACCGAACCTCTCCAATCCTATCACTGCTGTGTTTATGCCCCTGTACACATGCTTGATTCTCTTTCGGAGACATAGCAATCCATAGGTTTTAAGATACTTACTTGTCAGGTACATTCTTAGGCGTTTAATATGCGGTGTTGAGTCCATTTCGTTGAGCAAGGAGTAGCTCTTTTCTATTCCATATTTGGCTTAAGGAACTTTATCTGTGCTCATTTCAATCTCTGGTTTTATGCAGCACCCCAACTCACCTTTACCCTTAAGCAAGCATAAGTTGATTTTCTAAATTTGAGACCCTGTTCTGTTCTGTAATTCAGTTCCTGTGTAGCCAAGTTTCCATTCCGTGTATTACTGATATCTTATGATGTTTCTTTTCCTGTGTGACTTATTTCAGTTAGAATCATCATACCTGAATCCACTCATTGTTCTGCTAAGGGCCTGATGACATAGATTTCATTGCTGAGTGATATTGCTTTGTAAGTGAATACCACAACTTCTTTATCCATTTTTCACTTTCTGCGATGTTGAACTTGTACTGCAAACGAGGTTCTTGTAAACAGAGCCGTTAGAAACTTTGCGGTGGCTGTGTCTTTTTGATTTTAATTTCCCTAAGCTATAGGACCATAAGTGAAAGTGCCCTAGGTTCTGTTGCTTTGTTTTTTAGATGTTTCAGGAAACACCATACACTTCTCCCGAGTGGTTGTTGGCAATTTACATCCCGCCCATCAGCATAACAAGGCTCCCAGTTCTCCATGGCCTGTCCTGCCTTTCTGGATTTTACACTTTTTTCAGATGGCCCTTTTGACCGGGGGGTAGTGAGACTTCATTGTAGTGCAGATTTCCTTTGCAAGCTTGCTTGGTTGGCCAAAAAGTGCGTATGCGTTTTTTCTTGAATATATTCAGGAAAAAACGCATACGCCCTTTTTGGCCAAGTGCATCACTGTGGACGTTCTGCCTCTTTTCCTATGCTTTCAATGCAATTCCTGTCTACCTCCTGAAATCGGTTTCCTGCAATTCTGCCCCGCTTTCAAGTCCTCTTGGCAGCCTTACTTCAGTCTATTTTTGGACGATAGCTGTCATTTATAACTCTGCAGGTTTGTGAATTACAGTGCCCCTGAGCTCCTTTCTTCAACTCGCTTTCTTGTGAGGTGGCCGCAACACCGAAGGATGTCTTCAGGCCCTAATGTGGTTCTGGTATGGCACGCTGAGCCTTTGGTTAATTCCTCTTCCTGGTGGGAAATGAGAGTTAAATTTGCCCGTTCAGACACCTCCAGGTAGTCTCTCATTGGTTCTCGCTATTCCTGTTCATCTTCCGCAGAAATTGCAAACTGGGGCGAACAGGAGGTTAAAGGCACTGACTCTCCAAGTAGGGAGAGTGTTAGTAAAGCATCTGGAATGTTGCACCCGAGTACCAGGGTACGAAAACTGAGACATATTTGAACACGTCTCCCGATCACATGGTTGATCATACTCTAGGTTCCACATGCATGTTTTAGCTGAAGGAAGAATACCTTAAACCTGGGTAGTTGAAACCCGTGTAATGGGTACCATGCAATATGACTTCAAAGGGTCTTCATTTGCTCACCGAACCTCTCCAATCCTATCACTGCTGCGTTTATGCCCCTGTACACATGCTTGATTCTCTTTCAGAGACATAGCAATCCATAGGTTTTAAGATACTTACTAGTCAGGTACATTCTTAGGCGTTTAATATGCGGTGTTGAGTCCATTTCGTTGAGCAAGGAGTAGCTCTTGTCTATTCCATATTTGGCTTAAGGAACTTTATCTGTGCTGATTTCAATCTCTGGTTTCATGCAGCACCCCAACTCACCTTTCCTCTTAAGCAAGCATAAGTTGGTTTTCGAAATTTGAGAACCTGTTCTGTTTTAGAATTCAGTTCCTCTGTAGCCAAGTTTACATTCCGTGTATTAGTCATATCTTATGATGCTTCTTTTTCTGTGTGACTTATTTCAGTTAGAATCATCGTACCTGAATCCACTCATTATGCTGCTACAGGCCTGATGACATAGATTTCATTGCTGAGTGATACTGCATTGTATGTAAGTACCACAAGTTCTTTATCCATTTTTCACTTTCTGTGATATTGAACTTGTACGGTAAACGAGGTGCTTGTAAACAGAGGCGTCCCAAACTTTGAGGTGGCTGTGTCTTTTTGATTTTAATTTCCCTAAGCTATAGGACCATAAGTGGAAGTGCACTAGGCTCTGTTGCTTTGTTTTTTAGATGTTTCAGAAAACACCATACACTTCTCCGGAGTGGCTGTTGGCAATTTACATCCCGCCCATCAGCATAACAAGGCTCCCAGTTCTCCATGTCCTGTCCTGCCTTTCTGGATTTTACACTTTTTTCAGATGGCCCTTTTGACCGGGGGGAAGTGAGACTTCATTGTAGTGCAGATTTCCTTTGCAAGCTTGCTTGGTTGGCCAAAAAGGGCGTATGCGTTTTTTCCTGAATATATTCAGGAAAAAACGCATACGCCCTTTTTGGCCAAGTGCATCACTGTGGACGTCCTGCCTCTTTTCCTATGCTTGAAATGCAATTCCTGTCTACCTCCTGAAATCGGTTTCCTGCAATTCTGCCCCGCTTTCAAGTCCTCTTGGCAGCCTTACTTCAGTATATTTTTGGACGATAGCTGTCATTTATAACTCTGCAGGTTTGTGAATTACAGTGCCCCTGAGCTCCTTTCTTCAACTCGCTTTCTTGTGAGCTGGCCGCAACACCGCAAGATGTCTTCAGGCCCTAATGTGGTTCCGGCATGGCACGCTGAGCCTTTAGTTAATTCCTCTTCCTGGTGGGAAATGAGAGTTAAATTTGCCCGTTCAGACACCTCCAGGTAGTCTCTCATTGGTTCTCGCTATTCCTGTTCATCTTCCGCAGAAATTGCAAACTGGGGCAAACAGGAGGTTAAAGGCACTGACTCTCCAAGTAGGGAGAGTGTTAGTAAAGCGTCTGGAATGTTGCACCCGAGTACCAGGGTACGAAAACTGAGACATATTTGAACACGTCTCCCGTTCACATGGTTGATCATACTTGGGTTCCACATGCATGTTTTAGCTGAAGGAAGAATACCTTAAACCTGGAGAGTTGAGACCCGTGTAATGGGTACCATGCAATATGACTTCAAAGGGTCTTCATTTGCTCACCGAACCCCTCCAATCCTATCACTGCTGCGTTTATGCCCCTGTACACATGCTTGATTCTCTTTTGGAGACATAGCAATCCATAGGTTTTACGATACTTACTAGTCAGGTACATTCTTAGGCGTTTAATATGGGGTGTTGAGTCCATTTCGTTGAACAAGGAGTAGCTCTTGTCTATTCCATATTTGACTTAAGGAACTTTATCTGTGCTCATTTCAATCTCTGGTTTTATGCAGCACCCCAACTCACCTTTCCCCTTAAGCAAGCATACGTTGGTTTTCTAAATTTGAGACCCTGTTCTGTTCTGTAATTCAGTTCCTGTGTAGCCAAGTTTACATTCCGTGTATTACTGATATCTTATGATGTTTCTTTTTCTGTGTGACTTATTTCAGTTAGAATCATCATACCTGAATCCACTCATTGTGATGCTAAGGGCCTGATGACATAGATTTCATTGCTGAGTGATATTGCTTTGTAAGTAAATACCACAACTTCTTTATCCATTTTTCACTTTCTGCGATGTTGAACTTGTACTGTAAACGAGGTTCTTGTAAACAGAGTCGTCCCAAATATTGGGTGGCTGTGTCTTTTTGATTTTAATTTCCCTAAGCTATAGGACCATAAGTGGAAGTGCCCTAGGCTCTGTTGCTTTGTTTTTTAGATGTTTCAGGAAACACCATACACTTCTCCCGAGTGTCTGTTGGCAATTTACATCCCGCCCATCAGCATAACAAGGTTCCCAGTTCTCCATGGCCTGTCCTGCCTTTCTGGATTTTACACTTTTTTCAGATGGCCCTTTTGACCAGGGGGAAGTGAGACTTCATTGTAGTGCAGATTTCCTTTGCAAGCTTGCTTGGTTGGCCAAAAAGGGCGTATGCGTTTTTTCCTGAATATATTCAGGAAAAAACGCGTACGCCCTTTTTGGCCAAGTGCATCATTGTGGACGTTCTGCCTCTTTTCCTATGCTTTCAATGCAATTCCAGTCTACCTCCTGAAATCGGTTTCCTGCAATTCTGCCCCGCTTTCAAGTCCTCTTGGCAGCCTTACTTCAGTATATTTTTGGACGATAGCTGTCATTTATAACTCTGCAGGTTTGTGAATTACAGTGCCCCTGAGCTCCTTTCTTCAACTCGCTTTCTTGTGACTTGGCCGCAACACCGCAGGATGGCTTCAGGCCCTAATCTGGTTCCGGCACGGCACGCTGAGCCTTTGGTTAATTCCTCTTCCTGGTGGGAAATGAGAGTTAAATTTGCCCGTCCAGACACCTCCAGCTAGCCTCTCATTGGTTCTCGCTATTCCTGTTCATCTTCCGCAGAAATTGCAATCTGTGCCAAACAGGAGGTTAAAGGCGCTGACTCTCCAAGTGGGGAGAGTGTTAGTCAAGCGTCTGGAATGTTGCACCCGAGTACCAGGGGAGGAAAACTGAGACATATTTGAACACTTCTTCCGATCACACGGTTGATCATACTCTGGGTTCCACATGCATGTTTTAGCTGAAGGAAGAATACCTAAAACCTGGGTAGTTGAAACCCGTGGAATGGGTACCATGCAATATGACTTCAAAGGGTCTTCATTTGCTCACCGAACCTCTCCAATCCTATCACTGCTGCGTTTATGCCCCTGTACACATGCTTGATTCTCTTTTGGAGAGATAGCAATCTATAGGTTTTAAGATACTTAGTAGTCAGGTACATTCTTAGGCGTTTAATATGCGGTGTTGAGTCCATTTCGTTGAGCAAGGAGTAGCTCTTGTCTATTCCATATTTGGCTTAAGGAACTTTATCTGTGCTCATTTCAATCTCTGGTTTTATGCAGCACCCCAACTCACCTTTCCCCTTAAGCAAGCATAAGTTGGTTTTCTAAATTTGAGACCCTGTTCTGTTCTGTAATTCAGTTCCTGTGTAGCCAAGTTTATATTCCGTGTATTACTGATATCTTATGATGTTTCTTTTTCTGTGTGACTTATTTCAGTTAGAATCATCATACCTGAATCCACTCATTGTGCTGCTAAGGGCCTGATGACACAGATTTCATTGCTGAGTGATATTGCTTTGTAAGTAAATACCACAACTTCTTTATCCATTTTTCACTTTCTGCGATGTTGAACTTGTACTGTAAACGAGGTTCTTGTAAACAGAGCCATTCCAAACTTTGGGGTGGCTGTGTCTTTTTGATTTTAATTTCCCTAAGCTATAGGACCATAAGTGGAAGTGCCCTAGGCTCTGTTGCTTTGTTTTTTAGATGTTTCAGGAAACACCATACACTTCTCCCGAGTGGTTGTTGGCAATTTACATCCCGCCCATCAGCATAACAAGGCTCCCAGTTCTCCATGGCCTGTCCTGCCTTTCTGGATTTTACACTTTTTTCAGATGGCCATTTTGACCGGGGGGAAGTGAGACTTCACTGTAGTGCAGATTTCCTTTGCAAGCTTGCTTGATTGGCCAAAAAGGGCGTATGCGTTTTTTCCTGAATATATTCAGGAAAAAACGCATACGCCCTTTTTGGCCAAGTGCATCATTGTGGACGTTCTGCCTCTTTTCCTATGCTTTCAATGCAATTCCAGTCTACCTCCTGAAATCGGTTTCCTACAATTCTGCCCCACTTTCAAGTCCGCTTGGCAGCCTTACTTCAGTCTATTTTTGGACGATAGCTGTCATTTATAACTCTGCAGGTTTGTGAATTACAGTGCCCCTGAGCTCCTTTCTTCAACTCGCTTTCTTGTGACCTGGCCGCAACACCGCAGGATGGCTTCAGGCCCTAATCTGGTTCCGGTACGGCACGCTGAGCCTTTGGTTATTTCCTCTTCCTGGTGGGAAATGAGAGTTAAATTTGCCCGTCCTGACACCTCCAGCTAGTCTCTCATTGGTTCTCGCTATTCCTGTTCATCTTCCGCAGAAATTGCAAACTGGGCCAAACAGGAGGTTAAAGGGACTGACTCTCCAAGTCGGGAGAGTGTTAGTAAAGCGTCTGGAATGTTGCACCCGAGTACCAGGGTACGATAACTGAGACATATTTGAACACGTCTCCCGATCACATGGTTGATCATACTCTAGGTTCCACATGCATGTTTTAGCTGAAGGAAGAATACCTTAAACCTGGGTAGTTGAAACCCGTGGAATGGGTACCATGCAATATGACTTCAAAGGGTCTTCATTTGCTCACCAAACCTCTGCAATCCTATCACTGCTGCGTTTATGCCCCTGTACACATGCTTGATTCTCTTTCGGAGACATAGCAATCCATAGGTTTTAAGATATTTACTAGTCAGGTACATTCTTAGGCGTTTAATATGCGGTGTTGAGTCCATTTCGTTGAGCAAGGAGTAGCTCTTGTCTATTCCATATTTGGCTTAAGGAACTTTATCTGTGCTCATTTCAATCTCTGGTTTTATGCAGCACCCCAACTCACCTTTCCCCTTAAGCAAGCATAAGTTGGTTTTCCAAATTTGAGACCCTGTTCTGTTCTGTAATTCAGTTCCTGTGTAGCCAAGTTTCCATTCCGTGTATTACTGATATCTTATGATGTTTCTTTTTCTGTGTGACTTATTTCAGTTAGAATCATCATACCTGAATCCACTCATTGTGCTGCTAAGGGCCTGATGACACAGATTTCATTGCTGAGTGATATTGCTTTGTAAGTAAATACCACAACTTCTTTATCCATTTTTCACTTTCTGCGATGTTGAACTTGTACTGTAAACGAGGTTCTTGTAAACAGAGCCGTTCCAAATTTTGGGGTGGCTGTGTCTATTTGATTTTAATTTCCCTAATCTATAGGACCATAAGTGGAAGTGCCCTAGGTTCTGTTGCTTTGTTTTTTAGATGTTTCAGGAAACACCATACACTTCTCCCAAGTGTCTGTTGGCAATTTACATCCCGCCCATCAGCATAACAAGGCTCCCAGTTCTCCATGGCCTGTCCTGCCTTTCTGGATTTTACACTTTTTTCAGATGGCCCTTTTGACCGGGGGGAAGTGAGACTTCACTGTAGTGCAGATTTCCTTTGCAAGCTTGCTTGGTTGGCCAAAAAGGGCGTATGCGTTCTTTCCTGAATATATTCAGGAAAAAACGCATACGCCCTTTTTGGCCAAGTGCATCATTGTGGACGTTCTGCCTCTTTTCCTATGCTTTCAATGCAATTCCAGTCTACCTCCTGAAATCGGTTTCCTACAATTCTGCCCCACTTTCAAGTCCGCTTGGCAGCCTTACTTCAGTCTATTTTTGGACGATAGCTGTCATTTATAACTCTGCAGGTTTGTGAATTACAGTGCCCCTGAGCTCCTTTCTTCAACTCGCTTTCTTGTGACCTGGCCGCAACACCGCAGGATGGCTTCAGGCCCTAATCTGGTTCCGGTACGGCACGCTGAGCCTTTGGTTATTTCCTCTTCATGGTGGGAAATGAGAGTTAAATTTGCCCGTCCAGACACCTCCAGCTAGCCTCTCATTGGTTCTCGCTAATCCTGTTCATCTTCCGCAGAAATTGCAAACTGTGCCAAACAGGAGGTTAAAGGCGCTGACTCTCCAAGTGGGGAGAGTGTTAGTCAAGCATCTGGAATGTTGCACCCGAGTACCAGGGGAGGAAAACTGAGACATATTTGAACACGTCTTCCGATCACACGGTTGATCATACTCTGGGTTCCACATGCATGTTTTAGCTGAAGGAAGAATACCTAAAACCTGGGTAGTTGAAACCCGTGTAATGGGTACCATGCAATATGACTTCAAAGGGTCTTCATTTGCTCACCGAACCTCTCCAATCCTATCACTGCTGCGTTTATGCCCCTGTACACATGCTTGATTCTCTTTCGGAGACATAGCAATCTATAGGTTTTAAGATACTTACTAGTCAGGTACATTCTTAGGCGTTTAATATGCGGTGTTGAGTCCATTTCGTTGAGCAAGGAGTAGCTCTTGTCTATTCCATATTTGGCTTAAGGAACTTTATCTGTGCTCATTTCAATCTCTGGTTTTATGCAGCACCCCAACTCACCTTTCCCCTTAAGCAAGCATAAGTTGGTTTTCTAAATTTGAGACCCTGTTCTGTTCTGTAATTCAGTTCCTGTGTAGCCAAGTTTATATTCCGTGTATTACTGATATCTTATGATGTTTCTTTTTCTGTGTGACTTATTTCAGTTAGAATCATCATACCTGAATCCACTCATTGTGCTGCTAAGGGCCTGATGACACAGATTTCATTGCTGAGTGATATTGCTTTGTAAGTAAATACCACAACTTCTTTATCCATTTTTCACTTTCTGCGATGTTGAACTTGTACTGTAAACGAGGTTCTTGTAAACAGAGCCATTCCAAACTTTGGGGTGGCTGTGTCTTTTTGATTTTAATTTCCCTAAGCTATAGGACCATAAGTGGAAGTGCCCTAGGCTCTGTTGCTTTGTTTTTTAGATGTTTCAGGAAACACCATACACTTCTCCCGAGTGGTTGTTGGCAATTTACATCCCGCCCATCAGCATAACAAGGCTCCCAGTTCTCCATGGCCTGTCCTGCCTTTCTGGATTTTACACTTTTTTCAGATGGCCATTTTGACCGGGGGGAAGTGAGACTTCACTGTAGTGCAGATTTCCTTTGCAAGCTTGCTTGATTGGCCAAAAAGGGCGTATGCGTTTTTTCCTGAATATATTCAGGAAAAAACGCGTACGCCCTTTTTGGCCAAGTGCATCATTGTGGACGTTCTGCCTCTTTTCCTATGCTTTCAATGCAATTCCAGTCTACCTCCTGAAATCGGTTTCCTGCAATTCTGCCCCGCTTTCAAGTCCTCTTGGCAGCCTTACTTCAGTATATTTTTGGACGATAGCTGTCATTTATAACTCTGCAGGTTTGTGAATTACAGTGCCCCTGAGCTCCTTTCTTCAACTCGCTTTCTTGTGACTTGGCCGCAACACCGCAGGATGGCTTCAGGCCCTAATCTGGTTCCGGCACGGCACGCTGAGCCTTTGGTTAATTCCTCTTCCTGGTGGGAAATGAGAGTTAAATTTGCCCGTCCAGACACCTCCAGCTAGCCTCTCATTGGTTCTCGCTATTCCTGTTCATCTTCCGCAGAAATTGCAATCTGTGCCAAACAGGAGGTTAAAGGCGCTGACTCTCCAAGTGGGGAGAGTGTTAGTCAAGCGTCTGGAATGTTGCACCCGAGTACCAGGGGAGGAAAACTGAGACATATTTGAACACTTCTTCCGATCACACGGTTGATCATACTCTGGGTTCCACATGCATGTTTTAGCTGAAGGAAGAATACCTAAAACCTGGGTAGTTGAAACCCGTGGAATGGGTACCATGCAATATGACTTCAAAGGGTCTTCATTTGCTCACCGAACCTCTCCAATCCTATCACTGCTGCGTTTATGCCCCTGTACACATGCTTGATTCTCTTTTGGAGAGATAGCAATCTATAGGTTTTAAGATACTTAGTAGTCAGGTACATTCTTAGGCGTTTAATATGCGGTGTTGAGTCCATTTCGTTGAGCAAGGAGTAGCTCTTGTCTATTCCATATTTGGCTTAAGGAACTTTATCTGTGCTCATTTCAATCTCTGGTTTTATGCAGCACCCCAACTCACCTTTCCCCTTAAGCAAGCATAAGTTGGTTTTCTAAATTTGAGACCCTGTTCTGTTCTGTAATTCAGTTCCTGTGTAGCCAAGTTTATATTCCGTGTATTACTGATATCTTATGATGTTTCTTTTTCTGTGTGACTTATTTCAGTTAGAATCATCATACCTGAATCCACTCATTGTGCTGCTAAGGGCCTGATGACACAGATTTCATTGCTGAGTGATATTGCTTTGTAAGTAAATACCACAACTTCTTTATCCATTTTTCACTTTCTGCGATGTTGAACTTGTACTGTAAACGAGGTTCTTGTAAACAGAGCCATTCCAAACTTTGGGGTGGCTGTGTCTTTTTGATTTTAATTTCCCTAAGCTATAGGACCATAAGTGGAAGTGCCCTAGGCTCTGTTGCTTTGTTTTTTAGATGTTTCAGGAAACACCATACACTTCTCCCGAGTGGTTGTTGGCAATTTACATCCCGCCCATCAGCATAACAAGGCTCCCAGTTCTCCATGGCCTGTCCTGCCTTTCTGGATTTTACACTTTTTTCAGATGGCCATTTTGACCGGGGGGAAGTGAGACTTCACTGTAGTGCAGATTTCCTTTGCAAGCTTGCTTGATTGGCCAAAAAGGGCGTATGCGTTTTTTCCTGAATATATTCAGGAAAAAACGCATACGCCCTTTTTGGCCAAGTGCATCATTGTGGACGTTCTGCCTCTTTTCCTATGCTTTCAATGCAATTCCAGTCTACCTCCTGAAATCGGTTTCCTACAATTCTGCCCCACTTTCAAGTCCGCTTGGCAGCCTTACTTCAGTCTATTTTTGGACGATAGCTGTCATTTATAACTCTGCAGGTTTGTGAATTACAGTGCCCCTGAGCTCCTTTCTTCAACTCGCTTTCTTGTGACCTGGCCGCAACACCGCAGGATGGCTTCAGGCCCTAATCTGGTTCCGGTACGGCACGCTGAGCCTTTGGTTATTTCCTCTTCCTGGTGGGAAATGAGAGTTAAATTTGCCCGTCCAGACACCTCCAGCTAGTCTCTCATTGGTTCTCGCTATTCCTGTTCATCTTCCGCAGAAATTGCAAACTGGGCCAAACAGGAGGTTAAAGGGACTGACTCTCCAAGTGGGGAGAGTGTTAGTAAAGCGTCTGGAATGTTGCACCCGAGTACCAGGGTACGATAACTGAGACATATTTGAACACGTCTCCCGATCACATGGTTGATCATACTCTAGGTTCCACATGCATGTTTTAGCTGAAGGAAGAATACCTTAAACCTGGGTAGTTGAAACCCGTGGAATGGGTACCATGCAATATGACTTCAAAGGGTCTTCATTTGCTCACCAAACCTCTGCAATCCTATCACTGCTGCGTTTATGCCCCTGTACACATGCTTGATTCTCTTTCGGAGACATAGCAATCCATAGGTTTTAAGATATTTACTAGTCAGGTACATTCTTAGGCGTTTAATATGCGGTGTTGAGTCCATTTCGTTGAGCAAGGAGTAGCTCTTGTCTATTCCATATTTGGCTTAAGGAACTTTATCTGTGCTCATTTCAATCTCTGGTTTTATGCAGCACCCCAACTCACCTTTCCCCTTAAGCAAGCATAAGTTGGTTTTCCAAATTTGAGACCCTGTTCTGTTCTGTAATTCAGTTCCTGTGTAGCCAAGTTTACATTCCGTGTATTACTGATATCTTATGATGTTTCTTTTTCTGTGTGACTTATTTCAGTTAGAATCATCATACCTGAATCCACTCATTGTGCTGCTAAGGGCCTGATGACACAGATTTCATTGCTGAGTGATATTGCTTTGTAAGTAAATACCACAACTTCTTTATCCATTTTTCACTTTCTGCGATGTTGAACTTGTACTGTAAACGAGGTTCTTGTAAACAGAGCCGTTCCAAATTTTGGGGTGGCTGTGTCTATTTGATTTTAATTTCCCTAATCTATAGGACCATAAGTGGAAGTGCCCTAGGTTCTGTTGCTTTGTTTTTTAGATGTTTCAGGAAACACCATACACTTCTCCCAAGTGTCTGTTGGCAATTTACATCCCGCCCATCAGCATAACAAGGCTCCCAGTTCTCCATGGCCTGTCCTGCCTTTCTGGATTTTACACTTTTTTCAGATGGCCCTTTTGACCGGGGGGAAGTGAGACTTCACTGTAGTGCAGATTTCCTTTGCAAGCTTGCTTGGTTGGCCAAAAAGGGCGTATGCGTTCTTTCCTGAATATATTCAGGAAAAAACGCATACGCCCTTTTTGGCCAAGTGCATCATTGTGGACGTTCTGCCTCTTTTCCTATGCTTTCAATGCAATTCCAGTCTACCTCCTGAAATCGGTTTCCTACAATTCTGCCCCACTTTCAAGTCCGCTTGGCAGCCTTACTTCAGTCTATTTTTGGACGATAGCTGTCATTTATAACTCTGCAGGTTTGTGAATTACAGTGCCCCTGAGCTCCTTTCTTCAACTCGCTTTCTTGTGACCTGGCCGCAACACCGCAGGATGGCTTCAGGCCCTAATCTGGTTCCGGTACGGCACGCTGAGCCTTTGGTTATTTCCTCTTCATGGTGGGAAATGAGAGTTAAATTTGCCCGTCCAGACACCTCCAGCTAGCCTCTCATTGGTTCTCGCTAATCCTGTTCATCTTCCGCAGAAATTGCAAACTGTGCCAAACAGGAGGTTAAAGGCGCTGACTCTCCAAGTGGGGAGAGTGTTAGTCAAGCATCTGGAATGTTGCACCCGAGTACCAGGGGAGGAAAACTGAGACATATTTGAACACGTCTTCCGATCACACGGTTGATCATACTCTGGGTTCCACATGCATGTTTTAGCTGAAGGAAGAATACCTAAAACCTGGGTAGTTGAAACCCGTGGAATGGGTACCATGCAATATGACTTCAAAGGGTCTTCATTTGCTCACCGAACCTCTCCAATCCTATCACTGCTGCGTTTATGCCCCTGTACACATGCTTGATTCTCTTTCGGAGACATAGCAATCTATAGGTTTTAAGATACTTACTAGTCAGGTACATTCTTAGGCGTTTAATATGCGGTGTTGAGTCCATTTCGTTGAGCAAGGAGTAGCTCTTGTCTATTCCATATTTGGCTTAAGGAACTTTATCTGTGCTCATTTCAATCTCTGGTTTTATGCAGCACCCCAACTCACCTTTCCCCTTAAGCAAGCATAAGTTGGTTTTCTAAATTTGAGACCCTGTTCTGTTCTGTAATTCAGTTCCTGTGTAGCCAAGTTTATATTCCGTGTATTACTGATATCTTATGATGTTTCTTTTTCTGTGTGACTTATTTCAGTTAGAATCATCATACCTGAATCCACTCATTGTGCTGCTAAGGGCCTGATGACACAGATTTCATTGCTGAGTGATATTGCTTTGTAAGTAAATACCACAACTTCTTTATCCATTTTTCACTTTCTGCGATGTTGAACTTGTACTGTAAACGAGGTTCTTGTAAACAGAGCCATTCCAAACTTTGGGGTGGCTGTGTCTTTTTGATTTTAATTTCCCTAAGCTATAGGACCATAAGTGGAAGTGCCCTAGGCTCTGTTGCTTTGTTTTTTAGATGTTTCAGGAAACACCATACACTTCTCCCGAGTGGTTGTTGGCAATTTACATCCCGCCCATCAGCATAACAAGGCTCCCAGTTCTCCATGGCCTGTCCTGCCTTTCTGGATTTTACACTTTTTTCAGATGGCCATTTTGACCGGGGGGAAGTGAGACTTCACTGTAGTGCAGATTTCCTTTGCAAGCTTGCTTGATTGGCCAAAAAGGGCGTATGCGTTTTTTCCTGAATATATTCAGGAAAAAACGCGTACGCCCTTTTTGGCCAAGTGCATCATTGTGGACGTTCTGCCTCTTTTCCTATGCTTTCAATGCAATTCCAGTCTACCTCCTGAAATCGGTTTCCTGCAATTCTGCCCCGCTTTCAAGTCCTCTTGGCAGCCTTACTTCAGTATATTTTTGGACGATAGCTGTCATTTATAACTCTGCAGGTTTGTGAATTACAGTGCCCCTGAGCTCCTTTCTTCAACTCGCTTTCTTGTGACTTGGCCGCAACACCGCAGGATGGCTTCAGGCCCTAATCTGGTTCCGGCACGGCACGCTGAGCCTTTGGTTAATTCCTCTTCCTGGTGGGAAATGAGAGTTAAATTTGCCCGTCCAGACACCTCCAGCTAGCCTCTCATTGGTTCTCGCTATTCCTGTTCATCTTCCGCAGAAATTGCAATCTGTGCCAAACAGGAGGTTAAAGGCGCTGACTCTCCAAGTGGGGAGAGTGTTAGTCAAGCGTCTGGAATGTTGCACCCGAGTACCAGGGGAGGAAAACTGAGACATATTTGAACACTTCTTCCGATCACACGGTTGATCATACTCTGGGTTCCACATGCATGTTTTAGCTGAAGGAAGAATACCTAAAACCTGGGTAGTTGAAACCCGTGGAATGGGTACCATGCAATATGACTTCAAAGGGTCTTCATTTGCTCACCGAACCTCTCCAATCCTATCACTGCTGCGTTTATGCCCCTGTACACATGCTTGATTCTCTTTTGGAGAGATAGCAATCTATAGGTTTTAAGATACTTAGTAGTCAGGTACATTCTTAGGCGTTTAATATGCGGTGTTGAGTCCATTTCGTTGAGCAAGGAGTAGCTCTTGTCTATTCCATATTTGGCTTAAGGAACTTTATCTGTGCTCATTTCAATCTCTGGTTTTATGCAGCACCCCAACTCACCTTTCCCCTTAAGCAAGCATAAGTTGGTTTTCTAAATTTGAGACCCTGTTCTGTTCTGTAATTCAGTTCCTGTGTAGCCAAGTTTATATTCCGTGTATTACTGATATCTTATGATGTTTCTTTTTCTGTGTGACTTATTTCAGTTAGAATCATCATACCTGAATCCACTCATTGTGCTGCTAAGGGCCTGATGACACAGATTTCATTGCTGAGTGATATTGCTTTGTAAGTAAATACCACAACTTCTTTATCCATTTTTCACTTTCTGCGATGTTGAACTTGTACTGTAAACGAGGTTCTTGTAAACAGAGCCATTCCAAACTTTGGGGTGGCTGTGTCTTTTTGATTTTAATTTCCCTAAGCTATAGGACCATAAGTGGAAGTGCCCTAGGCTCTGTTGCTTTGTTTTTTAGATGTTTCAGGAAACACCATACACTTCTCCCGAGTGGTTGTTGGCAATTTACATCCCGCCCATCAGCATAACAAGGCTCCCAGTTCTCCATGGCCTGTCCTGCCTTTCTGGATTTTACACTTTTTTCAGATGGCCATTTTGACCGGGGGGAAGTGAGACTTCACTGTAGTGCAGATTTCCTTTGCAAGCTTGCTTGATTGGCCAAAAAGGGCGTATGCGTTTTTTCCTGAATATATTCAGGAAAAAACGCATACGCCCTTTTTGGCCAAGTGCATCATTGTGGACGTTCTGCCTCTTTTCCTATGCTTTCAATGCAATTCCAGTCTACCTCCTGAAATCGGTTTCCTACAATTCTGCCCCACTTTCAAGTCCGCTTGGCAGCCTTACTTCAGTCTATTTTTGGACGATAGCTGTCATTTATAACTCTGCAGGTTTGTGAATTACAGTGCCCCTGAGCTCCTTTCTTCAACTCGCTTTCTTGTGACCTGGCCGCAACACCGCAGGATGGCTTCAGGCCCTAATCTGGTTCCGGTACGGCACGCTGAGCCTTTGGTTATTTCCTCTTCCTGGTGGGAAATGAGAGTTAAATTTGCCCGTCCTGACACCTCCAGCTAGTCTCTCATTGGTTCTCGCTATTCCTGTTCATCTTCCGCAGAAATTGCAAACTGGGCCAAACAGGAGGTTAAAGGGACTGACTCTCCAAGTCGGGAGAGTGTTAGTAAAGCGTCTGGAATGTTGCACCCGAGTACCAGGGTACGATAACTGAGACATATTTGAACACGTCTCCCGATCACATGGTTGATCATACTCTAGGTTCCACATGCATGTTTTAGCTGAAGGAAGAATACCTTAAACCTGGGTAGTTGAAACCCGTGGAATGGGTACCATGCAATATGACTTCAAAGGGTCTTCATTTGCTCACCAAACCTCTGCAATCCTATCACTGCTGCGTTTATGCCCCTGTACACATGCTTGATTCTCTTTCGGAGACATAGCAATCCATAGGTTTTAAGATATTTACTAGTCAGGTACATTCTTAGGCGTTTAATATGCGGTGTTGAGTCCATTTCGTTGAGCAAGGAGTAGCTCTTGTCTATTCCATATTTGGCTTAAGGAACTTTATCTGTGCTCATTTCAATCTCTGGTTTTATGCAGCACCCCAACTCACCTTTCCCCTTAAGCAAGCATAAGTTGGTTTTCCAAATTTGAGACCCTGTTCTGTTCTGTAATTCAGTTCCTGTGTAGCCAAGTTTACATTCCGTGTATTACTGATATCTTATGATGTTTCTTTTTCTGTGTGACTTATTTCAGTTAGAATCATCATACCTGAATCCACTCATTGTGCTGCTAAGGGCCTGATGACACAGATTTCATTGCTGAGTGATATTGCTTTGTAAGTAAATACCACAACTTCTTTATCCATTTTTCACTTTCTGCGATGTTGAACTTGTACTGTAAACGAGGTTCTTGTAAACAGAGCCGTTCCAAATTTTGGGGTGGCTGTGTCTATTTGATTTTAATTTCCCTAATCTATAGGACCATAAGTGGAAGTGCCCTAGGTTCTGTTGCTTTGTTTTTTAGATGTTTCAGGAAACACCATACACTTCTCCCAAGTGTCTGTTGGCAATTTACATCCCGCCCATCAGCATTACAAGGCTCCCAGTTCTCCATGGCCTGTCCTGCCTTTCTGGATTTTACACTTTTTTCAGATGGCCCTTTTGACCGGGGGGAAGTGAGACTTCACTGTAGTGCAGATTTCCTTTGCAAGCTTGCTTGGTTGGCCAAAAAGGGCGTATGCGTTCTTTCCTGAATATATTCAGGAAAAAACGCATACGCCCTTTTTGGCCAAGTGCATCATTGTGGACGTTCTGCCTCTTTTCCTATGCTTTCAATGCAATTCCAGTCTACCTCCTGAAATCGGTTTCCTACAATTCTGCCCCACTTTCAAGTCCGCTTGGCAGCCTTACTTCAGTCTATTTTTGGACGATAGCTGTCATTTATAACTCTGCAGGTTTGTGAATTACAGTGCCCCTGAGCTCCTTTCTTCAACTCGCTTTCTTGTGACCTGGCCGCAACACCGCAGGATGGCTTCAGGCCCTAATCTGGTTCCGGTACGGCACGCTGAGCCTTTGGTTATTTCCTCTTCATGGTGGGAAATGAGAGTTAAATTTGCCCGTCCAGACACCTCCAGCTAGCCTCTCATTGGTTCTCGCTAATCCTGTTCATCTTCCGCAGAAATTGCAAACTGTGCCAAACAGGAGGTTAAAGGCGCTGACTCTCCAAGTGGGGAGAGTGTTAGTCAAGCATCTGGAATGTTGCACCCGAGTACCAGGGGAGGAAAACTGAGACATATTTGAACACGTCTTCCGATCACACGGTTGATCATACTCTGGGTTCCACATGCATGTTTTAGCTGAAGGAAGAATACCTAAAACCTGGGTAGTTGAAACCCGTGTAATGGGTACCATGCAATATGACTTCAAAGGGTCTTCATTTGCTCACCGAACCTCTCCAATCCTATCACTGCTGCGTTTATGCCCCTGTACACATGCTTGATTCTCTTTCGGAGACATAGCAATCTATAGGTTTTAAGATACTTACTAGTCAGGTACATTCTTAGGCGTTTAATATGCGGTGTTGAGTCCATTTCGTTGAGCAAGGAGTAGCTCTTGTCTATTCCATATTTGGCTTAAGGAACTTTATCTGTGCTCATTTCAATCTCTGGTTTTATGCAGCACCCCAACTCACCTTTCCCCTTAAGCAAGCATAAGTTGGTTTTCTAAATTTGAGACCCTGTTCTGTTCTGTAATTCAGTTCCTGTGTAGCCAAGTTTATATTCCGTGTATTACTGATATCTTATGATGTTTCTTTTTCTGTGTGACTTATTTCAGTTAGAATCATCATACCTGAATCCACTCATTGTGCTGCTAAGGGCCTGATGACACAGATTTCATTGCTGAGTGATATTGCTTTGTAAGTAAATACCACAACTTCTTTATCCATTTTTCACTTTCTGCGATGTTGAACTTGTACTGTAAACGAGGTTCTTGTAAACAGAGCCATTCCAAACTTTGGGGTGGCTGTGTCTTTTTGATTTTAATTTCCCTAAGCTATAGGACCATAAGTGGAAGTGCCCTAGGCTCTGTTGCTTTGTTTTTTAGATGTTTCAGGAAACACCATACACTTCTCCCGAGTGGTTGTTGGCAATTTACATCCCGCCCATCAGCATAACAAGGCTCCCAGTTCTCCATGGCCTGTCCTGCCTTTCTGGATTTTACACTTTTTTCAGATGGCCATTTTGACCGGGGGGAAGTGAGACTTCACTGTAGTGCAGATTTCCTTTGCAAGCTTGCTTGATTGGCCAAAAAGGGCGTATGCGTTTTTTCCTGAATATATTCAGGAAAAAACGCATACGCCCTTTTTGGCCAAGTGCATCATTGTGGACGTTCTGCCTCTTTTCCTATGCTTTCAATGCAATTCCAGTCTACCTCCTGAAATCGGTTTCCTACAATTCTGCCCCACTTTCAAGTCCGCTTGGCAGCCTTACTTCAGTCTATTTTTGGACGATAGCTGTCATTTATAACTCTGCAGGTTTGTGAATTACAGTGCCCCTGAGCTCCTTTCTTCAACTCGCTTTCTTGTGACCTGGCCGCAACACCGCAGGATGGCTTCAGGCCCTAATCTGGTTCCGGTACGGCACGCTGAGCCTTTGGTTATTTCCTCTTCCTGGTGGGAAATGAGAGTTAAATTTGCCCGTCCAGACACCTCCAGCTAGTCTCTCATTGGTTCTCGCTATTCCTGTTCATCTTCCGCAGAAATTGCAAACTGGGCCAAACAGGAGGTTAAAGGGACTGACTCTCCAAGTCGGGAGAGTGTTAGTAAAGCGTCTGGAATGTTGCACCCGAGTACCAGGGTACGAAAACTGAGACATATTTGAACACGTCTCCCGATCACATGGTTGATCATACTCTAGGTTCCACATGCATGTTTTAGCTGAAGGAAGAATACCTTAAACCTGGGTAGTTGAAACCCGTGGAATGGGTACCATGCAATATGACTTCAAAGGGTCTTCATTTGCTCACCAAACCTCTGCAATCCTATCACTGCTGCGTTTATGCCCCTGTACACATGCTTGATTCTCTTTCGGAGACATAGCAATCCATAGGTTTTAAGATATTTACTAGTCAGGTACATTCTTAGGCGTTTAATATGCGGTGTTGAGTCCATTTCGTTGAGCAAGGAGTAGCTCTTGTCTATTCCATATTTGGCTTAAGGAACTTTATCTGTGCTCATTTCAATCTCTGGTTTTATGCAGCACCCCAACTCACCTTTCCCCTTAAGCAAGCATAAGTTGGTTTTCCAAATTTGAGACCCTGTTCTGTTCTGTAATTCAGTTCCTGTGTAGCCAAGTTTACATTCCGTGTATTACTGATATCTTATGATGTTTCTTTTTCTGTGTGACTTATTTCAGTTAGAATCATCATACCTGAATCCACTCATTGTGCTGCTAAGGGCCTGATGACACAGATTTCATTGCTGAGTGATATTGCTTTGTAATTAAATACCACAACTTCTTTATCCATTTTTCACTTTCTGCGATGTTGAACTTGTACTGTAAACGAGGTTCTTGTAAACAGAGCCGTTCCAAACTTTGGGGTGGCTGTGTCTTTTTGATTTTAATTTCCCTAAGCTATAGGACCATAAGTGGAAGTGCCCTAGGTTCTGTTGCTTTGTTTTCTAGATGTTTCAGGAAACACCATACACTTCTCCCGAGTGGTTGTTGGCAATTTACATCCCGCCCATCAGCATAACAAGTCTCCCAGTTCTCCATGGCCTGTCCTGCCTTTCTGGATTTTACACTTTTTTCAGATGGCCCTTTTGACCGGGGAGAAGTGAGACTTCATTGTAGTGCAGATTTCCTTTGCAAGCTTGCTTGGTTGGCCAAAAAGGGCGTATGCGTTTTTTCCTGAATATATTCAGGAAAAAACGCATACGCCCTTTTTGGCCAAGTGCATCATTGTGGACGTTCTGCCTCTTTTCCTATGCTTTCAATGCAATTCCAGTCTACCTCCTGAAATCGGTTTCCTGCAATTCTGCCCCGCTTTCAAGTCCTCTTGGCAGCCTTACTTCAGTCTATTTTTGGACGATAGCTGTCATTTATAACTCTGCAGGTTTGTGAATTACAGTGCCCCTGAGCTCCTTTCTTCAACTCGCTTTCTTGTGACCTGGCCGCAACACCGCATGATGGCTTCAGGCCCTAATCTGGTTCCGGTACGGCACGCTGAGCCTTTGGTTATTTCCTCTTCCTGGTGGGAAATGAGAGTTAAATTTGCCCGTCCAGACACCTCCAGCTAGCTTCTCATTGGTTCTCGCTATTCCTGTTCATCTTCCGCAGAAATTGCAAACTGTGCCAAACAGGAGGTTAAAGGCGCTGACTCTCCAAGTGGGGAGAGTGTTAGTAAAGCGTCTGGAATGTTGCACCCGAGTACCAGGGGAGGAAAACTGAGACATATTTGAACACGTCTCCCGATCACATGGTGGATCATACTCTGGGTTCCACATGCATGTTTTAGCTGAAGGAAGAATACCTAAAACCTGGGTAGTTGAAACCCGTGTAATGGGTACCATGCAATATGACTTCAAAGGGTCTTCATTTGCTCACCGAACCTCTCCAATCCTATCACTGCTGCGTTTATGCCCCTGTACACATGCTTGATTCTCTTTCGGAGACATAGCAATCTATAGGTTTTAAGATACTTACTAGTCAGGTACATTCTTAGGCGTTTAATATGCGGTGTTGAGTCCATTTCGTTGAGCAAGGAGTAGCTCTTGTCTATTCCATATTTGGCTTAAGGAACTTTATCTGTGCTCATTTCAATCTCTGGTTTTATGCAGCACCCCAACTCACCTTTACCCTTAAGCAAGCATAAGTTGGTTTTCTAAATTTGAGACCCTGTTCTGTTCTGTAATTCAGTTCCTGTGTAGCCAAGTTTCCATTCCGTGTATTACTGATATCTTATGATGTTTCTTTTTCTGTGTGACTTATTTCAGTTAGAATCATCATACCTGAATCCACTCATTGTGCTGCTAAGGGCCTGATGACACAGATTTCATTGCTGAGTGATATTGCTTTGTAAGTAAATACCACAATTTCTTTATCCATTTTTCACTTTCTGCGATGTTGAACTTGTACTGTAAACGAGGTTCTTGTAAACAGAGCCGTTCCAAACTTTGGGGTGGCTGTGTCTTTTTGATTTTAATTTCCCTAAGTTATAGGACCATAAGTGGAAGTGCCCTAGGTTCTGTTGCTTTGTTTTTTAGATGTTTCAGGAAACACCATACACTTCTCCCGAGTGGTTGTTGGCAATTTACATCCCGCCCATCAGCATCACAAGGCTCCCAGTTCTCCATGGCCTGTCCTGCCTTTCTGGATTTTACACTTTTTTCAGATGGCCCTTTTGACCGGGGGGAAGTGAGACTTCATTGTAGTGCAGATTTCCTTTGCAAGCTTGCTTGGTTGGCCAAAAAGGGCGTATGCGTTTTTTCCTGAATATATTCAGGAAAAAACGCATACGCCCTTTTTGGCCAAGTGCATCATTGTGGACGTTCTGCCTCTTTTCCTATGCTTTCAATGCAATTCCAGTCTACCTCCTGAAATCGGTTTCCTGCAATTCTGCCCCGCTTTCAAGTCCTCTTGGCAGCCTTACTTCAGTCTATTTTTGGACGATAGCTGTCATTTATAACTCTGCAGGTTTGTGAATTACAGTGCCCCTGAGCTCCTTTCTTCAACTCGCTTTCTTGTGAACTGGCCGCAACACCGCAGGATGGCTTCAGGCCGTAATCTGGTGCTGGCACGGCACACTGAGCCTTTGGTTATTTCCTCCTCCTGGTGGGAAATGAGAGTTAAATTTGCCCGTCCAGACACCTCCAGCTAGCCTCTCATTGGTTCTCGCTATTCCTGTTCATCTTCCGCAGAAATTGCAAACTGAGCCAAACAGGAGGTTAAAGGTGCTGACTCTCCAAGTGGGGAGAGTGTTAGTAAAGCGTCTGGAATGTTGCACCCGAGTACCAGGGGAGGAAAACTGAGACATATTTGAACACGTCTCCCGATCACATGGTGGATCATACTCTGGGTTCCACATGCATGTTTTAGCTGAAGGAAGAATACCTAAAACCTGGGTAGTTGAAACCCGTGTAATGGGTACCATGCAATATGACTTCAAAGGGTCTTCATTTGCTCACCGAACCTCTCCAATCCTATCACTGCTGCGTTTATGCCCCTGTACACATGCTTGATTCTCTTTCGGAGACATAGCAATCTATAGGTTTTAAGATACTTACTAGTCAGGTACATTCTTAGGCGTTTAATATGCGGTGTTGAGTCCATTTCGTTGAGCAAGGAGTAGCTCTTGTCTATTCCATATTTGGCTTAAGGAACTTTATCTGTGCTCATTTCAATCTCTGGTTTTATGCAGCACCCCAACTCACCTTTCCCCTTAAGCAAGCATAAGTTGGTTTTCTAAATTTGAGACCCTGTTCTGTTCTGTAATTCAGTTCCTGTGTAGCCAAGTTTCCATTCCGTGTATTACTGATATCTTATGATGTTTCTTTTTCTGTGTGACTTATTTCAGTTAGAATCATCATACCTGAATCCACTCATTTTGCTGCTAAGGGCCTGATGACACAGATTTCATTGCTGAGTGATATTGCTTTGTAAGTAAATACCACAATTTCTTTATCCATTTTTCACTTTCTGCGATGTTGAACTTGTACTGTAAACGAGGTTCTTGTAAACAGAGCCGTTCCAAACTTTGGGGTGGCTGTGTCTTTTTGATTTTAATTTCCCTAAGCTATAGGACCATAAGTGGAAGTGCCCTAGGTTCTGTTGCTTTGTTTTTTAGATGTTTCAGGAAACACCATACACTTCTCCCGAGTGGTTGTTGGCAATTTACATCCCGCCCATCAGCATAACAAGGCTCCCAGTTCTCCATGGCTTGTCCTGCCTTTCTGGATTTTACACTTTTTTCAGATGGCCCTTTTGACCGGGGGGAAGTGAGACTTCATTGTAGTGCAGATTTCCTTTGCAAGCTTGCTTGGTTGGCCAAAAAGGGCGTATGCGTTTTTTCCTGAATATATTCAGGAAAAAACGCATACGCCCTTTTTGGCCAAGTGCATCATTTTGGACGTTCTGCCTCTTTTCCTATGCTTTCAATGCAATTCCAGTCTACCTCCTGAAATCGGTTTCCTGCAATTCTGCCCCGCTTTCAAGTCCTCTTGGCAGCCTTACTTCAGTCTATTTTTGGACGATAGCTGTCATTTATAACTCTGCAGGTTTGTGAATTACAGTGCCCCTGAGCTCCTTTCTTCAACTCGCTTTCTTGTGAACTGGCCGCAACACCGCAGGATGGCTTCAGGCCGTAATCTGGTGCTGGCACGGCATGCTGAGCCTTTGGTTATTTCCTCCTCCTGGTGGGAAATGAGAGTTAAATTTGCCCGTCCAGACACCTCCAGCTAGCCTCTCATTGGTTCTCGCTATTCCTGTTCATCTTCCGCAGAAATTGCAAACTGGGCCAAACAGGAGGTTAAAGGCGCTGACTCTCCAAGTGGGGAGAGTGTTAGTAAAGCATCCGGAATGTTGCACCCGAGTACCAGGGGAGGAAAACTGAGACATATTTGAACACGTCTCCCAATCACATGGTTGATCATACTCTGGGTTCCACATGCATGTTTTAGCTGAAGGAAGAATACCTAAAACCTGGGTAGTTGAAACCCGTGGAATGGGTACCATGCAATATGACTTCAAAGGGTCTTCATTTGCTCACCGAACCTCTCCAATCCTATCACTGCTGCGTTTATGCCCCTGTACACATGCTTGATTCTCTTTCAGAGACATAGCAATCCATAGGTTTTAAGATACTTACTAGTCAGGTACATTCTTAGGCGTTTAATATGCGGTGTTGAGACCATTTCGTTGAGCAAGGAGTAGCTCTTGTCTATTCCATATTTGGCTTAAGGAACTTTATCTGTGCTCATTTCAATCTCTGGTTTTATGCAGCAACACAACTCACCTTTCCCCTTAAGCAAGCATAAGTTGGTTTTCTAAATTTGAGAACCTGTTCTGTTTTGCAATTCAGTTCCTGTGTAGCCAAGTTTACATTCCGTGTATTAGTGATATCTTATGATGTTTCTTTTTCTGTGTGACTTATTTCAGTTAGAATCATCGTACCTGAATCCACTCATTATGCTGCTACGGGCCTGATGACATAGATTTCATTGCTGAGTGATACTGCATTGTACGTAAGTACCACAAGTTCTTTATCCATTTTTCACTTTCTGTGATATTGAACTTGTATGGTAAACTAGGTTCTTGTTAACAGAGGCGTCCCAAACTTTGGGGTGGCTGTGTCTTTTTGATTTTAATTTCCCTAAGCTATAGGACCATAAGTGGAAGTGCCCTAGGCTCTGTTGATTTGTTTTTTAGATGTTTCAGGAAACACCATACACTTCTACCAAGTGTCTGTTGGCAATTTACATCCCGCCCATCAGCATAACAAGGCTCCCAGTTCTCCATGGCCTGTCCTGCCTTTCTGGATTTTACACTTTTTTCAGATGGCCCTTTTGACCGGGGGGAAGTGAGACTTCATGGTAGTGCAGATTTCCTTTGCAAGTTTGCTTGGTTGGCCAAAAAGGGCGTATGCGTTTTTTCCTGAATATATTCAGGAAAAAACGCATACGCCCTTTTTGGCCAAGTGCATCATTGTGGACGTTCTGCCTCTTTTCCTATGCTTTCAATGCAATTCCAGTCTACCTCCTGAAATCGGTTTCCTGCAATTCTGCCCCGCTTTCAAGTCCTCTTGGCAGCCTTACTTCAGTCTATTTTTGGACGATAGCTGTCATTTATAACTCTGCAGGTTTGTGAATTACAGTGCCCCTGAGCTCCTTTCTTCAACTCGCTTTCTTGTGACCTGGCCGCAACACCGCAGGATGTCTTCAGGCCCTAATCTGGTTCTGGCACGGCACGCTGAGCCTTTGTTTAATTCCTCTTCCTGGTGGGAAATGAGAGTTAAATTTGCCCATCCAGACACCTCCAGCTAGTCTCTCATTGGTTCTCGCTATTCCTGTTAATCTTCCACAGAAATTGCAAACTGTGCCAAACAGGAGGTTAAAGGGACTGACTCTCCAAGTGGGGAGAGTGTTAGTAAAGCGTCTGGAATGTGGCACCCGAGTACCAGGGTACGAAAACTGAGACATATTTGAACACGTCTCCCGATCACATGGTTGATCATACTCTAGGTTCCACATGCATGTTTTAGCTGAAGGAAGAATACCTTAAACCTGGGTAGTTGAAACCCGTGGAATGGGTACCATGCAATATGACTTCAAAGGGTCTTCATTTGCTCACGAACCTCTCCAATCCTATCACTGCTGCGTTTATGCCCCTGTACACATGCTTGATTCTCTTTCGGAGACATAGCAATCCATAGGTTTTAAGATACTTACTAGTCAGGTACATTCTTAGGCGTTTAATATGCGGTGTTGAGTCCATTTCGTTGAGCAAGGAGTAGCTCTTGTCTATTCCATATTTGGCTTAAGGAACTTTATCTGTGCTCCTTTCAATCTCTGGTTTTATGCAGCACCCCAACTCACCTTTCCCCTTAAGCAAGCATAAGTTGGTTTTCTAAATTTGAGACCCTGTTCTGTTCTGTAATTCAGTTCCTGTGTAGCCAAGTTTACATTCCGTGTATTACTGATATCTTATGATGTTTCTTTTTCTGTGTGACTTATTTCAGTTAGAATCATCATACCTGAATCCACTCATTGTGCTGCTAAGGGCCTGATGACATAGATTTCATTGCTGAGTGATATTGCTTTGTAAGTAAATACCACAACTTCTTTATCCATTTTTCACTTCCTGCGATGTTGAACTTGTACTGTAAACGAGGTTCTTGTAAACAGAGCCGTTCCAAACTTTGGGGTGGCTGTGTCTTTTTGATTTTAATTTCCCTAAGCTATAGGACCATAAGTGGAAGTGCCCTAGGCTCTGTTGCTTTGTTTTTTAGATGTTTCAGGAAACACCATACACTTCTCCCAAGTGTCTGTTGGCAATTTACATCCTGCCCATCAACATAACAAGGCTCTCAGTTCTCCATGGCCTGTCCTGCCTTTCTGGATTTTACACTTTTTTCAGATGGCCCTTTTGACCGGGGGGAAGTGAGACTTCATTGTAGTGCAGATTTCCTTTGCAAGCTTGCTTGGTTGGCCAAAAAGGGCGTATGCGTTTTTTCCTGAATATATTCAGGAAAAAACGCATACACCCTTTTTGGCCAAGAGCTTCATTGTGGACGTTCTGCCTCTTTTCCTATGCTTTCAATGCAATTCCAGTCTACCTCCTGAAATCGGTTTCCTGCAATTCTGCCCCGCTTTCAAGTCCTCTTGGCAGCCTTACTTCAGTCTATTTTTGGACGATAGCTGTCATTTATAACTCTGCAGGTTTGTGAATTACAGTGCCCCTGAGCTCCTTTCTTCAACTCGCTTTCTTGTGACCTGGCCACAACACCGCAGGATGGCTTCAGGCCCTAATCTGGTTCCGGCCCGGCATGCTGAGCCTTTGGTTAATTCCTCTTCCTGGTGGGAAATGAGAGTTAAATTTGCCCGTCCAGACACTTCCAGCTAGCCTCTCATTGGTTCTCGCTATTCCTGTTCATCTTCCGCAGAAATTGCAAACTGTGCCAAACAGGAGGTTAAAGGCGCTGACTCTCCAAGTGGGGAGAGTGTTAGTAAAGCGTCTGGAATGTTGCACCCGAGTACCAGGGGAGGAAAACTGAGACATATTTGAACACGTCTCCCGTTCACATGGTTGATCATACTCTGGGTTCCACATGCATGTTTTAGCTGAAGGAAAAATACCTTAAACCTGGAGAGTTGAGACCCGTGTAATGGGTACCATGCAATATGACTTCAAAGGGTCTTCATTTGCTCACGAACCTCTCCAATCCTATCACTGCTGCGTTTATGCCCCTGTACACACGCTTGATTCTCTTTTGTAGACATAGCAATCCATAGGTTTTAAGATACTTACTAGTCAGGTACATTCTTAGGCGTTTAATATGGGGTGTTGAGTCCATTTCGTTGAGCAAGGAGTAGCTCTTGTCTATTCCATATTTGGCTTAAGGAACTTTATCTGTGCTCATTTCAATCTCTGGTTTTATGCAGCACCCCAACTCACCTTTCCCCTTAAGCAAGCATAAGTTGGTTTTCTAAATTTGAGACCCTGTTCTGTTTTGGAATGCAGTTCCTGTGTAGCCAAGTTTACATTCCGTGTATTAGTGATATCTTATGATGTTTCTTTTTCTGTGTGACTTATTTCAGTTAGAATCATAGTACCTGAACCCACTCATTATGCTGCTACGGGCCTGATGACATAGATTTCATTGCTGAGTGATACTGCATTGTACGTAAGTACCACAAGTTCTTTATCCATTTTTCACTTTCTGTGATATTGAACTTGTACGGTAAACGAGGCTCTTGTAAACGGAGGCGTCCCAAACTTTGGGGTGGCTGTGTCTTTTTGATTTTAATTTCCCTAAGCTATAGGACCATAAGTGGAAGTGCCCTAGGCTCTGTTGCTTTGTTTTTTAGATGTTTCAGGAAACACCATACACTTCTCCTGAGTGTCTGTTGGCAATTTACATCCCGCCCATCAGCATAACAAGGCTCCCAGTTCTCCATGGCCTGTCCTGCCTTTCTGGATTTTACACTTTTTTCAGATGGCCCTTTTGACCGGGGGGAAGTGAGACTTCATTGTAGTGCAGATTTCCATTGCAAGCTTGCTTGGTTGGCCAAAAAGGGCGTATGCGTTTTTTCCTGAATATATTCAGGAAAAAACGCATACGCACTTTTTGGCCAAGTGCATCATTGTGGACGTTCTGCCTCTTTTCCTATGCTTTCAATGCAATTCCAGTCTACCTCCTGAAATCGGTTTCCTGCAATTCTGCCCCGCTTTCAAGTCCTCTTGGCAGCCTTACTTCAGTCTATTTTTGGACGATAGCTGTCATTTATAACTCTGCAGGTTTGTGAATTACAGTGCCCCTGAGCTCCTTTCTTCAACTCGCTTTCTTGTGAGCTGGCCGCAACACCGCAGGATGGCTTCAGGCCCTAATCTTGTTCCGGTATGGCACGCTGAGCCTTTGGTTATTTCCTCTTCCTGGTGGGAAATGAGAGTTAAATTTGCCCGTCCAGACACCTCCAGCTAGCCTCTCATTGGTTCTCGCTATTCCTGTTCATCTTCCGCAGAAATTGCAAACTGGGCCAAACAGCAGGTTAAAGGCGCTGACTCTCCAAGTGGGGAGAGTGTTAGTAAAGCGTCTGGAATGTTGCACCCGAGTACCAGGGGAGGAAAACTGAGACATATTTGAACACGTCTCCCGATCACATGGTTGATCATACTCTCGGTTCCACATGCATGTTTTAGCTGAAGGAAGAATACCTAAAACCTGGGTAGTTGAAACCCGTGGAATGGGTACCATGCAATATGACTTCAAAGGGTCTTCATTTGCTCACCGAACCTCTCCAATCCTATCACTGCTGCGTTTATGCCCCTGTACACATGCTTGATTCTCTTTCGGAGACATAGCAATCCCTAGGTTTTAAGATACTTACTACTCAGGTACATTCTTAGGAGTTTAATATGCGGTGTTGAGTCCATTTCGTTGAGCAAGGAGTAGCTCTTGTCTATTCCATATTTGGCTTAAGGAACTTTATCTGTGCTCATTTCAATCTCTGGTTTTATGCAGCACCCCAACTCACCTTTCCCCTTAAGCAAGCATAAGTTGGTTTTCTAAATTTGAGACCCTGTTCTGTTCTGTAATTCAGTTCCTGTGTAGCCAAGTTTACATTCCGTGTATTAGTGATATCTTATGATGTTTCTTTTTCTGTGTGACTTATTTCAGTTAGAATCATCATACCTGAATCCACTCATTGTGCTGCTAAGGGCCTGATGACACACATTTCATTGCTGAGTGATATTGCTTTGTAAGTAAATATCACAAGTTCATTATCCATTTTTCACTTTCTGCGATGTTGAACTTGTACTGTAAACGAGGTTCTTGTAAACAGAGCCGTTCCAAACTTTGGGGTGGCTGTGTCTTTTAGATTTTAATTTCCCTAAGCTATAGGACCATAAGTGGAAGTGCCCTAGGTTCTGTTGCTTTGTTTTTTAGATGTTTCAGGAAACACCATACACTTCTGCCGAGTGTCTGTTGGCAATTTACATCCCGCCCATCAGCATAACAAGGCTCCCAGTTCTCCATGGCCTGTCCTGCCTTTCTGGATTTTACACTTTTTTCAGATGGCCCTTTTGACCGGGGGGAAGTGAGACTTCATTGTAGTGCAGATTTCCTTTGCAAGCTTGCTTGGTTGGCCAAAAAGGGCGTATGCGTTTTTTCCTGAATATATTCAGGAAAAAACGCATACGCCCTTTTTGGCCAAGTGCATCATTGTGGACGTTCTGCCTCTTTTCCTATGCTTTCAATGCAATTCCAGTCTACCTCCTGAAATCGGTTTCCTGCAATTCTGCCCCGCTTTCAAGTCCTCTTGGCAGCCTTACTTCAGTCTATTTTTGGACGATAGCTGTCATTTATAAGTCTGCAGGTTTGTGAATTACAGTGCCCCTGAGCTCCTTTCTTCAACTCGCTTTGTTGTCAGCTGGCCGCAACACCGCAGGATGGCTTCAGGCCCTAATCTGGTTCCGGTACGGCACGCTGAGCCTTTGGTTAATTCCTCTTCCTGGTGGGAAATGAGAGTTAAATTTGCCCGTCCAGACACCTCCAGCTAGTCTCTCATTGGTTCTCGCTATTCCTGTTCATCTTCCGCAGAAATTGCAAACTGGGCCAAACAGGAGGTTAAAGGGACTGACTCTCCAAGTCGGGAGAGTGTTAGTAAAGCGTCTGGAATGTTGCACCCGAGTACCAGGGTACGAAAACTGAGACATATTTGAACACGTCTCCCGATCACATGGTTGATCATACTCTAGGTTCCACATGCATGTTTTAGCTGAAGGAAGAATACCTTAAACCTGGGTGGTTGAAACCCGTGGAATGGGTACCATGCAATATGACTTCAAAGGGTCTTCATTTGCTCACGAACCTCTCCAATCCTATCACTGCTGCGTTTATGCCCCTGTACACATGCTTGATTCTCTTTCAGAGACATAGCAATCCATAGGTTTTAAGATACTTACTAGTCAGGTACCTTCTTAGGCGTTTAATATGCGGTGTTGAGTCCATTTCGTTGAGCAAGGAGTAGCTCTTGTCTATTCCATATTGACTTAAGGAACTTTATCTGTGCTCATTTCAATCTCTGGTTTTATGCAGCACCACAACTCACCTTTACCCTTAAGCAAGCATAAGTTGGTTTTCTAAATTTGAGACCCTGTTCTGTTCTGTAATTCAGTTCCTCTGTAGCCAAGTTTACATTCTGTGTATTACTGATATCTTATGATGTTTCTTTTTCTGTGTGACTTATTTCAGTTAGAATCATCATACCTGAATCCACTCATTGTGCTGCTAAGGGCCTGATGACACAGATTTCATTGCTGAGTGATATTGCTTTGTAAGTAAATACCACAACTTCTTTATCCATTTTTCACTTTCTGCGATGTTGAACTTGTACTGTAAAGGAGGTTCTTGTAAACGGAGCCGTTTCAAACTTTGGGGTGGCTGTGTCTTTTTGATTTTAATTTCCCTAAGCTATAGGACCATAAGTGGAAGTGCCCTAGGTTCTGTTGCTTTGTTTTTTAGATGTTTCAGGAAACACCATACACGTCTCCCGAGTGGTTGTTGGCAATTTACATCCCGCCCTTCAGCATAACAAGGCTCCCATTTCTCCATGGCCTGTCCTGCCTTTCTGGATTTTACACTTTTTTCAGATGGCCCTTTTGACCGGGGGGAAGTGAGACTTCATTGTAGTGCAGATTTCCTTTGCAAGCTTGCTTGGTTGGCCAAAAAGGGCGTATGCGTTTTTTCCTGAATATATTCAGGAAAAACCGCATACGCCCTTTTTGGCCAAGTGCATCATTGTGGACGTTCTGCCTCTTTTCCTATGCTTTCAATGCAATTCCAGTCTACCTCCTGAAATCGGTTTCCTGCAATTCTGCCCCGCTTTCAAGTCCTCTTGGCAGCCTTACTTCAGTCTATTTTTGGACGATAGCTGTCATTTATAACTCTGCAGGTTTGTGAATTACAGTGCCCCTGAGCTCCTTTCTTCAACTCGCTTTCTTTTGAGCTGGCCGCAACACCGCAGGATGGCTTCATGCCCTAATCTGGTTCCGGTACGGCACGCTGAGCCTTTGGTTATTTCCTCTTCCTGGTGGGAAATGAGAGTTAAATTTGCCCGTCCAGACACCTTCAGCTAGCCTCTCATTGGTTCTCGCTATTCCTGTTCATCTTCCGCAGAAATTGCAAACTGGGCCAAACAGGAGGTTAAAGGCGCTGACTCTCCAAGTGGGGAGACTGTTAGTAAAGCGTCTGGAATGTTGCACCCGAGTACCAGGGGAGGAAAACTAAGACATATTTGAACACGTCTCCCGATCACATGCTTGATCATACTCTGGGTTCCACATGCATGTTTTAGCTGAAGGAAGAATACCTAAAACCTGGGTAGTTGAAACCCGTGAATGGGTACCATGCAATATGACTTCAAAGGGTCTTCATTTGCTCACCGAACCTCTCCAATCCTATCACTGCTGCGTTTATGCCCCTGTACACATGCTTGATTCTCTTTCGGAGACATAGCAATCCATAGGTTTTAAGATACTTACTAGTCAGGTACATTCTTAGGCGTTTAATATGCGGTGTTGAGTCCATTTCGTTGAGCAAGGAGTAGCTCTTGTCTATTCCATATTTGGCTTAAGGAACTTTATCTGTGCTCATTTCAATCTCTGGTTTTATGCAGCACCCCAACTCACCTTTCCCCTTAAGCAAGCATAAGTTGGTTTTCTAAATTTGAGACCCTGTTCTGTTCTGTAATTCAGTTCCTCTGTAGCCAAGTTTACATTCTGTGTATTACTGATATCTTATGATGTTTCTTTTTCTGTGTGACTTATTTCAGTTAGAATCACCATACCTGAATCCACTCATTGTGCTGCTAAGGGCCTGATGACACACATTTCATTGCTGAGTGATATTGCTTTGTAAGTAAATATCACAAGTTCATTATCCATTTTTCACTTTCTGCGATGTTGAACTTGTACTGTAAACGAGGTTCTTGTAAACGGAGCCGTTCCAAACTTTGGGGTGGCTGTGTCTTTTAGATTTTAATTTCCCTAAGCTATAGGACCATAAGTGGAAGTGCCCTAGGTTCTGTTGCTTTGTTTTTTAGATGTTTCAGGAAACACCATACACTTCTCCCGAGTGTCTGTTGGCAATTTACATCCCGCCCATCAGCATAACAAGGCTCCCAGTTCTCCATGGCCTGTCCTGCCTTTCTGGATTTTACACTTTTTTCAGATGGCCCTTTTGACCGGGGGGAAGTGAGACTTCATTGTAGTGCAGATTTCCTTTGCAAGCTTGCTTGGTTGGCCAAAAAGGGCGTATGCGTTTTTTCCTGAATATATTCAGGAAAAAACGCATACGCCCTTTTTGGCCAAGTGCATCATTGTGGACGTTCTGCCTCTTTTCCTATGCTTTCAATGCAATTCCAGTCTACCTCCTGAAATCGGTTTCCTGCAATTCTGCCCCGCTTTCAAGTCCTCTTGGCAGCCTTACTTCAGTCTATTTTTGGACGATAGCTGTCATTTATAAGTCTGCAGGTTTGTGAATTACAGTGCCCCTGAGCTCCTTTCTTCAACTCGCTTTGTTGTCAGCTGGCCGCAACACCGCAGGATGGCTTCAGGCCCTAATCTGGTTCCGGTACGGCACGCTGAGCCTTTGGTTAATTCCTCTTCCTGGTGGGAAATGAGAGTTAAATTTGCCCGTCCAGACACCTCCAGCTAGTCTCTCATTGGTTCTCGCTATTCCTGTTCATCTTCCGCAGAAATTGCAAACTGGGCCAAACAGGAGGTTAAAGGGACTGACTCTCCAAGTCGGGAGAGTGTTAGTAAAGCGTCTGGAATGTTGCACCCGAGTACCAGGGTACGAAAACTGAGACATATTTGAACACGTCTCCCGATCACATGGTTGATCATACTCTAGGTTCCACATGCATGTTTTAGCTGAAGGAAGAATACCTTAAACCTGGGTGGTTGAAACCCGTGGAATGGGTACCATGCAATATGACTTCAAAGGGTCTTCATTTGCTCACGAACCTCTCCAATCCTATCACTGCTGCGTTTATGCCCCTGTACACATGCTTGATTCTCTTTCAGAGACATAGCAATCCATAGGTTTTAAGATACTTACTAGTCAGGTACCTTCTTAGGCGTTTAATATGCGGTGTTGAGTCCATTTCGTTGAGCAAGGAGTAGCTCTTGTCTATTCCATATTTGACTTAAGGAACTTTATCTGTGCTCCTTTCAATCTCTGGTTTTATGCAGCACCACAACTCACCTTTACCCTTAAGCAAGCATAAGTTGGTTTTCTAAATTTGAGACCCTGTTCTGTTCTGTAATTCAGTTCCTCTGTAGCCAAGTTTACATTCTGTGTATTACTGATATCTTATGATGTTTCTTTTTCTGTGTGACTTATTTCAGTTAGAATCATCATACCTGAATCCACTCATTGTGCTGCTAAGGGCCTGATGACACAGATTTCATTGCTGAGTGATATTGCTTTGTAAGTAAATACCACAACTTCTTTATCCATTTTTCACTTTCTGCGATGTTGAACTTGTACTGTAAAGGAGGTTCTTGTAAACGGAGCCGTTTCAAACTTTGGGGTGGCTGTGTCTTTTTGATTTTAATTTCCCTAAGCTATAGGACCGTAAGTGGAAGTGCCCTAGGTTCTGTTGCTTTGTTTTTTAGATGTTTCAGGAAACACCATACACGTCTCCCGAGTGGTTGTTGGCAATTTACATCCCGCCCTTCAGCATAACAAGGCTCCCATTTCTCCATGGCCTGTCCTGCCTTTCTGGATTTTACACTTTTTTCAGATGGCCCTTTTGACCGGGGGGAAGTGAGACTTCATTGTAGTGCAGATTTCCTTTGCAAGCTTGCTTGGTTGGCCAAAAAGGGCGTATGCGTTTTTTCCTGAATATATTCAGGAAAAACCGCATACGCCCTTTTTGGCCAAGTGCATCATTGTGGACGTTCTGCCTCTTTTCCTATGCTTTCAATGCAATTCCAGTCTACCTCCTGAAATCGGTTTCCTGCAATTCTGCCCCGCTTTCAAGTCCTCTTGGCAGCCTTACTTCAGTCTATTTTTGGACGATAGCTGTCATTTATAACTCTGCAGGTTTGTGAATTACAGTGCCCCTGAGCTCCTTTCTTCAACTCGCTTTCTTTTGAGCTGGCCGCAACACCGCAGGATGGCTTCATGCCCTAATCTGGTTCCGGTACGGCACGCTGAGCCTTTGGTTATTTCCTCTTCCTGGTGGGAAATGAGAGTTAAATTTGCCCGTCCAGACACCTTCAGCTAGCCTCTCATTGGTTCTCGCTATTCCTGTTCATCTTCCGCAGAAATTGCAAACTGGGCCAAACAGGAGGTTAAAGGCGCTGACTCTCCAAGTGGGGAGACTGTTAGTAAAGCGTCTGGAATGTTGCACCCGAGTACCAGGGGAGGAAAACTGAGACATATTTGAACACGTCTCCCGATCACATGCTTGATCATACTCTGGGTTCCACATGCATGTTTTAGCTGAAGGAAGAATACCTAAAACCTGGGTAGTTGAAACCCGTGAATGGGTACCATGCAATATGACTTCAAAGGGTCTTCATTTGCTCACCGAACCTCTCCAATCCTATCACTGCTGCGTTTATGCCCCTGTACACATGCTTGATTCTCTTTCGGAGACATAGCAATCCATAGGTTTTAAGATACTTACTAGTCAGGTACATTCTTAGGCGTTTAATATGCGGTGTTGAGTCCATTTCGTTGAGCAAGGAGTAGCTCTTGTCTATTCCATATTTGGCTTAAGGAACTTTATCTGTGCTCATTTCAATCTCTGGTTTTATGCAGCACCCCAACTCACCTTTCCCCTTAAGCAAGCATAAGTTGGTTTTCTAAATTTGGGACCCTGTTCTGTTCTGTAATTCAGTTCCTCTGTAGCCAAGTTTACATTCCGTGTATTACTGATATCTTATGATGTTTCTTTTTCTGTGTGACTTATTTCAGTTAGAATCACCATACCTGAATCCACTCATTGTGCTGCTAAGTGCCTGATGACACAGATTTCATTGCTGAGTGATATTGCTTTGTAAGTAAATACCACAACTTCTTTATCCATTTTTCACTTTCTGCGATGTTGAACTTGTACTGTAAACGAGGTTCTTGTAAACGGAGCCGTTTCAAACTTTGGGGTGGCTGTGTCTTTTTGATTTTAATTTCCCTAAGCTATAGGACCATAAGTGGAAGTGCCCTAGGTTCTGTTGCTTTGTTTTTTAGATGTTTCAGGAAACACCATACACTTCTCCCGAGTGGTTGTTGGCAATTTACATCCCGCCCATCAGCATAACAAGGCTCCCATTTCTCCATGGCCTGTCCTGCCTTTCTGGATTTTACACTTTTTTCAGATGGCCCTTTTGACCGGGGGGAAGTGAGACTTCATTGTAGTGCAGATTTCCTTTGCAAGCTTGCTTGGTTGGCCAAAAAGGGCGTATGCGTTTTTTCCTGAATATATTCAGGAAAAAACGCATACGCCCTTTTTGGCCAAGTGCATCATTGTGGACGTTCTGCCTCTTTTCCTATGCTTTCAATGCAATTCCAGTCTACCTCCTGAAATCGGTTTCCTGCAATTCTGCCCCGCTTTCAAGTCCTCTTGGCAGCCTTACTTCAGTCTATTTTTGGACGATAGCTGTCATTTATAACTCTGCAGGTTTGTGAATTACAGTGCCCCTGAGCTCCTTTCTTAAACTCGCTTTCTTGTGAGCTGGCCGCAACACCGCAGGATGGCTTAATGCCCTAATCTGGTTCCGGCACGGCACGCTGAGCCTTTGGTTATTTCCTCTTCCTGGTGGGAAATGAGAATTAAATTTGCCCGTCCAGACACCTCCAGCTAGTCTCACATTGGTTCTCGCTATTCCTGTTCATCTTCCACAGAAATTGCAAACTGGGCCAAACAGGAGGTTAAAGGGACTGACTCTCCTATTCGGGAGAGTGTTAGTAAAGCGTCTGGAATGTTGCACCCGAGTACCAGGGGAGGAAAACTGAGACATATTTGAACACGTCTCCCGTTCACATGGTTGATCATACTCTGGGTTCCACATGCATGTTTTAGCTGAAGGAAGAATACCTTAAACCTGGAGAGTTGAGACCCGTGTAATGGGTACCATGCAATATGACTTCAAAGGGTCTTCATTTGCTCACGAACCTCTGCAATCCTACCACTGCTGCGTTTATGCCCCTGTACACACGCTTGATTCTCTTTTGGGACATAGCAATCCATAGGTTTTAAGATACTTACTAGTCAGGTACATTCTTAGGCGTTTAATATGGGGTTTTGAGTCCATTTCGTTGAGCAAGGAGTAGCTCTTGTCTATTCCATATTTGGCTTAAGGAACTTTATCTGTGCTCATTTCAATCTCTGGTTTTATGCAGCACCCCAACTCACCTTTCCCCTTAAGCAAGCATAAGTTGGTTTTCTAAATTTGAGACCCTGTTCTGTTTTAGAATGCAGTTCCTGTGTAGCCAAGTTTACATTCCGTGTATTAGTGATATCTTATGATGTTTCTTTTTCTGTGTGACTTATTTCAGTTAGAATCATCGTACCTGAATCCACTCATTATGCTGCTACGGGCCTGATGACATAGATTTCATTGCTGAGTGATACTGCATTGTACCTAAGTACCACAAGTTCTTTATCCATTTTTCACTTTCTGTGATATTGAAGTTGTACGGTAAACGAGGTTCTTGTAAACGGAGGCGTCCCAAACTTTGGGGTGGCTGTGTCTTTTTGATTTTAATTTCCCTAAGCTATAGGACCATAAGTGGAAGTGCCCTAGGCTCTGTTGCTTTGTTTTTTAGATGTTTCAGGAAACACCATACACTTCTCCTGAGTGTCTGTTGGCAATTTACATCCCGCCCATCAGCATAACAAGGCTCCCAGTTCTCCATGGCCTGTCCTGCCTTTCTGGATTTTACACTTTTTTCAGATGGCCCTTTTGACCGGGGAGAAGTGAGACTTCATTGTAGTGCAGATTTCTTTTGCAAGTTTGCTTGGTTGGCCAAAAAGGGCGTATGCGTTTTTTCCTGAATATATTCAGGAAAAAACGCATACGCCCTTTTTGGCCAAGTGCATCATTGTGGACGTTCTGCCTCTTTTCCTATGCTTTCAATGCAATTCCAGTCTACCTCCTGAAATCGGTTTCCTGCAATTCTGCCCCGCTTTCAAGTCCTCTTGGCAGCCTTACTTCAGTCTATTTTTGGACGATAGCTGTCATTTATAACTCTGCAGGTTTGTTAATTACAGTGCCCCTGAGCTCCTTTCTTCAACTCGCTTTCTTGTGAGCTGGCCGCAACACCGCAGGATGGCTTCAGGCCCTAATCTGGTTCCGGCTCGGCACGCTGAGCCTTTGGTTATTTCCTCTTCCTGGTGGGAAATGAGAGTTAAATTTGCCCGTCCAGACACCTCCAGCTAGTCTCACATTGGTTCTCGCTATTCCTGTTCATCTTCCGCAGAAATTGCAAACTGGGCCAAACAGGAGGTTAAAGGCGCTGACTCTTCAAGTGGGGAGACTGTTAGTAAAGCGTCTGGAATGTTGCACCCGAGTACCAGGGTACGAAAACTGAGACATATTTGAACACGTCTCCCGTTCACATGGTTGATCATACTTGGGTTCCACATGCATGTTTTAGCTGAAGGAAGAATACCTTAAACCTGGGTAGTTGAAACCCGTGGAATGGGTACCATGCAATATGACTTCAAAGGGTCTTCATTTGCTCACCGAACCTCTCCAATCCTATCACTGCTGCGTTTATGCCCCTGTACACATGCTTGATTCTCTTTCGGGGACATAGCAATCCATAGGTTTTAAGATACTTACTAGTCAGGTACATTCTTAGGCGTTTAATATGCGGTGTTGAGTCCATTTCGTTGAGCAAGGAGTAGCTCTTGTCTATTCCATATTTGACTTAAGGAACTTTATCTGTGCTCATTTCAATCTCTGGTTTTATGCAGCACCCCAACTCACCTTTCCCCTTAAGCAAGCATAAGTTGGTTTTCTAAATTTGAGTCCCTGTTCTGTTCTGTAATTCAGTTCCTGTGTAGCCAAGTTTACATTCCATGTATTACTGATATCTTATGATGTTTCTTTTTCTGTGTGACTTATTTCAGTTAGAATCATCACACCTGAATCCACTCATTGTGCTGCTAAGGGCCTGATGACACAGATTTCATTGCTGAGTGATATTGCTTTGTACGTAAATACCACAACTTCTTTATCCATTTTTCACTTTCTGCGATGTTGAACTTGTACTGTAAACGAGGTTCTTGTAAACAGAGCCGTTCCAAACTTTCGAGTGGCTGTGTCTTTTTGAATTTAATTTCCCTAAGCTATAGGACCATAAGTGGAAGTGCCCTAGGTTCTGTTGCTTTGTTTTTTAGATGTTTCAGGAAACACCATACACTTCTCCTGAGTGGTTGTTGGCAATTTACATCCCGCCCATCAGCATAACAAGGCTCCCAGTTCTCCATGGCCTGTCCTGCCTTTCTGGATTTTACACTTTTTTCAGATGGCCCTTTTGACCGGGGGGAAGTGAGACTTCATTGTAGTGCAGATTTCCTTTGCAAGCTTGCTTGGTTGGCCAAAAAGGGCGTATGCGTTTTTTCCTGAATATATTCAGGAAAAAACGCATACGCCCTTTTTGGCCAAGTGCATCATTGTGGACGTTCTGCCTCTTTTCCTATGCTTTCAATGCAATTCCAGTCTACCTCCTGAAATCGGTTTCCTGCAATTCTGTCCCGCTTTCAAGTCCTCTTGGCAGCCTTACTTCAGTCTATTTTTGGACGATAGCTGTCATTTATAACTCTGCAGGTTTGTGAATTACAGTGCCCCTGAGCTCCTTTCTTCAACTCGCTTTCTTTTGAGCTGGCCGCAACACCGCAGGATGGCTTCAGGCCCTAATCTGGTTCCGGTACGGCACGCTGAGCCTTTGGTTATTTCCTCTTCCTGGTGGGAAATGACAGTTAAATTTGCCCGTCCAGACACCTCCAGCTAGCCTCTCATTGGTTCTCGCTATTCCTGTTCATCTTCCGCAGAAATTGCAAACTGGGCCAAACAGGAGGTTAAAGGCGCTGACTCTCCAAGTGGGGAGACTGTTAGTAAAGCGTCTGGAATGTTGCACCCGAGTACCAGGGGAGGAAAACTGAGACATATTTGAACACGTCTCCCGATCACATGCTTGATCATACTCTCGGTTCCACATGCATGTTTTAGCTGAAGGAAGAATACCTAAAACCTGGGTAGTTGAAACCCGTGGAATGGGTACCATGCAATATGACTTCAAAGGGTCTTCATTTGCTCACCGAACCTCTCCAATCCTATCACTGCTGCGTTTATGCCCCTGTACACATGCTTGATTCTCTTTCGGAGACATAGCAATCCCTAGGTTTTAAGATACTTACTACTCAGGTACATTCTTAGGAGTTTAATATGCGGTGTTGAGTCCATTTCGTTGAGCAAGGAGTAGCTCTTGTCTATTCCATATTTGGCTTAAGGAACTTTATCTGTGCTCATTTCAATCTCTGGTTTTATGCAGCACCCCAACTCACTTTTCCCCTTAAGCAAGCATAAGTTGGTTCTCTAAATTTGAGACCCTGTTCTGTTCTGTAATTCAGTTCCTGTGTAGCCAAGTTTACATTCTGTGTATTACTGATATCTTATGATGTTTCTTTTTCTGTGTGACTTATTTCAGTTAGAATCATCATACCTGAATCCACTCATTGTGCTGCTAAGTGCCTGATGACACAGATTTCATTGCTGAGTGATATTGCTTTGTAAGTAAATACCACAACTTCTTTATCCATTTTTCACTTTTTGCGATGTTGAACTTGTACTGTAAACGAGGTTCTTGTAAACGGAGCTGCTTTAAACTTTGGGGTGGCTGTGTGTTTTTGATTTTAATTTCCCTAAGCTATAGGACCATAAGTGGAAGTGCCCTAGGTTCTGTTGCTTTGTTTTTTAGATGTTTCAGAAAACACCATACACTTCTCCCGAGTGGTTGTTGGCAATTTACATCCCGCCCTTCAGCAAAACAAGGCTCCCATTTCTCCATGGCCTGTCCTGCCTTTCTGGATTTTACACTTTTTACAGATGGCCCTTTTGACCGGAGGGAAGTGAGACTTCATTGTAGTGCAGATTTCCTTTGCAAGCTTGTTTGGTTGGCCAAAAAGGGCGTATGCGTTTTTTCCTGAATATATTCAGGAAAAAACGCATACGCCCTTTTTGGCCAAGTGCATCATTGTGGACGTTCTGCCTCTTTTCCTATGCTTTCAATGCAATTCCAGTCTACCTCCTGAAATCGGTTTCCTGCAATTCTGCCCCGCTTTCAAGTCCTCTTGGCAGCCTTACTTCAGTCTATTTTTGGACGATAGCTGTCATTTATAACTCTGCAGGTTTGTGAATTACAGTGCCCCTGAGCTCCTTTCTTCAACTCGCTTTCTTTTGAGCTGGCCGCAACGCCGCAGGATGGCTTCATGCCCTAATCTGGTTCCGGTACGGCACGCTGAGCCTTTGGTTATTTCCTCTTCTTGGTGGGAAATGAGAGTTAAATTTGCCCGTCCAGACACCTCCAGCTAGCCTCTCATTGGTTCTCGCTATTCCTGTTCATCTTCCGCAGAAATTGCAAACTGGGCCAAACAGGAGGTTAAAGGCGCTGACTCTCCAAGTGGGGAGACTGTTAGTAAAGCGTCTGGAATGTTGCACCCGAGTACCAGGGGAGGAAAACTGAGACATATTTGAACACGTCTCCCGATCACATGGTTGATCATACTCTGGGTTCCACATGCATGTTTTAGCTGAAGGAAGAATACATAAAACCTGTGTAGTTGAAACCCGTGGAATGGGTACCATGCAATATGACTTCAAAGGGTCTTCATTTGCTCACCGAACCTCTCCAATCCTATCACTGCTGCGTTTATGCTCCTGTACACATGCTTGATTCTCTTTCGGAGACATAGCAATCCATAGGTTTTAAGATACTTACTAGTCAGGTACATTCTTAGGCGTTTAATATGCGGTGTTGAGTCCAATTCGTTGAGCAAGTAGTAGCTCTTGTCTATTCCATATTTGGCTTAAGGAAGTTTATCTGTGCTCATTTCAATCTCTGGTTTTATGCAGCACCCCAACTCACCTTTACCCTTAAGCAAGCATAAGTTGGTTTTCTAAATTTGAGACCCTGTTCTGTTCTGTAATTCAGTTCCTGTGTAGCCAAGTTTACATTCCGTGTATTACTGATATCTTATGATGTTTCTTTTTCTGTGTGACTTATTTCAGTTAGAATCATCATACCTGAATCCACTCATTGTGCTGGTAAGGGCCTGATGACACAGATTTCATTGCTGAGTGATACTGCATTGTACGTAAGTACCACAAGTTCTTTATCCATTTTTCACTTTCTGTGATATTGAACTTGTACGGTAAACGAGGTTCTTGTAAACGGAGGCGTCCCAAACTTTGGGGTGGCTGTGTCTTTTTGATTTTAATTTCCCTAAGCTATAGGACCATAAGTGGAAGTGCCCTAGGCTCTGTTGCTTTGTTTTTTAGATGTTTCAGGAAACACCATACACTTCTCCTGAGTGTCTGTTGGCAATTTACATCCCGCTCATCAGCATAACAAGGCTCCCAGTTCTCCATGGCCTGTCCTGCCTTTCTGGATTTTACACTTTTTTCAGATGGCCCTTTTGACCGGGGGGAAGTGAGACTTCATTGTAGTGCAGATTTCCTTTGCAAGTTTGCTTGGTTGGCCAAAAAGGGCGTATCCGTTTTTTCCTGAATATATTCAGGAAAAAACGCATACGCCCTTTTTGGCCAAGTGCATCATTGTGGACGTTCTGCCTCTTTTCCTATGCTTTCAATGCAATTCCAGTCTACCTCCTGAAATCGGTTTCCTGCAATTCTGCCCCGCTTTCAAGTCCTCTTGGCAGCCTTACTTCAGTCTATTTTTGGACGATAGCTGTCATTTATAACTCTGCAGGTTTGTGAATTACAGTGCCCCTGAGCTCCTTTCTTCAACTCGCTTTCTTGTGACCTGGCCGCAACACCGCAGGATGTCTTCAGGCCCTAATCTGGTTCTGGCACGGCACGCTGAGCCTTTGTTTAATTCCTCTTCCTGGTGGGAAATGAGAGTTAAATTTGCCCATCCAGACACCTCCAGCTAGTCTCTCATTGGTTCTCGCTATTCCTGTTCATCTTCCACAGAAATTGCAAACTGTGCCAAACAGGAGGTTAAAGGGATTGACTCTCCAAGTGGGGAGAGTGTTAGTAAAGCGTCTGGAATGTGGCACCCGAGTACCAGGGTACGAAAACTGAGACATATTTGAACACGTCTCCCGATCACATGGTTGATCATACTCTAGGTTCCACATGCATGTTTTAGCTGAAGGAAGAATACCTTAAACCTGGGTAGTTGAAACCCGTGGAATGGGTACCATGCAATATGACTTCAAAGGGTCTTCATTTGCTCACGAACCTCTCCAATCCTATCACTGCTGCGTTTATGCCCCTGTACACATGCTTGATTCTCTTTCGGAGACATAGCAATCCATAGGTTTTAAGATACTTACTAGTCAGGTACATTCTTAGGCGTTTAATATGCGGTGTTGAGTCCATTTCGTTGAGCAAGGAGTAGCTCTTGTCTATTCCATATTTGGCTTAAGGAACTTTATCTGTGCTCCTTTCAATCTCTGGTTTTATGCAGCACCCCAACTCACCTTTCCCCTTAAGCAAGCATAAGTTGGTTTTCTAAATTTGAGACCCTGTTCTGTTCTGTAATTCAGTTCCTGTGTAGCCAAGTTTCCATTCCGTGTATTACTGATATCTTATGATGTTTCTTTTTCTGTGTGACTTATTTCAGTTAGAATCATCATACCTGAATCCACTCATTGTGCTGCTAAGGGCCTGATGACATAGATTTCATTGCTGAGTGATATTGCTTTGTAAGTAAATACCACAACTTCTTTATCCATTTTTCACTTTCTGCGATGTTGAACTTGTACTGTAAACGAGGTTCTTGTAAACAGAGCCGTTCCAAATTTTGGGGTGGCTGTGTCTTTTTGATTTTAATTTCCCTAAGCTATAGGACCATAAGTGGAAGTGCCCTAGGCTCTGTTGCTTTGTTTTTTAGATGTTTCAGGAAACACCATACACTTCTCCTGAGTGTCTGTTGGCAATTTACATCCCGCCCATCAGCATAACAAGGCTCCCAGTTCTCCATGGCCTGTCCTGCCTTTCTGGATTTTACACTTTTTTCAGATGGCCCTTTTGACCGGGGGGAAGTGAGACTTCATTGTAGTGCAGATTCCATTGCAAGCTTGCTTGGTTGGCCAAAAAGGGCGTATGCGTTTTTTCCTGAATATATTCAGGAAAAAACGCATACGCCCTTTTTGGCCAAGTGCATCATTGTGGACGTTCTGCCTCTTTTCCTATGCTTTCAATGCAATTACAGTCTACCTCCTGAAATCGGTTTCCTGCAATTCTGCCCCGCTTTCAAGTCCTCTTGGCAGCCTTACTTCAGTCTATTTTTGGACGATAGCTGTCATTTATAACTCTGCAGGTTTGTGAATTACAGTGCCCCTGAGCTCCTTTCTTCAACTCGCTTTCTTGTGAGCTGGCCGCAACACCGCAGGATGGCTTCAGGCCCTAATCTGGTTCCGGTATGGCACGCTGAGCCTTTGGTTATTTCCTCTTCCTGGTGGGAAATGAGAGTTAAATTTGCCCGTCCAGACACCTCCAGCTAGCCTCTCATTGGTTCTCGCTATTCCTGTTCATCTTCCGCAGAAATTGCAAACTGGGCCAAACAGGAGGTTAAAGGCGCTGACTCTCCAAGTGGGGAGAGTGTTAGTAAAGCGTCTGGAATGTTGCACCCGAGTACCAGGGGAGGAAAACTGAGACATATTTGAACACGTCTCCCGATCACATGGTTGATCATACTCTCGGTTCCACATGCATGTTTTAGCTGAAGGAAGAATACCTAAAACCTGGGTAGTTGAAACCCGTGGAATGGGTACCATGCAATATGACTTCAAAGGGTCTTCATTTGCTCACCGAACCTCTCCAATCCTATCACTGCTGCGTTTATGCCCCTGTACACATGCTTGATTCTCTTTCGGAGACATAGCAATCCCTAGGTTTTAAGATACTTACTAGTCAGGTACATTCTTAGGAGTTTAATATGCGGTGTTGAGTCCATTTCGTTGAGCAAGGAGTAGCTCTTGTCTATTCCATATTTGGCTTAAGGAACTTTATCTGTGCTCATTTCAATCTCTGGTTTTATGCAGCACCCCAACTCACCTTTCCCCTTAAGCAAGCATAAGTTGGTTTTCTAAATTTGAGACCCTGTTCTGTTCTGTAATGCAGTTCCTGTGTAGCCAAGTTTACATTCCGTGTATTAGTGATATCTTATGATGTTTCTTTTTCTGTGTGACTTATTTCAGTTAGAATCATCATACCTGAATCCACTCATTGTGCTGCTAAGGGCCTGATGACACAGATTTCATTGCTGAGTGATATTGCTTTGTAAGTAAATACCACAAGTTCTTTATCCATTTTTCACTTTCTGCGATGTTGAACTTGTACTGTAAACGAGGTTCTTGTAAACAGAGCCGTTCCAAACTTTGGGGTGGCTGTGTCTTTTTGATTTTAATTTCCCTAAGCTATAGGACCATAAGTGGAAGTGCCCTAGGTTCTGTTGCTTTGTTTTTTAGATGTTTCAGGAAACACCATACACTTCTCCCGAGTGGTTGTTGGCAATTTACATCCCGCCCATCAGCATAACAAGTCTCCCAGTTCTCCATGGCCTGTCCTGCCTTTCTGGATTTTACACTTTTTTCAGATGGCCCTTTTGACCGGGGGGAAGTGAGACTTCATTGTAGTGCAGATTTCCTTTGCAAGCTTGCTTGGTTGGCCAAAAAGGGCGTATGCGTTTTTTCCTGAATATATTCAGGAAAAAACGCATACGCCCTTTTTGGCCAAGTGCATCATTGTGGACGTTCTGCCTCTTTTCCTATGCTTTCAATGCAATTCCAGTCTACCTCCTGAAATCGGTTTCCTGCAATTCTGCCCCGCTTTCAAGTCCTCTTGGCAGCCTTACTTCAGTCTATTTTTGGACGATAGCTGTCATTTATAACTCTGCAGGTCTGTGAATTACAGTGCCCCTGAACTCCTTTCTTCAACTCGCTTTCTTTTGAGCTGCCCGCAACACCGCAGGATGGCTTCATGCCCTAATCTGGTTCCGGTACGGTACGCTGAGCCTTTGGTTATTTCCTCTTCCTGGTGGGAAATGAGAGTTAAATTTGCCCGTCCAGACACCTCCAGCTAGCCTCTCATTGGTTCTCGCTATTCCTGTTCATCTTCCGCAGAAATTGCAAACTGGGCCAAACAGGAGGTTAAAGGGACTGACTCTCCTATTCGGGAGAGTGTTAGTAAAGCGTCTGGAATGTTGCACCCGAGTACCAGGGGAGGAAAACTGAGACATATTTGAACACGTCTCCCGTTCACATGGTTGATCATACTCTGGGTTCCACATGCATGTTTTAGCTGAAGGAAGAATACCTTAAACCTGGAGAGTTGAGACCCGTGTAATGGGTACCATGCAATATGACTTCAAAGGGTCTTCATTTGCTCACGAACCTCTGCAATCCTACCACTGCTGCATTTATGCCCCTGTACACACGCTTGATTCTCTTTTGGGACATAGCAATCCATAGGTTTTAAGATACTTACTAGTCAGGTACATTCTTAGTCGTTTAATATGGAGTTTTGAGTCCATTTCGTTGAGCAAGGAGTAGCTCTTGTCTATTCCATATTTGGCTTAAGGAACTTTATCTGTGCTCATTTCAATCTCTGGTTTTATGCAGCACCCCAACTCACCTTTCCCCTTAAGCAAGCATAAGTTGGTTTTCTAAATTTGAGACCCTGTTCTGTTTTGGAATGCAGTTCCTGTGTAGCCAAGTTTACATTCCGTGTATTAGTGATATCTTATGATGTTTCTTTTTCTGTGTGACTTATTTCAGTTAGAATCATCGTACCTGAATCCACTCATTATGCTGCTACGGGCCTGATGACATAGATTTCATTGCTGAGTGATATAGCTTTGTAAGTAAATACCACAACTTGTTTATCCATTTTTCACTTTCTGCGATGTTGAACTTGTACTGTAAACGAGGTTCTTGTAAACGGAGCCGCTTTAAACTTTGGGGTGGCTGTATGTTTTTGATTTTAATTTCCCTAAGCTATAGGACCATAAGTGGAAGTGCCCTAGGTTCTGTTGCTTTGTTTTTTAGATGTTTCAGGAAACACCATACACTTCTCCCGAGTGGTTGTTGGCAATTTACATCCCGCCCTTCAGCATAACAAGGCTCCCATTTCTCCATGGCCTGTCCTGCCTTTCTGGATTTTACACTTTTTTCAGATGGCCCTTTTGACCTGGGGGAAGTGAAACTTCATTGTAGTGCAGATTTCCTTTGCAAGCTTGCTTGGTTGGCCAAAAAGGGCGTATGCGTTTTTTCCTGAATATATTCAGGAAAAAACGCATACGCCCTTTTTGGCCAAGTGCATCATTGTGGACGTTCTGCCTCTTTTCCTATGCTTTCAATGCAATTCCAGTCTACCTCCTGAAATCGGTTTCCTGCAATTCTGCCCCGCTTTCAAGTCCTCTTGGCAGCCTTACTTCAGTCTATTTTTGGACGATAGCTGTCATTTATAACTCTGCAGGTTTGTGAATTACAGTGCCCCTGAGCTCCTTTCTTCAACTCGCTTTCTTTTGAGCTGGCCGCAACATCGCAGGTTGGCTTCATGCCCTAATCTGGTTCCGGTACGGCACGCTGAGCCTTTGGTTATTTCCTCTTCCTGGTGGGAAATGACAGTTAAATTTGCCCGTCCAGACACCTCCAGCTAGCCTCTCATTGGTTCTCGCTATTCCTGTTCATCTTCCGCAGAAATTGCAAACTGGGCCAAACAGGAGGTTAAAGGCGCTGACTCTCCAAGTGGGGAGACTGTTAGTAAAGCGTCTGGAATGTTGCACCCGAGTACCAGGGGAGGAAAACTGAGACATATTTGAACACGTCTCCCGATCACATGCTTGATCATACTCTCGGTTCCACATGCATGTTTTAGCTGAAGGAAGAATACCTAAAACCTGGGTAGTTGAAACCCGGGGAATGGGTACCATGCAATATGACTTCAAAGGGTCTTCATTTGCTCACCGAACCTCTCCAATCCTATCACTGCTGCGTTTATGCCCCTGTACACATGCTTGATTCTCTTTCGGAGACATAGCAATCCCTAGGTTTTAAGATACTTACTACTCAGGTACATTCTTAGGAGTTTAATATGCGGTGTTGAGTCCATATCGTTGAGCAAGGAGTAGCTCTTGTCTATTCCATATTTGGCTTAAGGAACTTTATCTGTGCTCATTTCAATCTCTGGTTTTATGCAGCACCCCAACTCACCTTTCCCCTTAAGCAAGCATAAGTTGGTCGTTTAATTTGAGACCCTGTTCTGTTCTGTAATTCAGTTCCTGTGTAGCCAAGTTTACATTCTGTGTATTACTGATATCTTATGATGTTTCTTTTTCTGTGTGACTTATTTCAGTTAGAATCATCATACCTGAATCCACTCATTGTGCTGCTAAGTGCCTGATGACACAGATTTCATTGCTGAGTGATATTGCTTTGTAAGTAAATACCACAACTTCTTTATCCATTTTTCACTTTCTGCGATGTTGAACTTGTACTGTAAACGAGGTTCTTGTAAACGGAGCCGCTTTAAACTTTGGGGTGGCTGTGTGTTTTTGATTTTAATTTCCCTAAGCTATAGGACCATAAGTGGAAGTGCCCTAGGTTCTGTTGCTTTGTTTTTTAGATGTTTCAGGAAACACCATACACTTCTCCCGAGTGGTTGTTGGCAATTTACATCCCGCCCTTCAGCATAACAAGGCTCCCATTTCTCCATGGCCTGTCCTGCCTTTCTGGATTTTACACTTTTTTCAGATGGCCCTTTTGACCGGGGGGAAGTGAGACTTCATTGTAGTGCAGATTTCCTTTGCAAGCTTGCTTGGTTGGCCAAAAAGGGCGTATGCGTTTTTTCCTGAATATATTCAGGAAAAAACGCATACGCCCTTTTTGGCCAAGTGCATCATTGTGGACGTTCTGCCTCTTTTCCTATGCTTTCAATGCAATTCCAGTCTACCTCCTGAAATCGGTTTCCTGCAATTCTGCCCCGCTTTCAAGTCCTCTTGGCAGCCTTACTTCAGTCTATTTTTGGACGATAGCTGTCATTTATAACTCTGCAGGTTTGTGAATTACAGTGCCCCTGAGCTCCTTTCTTCAACTCGCTTTCTTTTGAGCTGGCCGCAACACCGCAGGATGGCTTCATGCCCTAATCTGGTTCTGGTACGGCACGCTGAGCCTTTGGTTATTTCCTCTTCCTGGTGGGAAATGAGAGTTAAATTTGCCCGTCCAGACACCTCCAGCTAGCCTCTCATTGGTTCTCGCTATTCCTGTTCATCTTCCGCAGAAATTGCAAACTGGGCCAAACAGGAGGTTAAAGGCGCTGACTCTCCAAGTGGGGAGACTGTTAGTAAAGCGTCTGGAATGTTGCACCCGAGTACCAGGGGAGGAAAACTGATACATATTTGAACACGTCTCCCGATCACATGGTTGATCATACTCTGGGTTCCACATGCATGTTTTAGCTGAAGGAAGAATACCTAAAACCTGGGTAGTTGAAACCCGTGGAATGGGTACCATGCAATATGACTTCAAAGGGTCTTCATTTGCTCACCGAACCTCTCCAATCCTATCACTGCTGCGTTTATGCTCCTGTACACATGCTTGATTCTCTTTCGGAGACATAGCAATCCATAGGTTTTAAGATACTTACTAGTCAGGTACATTCTTAGGCGTTTAATATGCGGTGTTGAGTCCAATTCGTTGAGCAAGGAGTAGCTCTTGTCTATTCCATATTTGACTTAAGGAACTTTATCTGTGCTCATTTCAATCTCTGGTTTTATGCAGCACCCCAACTCACCTTTCCCCTTAAGCAAGCATAAGTTGGTTTTCTAAATTTGAGACCCTGTTCTGTTCTGTAATTCAGTTCCTGTGTAGCCAAGTTTACATTCCATGTATTACTGATATCTTATGATGTTTCTTTTTCTGTGTGACTTATTTCAGTTAGAATCATCATACCTGAATCCACTCATTGTGCTGCTAAGGGCCTGATGACACAGATTTCATTGCTGAGTGATATTGCTTTGTAAGTAAATACCACCAGTTCTTTATCCATTTTTCACTTTCTGCGATGTTGAACTTGTACTGTAAACGAGGTTCTTGTAAACAGAGCCGTTCCAAACTTTGGGGTGGCTGTGTCTTTTTGATTTTAATTTCCCTAAGCTATAGGACCATAAGTGGAAGTGCCCTAGGTTCTGTTGCTTTGTTTTTTAGATGTTTCAGGAAACACCATACACTTCTCCCGAGTGGTTGTTGGCAATTTACATCCCGCCCATCAGCATAACAAGGCTCCCAGTTCTCCATGGCCTGTCCTGCCTTTCTGGATTTTAGACTTTATTCAGATGGCCCTTTTGACCGGGGGAATGTGAGACTTCATTGTAGTGCAGATTTCCTTTGCAAGCTTGCTTGGTTGGCCAAAAAGGGCGTATGCGTTTTTTCCTGAATATATTCAGGAAAAAACGCATACGCCCTTTTTGGCCAAGTGCATCATTGTGGACGTTCTGCCTCTTTTCCTATGCTTTCAATGCAATTCCAGTCTACCTCCTGAAATCGGTTTCCTGCAATTCTGCCCCGCTTTCAAGTCCTCTTGGCAGCCTTACTTCAGTCTATTTTTGGACGATAGCTGTCATTTATAACTCTGCAGGTTTGTGAATTACAGTGCCCCTGAGCTCCTTTCTTCAACTCGCTTTCTTGTGACCTGGCCGCAACACCGCAGGATGGCTTCAGGCCCTAATCTGGTTCCGGCACGGCACGCTGAGCCTTTGGTTATTTCCTCTTCCTGGTGGGAAATGAGAGTTAAATTTGCCCGTCCAGACACCTCCAGCTAGTCTCTCATTGGTTCTCGCTATTCCTGTTCATCTTCCGCAGAAACTGCAAACTGGGCCAAACAGGAGGTTAAAGGCGCTGACTCTCCAAGTGGGGAGAGTGTTAGTAAAGCGTCTGGAATGTTGCACCCGAGTACCAGGGGAGGAAAACTGAGACATATTTGAACACGTCTCCCGTTCACATGGTTGATCATACTTGGGTTCCACATGCATGTTTTAGCTGAAGGAAGAATACCTTAAACCTGGAGAGTTAAGACCCGTGTAATGGGTACCATGCAATATGACTTCAAAGGGTCTTCATTTGCTCACCGAACCTCTCCAATCCTATCACTGCTGCGTTTATGCCCCTGTACACATGCTTGATTCTCTTTCAGAGACATAGCAATCCATAGGTTTTAAGATACTTACTAGTCAGGTACATTCTTAGGCGTTTAATATGCGGTGTTGAGTCCATTTCATTGAGCAAGGAGTAGCTCTTGTCTATTCCATATTTGACTTAAGGAACTTTATCTGTGCTCATTGCAATCTCTGGTTTTATGCAGCACCCCAACTCACCTTTACCCTTAAGCAAGCATAAGTTGGTTTTCTAAATTTGAGACCCTGTTCTGTTCTGTAATTCAGTTCCTGTGTAGCCAAGTTTACATTCTGTGTATTACTGATATCTTATGATGTTTCTTTTTCTGTGTGACTTATTTCAGTTAGAATCATCATACCTGAATCCACTCATTGTGCTGCTAAGTGCCTGATGACACAGATTTCATTGCTGAGTGATATTGCTTTGTAAGTAAATACCACAAGTTCTTTATCCATTTTTCACTTTCTGCGATATTGAACTTGTACTGTAAACGAGGTTCTTGTAAACAGAGCCGTTCCAAACTTTGGGGTGGCTATGTCTTTTTGATTTTAATTTCCCTAAGCTATAGGACCATAAGTGGAAGTGCCCTAGGTTCTGTTGCTTTGTTTTTTAGATGTTTCAGGAAACACCATACACTTCTCCCGAGTGGTTGTTGGCAATTTACATCCCGCCCTTCAGCATAACAAGGCTCCCATTTCTCCATGGCCTGTCCTGCCTTTCTGGATTTTACACTTTTTTCAGATGGCCCTTTTGACCGGGGGGAAGTGAGACTTCATTGTAGTGCAGATTTCCTTTGCAAGCTTGCTTGGTTGGCCAAAAAGGGCGTATGCGTTTTTTCCTGAATATATTCAGGAAAAAACGCATACGCCCTTTTTGGCCAAGTGCATCATTGTGGACGTTCTGCCTCTTTTCCTATGCTTTCAATGCAATTCCAGTCTACCTCCTGAAATCGGTTTCCTGCAATTCTGCCCCGCTTTCAAGTCCTCTTGGCAGCCTTACTTCAGTCTATTTTTGGACGATAGCTGTCATTTATAACTCTGCAGGTTTGTGAATTACAGTGCCCCTGAGCTCCTTTCTTCAACTCGCTTTCTTTTGAGCTGGCCGCAACACCGCAGGATGGCTTCATGCCCTAATCTGGTTCTGGTACGGCACGCTGAGCCTTTGGTTATTTCCTCTTCCTGGTGGGAAATGAGAGTTAAATTTGCCCGTCCAGACACCTCCAGCTAGCCTCTCATTGGTTCTCGCTATTCCTGTTCATCTTCCGCAGAAATTGCAAACTGGGCCAAACAGGAGGTTAAAGGCGCTGACTCTCCAAGTGGGGAGACTGTTAGTAAAGCGTCTGGAATGTTGCACCCGAGTACCAGGGGAGGAAAACTGATACATATTTGAACACGTCTCCCGATCACATGGTTGATCATACTCTGGGTTCCACATGCATGTTTTAGCTGAAGGAAGAATACCTAAAACCTGGGTAGTTGAAACCCGTGGAATGGGTACCATGCAATATGACTTCAAAGGGTCTTCATTTGCTCACCGAACCTCTCCAATCCTATCACTGCTGCGTTTATGCTCCTGTACACATGCTTGATTCTCTTTCGGAGACATAGCAATCCATAGGTTTTAAGATACTTACTAGTCAGGTACATTCTTAGGCGTTTAATATGCGGTGTTGAGTCCAATTCGTTGAGCAAGGAGTAGCTCTTGTCTATTCCATATTTGACTTAAGGAACTTTATCTGTGCTCATTTCAATCTCTGGTTTTATGCAGCACCCCAACTCACCTTTCCCCTTAAGCAAGCATAAGTTGGTTTTCTAAATTTGAGACCCTGTTCTGTTCTGTAATTCAGTTCCTGTGTAGCCAAGTTTACATTCCATGTATTACTGATATCTTATGATGTTTCTTTTTCTGTGTGACTTATTTCAGTTAGAATCATCATACCTGAATCCACTCATTGTGCTGCTAAGGGCCTGATGACACAGATTTCATTGCTGAGTGATATTGCTTTGTAAGTAAATACCACCAGTTCTTTATCCATTTTTCACTTTCTGCGATGTTGAACTTGTACTGTAAACGAGGTTCTTGTAAACAGAGCCGTTCCAAACTTTGGGGTGGCTGTGTCTTTTTGATTTTAATTTCCCTAAGCTATAGGACCATAAGTGGAAGTGCCCTAGGTTCTGTTGCTTTGTTTTTTAGATGTTTCAGGAAACACCATACACTTCTCCCGAGTGGTTGTTGGCAATTTACATCCCGCCCATCAGCATAACAAGGCTCCCAGTTCTCCATGGCCTGTCCTGCCTTTCTGGATTTTAGACTTTATTCAGATGGCCCTTTTGACCGGGGGAATGTGAGACTTCATTGTAGTGCAGATTTCCTTTGCAAGCTTGCTTGGTTGGCCAAAAAGGGCGTATGCGTTTTTTCCTGAATATATTCAGGAAAAAACGCATACGCCCTTTTTGGCCAAGTGCATCATTGTGGACGTTCTGCCTCTTTTCCTATGCTTTCAATGCAATTCCAGTCTACCTCCTGAAATCGGTTTCCTGCAATTCTGCCCCGCTTTCAAGTCCTCTTGGCAGCCTTACTTCAGTCTATTTTTGGACGATAGCTGTCATTTATAACTCTGCAGGTTTGTGAATTACAGTGCCCCTGAGCTCCTTTCTTCAACTCGCTTTCTTGTGACCTGGCCGCAACACCGCAGGATGGCTTCAGGCCCTAATCTGGTTCCGGCACGGCACGCTGAGCCTTTGGTTATTTCCTCTTCCTGGTGGGAAATGAGAGTTAAATTTGCCCGTCCAGACACCTCCAGCTAGTCTCTCATTGGTTCTCGCTATTCCTGTTCATCTTCCGCAGAAACTGCAAACTGGGCCAAACAGGAGGTTAAAGGCGCTGACTCTCCAAGTGGGGAGAGTGTTAGTAAAGCGTCTGGAATGTTGCACCCGAGTACCAGGGGAGGAAAACTGAGACATATTTGAACACGTCTCCCGTTCACATGGTTGATCATACTTGGGTTCCACATGCATGTTTTAGCTGAAGGAAGAATACCTTAAACCTGGAGAGTTAAGACCCGTGTAATGGGTACCATGCAATATGACTTCAAAGGGTCTTCATTTGCTCACCGAACCTCTCCAATCCTATCACTGCTGCGTTTATGCCCCTGTACACATGCTTGATTCTCTTTCAGAGACATAGCAATCCATAGGTTTTAAGATACTTACTAGTCAGGTACATTCTTAGGCGTTTAATATGCGGTGTTGAGTCCATTTCATTGAGCAAGGAGTAGCTCTTGTCTATTCCATATTTGACTTAAGGAACTTTATCTGTGCTCATTGCAATCTCTGGTTTTATGCAGCACCCCAACTCACCTTTACCCTTAAGCAAGCATAAGTTGGTTTTCTAAATTTGAGACCCTGTTCTGTTCTGTAATTCAGTTCCTGTGTAGCCAAGTTTACATTCTGTGTATTACTGATATCTTATGATGTTTCTTTTTCTGTGTGACTTATTTCAGTTAGAATCATCATACCTGAATCCACTCATTGTGCTGCTAAGTGCCTGATGACACAGATTTCATTGCTGAGTGATATTGCTTTGTAAGTAAATACCACAAGTTCTTTATCCATTTTTCACTTTCTGCGATATTGAACTTGTACTGTAAACGAGGTTCTTGTAAACAGAGCCGTTCCAAACTTTGGGGTGGCTATGTCTTTTTGATTTTAATTTCCCTAAGCTATAGGACCATAAGTGGAAGTGCCCTAGGTTCTGTTGCTTTGTTTTTTAGATGTTTCAGGAAACACCATACACTTCTCCCGAGTGGTTGTTGACAATTTTCGTCCCGCCCTTCAGCATAACAAGGCTCCCAGTTCTCCATGGCCTGTCCTGCCTTTCTGGATTTTACACTTTTTTCAGATGGCCCTTTTGACCGGGGGGAAGTGAGACTTCATTTTAGTGCAGATTTCCTTTGCAAGCTTGCTTGGTTGGCCAAAAAGGGCGTATGCGTTTTTTCCTGAATATATTCAGGAAAAAACGCATACGCCCTTTTTGGCCAAGTGCATCATTGTGGACGTTCTGCCTCTTTTCCTATGCTTTCAATGCAATTCCAGTCTACCTCCTGAAATCGGTTTCCTGCAATTCTGCCCCACTTTCAAGTCCTCTTGGCAGCCTTACTTCAGTCTATTTTTGGACGATAGCTGTCATTTATAACTCTGCAGGTTTGTGAATTACAGTGCCCCTGAGCTCCTTTCTTCAACTCGCTTTCTTTTGAGCTGGCCGCAACACCGCAGGTTGGCTTCATGCCCTAATCTGGTTCCGGTACGGCACGCTGAGCCTTTGGTTATTTCCTCTTCCTGGTGGGAAATGAGAGTTAAATTTGCCCGTCCAGACACCTCCAGCTAGTCTCTCATTGGTTCTCGCTATTCCTGTTCATCTTCCGCAGAAATTGCAAACTGCGCCAAACAGCAGGTTAAAGGCGCTGACTCTCCAAGTGGGGAGAGTGTTAGTAAAGCGTCTGGAATGTTGCACCCGAGTACCAGGGGAGGAAAACTGAGACATATTTGAAAACGTCTCCCGATCACATGGTTGATCATACTCTGGGTTCCACATGCATGTTTTAGCTGAAGGAAGAATACCTAAAACCTGGGTAGGTGAAACCCGTGGAATGGGTACCATGCAATATGACTTCAAAGGGTCTTCATTTGCTCACCGAACCTCTCCAATCCTATCACTGCTGCGTTTATGCCCCTGTACACATGCTTGATTCTCTTTCGGAGACATAGCAATCCCTAGGTTTTAAGATACTTACTAGTCAGGTACATTCTTAGGAGTTTAATATGCGGTGTTGAGTCCATTTCGTTGAGCAAGGAGTAGCTCTTGTCTATTCCATATTTGACTTAAGGAACTTTATCTGTGCTCATTTCAATCTCTGGTTTTATGCAGCACCCCAACTCACCTTTCCCCTTAAGCAAGCATAAGTTGGTTTTCTAAATTTTAGTCCCTGTTCTGTTCTGTAATTCAGTTCCTGTGTAGCCAAGTTTACATTCCGTGTATTACTGATATCTTATGATGTTTCTTTTTCTGTGTGACTTATTTCAGTTAGAATCATCATACCTGAATCCACTCATTGTGCTGCTAAGGGCCTGATGACACAGATTTCATTGCTGAGTGATATTGCTTTGTAAGTAAATACCACAACTTCTTTATCCATTTTTCACTTTCTGCGATGTTGAACTTGTACTGTAAATGAGGTTCTTGTAAACAGAGCCGTTCGAAACTTTGGGGTGGCTGTGTCTTTTTGATTTTAATTTCCCTAAGCTATAGGACCATAAGTGGAAGTGCCCTAGGTTCTGTTGCTTTGTTTTTTAGATGTTTCAGGAAACACCATACACTTCTCCCGAGTGTCTGTTGGCAATTTACATCCCGCCCATCAGCATAACAAGGCTCCCAGTTCTCCATGGCCTGTCCTGCCTTTCTGGATTTTACACTTTTTTCAGATGGCCCTTTTGACCAGGTGGAAGTGAGACTTCATTGTAGTGCAGATTTCCTTTGCAAGCTTGCTTGGTTGGCCAGAAAGTGCATATGCGTTTTTTCCTGAATATATTTAGGAAAAAACGCATATGCCCTTTTTGGCCAAGTGCATCATTGTCGAGTTTCTGACTCTCTTCATATGCTTTCAATGCAATTCCAGTCTACCTCCTGAAATCGGTTTCCTGCAATTCTGCCTTACCCTCAATGCCTCTTCATAGCCTTACCTCAATATATTTTTTAAAAATAGTTGGCCTTTATAACTCTGCACGTTTTTGAATTGCAGTGGCCCTTAGCTCCATTTTTTAGCTCTTATTTTTGTGGTCTTGCCCCATAACCACAGGATTCCTTGAAGCCCTATTTTTCTTCTGTGGCACCTTGCTGTGCCTTTGGTTAATTCTTCTTACTGATGTGATATTAGAGTGACATGTGCCCATTGAAACCGCTACAGCTAGTTTCTCACTGGTTCCCCCTATTCCCATTCATCCTCTGCACTAACTGCAGACTGTGCGATACCAGAACTTAAAGGCATTGACTCCATGTGGGGATGTTGTTAGTAAAGCGGCTGGAATGTCGATCCGGAGCCCCAGGAGAGGAAAAATGAGGTGCGTTTTAGAAACCTTTCCCAATCATATGGTATACCAGTCGCTGGGTTTCCCAAGCATGGTTTAGCTGTAGGAAGATTCCCTTCAACCTGGAGTGTTGGGACCCTTGGAATGAGTAGCATGAAGTATTGCATTAAACTTTCGGCAGTTGCTCACCAAAGCTCACCAATCCTCTCAGCCCCAAGTGTCCAGCCTTATGTCTTATCCAGCTGTGGGTTTATATGTGGTCAATCCAGGTTGCATCACAGCCCCTGAGCGAATTTTGTAAGAATTTTTCTCTCTTTCATTGTTTCAGCGTTTTGTTTTTAAAATTTATTTCTATAATGGGGTTTAGCTCCTTTTCACTGCTGTGTTTGTGCCGCTCTGCACACACTTGATTCCCTTATGGAGATATATCAATACATGGGTTTTAAGATTCTTATTCCTCAGATATATTTCTCTGCGGTGTATAGGGTGTGTTGAGGCCTGTTCATTGAGCAAGGTGTAGATCTTGTCTAATACCTATTTGGTTTATTGAACGGTATCTGTGCTAATTTCAAACTCTGGTTTTATGCATCACCCCACCTCTCCTTTCCCCTTAAGCTGACATAAGTGTGTTTTCTAAATGTGAGACACTGTTCTGTTCTGTAATTCATTTCTTGTGCAGCCATATTTACCCTCCCTCTATAAGTGATATCTTATGATATGTTTCTTTTTCTGTTTGACTTATTTCAAGTAGTATTATCGGACCTAAATCCACTCTTTATCCTTCTACTAGCCTTATTACATTGATTTCATGGTGAAGAGATATTCCATTGTACATAAGTACCACATCTTCTTTATCCATTGTTCTCTTTCCTGGGGTATTTAAGGTGTACTGAAGTTGAGGTTCTTGTAAACAGAGTAGCCCTAAACTGTGGTGTGCTTGTGTCTTGTTGATTTTTAGACTTCCCTAGATATACTCCCATGATTGGAAGTGTCCTATGCTCTGTAGCTCTGTTTTTTAGATGATTTAGGAACCACCATACACTTCTCCAGAGTGGCTCTCGGCAGTTCACACACTGCCCATCAGCGTATAAAGGCTCCCTGTTCTCCATGGCCTGTCCTGCATTTCTGGTTTTTACAATTTTTTAGGATGGCCCTTTTGACCGGGGGGAAGTGAGACTTCTTTGTTGTGCACATTTGCATTGCTTGCTTGCTTCGTTGCCCATAAAGTGTGTATGCGTTTTTTCCTGGATATAATCAGGAAAAAACGCATACGCCCTTTTGGGCCAACTGCATCATTGTCGAAATTCTGCCGCTTTTCATGTGCGTTAAAGACGAGTCCAATCTATCTCTTGAAATCTGTTTCTTGCAATTCTGTCTTGCATTCAGATCCTCTTCTTTGCCTTACCTCAACATATTTTTGGACGTTAGTTTTCATTTATAACTCTGCAGGTTTGTGAATTGCAGTGACCCTGAGCTCCATTTTTTAAGTTGCTCTTTTGTGAGCTGGCCTCAAACCCGCAGGATTGCTTCAGGCCCTATTTTGGCTCCGGCGAGGCAGGCTGAGCCTTTCTTTAATTCTTATTCTTAATGGGAAATTAGAGTGATATGTGCCCGTCCAAACCCCAACAACTCTTCTCTCATTGGTTCCCCCTCTTCCCGTTCATCCTCCTCACAATTTGCAAAATGTGTGAAACAGAAGTTTAAATGTGCTGATTCTCCAAGTGGGGAGATTCTAAGTAGCGTGGCTGGAATGGTGAACAGGAGCACCAGGAGAGGATAAATGAGGTGCATTTTAGACACATCTCCCGATCACATGGTGTACAGTCCTCTGGGTTTTCCATGCATGTTTTAGCTGTAGGAAGATCCCTTGAACCTGCAGATTTGGGACCCATTGAATGGGTACCAGGTAGTATTACTTTAAAGGGTGTGCATTTCCTCACCCAACCTCACATTTCTCTTAGCGCAAACAGTTTCCAGCCTTATGTCTCATCCTGCTGTGGGTCTAGATGTGTTCAATCCATGTTGCATCACCGTCCCTGAGGAAAAGTTGTAAGAGGTTTTCTCTGTCTCTCTGTCGTTTATTTTTTTCAATTTATTACTATATTGGTTACAGCTGATTTTCAAAGCTCTGTTTCTTGCTGCTGTACATCCACTTGATTCACGTACAGAGAGACATCAATAAATTCTTTTTCAGATTCTTACCAGTCGTATATATTCTTTTCCGGTGACTTGAGTGTGCTGAGTGCAGTTCTTTTAGCTACCGTGTAGGCCTTGTTGATTATCAGTTTGGTATTTGGAATGGTATCTTTGCTAATTTCAACCTCCTGGATGATGCCTCACCCCTCCCCACTTTTCCCGTTTAGCAGCCTTATGCATGTTTTCTACATATTTGACTATGTTTTTGTTTTGTAATTTATTTCATGTGTAGCCATTTTGGATTCCACCTTTAAGTGATATCTTATGATATGTGTCTTTTTCTTTTTGAATTCTGTCACTTAGAATGATCATACGTAACTCCTCCGGAGTTGTTACAACTGGCCATATTTCATTGATTTCCAGGCTGAATAATATTCCACTCTACCTAAGTACCACATCTCTATCCATTTTTTCCCTCCAGAGACATTTGAGTTATATCCTAGTCGAGGATCTTTTAAACAGAGAGGGGGTAAACATTGGGGTGCCTGTGTCCTCTCGATTTTTGTTTTTCCCAAGATATACGCCCATGAGTGCAAGTGCCCTATGCTCTGTAGCTCATTTTTTAGATGCTTTAGTAAACACAATACACTTCTCCAGAATGGCCGTTGGCAATATACATTTCCACTATAAGTCTCACAGGGCTCCCTCTTCTCGTTGCCCTGTCCTGCATTTCTGTTGTTTACGCTTTATGAGGATGGCTCTTCTGACTGATGCGAAGTGATATCTTTTGTAGTATTGACTTCCAGTGCCCACCTGTTTGGTTGGCTAAAAAAGTGTATGCCCTTTTCTTGAATATATACAGAAAAGAACGCATACACCCTTTTTGGCCAACTGCAATGTTGGCAATGTTCAGCTCCTTTTCTTGTGCTTAATGGCGAGTCCTTTCTACCTCCTCAAATCCCTTTCCTGCCATTCTCCCTTGCTTACAAGTCCTTTTCTCTGACTTTCCTCAAGACATTTTTCAGTGATGGATATTTTCAACTCTGCAGTTTTGTGAATTTTACTGCCCCTGAGTTCCATTGTTCAACTCGTGTTTATGGGAACTGGCCACAAAGCAGTGGGATTTCCTCAAGCCCTATACTGTTTCCATGGGCAACCCTAGCCTTTGGTCAATTCGTCTTCCTGATTGGAAATTAGAGTGACATGTGCCTGTCTGAACACCTAGGACTTGTCTCTCATTGTTCCTCATCCTTCCGCTTCATCCTCTGGACAAATTCCAAACTGTACGCAACAGGATGTTGACAGTGCTGACATCTCCAAGTGGGGAGACTGTTAGTAAAGACGCTGGAGGGGTGAACCCGAGCACCAGGAGATGAGGAGATGAGATGCCTTTTCCAAACTCTTCCCGATCAGACGGTATACCATCCTCTGGGTGTGACAGACATGTTTTAGCAGTAGGAAGAGTCCCATTCATGTAAGGAGAACACCAGGGCTTTTTCAAAATCAGTGTCTCCCCGAAACCCAAACTGGGGAAGTTTTTAAGCTACAGCTACACATATGTTCGTTAAGGGCCTTGGGAAGTAGGCAGAGTCCAAACTTTAGATGATTGAAGTCTTCAGGGTCAGAAGCACTCACCACCAGCTTCCCTTAGGCTACACTTTAACTGTCATTGATAGATGATGTCAATAAAAATATCTATTCTTTTTCAGATTATTTCCCCTTATAGGTTATTGCAAAATGTTGAGTGTAGTTCCCTGTGCTATACAGTAGTTCCTTGTTGATGATCTATTTTATACATAGCAGTGTGTATGTGTTCATTCCAAACTGTTAATTTATCCCTCCTCCCACCTTTCCCCTTTGGTAATAATAAATTATAAGATTTTATACTTCTCAGAAATGGGGGAGCTGAAAGAGAGATATCATTTTCAATGGAAAAGCATTTAAAACAAGATTGAAGGTTTAACCAAGATTATTAGATGTACATCCTTGGAAAGAAATCACTTCGTTTCTCTAATATTGACCTGACAAATAAGACAAACCTTTTCACTGAACTTGCTTATAAAAAGTGATGGAAATATCAAATGGAAGTGTTAAAAACATCTTATTTTACCCGAGCCTTATACACTGTTCTATGTTAACTACAGTTTGGCTCACACATCTGTTCATTGAGGTTACAATAGTCTCAATTTCTGTTACTGATCCTCCAGAGTGGACCCCAACAAGTGTCCCCCTGCCCAGTGTCATTGGGGCCAACAGATCGAGACTGAGTTTGGTTCACAAGCAAAGGAAACTTTATATTTTGATCAGAGAATGGAGAGGTGAGAGCATGCACTACCCCGTGGGCTGTGGGCTGGGCTGCTGTGTAGAGATCCTGTCAGAGTCAGTGGGAGGGAGGGAGGCGGCGGAGCTCTCGAGGGCCGGGTTGGCTGTAGCTCAGGCTCTATATCGTGGAGTCTGCACTGGGCCCCAGGAGCTGAGGTGTCGACCCAGCCATTCTGCACTAGGAAATCTGGTCTGAAGTGCCGGGTGTGGAACCTCTGCATGCGGGACCCTAGGAGCACGTGAAATTAGACAAAGCACAAAGGATAAAAAAGGTTAGACTTGACTTTATTGCCCAGATTCTATTTTTATCTCCCAGGGATTTTTAATGGGCTTTGCTGGGGACAAACCCCTCCTCTGCCTTTTGTCCCGTTCCTCATTCTTGGAGTGCTGAGGGTGCAGACCCTTCTTCTGTAACTGCTGAGTGCTGAGTTGGGAGCCCTCATACCCTGGGGCGAGGGTCAGAGCTTCTCCCCAGCAGCCTCCCGGTGACATTGATTGTCCCCAGGACCCCTGCCTCCCTGCTCGTCCACCTGAGCACCAGCATTGGAAGTGTTATAGATTCTAATGACCTTTAAGGGTCCAGGAAAGAGATGTGCAGAGACGCTGTGGGGGCCGGTTTCACCCCGCCCCACATTTGTTCGGCCACCTTAGGCTGACCATCTCTGCCAGCCTAGATGCTCTGACCAGTAGTCTGCGCTTTCTTCAATTAGGCCCCTGAATTAACGTACAAACAGCACCAGGTGTCAGAGCCCTGCCCGCTCAACTCCCAGACAGTCCAGGGTCAGTGGTGATCAAGGACCATGATGGCTACTGAGTCAACAGCCTTTTGAAGTAAACAGGAGTCCAGCCGGTCTTATTGGCCACCATCATCACGGTGTCTGTAGGCTTTTCTATGGTGACAGTGTGGTATACTGTTCCCCCGCCAAGATTATTAGCTCCCCTCTGGGTGCAGTAAGTCCTGCAAGCAGTAGTCTACTCTTTTGGGACACACTCTTGTTGTTTTATGAGAGAAACTCCAGGTCAAGTGATGTTCACACGAGTCGTCATGGTGCCCTGTTGCCCCCGGTTATCTCTCTGGATGTTGGAGTTGGAGGGCCTCCTCACTCGAGGTCGGTGTGCCCACGGAGCGAACCCTGCAACTTCAGGGCATGGTTGGTGGTTAGGATCACCACGTGGGGTCCTTTTCCCTTAGGAGGGAGGTGGCCTTTTGGGCTGCTGATTTCCAGGTTTTTAGATACCGCCAGTATCTTGGCCAGATGTGGCAGTGGGCCAAGCCCCTTGGTGACCGTAGTTTATCCTACCTGGATGGCATTCTTGCATTGTTCCATTTCAAGTGGTCCCAGTTTTTGCACTAATTCTCCAATGGCGATTCACCTTTCACCGGGAATGTAAAGGTCAAAGGGTTTAGCTAAATTAGGGAGTTCCAGGGCAAGGGTCTGAATTGACTGCTCTTTCCATTCTTGAAAGGCCACTTCTGGATTCTATTCAAAAGGATCATCATCTTTTCCTTTCAGTGTTTCATATAGAGGCCCAGCTAGTAGACTGTAGTTAGGGATCCAGAAGCAGCAAACCCTGGCCTCCCCAGGAACCCCTAAGCTGTCTTCTAGTTTTAGAAAGGGGTAAGGCTGAAAATGGTTTCTTCCCTTTCCTGGGATGGGCTTCTCTGACCTTCTGTGAGAATGAAGCCCAGGCAGGTCACCGCAGTCTGTGATATTTGAGCTTTTTCTTGGACAACTTCTATCCTTTATTGGCTTGGTAGTTCAGAGGCCTCCTTAGTAGGGCTGGTGATCAGAATGTCGTCTGCATATTGAAGGAGGGTTTCCTTTTCCAGAGGTAGAACTTTTAGGTCTTTAGCTAAGCTTTCCCCAAAGATGGTGTGGGAATTTTTGCACCCTTGGGGCCAGACGGCCCGGAAGTATTGTTTTAGTTGTATGTTGAGTCCTGCCACTCTCAAGCCAAAATTTCTTGTGACTCTGGGACTAATGGAATACAAAAGAAGGCATCATTGAAGACTAATACAGAATACCATGTCCTGGTGGTTGGTAGAATGACCAGCAGGGTGTAGGAATTAGGAGCAACTGGAGGTATATCCTCGGTGGCTTCACTGACTGTCCTGACATCCTTTACCAGGTCCCCAGCAGCCCATGGGGCTCTCGTGGTCAGACCAATCCCAGAATATGGAGCTCACCTGGGCAGGTACCCCACCCCCACCCCAGCCCACGGGGCTCTCGTGGTCAGGCCCCTCCCAGGATACAGAGCTACCCTTGCAGGTACCGTGGCAGGGCTGGGCACACAGGAACCGTGCACATAGCCCTCATTGCAGAGCACCCCCAGCTCACCTGTCGCTCAGAGCTGACACAGAGCACCTCAGAGCAGGACTTGAACTAACAAACAGCAGCTGCGACAGGTCTGTGACCCTGGGCATCACTCCGTGAGGCCTCCCTCCACCTGGTCTTCCAGAGACTTCCACTGCACCCGGGGCACCAGGCCTCTGTCTCCAACCACCACCCACCCCTCCTCTCCCTGACTCCTGGGTTCCTCTCATTAGGAGAGGGTTTTCTTGAAGTTGTCTCCCACTCATGGGCCAGATAAAATGATTAGAAAACAAGCCAAAGCTGCAGCCCCTTGTCTATCCTGACTCTCAGGAGCCCACACCTGTTCCTTGGACCTGGCCGGTTCAGCAAGTTCCATTTTCTGCAACTGTGAGCCCCTGAGGGGTGATGATTGGCTGACCTGGGCAGCCTTACCGTGCCGGCCAGCCCTCCCCAGGTGTGCCTGGGTTGAGATCAATATAAATACCACTCCAGGCAGCAAGAGCCCCTGCAGCCGTGCCTGACGCCATTTTCTCTGCCCTGTCAGCAGTCTCGGGGCTGGGCTGGTGGGAGGGAGTGAGAGGCCACGGCTTTGTGGGTGGCCCAGTGTGAGTGGGGCTCTGCTGGACTTTCTGCAGCAGTTGCCAGGCTGCCACCTGCTAAAGAAGAGGATGTGTCACCCATACCTGCTGCTGGAATTTCTCCCTGGGCAGAGGTGAGGAAGGAAAAAAGCAGTGGGGGCAGGGACAGGACGGGTATCTCAGGCAGGGAAATGGAAATCTTCCAGAAGAGCACCCAGGGCCAGGACCATCCTGGCTGGCTGCAGGCACCAAGTCGGCCGGCATGCTGTCACTCGTGTGGCTCTATGGCCCTTCCTCTAGGCTTTCAAGTCCTTGTATATATTCAGGTGTTTTACCTGGGACGGGTGGGAATAGTTCAGCAGCAACTGGCCTGGGGCTCAGCTCACGTTTACTCACAGATGCCTCGGCACGGTGCCCCAGCTTTGCAATGAGGACGCTTGTTGCGTGGGGGCTGCTGGCTGAATGGGAGACGATTCCCCACCACTGACCAACTTCAGAATTGTTTACAACTGGAGCAAGTGCCCTGATACGGTTTTCCTCTGTGTAACTGGTGGGTTCTGTGTTTTTTTTCTCTTTTTCGTTTTTGGTTCAAGGTAGATTTTATTCCTCTTTTTTGTATTTACAGATATAAGCATGGAAATAATTTATTCATATAAATACATGTATGTGCAGGGAATAATTGTTTTTTCTGTTTTATTTTTTAAATTTTATTTCTTTTTAATTTTGAATTTTATTTTATATTTTTATACAGCAGGTTCTTATTGGTTATCTATTTTATACATATAAATGTATACATGCCAATCCCAGTCTCTCAACTCCTCCCACCACCAGCCCCCAACAGCTTTCCCCCCTTGTTGTCCATACGTTTGTTGTCTACATCTGTTGCTCTATTTATGCCTTGCAAAATGGTTAATCTGTACAGTTTTTCTAGGTTCCACATATATGCATGAATATACAAGATTTGTTTTTCTCTTTCTGACTTACTTCACTCTGTATGACAGTCTCTAGATCCATCGACGTCTCTACAAATGACCCAATTTCATTCCTTTTCATGGCTTAGTAATATTCCATTTTATATATGTACCACAGCTTTATGCATTCGTCTGTCTGTGGGCATTTAGGTTGCTTCCATTACCTCGATATTGTAAATAGTGATGCACTGAACATTGCGGTGAATGACTCTTTTTGATTTATGGTTTTGTCTGGGTATATGTCCAGTACTGGGATTGCTGTATCATATGGTAATTCTATTGTTAGTTTCTTAAGAAATTCCATATTGTTCTCCATAATGACTGTATCAATTTATATTCCCAACAATAGTGGGAGAGGGTTCCTTTTCTCCACACCCTTTCCAGCATTTTTTGTTTGTAGATTTTCAATGATGCCTATTCTACCAGGTGTGAGGTGATACCTCATTGTTGAATCCATTTCGTTGAGCAAGGGGTAGCTCTGGTCTATTACATATTTGGCTTATGGAACGGTATCTGTGCTAATTTCAAACTCTGCTTTTATGCAGCACCCCAACTCACCTTCCCCCTTAAGCAGGCATAAGTTGGTTTTCTAAACTTGAGACCCTGTTCTGTTTTGTAATTCAGTTCATGTGTAGCCAAGTTCACATTCCGTGTATTAGTGATACCTTATGATGTTTCTTTTTCTGTGTGACTTATTTCACTTAGAATAATCGTGCCTCAATCCACTCATTATGCTGGTACGGGCCTGGTGACATAGATTTCATTGCTGAGTGGTATTCTCTTGTACATAAGTACCGCAACTTCTTTATCCATTATTTGCTCTCTGGGATATTTAACTTGTGCCGTAGAAGAGATTCCTGTAAAAAGAGCCGTCCCAAATTTTGGGGTTGCTGTGTCTTTTTGATATTAATTTCCCTAAGCTATAGGACCATAAGTGGAAGTGCCCTAGGCTCTGTTGCTTTGTTTTTTAGATGTTTCAGGAAACACCATACACTTCTCCCGAGTGTCTGTTGGCAATTTACATCCCGCCCATCAGCATAACAAGGCTCCCAGTTCTCCATGGCCTGTCCTGCCTTTCTGGATTTTACACTTCATTCTGATGGCCCTTTTGACCGGGGGAAGTGAGACTTCATTGTAGTGCAGATTTCCTTTGCAAGCTTGCTTGGTTGGCCAAAAAGGGCGTATGCGTTTTTTCCTGAATATATTCAGGAAAAAACGCATATGCCCTTTTGGCAAAGTGCATCATTGTGGACGTTCTGCCTCTTTTCCTACGCTTTCAATGCAATTCCAGTCTACCTCCTGAAATCGGTATCCTGCAATTCTGCCCCGCTTTCAAGTCCTCTTGGCAGCCTTACTTCAGTCTATTTTTGGACGATAGCTGTCATTTATAACTCTGCAGGTTTGTGAATTACAGAGCCCCTGAGCTCCTTTCTTCAACTCACTTTCTTGTGAGCTGGCCGCAACACCGCAGGATGGCTTCAGGCCCTAATCTGGTTCCGGCATGGCACGCTGAGCCTTTGGTTAATTACTCTTCCTAGTGGGAAATGAGAGTTAAATTTGCCCGTTCAGACACCTCCAGCTAGTCTCTCATTGGTTCTCGCTATTCCTGTTCATCTTCCGCAGAAATTGCAAACTGGGCCAAACAGGAGGTTAAAGGCACTGACTGTCCAAGTCGGGAGAGTGTTAGTAAAGCGTCTGTAATGTTGCACCCGAGTACCAGGGGAGGAAAACTGAGACATATTTGAACACGTCTCCCGATCACACGGTTGATCATACTCTGGGTTCCACATGCATGTTTTAGCTGAAGGAAGAATACCTTAAAGCTGGAGAGTTGAGACCCGTGTAATGGGTACCATGCAGTATGACTTCAAAGTGTCTTCATTTGCTCACCGAACCTCTCCAATCTTATCACTGCTCTGTTTATGCCCCAGTACACACGCTTGATTCTCTTTCGGAGAAATAACAATCCCTAGGTTTTAAGATACTTACTAGTCAGGTACATTCTTAGGAGTTTAATATGGGGTGTTGAGTCCATTTCGTTGAGCAAGGAGTAGCTCTTGTCTATTCCATATTTGGCTTAAGGAACTTTATCTGTGCTCATTTCAATCTCTGGTTTTATGGAGCACCCCAACTCACCTTTCCCGTTAAGCAAGCAGAAGTTGATTTTCTAAATTTGAGACCCTGTTCTGTTCTGTAATTCAGTTCCTGTGTAGCCAAGTTTACATTCCGTGTATTACTGATATCTTATGATGTTTCTTTTTCTGTGTGACTTATTTCAGTTAGAAACATCGTACCTGAATCCACTCTATGCTGCTACGGGCCTGATGACCAAGATTTCATTGCTGAGTGATACTGCATTGTACGTAAGTACCACAACTTCTTTATCCATTTTTCACTTTCTGCGATATTGAACTTTTACAGTAAACGAGGTTCTTGTAAACAGAGGCGTCCCAAATTTTGGGTGGCTGTGTCTTTTTGATTTTAATTTCCCTAAGCTATAGGACCATAAGTGGAAGTGCCCTAGGCTCTGTTGCTTTGTTTTTTAGATGTTTCAGGAAACACCATACACTTCTCCCGAGTGGTTGTTGGCAATTTACTTCCCGCCCATCAGCATAACAAGGCTCCCAGTTCTCCATTGCCTGTCCTGACTTTCTGAATTTTACACTTTTTTCAGATGGCCCTTTTGACTGGGGGGAAGTGGGACTTCATTGTAGTTCAGATTTCCTTTGCAAGTTTGCTTGGTTGGCCAAAAAGGGCGTATGCGTTTTTTTCTGAATATATTCAGGAAAAAACGCATACGCCCTTTTTGGCCAAGTGCATCATTGTGGACGTTCTGCCTCTTTTACTATGCTTTCAATGCATTTCCAGTCTACCTCCTGAAATCGGTTTCCTGCAATTCTGCCCCGCTTTCTAGTTCTCTTGGCAGCCTTACTTCAGTATATTTTTGGACAATAGCTGTCATTTATAACTCTGCATGTTTGAGAATTACAGTGCCCCTGAGCTCCTTTCTTCAACTCACTTTCTTGTGACCTGGCCGCAACACCGCAGGATGGCTTCAGGCCCTAATCTGGTTCCGGCATGGCACGCTGAGCCTTTGGTTAATTCCTCTTCCTGGTGGGAAATGAGAGTTAAATTTGCCCGTCCAGACACCTCCAGCTAGTCTCTCATTGGTTCTCGCTATTCCTGTTCATCTTCCGCAGAAATTGCAAACTGGGCCAAACAGGAGGTTAAAGGGACTGACTGTCCAAGTCGGGAGAGTGTTAGTAAAGCATCTGGAATGTTGCACCCGAGTACCAGCGTACGAAAACTGAGACATATTTGAACACGTCTCCCGTTCACACGGTTGATCATACTCTGGGTTCCACATGCATGTTTTAGCTGAAGGAAGAATACCTTAAACCTGGGTAGTTGAAACCCATGGAACGGGTACCATGCAATATGACTTCAAAGGGACTTCATTTGCTTACCGAACGTATGCAATCCTATCACTGCTGCGTTTATGCCCCTGTACACATGCTTGATTCTCTTTCGGAGACATAGCAATCCATAGGTTTTAAGTTACTTACTAGTCAGGTACATTCTTAGGCGTTTAATATGGGGTGTTGAGTCCATTTCGTTGAGCAAGGAGTAGCTCTTGTCTATTCCATATTTGGCTTAAGGAACTTTATCTGTGCTCATTTGAATCTCTGGTTTTATGCAGCACCCGAACTCACCTTTACCCTTAAGCAAGCATAAGTTGGTTTTCTAAATTTGAGACCCTGTTCTGTTCTGTAATTCAGTTCCTGTGTAGCCAAGTTTACATTCCGTGTATTACTGATATCTTATGATGTTTCTTTTTCTTTGTGACTTATTTCAGTTAGAATCATCATACCTGAATCCACTCATTGTGCTGCTAAGGGCCTGATGACATAGATTTCATTGCTGAGTGATATTGCTTTGTAAGTAAATACCACAACTTCTTTATCCATTTTTCACTTTCTGAGATGTTGAACTTGTACTGTAAACGAGGTTCTTGTAAACAGAGCCGTTCCAAACTTTGGGGTGGCTGTGTCTTTTTGATTTTAATTTCCCTAAGCTATAGGACCATAAGTGGAAGTGCCCTAGGCTCTGTTGCTTTGTTTTTTAGATGTTTCAGGAAACACCATACACTTCTCCCGAGTGGTTGTTGGCAATTTACATCCCGCCCATCAGCATAACAAGGCTCCCAGTTCTCCATGGCCTGTCCTGCCTTTCTGGATGTTACACTTTTTTCAGATGGCCCTTTTGACCGGGGGGAAGTGAGACTTCATTGTAGTGCAGATTTCCTTTGCAAGCTTGCTTGGTTGGCCAAAAAGGGCGTATGCGTTTTTTCCTGAATATATTCAGGAAAAAACGCATACGCCCTTTTTGGCCAAGTGCATCATTGTGGACGTTCTGCCTCTTTTCCTATGCTTTCAATGCAATTCCAGTCTACCTCCTGAAATCGGTTTCCTGCAATTCTGCCCCGCTTTCAAGTCCTCTTGGCAGCCTTACTTCAGTGTATTTTTGGATGATAGCTGTCATTTATAAGTCTGCAGGTTTGTGAATTACAGTGCCCCTGAGCTCCTTTCTTCAACTCACTTTCTTGTGAGCTGGCCGCCACACCGCAGGATTGCTTCAGGCCCTAATCTGTTTCCGGCACGGCACGCTGAGCCTTTGTTTAATTCCTCATCCTGGTGGGAAATGAGAGTTAAATTTGCCCGTCCAGACACCTCCCGCTTGTCTCTCATTGGTTCTCCCTATTTCTGTACATCTTCCGCAGAAATTGCAAACTGGGCCAAACAGGAAGTTAAAGGCACTGACTCTCCAAGTGGGGAGAGTGTTAGTAAAGCGTCTGGAATGTTGCACCGAAGTACCAGGGGACGAAAACTGAGACATATTTGAACACGTCTCCCGATCACACGGTTGATCATACTCTGGGTTCCACATGCATGTTTTAGCTGAAGGAAGAATACCTTAAACCTGGAGAGTTGAGACCCGTGTAATGGGTACCATGCAATATGACTTCAAAGGGTCTTCATTTGCTCACCGAACCTCTCCAATCCTATCACTGCTGCGTTTATGCCCCTGAACACATGCTTGATTCTCTTTTGGAGACATAGCAATCCATAGGTTTTAAGATACTTACTAGTCAGGTATATTCTTAGGCGTTTAATATGGGGTGTTGAGTCCATTTCGTTGAGCAAGGAGTAGCTCTTGTCTATTCCATATTTGACTTAAGGAACTTTATCTGTGCTCATTTCAATCTCTGGTTTTATGCAGCACCCCAACTCACCTTTACCCTTAAGCAAGCATAAGTTGTTTTTCTAAATTTGAGACCCTGTTCTGTTTTGGAATTCAGTTCCTGTGTAGCCAGCTTACATTCCGTGTATTAGTGATATCTTATGATGTTTCTTTTTCTGTGTGACTTATTTCAGTTAGAATCATCGTACCTGAATCCACTCATTATGCCGCTACGGGCCTGATGACATAGATTTCATTGCTGATTGATACTGCATTGTACGTAAGAACCACAACTTCTTTATCCATTTTTCACTTTCTGTGATATTGAAATTGTACGGTAAACGAGGTTCTTGTAAACAGAGGCGTCGCAAACTTTGGGGTGGCTGTGTCTTTTTGATTTTAATTTCCCTAAGCTATAGGACCATAAGTGGAAGTGCCCTAGGCTCTGTTGCTTTGTTTTTTAGATGTTTCAGGAAACACCATACATTTCTCCCGAGTGTCTGTTGGCAATTTACATCCCGCCCATCAGCATAACAAGGCTCCCAGTTCTCCATGGCCTGTCCTGCCTTTCTGGATTTTACACTTTTTTCAATTGGCCCCTTTGAGCAGGGGGAATTGAGACTTCATTGTAGTGCAGATTACCTTTGTAAGCCTGCTTGGTTGTCCAAAAAGGGCGTATGCGTTTTTTCCTGAATATATTCAGGAAAAAACGCATACGCCCTTTTTGGCCAAGTGCATCATTGTGGACGTTCTGCCTCTTTTCCTATGCTTGAAATGCAATTCCAGTCTACCTCCTGAAATCGGTTTCCTGCAATTCTGCCCCGCTCTCAAGTCCTCTTGGCAGCCTTACTTCAGTCTATTTTTGGACGATAGCTGTCATTTATAACTCTGCAGGTTTGTGAATTACAGTGCCTCTGAGCTCCTTTCTTCAACTCGCTTTCTTTTGAGCTGGCCGCAACACCGCAGGATGGCTTCAGGCCCTAATCTGGTTCCGGCACGGCACGCTGAGCCTTTGCTTAATTCCGCTTCCTGGTGGGAAATGAGAGTTAAATTTGCCCGTCCAGACACCTCCAGCTAGTCTCTCATTGGTTCTCGCTATTCCTGTTCATCTTCCGCAGAAATTGCAAACTGGGCCAAACAGGAGGTTAAAGGGACTGACTCTCCAAGTCGGGAGAGTGTTAGTAAAGCGTCTGGAATGTTGCACCCAAGTACCACGGTACGAAAACTGAGACATATTTGAACACGTCTCCCGATCACATGGTTGATCATACTCTAGGTTCCACATGCATATTTTAGCTGAAGGAAGAATACCTTAAACCTGGGTAGTTGAAACCCGTGGAATGGGTACCATGCAATATGACTTCAAAGGGTCTTCATTTGCTCACCGAACCTCTCCAATCCTATCGCTGCTGCGTTTATGCCCCTGTACACATGCTTGATTCTCTTTCGGAGACATAGTAATCCATAGGTTTTAAGATACTTACTAGTCAGGTACATTCTTAGGCGTTTAATATGCGGTGTTGAGTCCATTTCGTTGAGCAAGGAGTAGCTCTTGTCTATTCCATATTTGGCTTAAGGAACTTTATCTGTGCTCATTTCAATCTCTGGTTTTATGCAGCACCCCAACTCACCTTTACCCTTAAGCAAGCATAAGTTGGTTTTCTAAATTTGAGACCCTGTTCTGTTCTGTAATTCAGTTCCTGTGTAGCCAAGTTTACATTCCGTGTATTACTGATATCTTATGATGTTTCTTTTTCTGTGTGACTTATTTCAGTTAGAATCATCATACCTGAATCCACTCATTGTGCTGCTAAGGGCCTGATGACATAGATTTCATTGCTGAGTGATATTGCTTTGTAAGTGAATACCACAACTTCTTTATCCATTTTTCACTTTCTGCAATGTTGAACTTGTACTGTAAACGAGGTTCTTGTAAACAGAGCCGTTCCAAACTTTGGGGTGGCTGTGTCTTTTTGATTTTAATTTCCCTAAGCTATAGGACCATAAGTGGAAGTGCCCTAGGCTCTGTTGCTTTGTTTTTTAGATGTTTCAGGAAGCACCATACACTTCTCCCAAGTGTCTGTTGGCAATTTACATCCTGCCCATCAGCATAACAAGGCTCCCACTTCTCAATGGCCTGTTGCCTTTCTGGATTTTACACTTTTTTCAGATGGCCCTTTTGACCAGGGGGAAGTGAGACTTCATTGTAGTGCAGATTTCCTTTGCAAGCTTGCTTGGTTGGCCAAAAAGAGCGTATGCGTTTTTTCCTGAATATATTCAGGAAAAAACGCATACGCCCTTTTTGGCCAAGTGCATCATTGTGGACGTTCTGCCTCTTTTCCTATGCTTTCAATGCAATTCCAGTCTACCTCCTGAAATCGGTTTCCTGCAATTCTGCCCCGCTTTCAAGTCCTCTTGGCAGCCTTACTTCAGTCTATTTTTGGACGATAGCTGTCATTTATAACTCTGCAGGTTTGTGAATTACAGTGCCCCTGAGCTCCTTTCTTCAACTCGCTTTCTTGTGACCTGGCCGCAACACCGCAGGATGGCTTCAGGCCTTAATCTGGTTCCGGCACGGCATGCTGAGCCTTTGGTTATTTCCTCTTACTGGTGGGAAATGAGAGTTAAATTTGCCCGTTCAGACACCTCCAGCTAGTCTCTCATTGGTTCTCGCTATTCCTGTTCATCTTCCGCAGAAATTGCAAACTGGGCCAAACAGGAGGTTAAAGGCGCTGACTCTCCAAGTGGGGAGAGTGTTAGTAAAGCGTCTGGAATGTTGCACCCGAGTACCAGGGGAGGAAAACTGAGACATATTTGAACACGTCTCCCGTTCACATGGTTGATCATACTCTGGGTTCCACATGCATGTTTTAGCTGAAGGAAGAATACCTTAAACCTGGAGAGTTGAGACCCGTGGAATGGGTACCATGCAATATGACTTCAAAGGGTCTTCATTTGCTCACCGAACCTCTCCAATCCTATCACTGCTGCATTTATGCCCCTGTACACACGCTTGATTCTCTTTTGGAGACATAGCAATCCATAGGTTTTAAGATACTTACTAGTCAGGTACATTCTTAGGCGTTTAATATGGGGTGTTGAGTCCATTTCGTTGAGCAAGGAGTAGCTCTTGTCTATTCATATTTGGCTTAAGGAACTTTATCTGTGCTCATTTCAATCTCTGGTTTTATGCAGCACCCCAACTCACCTTTCCCCTTAAGCAAGCATAAGTTGGTTATCTAAATTTGAGACCCTGTTCTGTTTTGGAATGCAGTTCCTGTGTAGCCAAGTTTACATTCCGTGTATTAGTGATATCTTATGATGTTTCTTTTTCTGTGTGACTTATTTCAGTTAGAATCATCGAACCCGAATCCACTCATTATGCTGCTACGGGCCTGATGACATAGATTTCATTGCTGAGTGATATTGCATTGTACGTAAGTACCACAAGTTCTTTATCCATTTTTCACTTTCTGTGATATTGAACTTGTACGGTAAACGAGGTTCTTGTAAACAGAGGCGTCCCAAACTTTGGGGTGGCTGTGTCTTTTTGATTTTAATTTCCCTAAGCTATAGGACCATAAGTGGAAGTGCCCTAGGCTCTGTTGCTTTGTTTTATAGATGTTTCAGGAAACACCATACACTTCTCCTGAGTGTCTGTTGGCAATTTACATCCCGCCCATCAGCATAACAAGGCTCCCAGTTCTCCATGGCCTGTCCTGCCTTTCTGGATTTTACACTTTTTTCAGATGGCCCTTTTGACCGGGGGGAAGTGAGACTTCATTGTAGTGCAGATTTCCTTTGCAAGTTTGCTTGGTTGGCCAAAAAGTGCGTATGCGTTTTTTCCTGAATATATTCAGGAAAAAACGCATACGCACTTTTTGGCCAAGTGCATCATTGTGGACGCTCTGCCTCTTTTCCTATGCTTTCAATGCAATTCCAGTCTACCTCCTGAAATCGGTTTCCTGCAATTCTGCCCCGCTTTCAAGTCCTCTTGGCAGCCTTACTTCAGTCTATTTTTGGACGATAGCTGTCATTTATAACTCTGCAGGTTTGTGAATTACAGTGCCCCTGAGCTCCTTTCTTCAACTCGCTTTCTTGTGACCTGGCCGCAACACCGCAGGATGGCTTCAGGCCCTAATCTGGTTCCGGCCCGGCATGCTGAGCCTTTGGTTAATTCCTCTTCCTGGTGGGAAATGAGAGTTAAATTTGCCCGTCCAGACACCTCCAGCTAGCCTCTCATTGGTTCTCGCTATTCCTGTTCATCTTCCGCAGAAATTGCAAACTAGGCCAAACAGGAGGTTAAAGGGACTGACTCTCCAAGTGGGGAGAGTGTTAGTAAAGCGTCTGGAATGTTGCACCCGAGTACCAGGTACGAAAACTGAGACATATTTGAACAAGTCTCCCGATCACATGGTTGATCATACTCTAGGTTCCACATGCATGTTTTAGCTGAAGGAAGAATACTTTAAAACTGGAGAGTTGAGACCCGTGGAATGGGTACCATGCAATATGAATTCAAAGGGTCTTCATTTGCTCACTGAACCTCTCCAATCCTATCACTGCTGCGTTTATGCCCCTGTACACATGCTTGATTCTCTTTCAGAGACATAGCAATCCATAGGTTTTAAGATACTTACTAGTCAGGTACATTCTTAGGCGTTTAATATGCGGTGTTGAGTCCATTGCGTTGAGCAAGGAGTAGCTCTTGTCTATTCCATATTTGGCTTAAGGAACTTTATCTGTGCTCATTTCAATCTCTGGTTTTATGCAGCACCCCAACTCACCTTTACCCTTAAGCAAGCATAAGTTGGTTTTCTAAATTTGAGACCCTGTTCTGTTCTGTAATTCAGTTCCTGTGTAGACAAGTTTCCATTCCGTGTATTACTGATATCTTATGATGTTTCTTTTTCTGTGTGACTTATTTCAGTTAGAATCATCATACCTGAATCCACTCATTGTGCTGCTAAGGGCCTGAGGACATAGATTTCATTGCTGAGTGATATTGTTTGTAAGTGAATACCACAACTTCTTTATCCATTTTTCACTTTCTGCGATGTTGAACTTGTACTGTAAACGAGGTTCTTGTAAACAGAGCCGTTCCAAACTTTGGGGTGGCTGTGTCTTTTTGATTTTAATTTCCCTAAGCTATAGGACCATAAGTGGAAGTGCCCTAGATTCTGTTGCTTTGTTTTTTATATGTTTCAGGAAACACCATACACTTCTCCCGAATGTCTGTTGGCAATTTACATCCCGCCCATCAGCATAACAAGGCTCCCAGTTCTCCATGGCCTGTCCTGCCTTTCTGGATTTTACACTTTTTTCAGATGGCCCTTTTGACCGGGGGGAAGTGAGACTTCATTGTAGTGCAGATTTCCTTTGCAAGCTTGCTTGGTTGGCCAAAAAGGGCGTATGCGTTTTTTCCTGAATATATTCAGGAAAAAACGCATACGCCCTTTTTGGCCAAGTGCATCATTGTGGACGTTCTGCCTCTTTTCCTATGCTTTCAATGCAATTCCAGTCTACCTCCTGAAATCGGTTTCCTGCAATTCTGCCCTGCTTTCAAGTCCTCTTGGCAGCCTTACTTCAGTCTATTTTTGGACGATAGCTGTCATTTATAACTCTGCAGGTTTGTGAATTACAGTGCCCCTGAGCTCCTTTCTTCAACTCGCTTTCTTGTGACCTGGCCGCAACACCGCAGGATGGCTTCAGGCCCTAATCTGGTTCTGGCACGGCACGCTGAGCCTTTGGTTAATTCTTCTTACTGGTGGGAAATGAGAGTTAAATTTGCCCGTCCAGACACCTCCAGCTAGTCTCTCATTGGTTCTCGCTATTCCTGTTCATCTTCCGCAGAAATTGCAAACTGGGCCAAACAGGAGGTTAAAGGGACTGACTCTCCAAGTCGGGAGAGTGTTAGTAAAGCGTCTGGAATGTTGCACCCGAGTACCAGGGTACGAAAATTGAGACATATTTGAACACGTCTCCCGTTCACATGGTTGATCATACTCTGGGTTCCACATGCATGTTTTAGCTGAAGGAAGAATACCTTAAACCTGGAGAGTTGAGACCCGTGTAATGGGTACCATGCAATATGACTTCAAAGGGTCTTCATTTGCTCACCGAACCTCTCCAATCCTATCACTGCTGCGTTTATGCCCCTGTACACACGCTTGATTCTCTTTTGGAGACATAGCAATCCATAGGTTTTAAGATACTTACTAGTCAGGTACATTCTTAGGCGTTTAATATGGGGTTTTGAGTCCATTTCGTTGAGCAAGGAGTAGCTCTTGTCTATTCCATATTTGGCTTAAGGAAGTTTATCTGTGCTCATTTCAATCTCTGGTTTTATGCAGCACCCCAACTCACCTTTCCCCTTAAGCAAGCATAAGTTGGTATTCTAAATTTGAGACCCTGTTCTGTTTTGGAATGCAGTTCCTGTGTAGCCAAGTTTACATTCCGTGTACTAGTGATATCTTATGATGTTTCTTTTTCTGTGTGACTTATTTCAGTTAGAATCATCGTACCTGAATCCACTCATTATGCTGCTATGGGCCTGATGACATAGATTTCATTGCTGAGTGATACTGCATTGTACGTAAGTACCACAAGTTCTTTATCCATTTTTCACTTTCTGTGATATTGAACTTGTACGGTAAACGAGGTTCTTGTAAACAGAGGCGTCCCAAACTTTGGGGTGGCTGTGTCTTTTTGATTTTAATTTCCCTAAGCTATAGGACCATAAGTGGAAGTGCCCTAGGCTCTGTTGCTTTGTTTTATAGATGTTTCAGGAAACACCATACACTTCTCCTGAGTGTCTGTTGGCAATTTACATCCCGCCCATCAGCATAACAAGGCTCCCAGTTCTCCATGGCCTGTCCTGCCTTTCTGGATTTTACACTTTTTTCAGATGGCCCTTTTGACCGGGGAGAAGTGAGACTTCATTGTAGTGCAGATTTCCTTTGCAAGTTCGCTTGGTTGGCCAAAAAGGGCATATGCCTTTTTTCCTGAATATATTCAGAAAAAAACGCATACGCCCTTTTTGGCCAAGTGCATCATTGTGGACGTTCTGCCTCTTTTCCTATGCTTTCAATGCAATTCCAGTCTGCCTCCTGAAATCGGTTTCCTGCAATTCTGCCCAGCTTTCAAGTCCTCTTGGCAGCCTTACTTCAGTATATTTTTGGACGATAGCTGTCATTTATAACTCTGCAGGTTTGTGAATTACAGTGCCCCTGAGCTCCTTTCTTCAACTCGCTTTCTTGTGACCTGGCCGCAACACCGCAGGATGGTTTCAGGCCCTAATCTGGTTGTGGCATGGCACGCTGAGCCTTTGGTTAATTCCTCTTCCTGGTGGGAAATGAGAGTTAAATTTGCCCATCCAGACACCTCCAGCTAGTCTCTCATTGGTTCTCGCTATTCCTGTTCATCTTCCGCAGAAATTGCAAACTGGGCCAAACAGGAGGTTAAAGGGACTGACTCTCCAAGTGGGGAGAGTGTTAGTAAAGCGTCTGGAATGCTGCACCCGAGTACCAGGGTACGAAAACTGAGACATATTTGAACACGTCTCCCGATAACATGGTTGATCATACTCTAGGTTCCACATGCATGTTTTAGCTGAAGGAAGAATACCTTAAACCTGGGTAGTTGAAAGCCGTGGAATGGGTACCATGCAATATGACTTCAAAGGGTCTTCATTTGCTCATGAACCTCTCCAATCCTATCACTGCTGCGTTTATGCCCCTGTACACATGCTTGATTCTCTTTCGGAGACTTAGCAATCCATAGGTTTTAAGATACTTACTAGTCAGGTACATTCTTAGGCGTTTAATATGCGGTGTTGAGTCCATTTCTTTGAGCAAGGAGTAGCTCTTGTCTATTCCATATTTGGCTTAAGGAACTTTATCTGTGCTCATTTCAATCTCTGGTTTTATGCAGCACCCCAACTCACCTTTCCCCTTAAGCAAGCATAAGTTGGTTTTCTAAATTTGAGACCCTGTTCTGTTCTGTAATTCAGTTCCTGTGTAGCCAAGTTTCCATTCCGTGTATTAGTGATATCTTATGATGTTTCTTTTTCTGTGTGACTTATTTCAGTTAGAATCATCATACCTGAATCCACTCATTGTGCTGCTAAGGGCCTGATGACATAGATTTCATTGCTGAGTGATATTGCTTTGTAAGTAAATACCACAACTTCTTTATCCATTTTTCACTTTCTGCGATGTTGAACTTGTACTGTAAACGAGGTTCTTGTAAACAGAGGCGTCCCAAACTTTGGGGTGGCTGTGTCTTTTTGATTTTAATTTCCCTAAGCTATAGGACCATAAGTGGAAGTGCCCTAGATTCTGTTGCTTTGTTTTTTAGATGTTTCAGGAAACACCATACACTTCTCCCGAATGTCTGTTGGCAATTTACATCCCGCCCATCAGCATAACAAGGCTCCCAGTTCTCCATGGCCTGTCCTGCCTTTCTGGATTTTACACTTTTTTCAGATGGCCCTTTTGTCCGGGGGGAAGTGAGACTTCATTGTAGTGCAGATTTCCTTTGCAAGCTTGCTTGGTTGGCCAAAAAGGGCGTATGCGTTTTTTCCTGAATATATTCAGGAAAAAACGCATACGCCCTTTTTGGCCAAGTGCATCATTGTGGACGTTCTGCCTCTTTTCCTATGCTTTCAATGCAATTCCAGTCTACCTCCTGAAATCGGTTTCCTGCAATTCTGCCCCGCTTTCAAGTCCTCTTGGCAGCCTTACTTCAGTCTATTTTTGGACGATAGCTGTCATTTATAACTCTGCAGGTTTGTGAATTACAGTGCCCCTGAGCTCCTTTCTTCAACTCGCTTTCTTGTGACCTGGCCGCAACACCGCAGGATGGCTTCAGGCCCTAATCTGGTTCTGGCACGGCACGCTGAGCCTTTGGTTAATTCTTCTTACTGGTGGGAAATGAGAGTTAAATTTGCCCGTCCAGACACCTCCAGCTAGTCTCTCATTGGTTCTCGCTATTCCTGTTCATCTTCCGCAGAAATTGCAAACTGGGCCAAACAGGAGGTTAAAGGGACTGACTCTGCAAGTCGGGAGAGTGTTAGTAAAGCGTCTGGAATGTTGCACCCGAGTACCAGGGTACGAAAATTGAGACATATTTGAACACGTCTCCCGTTCACATGGTTGATCATACTCTGGGTTCCACATGCATGTTTTAGCTGAAGGAAGAATACCTTAAACCTGGAGAGTTGAGACCCGTGTAATGGGTACCATGCAATATTACTTCAAAGGGTCTTCATTTGTTCACCGAACCTCTCCAATCCTATCACTGCTGCGTTTATGCCCCTGTACACACGCTTGATACTCTTTTGGAGACATAGCAATCCATAGGTTTTAAGATACTTACTAGTCAGGTACATTCTTAGGCGTTTAATATGGGGTGCTGAGTCCATTTCGTTGAGCAAGGAGTAGCTCTTGTCTATTCCATATTTGGCTTAAGGAACTTTATCTGTGCTCATTTCAATCTCTGGTTTTATGCAGCACCCCAACTCACCTTTCCCCTTAAGCAAGTATAAGTTGGTTTTCTAAATTTGAGACCCTGTTCTGTTATGGAATGCAGTTCCTGTGTAGCCAAGTTTACATTCCGTGTATTAGTGATATCTTATGATGTTTCTTTTTCTGTGTGACTTATTTCAGTTAGAATCATCGTACCTGAATCCACTCATTATGCTGCTACGGGCCTGATGACATAGATTTCATTGCTGAGTGATACTGCATTGTACGTAAGTACCACAAGTTCTTTATCCATTTTTCACTTTCTGTGATATTGAACTTGTACGGTAAACGAGGTTCTTGTAAACAGAGGCGTCCCAAACTTTGGGGTGGCTGTGTCTTTCTGATTTTAATTTCCCTAAGCTATAGGACCATAAGTGGAAGTGCCCTAGGCTCTGTTGCTTTGTTTTATAGATGTTTCAGGAAACACCATACACTTCTCCTGAGTGTCTGTTGGCAATTTACATCCCGCCCATCAGCATAACAAGGCTCCCAGTTCTCCATGGCCTGTCCTGCCTTTCTGGATTTTACACTTTTTTCAGATGGCCCTTTTGACCGGGGGGAAGTGAGACTTCATTGTAGTGCAGATTTCCTTTGCAAGCTTGCTTGGTTGGCCAAAAAGGGCGTATGCGTTTTTTCCTGAATATATTCAGGAAAAAACGCATACGCCCTTTTTGGCCAAGTGCATCATTGTGGACGTTCTGCCTCTTTTCCTATGCTTTCAATGCAATTCCAGTCTACCTCCTGAAATCGGTTTCCTGCAATTCTGCCCCGCTTTCAAGTCCTCTTAGCAGCCTTACTTCAGTCTATTTTTGGACGATAGCTGTCATTTATAACTCTGCAGGTTTGTGAATTACAGTGCCCCTGAGCTCCTTTCTTCAACTCGCTTTCTTTTGAGCTGGCCGCAACACCGCAGGATGGCTTCAGGCCCTAATCTGGTTCCGGTATGGCACGCTGAGCCTTTGGTTATTTCCTCTTCCTGGTGGGAAATGAGAGTTAAATTTGCCCGTCCAGGCACCTCCAGCTAGCCTCTCATTGGTTCTCGCTATTCCTGTTCATCTTCCGCAGAAATTGCAAACTGGGCCAAACAGGAGGTTAAAGGCGCTGACTCTCCAAGTGGGGAGAGTGTTAGTAAAGCGTCTGGAATGTTGCACCCGAGTACCAGGGGAGGAAAACTGAGACATATTTGAACACGTCTCCCGTTCACATGGTTGATCACACTTGGGTTCCACATGCATGTTTTAGCTGAAGGAAGAATACCTTAAACCTGGAGAGTTGAGACCCGTGGAATGGGTACCATGCAATATGACTTCAAAGGGTCTTCATTTGCTCACCGAACCTCTCCAATCCTATCACTGCTGCGTTTATGCCCCTGTACACATGCTTGATTCTCTTTCGGAGACATAGCAATCCATAGGTTTTACGATACTTACTAGTCAGGTACATTCTTAGGCGTTTAATATGCGGTGTTGAGTCCATTTCGTTGAGCAAGGAGTAGCTCTTGTCTATTCCATATTTGACTTAAGGAACTTTATCTGTGCTCATTTCAATCTCTGGTTTTATGCAGCACCCCAACTCACCTTTACCCTTAAGCAAGCATAAGTTGTTTTTCTAAATTTGAGACCCTGTTCTGTTCTGTAATTCAGTTCCTGTGTAGCCAAGTTTACATTCCGTGTATTACTGATATCTTATGATGTTTCTTTTTCTGTGTGACTTACTTCAGTTAGAATCATCATACCTGAATCCACTCATTGTGCTGCTAAGGGCCTGATGACACAGATTTCATTGCTGAGTGATATTGCTTTGTAAGTAAATACCACAACTTCTTTATCCATTTTTCACTTTCTGCGATGTTGAACTTGTACTGTAAACGAGGTTCTTGTAAACAGAGCCGTTCCAAACTTTGGGGTGGCTGTGTCTTTTTGATTTTAATTTCCCTAAGCTATAGGACCATAAGTGGAAGTGCCCTAGGTTCTGTTGCTTTGTTTTTTAGATGTTTCAGGAAACACCATACACTTCTCCCGAGTGGTTGTTGGCAATTTACATCCCGCCCATCAGCATAACAAGGCTCCCAGTTCTCCATGGCCTGTCCTGCCTTTCTGGATTTTACACTTTTTTCAGATGGCCCTTTTGACCGGGGGGAAGTGAGACTTCATTGTAGTGCAGATTTCCTTTGCAAGCTTGCTTGGTTGGCCAAAAAGGGCGTATGCGTTTTCTCCTGAATATATTCAGGAAAAAACGCATACGCCCTTTTTGGCCAAGTGCATCATTGTGGACGTTCTGCCTCTTTTCCTATGCTTTCAATGCAATTCCAGTCTACCTCCTGAAATCGGTTTCCTGCAATTCTGTCCCGCTTTCAAGTCCTCTTGGCAGCCTTACTTCAGTCTATTTTTGGACGATAGCTGTCATTTATAACTCTGCAGGTTTGTGAATTACAGTGCCCCTGAGCTCCTATCTTCAACTCGCTTTCTTTTGAGCTGGCCGCAACACCGCAGGATGGCTTCAGGCCCTAATCTGGTTCCGGTACGGCACGCTGAGCCTTTGGTTATTTCCTCTTCCTGGTGGGAAATGAGAGTTAAATTTGCCCGTCCAGACACCTCCAGCTAGCCTCTCATTGGTTCTCGCTATTCCTGTTCATCTTCCGCAGAAATTGCAAACTGGGCCAAACAGGAGGTTAAAGGCGCTGACTCTCCAAGTGGGGAGAGTGTTAGTAAAGCGTCTGGAATGTTGCACCCGAGTACCAGGGGAGGAAAACTGAGACATATTTGAACACGTCTCCCGTTCACATGGTTGATCATACTTGGGTTCCACATGCATGTTTTAGCTGAAGGAAGAATACCTTAAACCTGGAGAGTTGAGACCCGTGGAATGGGTACCATGCAATATGACTTCAAAGGGTCTTCATTTGCTCACCGAACCTCTCCAATCCTATCACTGCTGCGTTTATGCCCCTGTACACATGCTTGATTCTCTTTTGGAGACATAGCAATCCATAGGTTTTACGATACTTACTAGTCAGGTACATTCTTAGGCGTTTAATATGCGGTGTTGAGTCCATTTCGTTGAGCAAGGAGTAGCTCTTGTCTATTCCATATTTGGCTTAAGGAACTTTATCTGTGCTCATTTCAATCTCTGGTTTTATGCAGCACCCCAACTCACCTTTACCCTTAAGCAAGCATAAGTTGGTTTTCTAAATTTGAGACCCTGTTCTGTTTTGGAATTCAGTTCCTGTGTAGCCAAGTTTACATTCCGTGCATTACTGATATCTTATGATGTTTCTTTTTCTGTGTGACTTATTTCAGTTAGAATCATCATACCTGAATCTACTCATTGTGATGCTAAGGGCCTGATGACATAGATTTCATTGCTGAGTGATATTGCTTTGTAAGTAAATACCACAACTTCTTTATCCATTTTTCACTTTCTGCGATGTTGAACTTGTACTGTAAACGAGGTTCTTGTAAACAGAGGCGTCCCAAACTTTGGGGTGGCTGTGTCTTTTTGATTTTAATTTCCCTAAGCTATAGGACCATAAGTGGCAGTGCCCTAGGCTCTGTTGCTTTGTTTTTTAGATGTTTCAGGAAACACCATACACTTCTCCCGAGTGTCTGTTGGCAATTTACATCCCGCCCATCAGCATAACAAGGCTCCCAGTTCTCCATGGCCTGTCCTGCCTTTCTGGATTTTACACTTTTTTCAGATGGCCCTTTTGACCGGGGGGAAGTGAGACTTCATTGTAGTGCAGATTTCCTTTGCAAGCTTGCTTGGTTGGCCAAAAAGGGCGTATGCGTTTTTTCCTGAATATATTCAGGAAAAAACGCATACGCCCTTTTTGGCCAAGTGCTTCATTGTGGACGTTCTGCCTCTTTTCCTATGCTTTCAATGCAATTCCAGTCTACCTCCTGAAATCGGTTTCCTGCAATTCTGCCCCGCTTTCAAGTCCTCTTGGCAGCCTTACTTCAGTCTATTTTTGGACGATAGCTGTCATTTATAACTCTGCAGGTTTGTGAATTACAGTGCCCCTGAGCTCCTTTCTTCAACTCGCTTTCTTGTGACCTGGCCGCAACACCGCAGGATGGCTTCAGGCCCTAATCTGGTTCCGGCCCGGCATGATGAGCCTTTGGTTAATTCCTCTTCCTGGTGGGAAATGAGAGTTAAATTTGCCCGTCCAGACACCTCCAGCTAGCCCCTCATTGGTTCTCGCTATTCCTGTTCATCTTCTGCAGAAATTGCAAACTGGGCCAAACAGGAGGTTAAAGGGACTGACTCTCCATGTGGGGAGAGTGTTAGTAAAGCGTCTGGAATGTTGCACCCGAGTACCAGGGGAGGAAAACTGAGGCATATTTGAACACGTCTCCCGTTCACATGGTTGATCATACTCTAGGTTCCACATGCATGTTTTAGCTGAAGGAAGAATACCTTAAACCTGGGTAGTTGAAACCCGTGGAATGGGTACCATGCAATATGACTTCAAAGGGTCTTCATTTGCTCACCGAACCTCTCCAATCCTATCACTGCTGCGTTTTTGCCCCTGTACACATGCTTGATTCTCTTTCGGAGACATAGCAATCCATAGGTTTTAAGATACTTACTAGTCAGGTACATTCTTAGGCGTTTAATATGGGGTGTTGAGTCCATTTCGTTGAGCAAGGAGTAGCTCTTGTCTATTCCATATTTGGCTTAAGGAACTTTATCTGTGCTCATTTCAATCTCTGGTTTTATGCAGCACCCCAACTCACCTTTACCCTTAAGCAAGAATAAGTTGGTTTTCTAAATTTGAGACCCTGTTCTGTTCTGTAATTCAGTTCCTGTGTAGCCAAGTTTCCATTCCGTGTATTACTGATATCTTATGATGTTTCATTTTCTGTGTGACTTATTTCAGTTAGAATCATCATACCTGAATCCACTCATTGTGCTGCTAAGGGCCTGATGACACAGATTTCATTGCTGAATGATATTGCTTTGTAAGTAAATACCACAACTTCTTTATCCATTTTTCACTTTCTGCGATGTTGAACTTGTACTGTAAATGAGGTTCTTGTAAACAGAGCCGTTCCAAAGTTTGGGGTGGCTGTGTCTTTTTGATTTTAATTTCCCTAAGCTATAGGACCATAAGTGGAAGTGCCCTAGGTTCTGTTGCTTTGTTTTTTAGATGTTTCAGGAAACACCATACACTTCTCCCGAGTGGTTGTTGGCAATTTACATCCCGCCCATCAGCATAACAAGGCTCCCAGTTCTCCATGGCCTGTCCTGCCTTTCTGGATTTTACACTTTATTCAGATGGCCCTTTTGACCGGGGGGGAAGTGAGACTTCATTTTAGTGCAGATTTCCTTTGCAAGCTTGCTTGGTTGGCCAAAAAGGGCGTATGCGTTTTTTCCTGAATATATTCAGGAAAAAACGCATACGCCCTTTTTGGCCAAGTGCATCATTGTGGACGTTCTGCCTCTTTTCCTATGCTTTCAATGCAATTCCAGTCTACCTCCTGAAATCGGTTTCCTGCAATTCTGCCCCGCTTTCAAGTCCTCTTGGCAGCCTTACTTCAGTCTATTTTTGGACGATAGCTGTCATTTATAACTCTGCAGGTTTGTGAATTACAGTGCCCCTGAGCTCCTTTCTTCAACTCGCTTTCTTGTGACCTGGCCGCAACACCGCAGGATGGCTTCAGGCCCTAATCTGGTTCCGGCCCGGCATGCTGAGCCTTTGGTTAATTCCTCTTCCTGGTGGGAAATGAGAGTTAAATTTGCCCGTCCAGACACCTCCAGCTAGCCTCTCATTGGTTCTCACTATTCCTGTTCATCTTCTGCAGAAATTGCAAACTGGGCCAAACAGGAGGTTAAAGGGACTGACTCTCCATGTGGGGAGAGTGTTAGTAAAGCGTCTCGAATGTTGCACCCGAGTACCAGGGGAAGAAAACTGAGGCATATTTGAACACGTCTCCCGTTCACATGGTTGATCATACTCTAGGTTCCACATGCATGTTTTAGCTGAAGGAAGAATACCTTAAACCTGGGTAGTTGAAACCCGTGGAATGGGTACCATGCAATATGACTTCAAAGGGTCTTCATTTGCTCACCGAACCTCTCCAATCCTATCACTGCTGCGTTTATGCCCCTGTACACATGCTTGATTCTCTTTCGGAGACATAGCAATCCATAGGTTTTAAGATACTTACTAGTCAGGTACATTCTTAGGCGTTTAATATGGGGTGTTGAGTCCATTTCGTTGAGCAAGGAGTAGCTCTTGTCTATTCCATATTTGGCTTAAGGAACTTTATCTGTGCTCATTTCAATCTCTGGTTTTATGCAGCACCCCAACTCACCTTTCCCCTTAAGCAAGCATAAGTTGGTATTCTAAATTTGAGACCCTGTTCTGTTTTGGAATGCAGTTCCTGTGTAGCCAAGTTTACATTCCGTGTATTAGTGATATCTTATGATGTTTCTTTTTCTGTGTGACTTATTTCAGTTAGAATCATCGTACCTGAATCCACTCATTATGCTGCTACGGGCCTGATGACATAGATTTCATTGCTGAGTGATACTGCATTGTACGTAAGTACCACAAGTTCTTTATCCATTTTTCACTTTCTGTGATATTGAACTTGTACGGTAAACGAGGTTCTTGTAAACAGAGGCGTCCCAAACTTTGGGGTGGCTGTGTCTTTTTGATTTTAATTTCCCTAAGCTATAGGACCATAAGTGGAAGTGCCCTAGGCTCTGTTGCTTTGTTTTATAGATGTTTCAGGAAACACCATACACTTCTCCTGAGTGTCTGTTGGCAATTTACATCCCGCCCATCAGCATAACAAGGCTCCCAGTTCTCCATGGCCTGTCCTGCCTTTCTGGATTTTACACTTTTTTCAGATGGCCCTTTTGACCGGGGAGAAGTGAGACTTCATTGTAGTGCAGATTTCCTTTGCAAGTTTGCTTGGTTGGCCAAAAAGGGCATATGCGTTTTTTCCTGAATATATTCAGAAAAAAACGCATACGCCCTTTTTGGCCAAGTGCATCATTGTGGACGTTCTGCCTCTTTTCCTATGCTTTCAATGCAATTCCAGTCTGCCTCCTGAAATCGGTTTCCTGCAATTCTGCCCCGCTTTCAAGTCCTCTTGGCAGCCTTACTTCAGTCTATTTTTGGACGATAGCTGTCATTTATAACTCTGCAGGTTTGTGAATTACAGTGCCCCTGAGCTCCTTTCTTCAACTCGCTTTCTTGTGACCTGGCCGCAACACCGCAGGATGTCTTCAGGCCCTAATCTGGTTCTGGCATGGTACGCTGAGCCTTTGGTTAATTCCTCTTCCTGGTGGGAAATGAGAGTTAAATTTGCCCATCCAGACACCTCCAGCTATTCTCTCATTGGTTCTCGCTATTCCTGTTCATCTTCCGCAGAAATTGCAAACTGGGCCAAACAGGAGGTTAAAGGCGCTGACTCTCCAAGTGGGGAGAGTGTTAGTAAAGCGTCTGGAATGTTGCACCCGAGTACCAGGGGAGGAAAACTGAGACATATTTGAACACGTCTCCCGTTCACATGGTTGATCATACTTGGGTTCCACATGCATGTTTTAGCTGAAGGAAGAATACCTTAAACCTGGAGAGTTGAGACCCGTGTAATGGGTACCATGCAATATGACTTCAAAGGGTCTTCATTTGCTCACCGAACCTCTCCAATCCTATCACTGCTGCGTTTATGCCCCTGTACACATGCTTGATTCTCTTTCGGAGACATAGCAATCCATAGGTTTTAAGATACTTACTAGTCAGGTACATTCTTAGGCATTTAATATGCGGTGTTGAGTCCATTTCATTGAGCAAGGAGTAGCTCTTGTCTATTCCATATTTGGCTTAAGGAACTTTATCTGTGCTCATTTCAATCTCTGGTTTTATGCAGCAACCCAACTCACCTTTCCCCTTAAGCAAGCATAAGTTGGTTTTCAAAATTTGAGAACCTGTTCTGTTTTGGAATTCAGTTCCTGTGTAGCCAAGTTTACATTCCGTGTATTAGTGATATCTTATGATGTTTCTTTTTCTGTGTGACTTATTTCAGTTAGAATCATCGTACCTGAATCTACTCATTATGCTGCTACGGGCCTGATGACATAGATTTCATTGCTGAGTGATACTGCATTGTACGTAAGTACCACAAGTTCTTTATCCATTTTTCACTTTCTGCAATGTTGAACTTGTACTGTAAACGAGGTTCTTGTAAACAGAGCCGTTCCAAACTTTGGGGTGGCTGTGTCTTTTTGATTTTAATTTCCCTAAGCTATAGGACCATAAGTGGCAGTGCCCTAGGCTCTGTTGCTTTGTTTTTTAGATGTTTCAGGAAACACCATACACTTCTCCCGAGTGTCTGTTGGCAATTTACATCCCGCCCATCAGCATAACAAGGCTCCCAGTTCTCCATGGCCTGTCCTGCCTTTCTGGATTTTATACTTTTTTCAGATGGCACTTTTGACCGGGGGGAAGTGAGACTTCATTGTAGTGCAGATTTCCTTTGCAAGCTTGCTTGGTTGGCCAAAAAGGGCGTATGCGTTTTTTCCTGAATATATTCAGGAAAAAACGCATACGCCCTTTTTGGCCAAGTGCATCATTGTGGACGTTCTGCCTCTTTTCCTATGCTTTCAATGCAATTCCAGTCTACCTCCTGAAATCGGTTTCCTGCAATTCTGCCCCGTTTTCAAGTCCTCTTGGCAGCCTTACTTCAGTCTATTTTTGGACGATAGCTGTCATTTATAACTCTGCAGGTTTGTGAATTACAGTGCCCCTGAGCTCCTTTCTTCAACTCGCTTTCTTGTGACCTGGCCGCAACACCGCAGGATGGCTTCAGACCCTAATCTGGTTCCGGCACGGCACGCTGAGCCTTTGGTTATTTCCTCTTCCTGGTGGGAAATGAGAGTTAAATTTGCCCGTCCAGACACCTCCAGCTAGTCTCTCATTGGTTCTCGCTTATCCTGTTCATCTTCCGCAGAAATTGCAAACTGGGCCAAACAGGAGGTTAAAGGCGCTGACTCTCCAAGTGGGGAGAGTGTTAGTAAAGCGTCTGGAATGTTGCACCTGAGTACCAGGGGAGGAAAACTGAGACATATTTGAACACGTCTCCCGATCACATGGTTGATCATATTCTAGGTTCCACATGCATGTTTTAGCTGAAGGAAGAATACCTAAATCCTGGGTAGTTGAAACCCGTGGAATGGGTACCATGCAATATGACTTCAAAGGGTCTTCATTTGCTCACCGAACCTCTCCAATCCTATCACTGCTGCGTTTATGCCCCTGTACACATGCTTGATTCTCTTTCAGAGACATAGCAATCCATAGGTTTTAAGATACTTACTAGTCAGGTACATTCTTATGCGTTTAATATGCGGTGTTGAGTCCATTTCGTTGAGCAAGGAGTAGCTCTTGTCTATTCCATATTTGGCTTAAGGAACTTTATCTGTGCTCATTTCAATCTCTGGTTTTATGCAGCACCCCAACTCACCTTTCCCCTTAAGCAAGCATAAGTTGTTTTTCTAAATTTGAGACCCTGTTCTGTTCTGTAATTCAGTTCCTGTGTAGCCAAGTTTACATTCCGTGTATTACTGATATCATATGATGTTTCTTTTTCTGTGTGACTTATTTCAGTTAGAATCATCATACCTGAATCCTCTCATTGTGCTGCTAAGGGCCTGATGACACAGATTTCATTGCTGAGTGATATTGCTTTGTAAGTAAATACCACAACTTCTTTATCCATTTTTCACTTTCTGCGATGTTGAACTTGTACTGTAAACGAGGTTCTTGTAAACAGAGCCGTTCCAAACTTTGGGGTGGCTGTGTCTTTTTGATTTTAATTTCCGTAAGCTATAGGACCATAAGTGGAAGTGCCCTAGGTTCTGTTGCTTTGTTTTTTAGATGTTTCAGGAAACACCATACACTTCTCCCGAGTGGTTGTTGGCAATTTACATCCCGCCCATCAGCATAACAAGGCTCCCAGTTCTCCATGGCCTGTCCTGCCTTTCTGGATTTTACACTTTATTCAGATGGCCCTTTTGACCGGGGGGAAGTGAGACTTCATTGTAGTGCAGATTTCCTTTGCAATCTTGCTTGGTTGGCCAAAAAGGGCGTATGCGTTTTTTCCTGAATATATTCAGGAAAAAACGCATACGCCCTTTTTGGCCAAGTGCATCATTGTGGACGTTCTGCCTCTTTTCCTATGCTTTCAATGCAATTCCAGTCTACCTCCTGAAATCGGTTTCCTGCAATTCTGCCCCGCTTTCAAGTCCTCTTGGCAGCCTTACTTCACTCTATTTTTGGACGATAGCTGTCATTTATAACTCTGCAGGTTTGTGAATTACAGTGCCCCTGAGCTCCTTTCTTCAACTCGCTTTCTTGTGACCTGGCCGCAACACCGCAGGATGGCTTCAGGCCCTAATCTGGTTCCGGCACGGCACGCTGAGCCTTTGGTTATTTCCTCTTCCTGGTGGGAAATGAGAGTTAAATTTGCCCGTCCAGACACCTCCAGCTAGTCTCTCATTGGTTCTCGCTTATCCTGTTCATCTTCCGCAGAAATTGCAAACTGGGCCAAACAGGAGGTTAAAGGCGCTGACTCTCCAAGTGGGGAGAGTGTTAGTAAAGCGTCAGGAATGTTGCACCCGAGTACCAGGGGAGGAAAACTGAGACATATTTGAACACGTCTCCCGTTCACATGGTTGATCATACTTGGGTTCCACATGCATGTTTTAGCTGAAGGAAGAATACCTTAAACCTGGAGAGTTGAGACCCGTGTAATGGGTACCATGCAATATGACTTCAAAGGGTCTTCATTTGCTCACCGAACCTCTCCAATCCTATCACTGCTGCGTTTATGCCCCTGTACACATGCTTGATTCTCTTTTGGAGACATAGCAATCCATAGGTTTTACGATACTTACTAGTCAGGTACATTCTTAGGCGTTTAATATGCGGTGTTGAGTCCATTTCGTTGAGCAAGGAGTAGCTCTTGTCTATTCCATATTTGGCTTAAGGAACTTTATCTGTGCTCATTTCAATCTCTGGTTTTATGCAGCAACCCAACTCACCTTTACCCTTAAGCAAGCATAAGTTGGTTTTCTAAATTTGAGACCCTGTTCTGTTTTGGAATTCAGTTCCTGTGTAGCCAAGTTTACATTCCGTGCATTACTGATATCTTATGATGTTTCTTTTTCTGTGTGACTTATTTCAGTTAGAATCATCATACCTGAATCTACTCATTGTGATGCTAAGGGCCTGATGACATAGATTTCATTGCTGAGTGATATTGCTTTGTAAGTAAATACCACAACTTCTTTATCCATTTTTCACTTTCTGCGATGTTGAACTTGTACTGTAAACGAGGTTCTTGTAAACAGAGGCGTCCCAAACTTTGGGGTGGCTGTGTCTTTTTGATTTTAATTTCCCTAAGCTATAGGACCATAAGTGGCAGTGCCCTAGGCTCTGTTGCTTTGTTTTTTAGATGTTTCAGGAAACACCATACACTTCTCCCGAGTGTCTGTTGGCAATTTACATCCCGCCCATCAGCATAACAAGGCTCCCAGTTGTCCATGGCCTGTCCTGCCTTTCTGGATTTTACACTTTTTTCAGATGGCCCTTTTGACCGGGGGGAAGTGAGACTTCATTGTAGTGCAGATTTCCTTTGCAAGCTTGCTTGGTTGGCCAAAAAGGGCGTATGCGTTTTTTCCTGAATATATTCAGGAAAAAACGCATACGCCCTTTTTGGCCAAGTGCTTCATTGTGGACGTTCTGCCTCTTTTCCTATGCTTTCAATGCAATTCCAGTCTACCTCCTGAAATCGGTTTCCTGCAATTCTGCCCCGCTTTCAAGTCCTCTTGGCAGCCTTACTTCAGTACATTTTTGGACGATAGCTGTCATTTATAACTCTGCAGGTTTGTGAATTACAGTGTCCCTGAGCTCCTTTCTTCAACTCGCTTTCTTGTGACCTGGCCGCAACACCGCAGGATGGCTTCAGGCCCTAATCTGGTTCCGGCCCGGCATGATGAGCCTTTGGTTAATTCCTCTTCCTGGTGGGAAATGAGAGTTAAATTTGCCCGTCCAGACACCTCCAGCTAGCCCCTCATTGGTTCTCGCTATTCCTGTTCATCTTCTGCAGAAATTGCAAACTGGGCCAAACAGGAGGTTAAAGGGACTGACTCTCCATGTGGGGAGAGTGTTAGTAAAGCGTCTGGAATGTTGCACCCGAGTACCAGGGGAGGAAAACTGAGGCATATTTGAACACGTCTCCCGTTCACATGGTTGATCATACTCTAGGTTCCACATGCATGTTTTAGCTGAAGGAAGAATACCTTAAACCTGGGTAGTTGAAACCCGTGGAATGGGTACCATGCAATATGACTTCAAAGGGTCTTCATTTGCTCACCGAACCTCTCCAATCCTATCACTGCTGCGTTTTTGCCCCTGTACACATGCTTGATTCTCTTTCGGAGACATAGCAATCCATAGGTTTTAATATACTTACTAGTCAGGTACATTCTTAGGCGTTTAATATGGGGTGTTGAGTCCATTTCGTTGAGCAAGGAGTAGCTCTTGTCTATTCCATATTTGGCTTAAGGAACTTTATCTGTGCTCATTTCAATCTCTGGTTTTATGCAGCACCCCAACTCACCTTTACCCTTAAGCAAGAATAAGTTGGTTTTCTAAATTTGAGACCCTGTTCTGTTCTGTAATTCAGTTCCTGTGTAGCCAAGTTTCCATTCCGTGTATTACTGATATCTTATGATGTTTCATTTTCTGTGTGACTTATTTCAGTTAGAATCATCATACCTGAATCCACTCATTGTGCTGCTAAGGGCCTGATGACACAGATTTCATTGCTGAATGATATTGCTTTGTAAGTAAATACCACAACTTCTTTATCCATTTTTCACTTTCTGCGATGTTGAACTTGTACTGTAAATGAGGTTCTTGTAAACAGAGCCGTTCCAAACTTTGGGGTGGCTGTGTCTTTTTGATTTTAATTTCCCTAAGCTATAGGACCATAAGTGGAAGTGCCCTAGGTTCTGTTGCTTTGTTTTTTAGATGTTTCAGGAAACACCATACACTTCTCCCGAGTGGTTGTTGGCAATTTACATCCCGCCCATCAGCATAACAAGGCTCCCAGTTCTCCATGGCCTGTCCTGCCTTTCTGGATTTTACACTTTTTTCAGATGGCCCTTTTGACCGGGGGGGAAGTGAGACTTCATTTTAGTGCAGATTTCCTTTGCAAGCTTGCTTGGTTGGCCAAAAAGGGCGTATGCGTTTTTTCCTGAATATATTCAGGAAAAAACGCATACGCCCTTTTTGGCCAAGTGCATCATTGTGGACGTTCTGCCTCTTTTCCTATGCTTTCAATGCAATTCCAGTCTACCTCCTGAAATCGGTTTCCTGCAATTCTGCCCCGCTTTCAAGTCCTCTTGGCAGCCTTACTTCAGTCTATTTTTGGACGATAGCTGTCATTTATAACTCTGCAGGTTTGTGAATTACAGTGCCCCTGAGCTCCTTTCTTCAACTCGCTTTCTTGTGACCTGGCCGCAACACCGCAGGATGGCTTCAGGCCCTAATCTGGTTCCGGCCCGGCATGCTGAGCCTTTGGTTAATTCCTCTTCCTGGTGGGAAATGAGAGTTAAATTTGCCCGTCCAGACACCTCCAGCTAGCCTCTCATTGGTTCTCACTATTCCTGTTCATCTTCTGCAGAAATTGCAAACTGGGCCAAACAGGAGGTTAAAGGGACTGACTCTCCATGTGGGGAGAGTGTTAGTAAAGCGTCTCGAATGTTGCACCCGAGTACCAGGGGAAGAAAACTGAGGCATATTTGAACACGTCTCCCGTTCACATGGTTGATCATACTCTAGGTTCCACATGCATGTTTTAGCTGAAGGAAGAATACCTTAAACCTGGGTAGTTGAAACCCGTGGAATGGGTACCATGCAATATGACTTCAAAGGGTCTTCATTTGCTCACCGAACCTCTCCAATCCTATCACTGCTGCGTTTATGCCCCTGTACACATGCTTGATTCTCTTTCGGAGACATAGCAATCCATAGGTTTTAAGATACTTACTAGTCAGGTACATTCTTAGGCGTTTAATATGGGGTGTTGAGTCCATTTCGTTGAGCAAGGAGTAGCTCTTGTCTATTCCATATTTGGCTTAAGGAACTTTATCTGTGCTCCTTTCAATCTCTGGTTTTATGCAGCACCCCAACTCACCTTTACCCTTAAGCAAGAATAAGTTGGTTTTCTAAATTTGAGACCGTGTTGTGTTCTGTAATTCAGTTCCTGTGTAGCCAAGTTTCCATTCCGTGTATTACTGATATCTTATGATGTTTCTTTTTCTGTGTGACTTATTTCAGTTAGAATCATCATACCTGAATCCACTCATTGTGCTGCTAAGGGCCTGATGACACAGATTTCATTGCTGAGTGATATTGCTTTGTAAGTAAATACCACAACTTCTTTATCCATTTTTCACTTTCTGCGATGTTGAACTTGTACTGTAAACGAGGTTCTTGTAAACAGAGCCGTTCAAAACTTTGGGGTGGCTGTGTCTTTTTGATTTTAATTTCCCTAAGCTATAGGACCATAAGTGGCAGTGCCCTAGGCTCTGTTGCTTTGTTTTTTAGATGTTTCAGGAAACACCATACACTTCTCCCGAGTGGTTGTTGGCAATTTACATCCCGCCCATCAGCATAACAAGGCTCCCAGTTCTCCATGGCCTGTCCTGCCTTTCTGGATTTTACACTTTTTTCAGATGGCCCTTTTGACCGGGGGGAAGTGAGACTTCATTGTAGTGCAGATTTCCTTTGCAAGCTTGCTTGGTTGGCCAAAAAGGGCGTATGCGTTTTTTCCTGAATACATTCAGGAAAAAAACGCATACGCACTTTTTGGCCAAGTGCATCATTGTGGACGTTCTGCCTCTTTTCCTATGCTTTCAATGCAATTCCAGTCTACCTCCTGAAATCGGTTTCCTGCAATTCTGCCCCGCTTTCAAGTCCTCTTGGCAGCCTTACTTCAGTCTATTTTTGGACGATAGCTGTCATTTATAACTCTGCAGGTTTGTGAATTACAGTGTCCCTGAGCTCCTTTCTTCAACTCGCTTTCTTGTGACCTGGCCGCAACACCGCAGGATGGCTTCAGGCCCTAATCTGGTTCCGGTACGGCACGCTGAGCCTTTGGTTATTTCCTCTTCCTGGTGGGAAATGAGAGTTAAATTTGCCCGTCCAGACACCTCCAGCTAGCCTCTCATTGGTTCTCGCTATTCCTGTTCATCTTCCGCAGAAATTGCAAACTGGGCCAAACAGGAGGTTAAAGGCACTGACTCTCCAAGTGGGGAGAGTGTTAGTAAAGCATCTGGAATGTTGCACCCGAGTACCAGGGGAGGAAAACTGAGACATATTTGAACACGTCTCCCGTTCACATGGTTGATCATACTTGGGTTCCACATGCATGTTTTAGCTGAAGGAAGAATACCTTAAACCTGGAGAGTTGAGACCCGTGTAATGGGTACCAGGCAATATGACTTCAAAGGGTCTTCATTTGCTCACCGAACCTCTCCAATCCTATCACTGCTGCGTTTATGCCCCTGTACACATGCTTGATTCTCTTTTGGAGACATAGCAATCCATAGGTTTTACGATACTTACTAGTCACGTACATTCTTAGGCGTTTAATATGCGGTGTTGAGTCCATTTCGTTGAGCAAGGAGTAGCTCTTGTCTATTCCATATTTGACTTAAGGAACTTTATCTGTGCTCATTTCAATCTCTGGTTTTATGCAGCACCCCAACTCACCTTTCCCCTTAAGCAAGCATAAGTTGGTTTTCTAAATTTGAGAACCTGTTCTGTTCTGTAATTCAGTTCCTGTGTAGCCAAGTTTACATTCCGTGTATTACTGATATCTTATGATGTTTCTTTTTCTGTGTGACTTATTTCAGTTAGAATCATCATACCTGAATCCACTCATTGTGATGCTAAGGGACTGATGACATAGATTTCATTGCTGAGTGATATTGCTTTGTAAGTAAATACCACAACTTCTTTATCCATTTTTCACTTTCTGCGATGTTGAACTTGTACTGTAAACGAGGTTCTTGTAAACAGAGGTGTCCCAAACTTTGGGGTGGCTGTGTCTTTTTGATTTTAATTTCCCTAAGCTATAGGACCATAAGTGGCAGTGCCCTAGGCTCTGTTGCTTTGTTTTTTAGATGTTTCAGGAGATACCATACACTTCTCCCGAGTGGTTGTTGGCAATTTACATCCCGCCCATCAGCATAACAAGGCTCCCAGTTCTCCATGGCCTGTCCTGCCTTTCTGGATTTTACACATTTTTCAGATGGCCCTTTTGACTGGGGGGAAGTGAGACTTCATTGTAGTGCAGATTTCCTTTGCAAGCTTGCTTGGTTGGCCAAAAAGGGCGTATGCGTTTTTTCCTGAATATATTCAGGAAAAAACGCATACGCCCTTTTTGGCCAAGTGCATCATTGTGGACGTTCTGCCTCTTTTCCTATGCTTTCAATGCAATTCCAGTCTACCTCCTGAAATCGGTTTCCTGCAATTCTGCCCCGCTTTCAAGTCCTCTTGGCAGCCTTACTTCAGTCTATTTTTGGATGATACCTGTCATTTAAAACTCTGCAGGTTTGTGAATTACAGTGCCCCTGAGCTCCTTTCTTCAACTCGCTTTCTTGTGACCTGGCCGCAACACCGCAGGATGGCTTCAGGCCCTAATCTGGTTCCGGTACGGCACGCTGAGCCTTTGGTTATTTCCTCTTCCTGGTGGGAAATGAGAGTTAAATTTGCCCGTCCAGACACCTCCAGCTAGCCTCTCATTGGTTCTCGCTATTCCTGTTCATCTTCCGCAGAAATTGCAAACTGGGCCAAACAGGAGGTTAAAGGGACTGACTCTCCAAGTCGGGAGAGTGTTAGTAAAGCATCTGGAATGTTGCACCCGAGTACCAGGGGAGGAAAACTGAGACATATTTGAACACGTCTCCCGTTCACATGGTTGATCATACTTGGGTTCCACATGCATGTTTTAGCTGAAGGAAGAATACCTTAAACCTGGAGAGTTGAGACCCGTGTAATGGGTACCATGCAATATGAGTTCAAAGGGTCTTCATTTGCTCACCGAACCTCTCCAATCCTATCACTGCTGCGTTTATGCCCCTGTACACACGCTTGATTCTCTTTTGGAGACATAGCAATCCATAGGTTTATGATACTTACTAGTCAGGTACATTCTTAGGCGTTTAATATGGGGTGTTGAGTCCATTTCGTTGAGCAAGGAGTAGCTCTTGTCTATTCCATATTTGGCTTAAGGAACTTTATCTGTGCTCATTTCAATCTCTGGTTTTATGCAGCACCCCAACTCACCTTTCCCCTTAAGCAAGCATAAGTTGGTTTTCTAAATTTGAGACCCTGTTCTGTTTTGGAATGCAGTTCCTGTGTAGCCAAGTTTACATTTCGTGTATTAGTGATATCTTATGATGTTTCTTTTTCTGTGTGACTTATTTCAGTTAGAATCATCGTACCTGAATCCACTCATTATGCTGCTACGGGCCTGATGACATAGATTTCATTGCTGAGTGATACTGCATTGTACGTAAGTACCACATGTTCTTTATCCATTTTTCACTTTCTGTGATATTGAACTTGTACGGTAAACGAGGTTCTTGTAAACGGAGGCGTCCCAAACATTGGGGTGGCTGTGTCTTTTTGATTTAATTTCCCTAAGCTATAGGACCATAAGTGGAAGTGCCCTAGGCTCTGTTGCTTTGTTTTTTAGATGTTTCAGGAAACACCATACACTTCTCCTGAGTGTCTGTTGGCAATTTACATCCCGCCCATCAGCATAACATGGCTCTCAGTTCTCCATGGCCTGTCCTGCCTTTCTGGATTTTACACTTTTTTCAGATGGCCCTTTTGACCGGGGGGAAGTGAGACTTCATTGTAGTGCAGATTTCCTTTGCAAGCTTGCTTGGTTGGCCAAAAAGGGCGTATGCGTTTTTTCCTGAATATATTCAGGACAAAACGCATACGCACTTTTTGGCCAAGTGCATCATTGTGGACGTTCTGCCTCTTTTCCTATGCTTTCAATGCAATTCCAGTCTACCTCCTGAAATCGGTTTCCTGCAATTCTGCCCCGCTTTCAAGTCCTCCTGGCAGCCTTACTTCAGTCTATTTTTGGACGATAGCTGTCATTTATAACTCTGCAGGTTTGTGAATTACAGTGCCCCTGAGCTCCTTTCTTCAACTCGCTTTCTTGTGACCTGGCCGCAACACCGCAGGATGGCTTCAGGCCCTAATCTGGTTCCGGTACCGCACGCTGAGCCTTTGGTTATTTCCTCTTCCTGGTGGGAAATGAGAGTTAAATTTGCCCGTCCAGACACCTCCAGCTAGTCTCTCATTGGTTCTCGCTATTCCTGTTCATCTTCCGCAGAAATTGCAAACTGGGCCAAACAGGAGGTTAAAGGGACTGACTCTCCAAGTGGGGAGAGTGTTAGTAAAGCGTCTGGAATGTTGCACCCGAGTACCAGGGTACGAAAACTGAGACATATTTGAACATTTCTCCCGAGCACATGGTTGATCATACTCTAGGTTCCACATGCATGTTTTAGCTGAAGGAAGAATACCTTAAACCTGGGTAGTTGAAACCCGTGGAATGGGTACCATGCAATATGACTTCAAAGGGTCTTCATTTGCTCACGAACCTCTCCAATCCTATCACTGCTGCGTTTATGCCCCTGTACACATGCTTGATTCTCTTTCGGAGACATAGCAATCCATAGGTTTTAAGATACTTACTAGTCAGGTACATTCTTAGGCGTTTAATATGCGGTGTTGAGTCCATTTCGTTGAGCAAGGAGTAGCTCTTGTCTATTCCATATTTGGCTTAAGGAACTTTATCTGTGCTCATTTCAATCTCTGGTTTTATGCAGCACCCCAACTCACCTTTCCCCTTAAGCAAGCATAAGTTGGTTTTCTAAATTTGAGACCCTGTTCTGTTCTATAATTCAGTTCCTGTGTAGCCAAGTTTCCATTCCGTGTATTACTGATATCTTATGATGTTTCTTTTTCTGTGTGACTTATTTCAGTTAGAATCATCATACCTGAATCCACTCATTCTGCTGCTAAGTGCCTGATGACACAGATTTCATTGCTGAGTGATATTGCTTTGTAAGTAAATACCACAACTTCTTTATCCATTTTTCACTTTCTGCGATGTTGAACTTGTACTGTAAACGAGGTTCTTGTAAACAGAGCCGTTCCAAACTTTGGGGTGGCTGTGTCTTTTTGATTTTAATTTCCCTAAGCTATAGGACCATAAGTGGCAGTGCCCTAGGCTCTGTTGCTTTGTTTTTTAGATGTTTCAGGAAACACCATACACTTCTCCCGAGTGGTTGTTGGCAATTTACATCCCGCCCATCAGCATAACAAGGCTCCCAGTTCTCCATGGCCTGTCCTGCCTTTCTGGATTTTACACTTTTTTCAGATGGCCCTTTTGACCGGGGGGAAGTGAGACTTCATTGTAGTGCAGATTTCCTTTGCAAGCTTGCTTGGTTGGCCAAAAAGGGCGTATGCGTTTTTTCCTGAATATATTCAGGAAAAAACGCATACGCCCTTTTTGGCCAAGTGCATCATTGTGGACCTTCTGCCTCTTTTCCTATGCTTTCAATGCAATTCCAGTCTACCTCCTGAAATCGGTTTCCTGCAATTCTGCCCCGCTTTCAAGTCCTCTTGGCAGCCTTACTTCAGTCTATTTTTGGACGATAGCTGTCATTTATAACTCTGCAGGTTTGTGAATTACAGTGCCCCTGAGCTCCTTTCTTCAACTCGCTTTCCTGTGACCTGGCCGCAACACCGCAGGATGGCTTCAGGCCCTAATCTGGTTCCGGCACGGCACGCTGAGCCTTTGGTTATTTCCTCTTCCCGGTGGGAAATGAGAGTTAAATTTGCCCGTCCAGACACCTCCAGCTAGTCTCTCATTGGTTCTCGCTATTCCTGTTCATCTTCCGCAGAAATTGCAAACTGGGCCAAACAGGAGGTTAAAGGCGCTGACTCTCCAAGTGGGGAGAGTGTTAGTAAAGCGTCTGGAATGTTGCACCCGAGTACCAGGGGAGGAAAACTGAGACATATTTGAACACGTCTCCCGTTCACATGGTTGATCATACTTGGGTTCCACATGCATGTTTTAGCTGAAGGAAGAATACCTTAAATCTGGAGAGTTAAGACCCGTTTAATGGGAACCATGCAATATGACTTCAGAGGGTCTTCATTTGCTCACCGAACCTCTCCAATCCTATCACTGCTGCGTTTATGCCCCTGTACACATGCTTGATTCTCTTTCGGAGACATAGCAATCCCTAGGTTTTAAGATACTTACTAGTCAGGTACATTCTTAGGCGTTTAATATGCGGTGTTGAGTCCATTTCATTGAGCAAGGAGTAGCTCTTGTCTATTCCATATTTGACTTAAGGAACTTTATCTGTGCTCATTTCAATCTCTGGTTTTATGCAGCACCCCAACTCACCTTTCCCCTTAAGCAAGCATAAGTTGGTTTTCTAAATTTGAGACCCTGTTCTGTTCTGTAATTCAGTTCCTGTGTAGCCAAGTTTACATTCCGTGTATTACTGATATCTTATGATGTTTCTTTTTCTGTGTGACTTACTTCAGTTAAAATCATCATACCTGAATCCACTCATTGTGCTGCTAAGGGCCTGATGACACAGATTTCATTGCTGAGTGATATTGCTTTGTAAGTAAATACCACAACTTCTTTATCCATTTTTTACTTTCTGCGATGTTGAACTTGTACTGTAAACGAGGTTCTTGTAAACAGAGCCGTTCCAAACTTTGGGGTGGCTGTGTCTTTTTGATTTTAATTTCCCTAAGCTATAGGACCATAAGTGGCAGTGCCCTAGGCTCTGTTGCTTTGTTTTTTAGATGTTTCAGGAAACACCATACACTTCTCCCCAGTGGTTGTTGGCAATTTACATCCCGCCCATCAGCATAACAAGGCTCCCAGTTCCCCATGGACTGTCCTGCCTTTCTGGATTTTACACTTTTCTCAGATGGCCCTTTTGACCGGGGGGAAGTGAGACTTCATTGTAGTGCAGATTTCCTTTGCAAGCTTGCTTGGTTGGCCAAAAAGGGCGTATGCGTCTTTTCCTGAATATATTCAGGAAAAGACGCATACGCCCTTTTTGGCCAAGTGCATCATTGTGGACGTTCTGCCTCTTTTCCTATGCTTTCAATGCAATTCCAGTCTACTACCTGAAATTGGTTTCCTGCAATTCTGCCCCGCTTTCAAGTCCTCTTGGCAGCCTTAGTTCAGTCTATTTTTGGACGATAGCTGTCATTTATAACTCTGCAGGTTTGTGAATTACAGTGCCCCTGAGCTCCTTTCTTCAACTCGCTTTCTTGTGACCTGGCCGCAACACCGCAGGATGGCTTCAGGCCCTAATCTGGTTCCGGTATGGCACGCTGAGCCTTTGGTTATTTCCTCTTCCTGGTGGGAAATGAGAGTTAAATTTGCCCATCCAGACACCTCCAGCTAGCCTCTCATTGGTTCTCGCTATTCCTGTTCATCTTCCACAGAAATTGCAAACTGGGCCAAACAGGAGGTTAAAGGCGCTGACTCTCCAAGTGGGGAGAGTGTTAGTAAAGCGTCTCGAATGTTGCACCCGAGTACCAGGGGAAGAAAACTGAGGCATATTTGAACACGTCTCCCGTTCACATGGTTGATCATACTCTAGGTTCCACATGCATGTTTTAGCTGAAGGAAGAATACCTTAAACCTGGGTAGTTGAAACCCGTGGAATGGGTACCATGCAATATGACTTCAAAGGGTCTTCATTTGCTCACCGAACCTCTCCAATCCTATCACTGCTGCGTTTATGCCCCTGTACACATGCTTGATTCTCTTTCGGAGACATAGCAATCCATAGGTTTTAAGATACTTACTAGTCAGGTACATTCTTAGGCGTTTAATATGGGGTGTTGAGTCCATTTCGTTGAGCAAGGAGTAGCTCTTGTCTATTCCATATTTGGCTTAAGGAACTTTATCTGTGCTCATTTCAATCTCTGGTTTTATGCAGCACCCCAACTCACCTTTACCCTTAAGCAAGAATAAGTTGGTTTTCTAAATTTGAGACCCTGTTGTGTTCAGTAATTCAGTTCCTGTGTAGCCAAGTTTCCATTCCGTGTATTACTGATATCTTATGATGTTTCTTTTTCTGTGTGACTTATTTCAGTTAGAATCATCGTACCTGAATCCACTCATTATGCTGCTACGGGCCTGATGACATAGATTTCATTGCTGAGTGATACTGCATTGTACGTAAGTACCACATGTTCTTTATCCATTTTTCACTTTCTGTGATATTGAACTTGTACGGTAAACGAGGTTCTTGTAAACGGAGGCATCCCAAACTTTGGGGTGGCTGTGTCTTTTTGATTTAATTTCCCTAAGCTATAGGACCATAAGTGGAAGTGCCCTAGGCTCTGTTGCTTTGTTTTTTAGATGTTTCAGGAAACACCATACACTTCTCCTGAGTGTCTGTTGGCAATTTACATCCCGCCCATCAGCATAACATGGCTCCCAGTTCTCCATGGCCTGTCCTGCCTTTCTGGATTTTACACTTTTTTCAGATGGCCCTTTTGACCGGGGGGAAGTGAGACTTCATTGTAGTGCAGATTTCCTTTGCAAGCTTGCTTGGTTGGCCAAAAAGGGCGTATGCGTTTTTTCCTGAATATATTCAGGACAAAACGCATACGCACTTTTTGGCCAAGTGCATCATTGTGGACGTTCTGCCTCTTTTCCTATGCTTTCAATGCAATTCCAGTCTACCTCCTGAAATCGGTTTCCTGCAATTCTGCCCCGCTTTCAAGTCCTCCTGGCAGCCTTACTTCAGTCTATTTTTGGACGATAGCTGTCATTTATAACTCTGCAGGTTTGTGAATTACAGTGCCCCTGAGCTCCTTTCTTCAACTCGCTTTCTTGTGACCTGGCCAAAACACCGCAGGATGGCTTCAGGCCCTAATCTGGTTCCGGTACCGCACGCTGAGCCTTTGGTTATTTCCTCTTCCTGGTGGGAAATGAGAGTTAAATTTGCCCGTCCAGACACCTCCAGCTAGTCTCTCATTGGTTCTCGCTATTCCTGTTCATCTTCCGCAGAAATTGCAAACTGGGCCAAACAGGAGGTTAAAGGGACTGACTCTCCAAGTGGGGAGAGTGTTAGTAAAGCGTCTGGAATGTTACACCCGAGTACCAGGGTACGAAAACTGAGACATATTTGAACATGTCTCCCGAGCACATGGTTGATCATACTCTAGGTTCCACATGCATGTTTTAGCTGAAGGAAGAATACCTTAAACCTGGGTAGTTGAAACCCGTGGAATGGGTACCATGCAATATGACTTCAAAGGGTCTTCATTTGCTCACGAACCTCTCCAATCCTATCACTGCTGCGTTTATGCCCCTGTACACATGCTTGATTCTCTTTCGGAGACATAGCAATCCATAGGTTTTAAGATACTTACTAGTCAGGTACATTCTTAGGCGTTTAATATGCGGTGTTGAGTCCATTTCGTTGAGCAAGGAGTAGCTCTTGTCTATTCCATATTTGGCTTAAGGAACTTTATCTGTGCTCATTTCAATCTCTGGTTTTATGCAGCACCCCAACTCACCTTTACCCTTAAGCAAGCATAAGTTGTTTTTCTAAATTTGTGACCCAGTGCTGTTCTGTAATTCAGTTCCTGTGTAGCCAAGTTTCCATTCCGTGTATTACTGATATCTTATGATGTTTCTTTTTCTGTGTGACTTATTTCAGTTAGAATCATCGTACCTGAATCCACTCATTGTGCTGCTAAGGGCCTGATGACATAGATTTCATTGCTGAGTGATATTGCTTTGTAAGTGAATACCACAACTTCTTTATCCATTTTTCACTTTCTGCGATGTTGAACTTGTACTGTAAACGAGGTTCTTGTAAACAGAGCCCTTCCAAACTTTGGGGTGGCTGTGTCTTTTTGATTTTAATTTCCCTAAGCTATAGGACCATAAGTGGAAGTGCCCTAGGTTCTGTTGCTTTGTTTTTTAGATGTTTCAGGAAACACCATACACTTCTCCCGAGTGGTTGTTGGCAATTTACATCCCGCCCATCAGCATAACAAGGCTCCCAGTTCTCCATGGCCTGTCCTGCCTTTCTGGATTTTACACTTTTTTCAGATGGCCCTTTTGACCGGGGGGAAGTGAGACTTCATTGTAGTGCAGATTTCCTTTGCAAGCTTGCTTGGTTGGCCAAAAAGGGCGTATGCGTTTTTTCCTGAATATATTCAGGAAAAAACGCATACGCCCTTTTTGGCCAAGTGCATCATTGTGGACGTTCTGCCTCTTTTCCTATGTTTTCAATGCAATTCCAGTCTACCTCCTGAAATCGGTTTCCTGCAATTCTGCCCCGCTTTCCAGTCCTCTTGGCAGACTTACTGCAGTCTATTTTTGGACGATAGCTGTCATTTATAACTCTGCAGGTTTGTGAATTACAGTGCCCCTGAGCTCCTTTCTTCAACTCGGTTTCCTGTGACCTGGCCGCAACACCGCAGGATGGCTTCAGGCCCTAATCTGGTTCCGGCACGGCACGCTGAGCCTTTGGTTATTTCCTCTTCCCGGTGGGAAATGAGAGTTAAATTTGCCCGTCCAGACACCTCCAGCTAGTCTCTCATTGGTTCTCGCTATTCCTGTTCATCTTCCGCAGAAATTGCAAACTGGGCCAAACAGGAGGTTAAAGGCGCTGACTCTCCAAGTGGGGAGAGTGTTAGTAAAGCGTCTGGAATGTTGCACCCGAGTACCAGGGGAGGAAAACTGAGACATATTTGAACACGTCTCCCGTTCACATGGTTGATCATACTTGGGTTCCACATGCATGTTTTAGCTGAAGGAAGAATACCTTAAACCTGGAGAGTTAAGACCCGTTTAATGGGAACCATGCAATATGACTTCAAAGGGTCTTCATTTGCTCACCGAACCTCTCCAATCCTATCACTGCTGCGTTTATGCCCCTGTACACATGCTTGATTCTCTTTCGGAGACATAGCAATCCATAGGTTTTAAATACTTACTAGTCAGGTACATTCTTAGGCGTTTAATATGGGGTGTTGAGTCCATTTCGTTGAGCAAGGAGTAGCTCTTGTCTATTCCATATTTGGCTTAAGGAACTTTATCTGTGCTCATTTCAATCTCTGGTTTTATGCAGCACCCCAACTCACCTTTCCCCTTAAGCAAGCATAAGTTGGTTTTCTAAATTTGAGACCCTGTTCTGTTTTGGAATGCAGTTCCTGTGTAGCCAAGTTTACATTCCGTGTATTAGTGATATCTTATGATGTTTCTTTTTCTGTGTGACTTATTTCAGTTAGAATCATCGTACCTGAATCCACTCATTATGCTGCTACGGGCCTGATGACATAGATTTCATTGCTGAGTGATACTGCATTGTACGTAAGTACCACAAGTTCTTTATCCATTTTTCACTTTCTGTGATATTGAACTTGTATGGTAAACGAGGTTCTTGTAAACGGAGGCGTCCCAAACTTTGGGGTGGCTGTGTCTTTTTGATTTTAATTTCCCTAAGCTATAGGACCATAAGTGGCAGTGCCCTAGGCTCTGTTGCTTTGTTTTTTAGATGTTTCAGGAAACACCATACACTTCTCCCGAGTGGTTGTTGGCAATTTACATCCTGCCCATCAGCATAACAAGGCTCCCAGTTCCCCATGGCCTGTCCTGCCTTTCTGGATTTTACACTTTTTTCAGATGGCCCTTTTGACCGGGGGGAAGTGAGACTTCATTGTAGTGCAGATTTCCTTTGCAAGCTTGCTTGGTTGGCCAAAAAGGGCGTATGCGTGTTTTCCTGAATATATTCAGGAAAAAACGCATACGCCCTTTTTGGCCAAGTGCATCATTGTGGACGTTCTGCCTCTTTTCCTATGCTTTCAATGCAATTCCAGTCTACTTCCTGAAATTGGTTTCCTGCAATTCTGCCCCGCTTTCAAGTCCTCTTGGCAGCCTTAGTTCAGTCTATTTTTGGACGATAGCTGTCATTTATAACTCTGCAGGTTTGTGAATTACAGTGCCCCTGAGCTCCTTTCTTCAACTCGCTTTCTTGTGACCTGGCCTCAACACCGCAGGATGGCTTCAGGCCCTAATCTGGTTCCGGTATGGCACGCTGAGCCTTTGGTTATTTCCTCTTCCTGTTGGGAAATGAGAGTTAAATTTGCCCGTCCAGACACCTCCAGCTAGCCTCTCATTGGTTCTCGCTATTCCTGTTCATCTTCCGCAGAAATTGCAAACTGGGCCAAACAGGAGGTTAAAGGCGCTGACTCTCCAAGTGGGGAGAGTGTTAGTAAAGCGTCTGGAATGTTGCACCCGAGTACCAGGGGAGGAAAACTGAGACATATTTGAACACGTCTCCCGTTCACATGGTTGATCATACTTGGGTTCCACATGCATGTTTTAGCTGAAGGAAGAATACCTTAAACCTGGAGAGTTGAGACCCGTGTAATGGGTACCATGCAATATGACTTCAAAGGGTCTTCATTTGCTCACCGAACCTCTCCAATCCTATCACTGCTGCGTTTATGCCCCTGTACACATGCTTGATTCTCTTTTGGAGACATAGCAATCCATAGGTTTTACGATACTTACTAGTCAGGTACATTCTTAGGCGTTTAATATGCGGTGTTGAGTCCATTTCGTTGAGCAAGGAGTAGCTCTTGTCTATTCCATATTTGACTTAAGGAACTTTATCTGTGCTCATTTCAATCTCTGGTTTTATGCAGCACCCCAACTCACCTTTACCCTTAAGCAAGCATAAGTTGGTTTTCTAAATTTGAGACCCTGTTCTGTTCTGTAATTCAGTTCCTGTGTAGCCAAGTTTACATTCTGTGTATTACTGATATCTTATGATGTTTCTTTTTCTGTGTGACTTACTTCAGTTAGAATCATCATACCTGAATCCACTCATTGTGATGCTAAGGGCCTGATGACATAGATTTCATTGCTGAGTGATATTGCTTTGTAAGTAAATACCACAACTTCTTTATCCATTTTTCACTTTCTGCGATGTTGAACTTGTACTGTAAACGAGGTTCTTGTAAACAGAGGCGTCCCAAACTTTGGGGTGGCTGTGTCTTTTTGATTTTAATTTCCCTAAGCTATAGGACCATAAGTGGCAGTGCCCTAGGCTCTGTTGCTTTGTTTTTTAGATGTTTCAGGAAACAGCATACACTTCTCCCGAGTGTCTGTTGGCAATTTACATCCCGCCCATCAGCATAACAAGGCTCCCAGTTCTCCATGGCCTGTCCTGCCTTTCTGGATTTTACACTTTTTTCAGATGGCCCTTTTGACCGGGGGGAAGTGAGACTTCATTGTAGTGCAGATTTCCTTTGCAAGCTTGCTTGGTTGGCCAAAAAGGGCGTATGCGTGTTTTCCTGAATATATTCAGGAAAAAACGCATACGCCCTTTTTGGCCAAGTGCATCATTGTGGACGTTCTGCCTCTTTTCCTATGCTTTCAATGCAGTTCCAGTCTACCTCCTGAAATCGGTTTCCTGCAATTCTGCCCCGCTTTCAAGTCCTCTTGGCAGCCTTACTTCAGTCTATTTTTGGACGATAGCTGTCATTTATAACTCTGCAGGTTTGTGAATTACAGTGCCCCTGAACTCCTTTCTTCAACTCGCTTTCTTGTGACCTCGCCGCAACACCGCAGGATGGCTTCAGGCCCTAATCTGGTTCCGGCACGGCACGCTGAGCCTTTGGTTATTTCCTCTTCCTGGTGGGAAATGAGAGTTAAATTTGCCCGTCCAGACACCTCCAGCTAGCCTCTCAATGGTTCTCGCTATTCCTGTTCATCTTCCGCAGAAATTGCAAACTAGGCCAAACAGGAGGTTAAAGGGACTGACTCTCCATGTGGGGAGAGTGTTAGTAAAGCGTCTGGAATGTTGCACCCGAGTACCACGGGAGGAAAACTGAGACATATTTGAACACGTCTCCCGATCACATGGTTGATCATACTCTAGGTTCCACATGCATGTTTTAGCTGAAGGAAGAATACCTTAAACCTGGGTAGTTGAAACCCGTGGAATGGGTACCATGCAATATGACTTCAAAGGGTCTTCATTTGCTCACCGAACCTCTCCAATCCTATCACTGCTGCGTTTATGCCCCTGTACACATGCTTGATTCTCTTTCGGAGACATAGCAATCCATAGGTTTTAAGATACTTACTAGTCAGGTACATTCTTAGGCGTTTAATATGCGGTGTTGAGTCCATTTCGTTGAGCAAGGAGTAGCTCTTGTCTATTCCATATTTGACTTAAGGAACTTTATCTGTGCTCATTTCAATCTCTGGTTTTATGCAGCACCCCAACTCACCTTTACCCTTAAGCAAGCATAAGTTGGTTTTCTAAATTTGAGACCCTGTTCTGTTCTGTAATTCAGTTCCTATGTAGCCAAGTTTACATTCCATGTATTACTGATATCTTATGATGTTTCTTTTTCTGTGTGACTTATTTCAGTTAGAATCATCATACCTGAATCCACTCATTGTGCTGCTAAGGGCCTGATGACACAGATTTCATTGCTGAGTGATATTGCTTTGTAAGTAAATACCACAACTTCTTTATCCATTTTTCACTTTCTGCGATGTTGAACTTGTACTGTAAACGAGGTTCTTGTAAACAGAGCCATTCCAAACTTTGGGGTGGCTGTGTCTTTTTGATTTTAATTTCCCTAAGCTATAGGACCATAAGTGGAAGTGCCCTAGGTTCTGTTGCTTTGTTTTTTAGATGTTTCAGGAAACACCATACACTTCTCCCGAGTGGTTGTTGGCAATTTACATCCCGCCCATCAGCATAACAAGGCTCCCAGTTCTCCATGGCCTGTCCTGCCTTTCTGAATTTTACACTTTTTTCAGATGGCCCTTTTGACCGGGTGGAAGTGAGACTTCATTGTAGTGCAGATTTCCTTTGCAAGCTTGCTTGGTTGGCCAAAAAGGGCGTATGCGTTTTTTCCTGAATATATTCAGGAAAAAACGCATACGCCCTTTTTGGCCAAGTGCATCATTGTGGACGTTCTGCCTCTTTTCCTATGCTTTCAATGCAATTCCAGTCTACCTCCTGAAATCGGTTTCCTGCAATTCTGCCCCTCTTTCCAGTCCTCTTGGCAGACTTACTTCAGTCTATTTTTGGACGATAGCTGTCATTTATAACTCTGCAGGTTTGTGAATTACAGTGCCCCTGAGCTCCTTTCTTCAACTCGCTTTCTTTTGAGCTGGCCGCAACACCGCAGGATGGCTTCAGGCCCTAATCTGGTTCCGGTACGGCACGCTGCGCCTTTGGTTATTTCCTCTTCCTGGTGGGAAATGAGAGTTAAATTTGCCCGTCCAGATACCTCCAGCTAGCCTCTCATTGGTTCTCGCTATTCCTGTTCATCTTCCGCAGAAATTGCAAACTGGGCCAAACAGGAGGTTAAAGGCGCTGACTCTCCAAGTGGGGAGAGTGTTAGTAAAGCGTCTGGAATGTTACACCCGAGTACCAGGGGAGGAAAACTGAGACATATTTGAACACGTCTCCCGTTCACATGGTTGATCATACTTGGGTTCCACATGCATGTTTTAGCTGAAGGAAGAATACCTTAAACCTGGAGAGTTGAGACCCGTGTAATGGGTACCATGCAATATGACTTCAAAGGGTCTTCATTTACTCACCGAACCTCTCCAATCCTATCACTGCTGCGTTTATGCCCCTGTACACATGCTTGATTCTCTTTCGGAGACATAGCAATCCATAGGTTTTAAGATACTTACTAGTCAGGTACATTCTTAGGCGTTTAATATGCGGTGTTGAGTCCATTTCGTTGAGCAAGGAGTAGCTCTTGTCTGTTCCATATTTGGCTTAAGGAACTTTATCTGTGCTCATTTCAATCTCTGGTTTTATGCAGCACCCCAACTCACCTTTACCCTTAAGCAAGCATAAGTTGGTTTTCTAAATTTGAGACCCTGTTCTGTTCTGTAATTCAGTTCCTGTGTAGCCAAGTTTACATTCCGTGTATTACTGATATCTTATGATGTTTCTTTTTCTGTGTGACTTATTTCAGTTAGAATCATCATACCTGAATCCACTCATTGTGATGCTAAGGGCCTGATGACATAGATGTCATTGCTGAGTGATATTGCTTTGTAAGTAACTACCACAACTTCTTTATCCATTTTCCACTTTCCGCGATGTTGAACTTGTACTGTAAATGAGGTTCTTGTAAACAGAGGCGTCCCAAACTTTGGGGTGGCTGTGTCTTTTTGATTTTAATTTCCCTAAGCTATAGGACCATAAGTGGCAGTGCCCTAGGCTCTGTTGCTTTGTTTTTTAGATGTTTCAGGAAACACCATACACTTCTCCCGAGTGTCTGTTGACAATTTACATCCCGCCCATCAGCATAACAAGGCTCCCAGTTCTCCATGGCCTGTCCTGCCTTTCTGAATTTTACACTTTTTTCAGATGGCCCTTTTGACCGGGTGGAAGTGAGACTTCATTGTAGTGCAGATTTCCTTTGCAAGCTTGCTTGGTTGGCCAAAAAGGGCGTATGCGTTTTTTCCTGAATATATTCAGGAAAAAACGCATACGCCCTTTTTGGCCAAGTGCATCATTGTGGACGTTCTGCCTCTTTTCCTATGCTTTCAATGCAATTCCAGTCTACCTCCTGAAATCGGTTTCCTGCAATTCTGCCCCGCTTTCAAGTCCTCTTGGCAGCCTTACTTCAGTCTATTTTTGGACGATAGCTGTCATTTATAAGTCTGCAGGTTTGTGAATTACAGTGCCCCTGAGCTCCTTTCTTCAACTCGCTTTCTTGTGACCTGGCCGCAACACCGCAGGATGGCTTCAGGCCCTAATGTGGTTCCGGCCCGGCATGCTGAGCCTTTGGTTAATTCCTCTTCCTGGTGGGAAATGAGAGTTAAATTTGCCCGTCCAGACACCTCCAGCTAGCCTCTCATTGGTTCTCGCTATTCCTGTTCATCTTCCGCAGAAATTGCAAACTGGGCCAAACAGGAGGTTAAAGGGACTGACTCTCCAAGTGGGGAGAGTGTTAGTAAAGCGTCTGGAATGTTGCACCCGAGTACCAGGGGAGGAAAACTGAGACATATTTGAACACGTCTCCCGTTCACATGGTTGATCATACTCTAGGTTCCACATGCATGTTTTAGCTGAAGGAAGAATAACTTAAACCTGGAGAGTTGAGACCCGTGTAATGGGTACCATGCAATATGACTTCAAAGGGTCTTCATTTGCTCACCGAACCTCTCCAATCGTATCACTGCTGCGTTTATGCCCCTGTACACACGCTTGATTCTCTTTTGGGACATAGCAATCCATAGGTTTTAAGATACTTACTAGTCAGGTACATTCTTAGGCGTTTAATATGCGGTGTTGAGTCCATTTCGTTGAGCAAGGAGTAGCTCTTGTCTATTCCATATTTGGCTTAAGGAACTTTATCTGTGCTCATTTCAATCTCTGGTTTTATGCAGCACCCCAACTCACCTTTCCCCTTAAGCAAGCATAAGTTGGTTTTCTAAATTTGAGACCCTGTTCTGTTTTGGAATGCAGTTCCTGTGTAGCCAAGTTTACATTCCGTGTATTAGTGATATCTTATGATGTTTCTTTTTCTGTGTGACTTATTTCAGTTAGAATCATCGTACCTGAATCCACTCATTATGCTGCTATGGGCCTGATGACATAGATTTCATTGCTGAGTGATACTGCATTGTACGTAAGTACCACAAGTTCTTTATCCATTTTTCACTTTCTGTGATATTGAACTTGTACGGTAAACGGTTTTCTTGTAAACGGAGGCGTCCCAAACTTTGGGGTGGCTGTGTCTTTTTGATTTTAATTTCCCTAAGCTATAGGACCATAAGTGGAAGTGCCCTAGGCTCTGTTGCTTTGTTTTTTAGATGTTTGAGGAAACACCATACACTTCTCCTGAGTGTCTGTTGGCAATTTACATCCCTCCCATCAGCATAACAAGGCTCCCAGTTCTCAATGGCCTGTTGCCTTTCTGGATTTTACACTTTTATCAGATGGCCCTTTTGACCGGGGGGAAGTGAGACTTCATTGTAGTGCAGATTTCCTTTGCAAGCTTGCTTGGTTGGGCAAAAAGGGCGTATGCGTTTTTTCCTGAATATATTCAGGAAAAAACGCATACGCCCTTTTTGGCCAAGTGCATCATTGTGGACGTTCTGCCTCTTTTCCTATGCTTTCAATGCAATTCCTGTCTACCTCCTGAAATCGGTTTCCTGCAATTCTGCCCCGCTTTCGAGTCCTCTTGGCAGCCTTACTTCAGTCTACTTTTGGACGATAGCTCTCATTTATAACTCTGCAGGTTTGTGAATTACCGTGCCCCTGAGCTCCTTTCTTCAACTCGCTTTCTTGTGACCTGGCTGCAGCACCGCAGGATGGCTTCAGGCCCTAATCTGGTTCTGGCACGGCACGCTGAGCCTTTGGTTATTTCCTCTTCCTGGTGGGAAATGAGAGTTAAATTTGCCCGTCCAGACACCTCCAGCTAGCCTCTCATTGGTTCTCGCTATTCCTGTTCGTCTTCCGCAGAAATTGCAAACTGGGCCAAACAGGAGGTTAAAGGCGCTGACTCTCCAAGTGGGGAGAGTGTTAGTAAAGCGTCTGGAATGTTGCACCCGAGTACCAGGGTAGGAAAACTGAGACATATTTGAACACGTCTCCCAATCAAATGGTTGATCATACTCTAGGTTCCACATGCATGTTTTATCTGAAGGAAGAATACCTTAAACCTGGGTAGTTGAAACCCTTGGAATGGGTACCATGCAATATGACTTCAAAGGGTCTTCATTTGCTCACCGAACCTCTCCAATCCTATCACTGCTGCGTTTATGCCCCTGTACACATGCTTGATTCTCTTTCGGAGACATAGCAATCCATAGGTTTTAAGATACTTACTAGTCAGGTACATTCTTAGGCGTTTAATATGCGGTGTTGAGTCCATTTCGTTGAGCAAGGAGTAGCTCTTGTCTATTCCATATTTGGCTTAAGGAACTTTATCTGTGCTCATTTCAATCTCTGGTTTTATGCAGCACCCCAACTCACCTTTACCCTTAAGCAAGCATAAGTTGGTTTTCTAAATTTGAGACCCTGTTCTGTTCTGTAATTCAGTTCCTGTGTAGCCAAGTTTCCATTCCGTGTATTACTGATATCTTATGATGTTTCTTTTTCTGTGTGACTTATTTCAGTTAGAATCATCATACCTGAATCCACTCATTGTGCTGCTAAGGGCCTGATGACATAGATTTCATTGCTGAGTGATATTGCTTTGTAAGTGAATACCACAACTTCTTTATCCATTTTTCACTTTCTGCGATGTTGAACTTGTACTGTAAACGAGGTTCTTGTAAACAGAGCCATTCCAAACTTTGGGGTGGCTGTGTCTTTTTGATTTTAATTTCCCTAAGCTATAGGACCATAAGTGGAAGTGCCCTAGGCTCTGTTGCTTTGTTTTTTAGATGTTTCAGGAAACACCATACACTTCTCCCAAGTGTCTCTTGGCAATTTACATCCCGCCCATCAGCATAACAAGGCTCCCAGTTCTCAATGGCCTTTTGCCTTTCTGGATTTTACACTTTTTTCAGATGGCCCTTTTGACCGGGGGGAAGTGAGACTTCATTGTAGTGCAGATTTCCTTTGCAAGCTTGCTTGGTTGGCCAAAAAGGGCGTATGCGTTTTTTCCTGAATATATTCAGGAAAAAACGCATACGCCCTTTTTGGCCAAGTGCATCATTGTGGACGTTCAGCCTCTTTTCCTATGCTTTCAATGCAATTCCAGTCTACCTCCTGAAATCGGTTTCCTGCAATTCTGCCCCGCTTTCAAGTCCTCTTGGCAGCCTTACTTCAGTCTATTTTTGGACGATAGCTCTCATTTATAACTCTGCAGGTTTGTGAATTACAGTGCCCCTGAGCTCCTTTCTTCAACTCGCTTTCTTGTGACCTGGCCGCAACACCGCAGGATGGCTTCAGGCCCTAATCTGGTTCCGGCCCGGCATGCTGAGCCTTTGGTTAATTCCTCTTCCTGGTGGGAAATGAGAGTTAAATTTGCCCGTCCAGACACCTCCAGCTACCCTCTCATTGGTTCTCGCTATTCCTGTTCATCTTCCGCAGAAATTGCAAACTGGGCCAAACAGGAGGTTAAAGGGACTGACTCTCCAAGTGGGGAGAGTGTTAGTAAAGCGTCTGGAATGTTGCACCCGAGTACCAGGGGAGGAAAACTGAGACATATTTGAACACGTCTCCCGTTCACATGGTTGATCATACTCTGGGTTCCACATGCATGTTTTAGCTGAAGGAAGAATAACTTAAACCTGGAGAGTTGAGACCCGTGTAATGGGTACCATGCAATATGACTTCAAAGGGTCTTCATTTGCTCACCGAACCTCTCCAATCCTATCACTGCTGCGTTTATGCCCCTGTACACACGCTTGATTCTCTTTCGGAGACATAGCAATCCATAGGTTTTAAGATACTTACTAGTCAGGTACATTCTTAGGCGTTTAATATGCGGTGTTGAGTCCATTTCGTTGAGCAAGGAGTAGCTCTTGTCTATTCCATATTTGACTTAAGGAACTTTATCTGTGCTCATTTCAATCTCTGGTTTTATGCAGCACCCCAACTCACGTTTCCCCTTAAGCAAGCATAAGTTGGTTTTCTAAATTTGAGACCCTGTTCTGTTTTGGAATGCAGTTCCTGTGTAGCCAAGTTTACATTCCGTGTATTAGTGATATCTTATGATGTTTCTTTTTCTGTGTGACTTATTTCAGTTAGAATCATCGTACCTGAATCCACTCATTATGCTGCTATGGGCCTGATGACATAGATTTCATTGCTGAGTGATACTGCATTGTACGTAAGTACCACAAGTTCTTTATCCATTTTTCACTTTCTGTGATATTGAACTTGTACGGTAAACGGGGTTCTTGTAAACGGAGGCGTCCCAAACTTTGGGGTGGCTGTGTCTTTTTGATTTTAATTTCCCTAAGCTATAGGACCATAAGTGGAAGTGCCCTAGGCTCTGTTGCTTTGTTTTTTAGATGTTTGAGGAAACACCATACACTACTCCTGAGTGTCTGTTGGCAATTTACATCCCTCCCATCAGCATAACAAGGCTCCCAGTTCTCAATGGCCTGTTGCCTTTTTGGATTTTACACTTTTTTCAGATGGCCCTTTTGACCGGGGGGAAGTGAGACTTCATTGTAGTGCAGATTTCCTTTGCAAGCTTGCTTGGTTGGCCAAAAAGGGCGTATGCGTTTTTTCCTGAATATATTCAGGAAAAAACGCATACGCCCTTTTTGGCCAAGTGCATCATTGTGGACGTTCTGCCTCTTTTCCTATGCTTTCAATGCAATTCCAGTCTACCTCCTGAAATCGGTTTCCTGCAATTCTGCCCCGCTTTCGAGTCCTCTTGGCAGCCTTACTTCAGTCTACTTTTGGACGATAGCTCTCATTTATAACTCTGCAGGTTTGTGAATTACAGTGCCCCTGAGCTCCTTTCTTCAACTCGCTTTCTTGTGACCTGGCCGCAACACCGCAGGATGGCTTCAGGCCCTAATCTTGTTCCGGCCCGGCATGCTGAGCCTTTGGTTAATTCCACTTCCTGGTGGGAAATGAGAGTTAAATTTGCCCGTCCAGACACCTCCAGCTAGCCTCTCATTGGTTCTCGCTATTCCTGTTCGTCTTCCGCAGAAATTGCAAACTGGGCCAAACAGGAGGTTAAAGGCGCTGACTCTCCAAGTGGGGAGAGTGTTAGTAAAGCGTCTGGAATGTTGCACCCGAGTTCCAGGGTACGAAAACTGAGACATATTTGAACACGTCTCCCAATCAAATGGTTGATCATACTCTAGGTTCCACATGCATGTTTTAGCTGAAGGAAGAATACCTTAAACCTGGGTAGTTGAAACCCGTGGAATGGGTACCATGCAATATGACTTCAAAGGGTCTTCATTTGCTCACCGAACCTCTCCAATCCTATCACTGCTGCGTTTATGCCCCTGTACACATGCTTGATTCTCTTTCGGAGACATAGCAATCGATAGGTTTTAAGATACTTACTAGTCAGGTACATTCTTAGGCGTTTAATATGCGGTGTTGAGTCCATTTCGTTGAGCAAGGAGTAGCTCTTGTCTATTCCATATTTGGCTTAAGGAACTTTATCTGTGCTCATTTCAATCTCTGGTTTTATGCAGCACCCCAACTCACCTTTACCCTTAAGCAAGCATAAGTTGGTTTTCTAAATTTGAGACCCTGTTCTGTTCTGTAATTCAGTTCCTGTGTAGCCAAGTTTCCATTCCATGTATTACTGATATCTTATGATGTTTCTTTTTCTGTGTGACTTATTTCAGTTAGAATCATCATACCTGAATCCACTCATTGTGCTGCTAAGGGCCTGATGACATAGATTTCATTGCTGAGAGATATTGCTTTCTAAGTGAATACCACAACTTCTTTATCCATTTTTCACTTTCTGCGATGTTGAACTTGTACTGTAAACGAGGTTCTTGTAAACAGAGCCATTCCAAACTTTGGGGTGGCTGTGTCTTTTTGATTTTAATTTCCCTAAGCTATAGGACCATAAGTGGAAGTGCCCTAGGCTCTGTTGCTTTGTTTTTTAGATGTTTCAGGAAACACCATACACTTCTCCCAAGTGTCTCTTGGCAATTTACATCCCGCCCATCAGCATAACAAGGCTCCCAGTTCTCAATGGCCTTTTGCCTTTCTGGATTTTACACTTTTTTCAGATGGCCCTTTTGACAGGGGGGAAGTGAGACTTCATTGTAGTGCAGATTTCCTTTGCAAGCTTGCTTGGTTGGCCAAAAAGGGCGTATGCGTTTTTTCCTGAATATATTCAGGAAAAAACGCATACGCCCTTTTTGGCCAAGTGCATCATTGTGGACGTTCTTCCTCTTTTCCTATGCTTTCAATGCAATTCCAGTCTACCTCCTGAAATCGGTTTCCTGCAATTCTGCCCCGCTTTCAAGTCCTCTTGGCAGCCTTACTTCAGTCTATTTTTGGACGATAGCTGTCATTTATAACTCTGCAGGTTTGTGAATTACAGTGCCCCTGAGCTCCTTTCTTCAACTCGCTTTCTTGTGACCTGGCCGCAGCACCGCAGGATGTCTTCAGGCCCTAATCTGGTTCCGGCACGGCACGCTGAGCCTTTGGTTATTTCCTCTTCCTGGTGGGAAATGAGAGTTAAATTTGCCCGTCCAGACACCTCCAGCTAGTCTCTCATTGGTTCTCGCTATTCCTGTTCATCTTCCGCAGAAATTGCAAACTGGGCCAAACAGGAGGTTAAAGGCGCTGACTCTCCAAGTGGGGAGAGTGTTAGTAAAGCGTCTGGAATGTTGCACCCGAGTACCAGGGTAGGAAAACTGAGACATATTTGAACACGTCTCCCATTCACATGGTTGATCATACTTGGGTTCCACATGCATGTTTTAGCTGAAGGAAGAATACCTTAAACCTGGAGAGTTAAGACCCGTGTAATGGGTACCATGCAATATGACTTCAAATGGTCTTCATTTGCTCACCGAACCTCTCCAATCCTATCACTGCTGCGTTTATGACCCTGTACACATGCTTGATTCTCTTTCGGAGACATAGCAATCCATAGGTTTTAAGATACTTACTAGTCAGGTACTTTCTTAGGCGTTTAATATGCGGTGTTGAGTCCATTTCGTTGAGCAAGGAGTAGCTCTTGTCTATTCCATATTTGGCTTAAGGAACTTTATCTGTGCTCATTTCAATCTCTGGTTTTATGCAGCACCCCAACTCACCTTTCCCCTTAAGCAAGCATAAGTTGGTTTTCTAAATTTGAGACCCTGTTCTGTTCTGTAATTCAGTTCCTGTGTAGCCAAGTTTACATTCCGTGTATTACTGATATCTTATGATGTTTCTTTTTCTGTGTGACTTATTTCAGTTAGAATCATCGTACCTGAATCTACTCATTATGCTGCTACGGGCCTGATGACATAGATTTCATTGCTGATTGATACTGGATTGTTCGTAAGTACCACAACTTCTTTATCCATTTTTCACTTTCTGCGATATTGAACTTGTACGGTAAACGAGGTTCTTGTAAACAGAGACGTCCCAAACTTTGGGGTGGCTGTGTCTTTTTGATTTTAATTTCCCTAAGCTATAGGACCATAAGTGGAAGTGCCCTAGGCTCTGTTGCTTTGTTTTTTAGATGTTTCAGGAAACACCATACACTTCTCCCGAGTGTCTGTTGGCAATTTACATCCCGCCCATCAGCATAACAAGGCTCCCAGTTCTCCATGGCCTGTCCTGCCTTTCTGGATTTTACACTGTTTTCAGATGGCCCTTTTGACCGGGGGGAAGTGAGACTTCATTGTAGTGCAGATTTCCTTTGCAAGCTTGCTTGGTTGGCCAAAAAGGGCGTATGCGTTTTTTCCTGAATATATTCAGGAAAAAACGCATACGCCCTTTTTGGCCAAGTGCATCATTGTGGACGTTCTGCCTCTTTTCCTATGCTTTCAATGCAATTCCAGTCTACCTCCTGAAATCGGTTTCCTGCAATTCTGCCCCGCTTTCAAGTCCTCTTGGCAGCCTTACTTCAGTCTATTTTTGGACGATAGCTGTCATTTATAACTCTGCAGGTTTGTGAATTACAGTGCCCCTGAGCTCCTTTGTTCAAGTCGCTTTCTTGTGAGCTAGCTGCAACATCGCAGGATGGCTTCAGGCCCTAATCTTGTACTGGCATGGCACGCTGAGCCTTTGGTTAATTCCTCTTCCTGGTGGGAAATGAGAGTTAAATTTGCCCGTTCAGACACCTCCAGCTAGTCACTCATTGGTTCTCCCTATTCCTGTTCATCTTCCGCAGAAATTGCAAACTGGGCCAAACAGGAGGTTAAAGGCACTGACTCTCCAAGTCGGGAGAGTGTTAGTAAAGCATCTGGAATGTTGCACCCGAGTACCAGGGGAGGAAAACTGAGACATATTTGAACACGTCTCCCGTTCACACAGTTGATCATATTCTGGGTTCCACATGCATGTTTTAGCTGAAGGAAGAATACCTTAAACCTGGAGAGTTGAGACCCGTGGAATGGGTACCATGCAATACGACTTCAAAGGGTCCACATTTGCTCACCGAACCTCTCCAATCCTATCACTGCTGTGTTTATGCCCCTGTACACACGCTTGATTCTCTTTTGGATACATAGGAATCCATAGGTTTTAAGATACTTATTAGTCAGGTACATTCTTAGGCGTTTAATATGGGGTGTTGAGTCCATTTCGTTGAACAAGGTGTAGCTCTTCTCTATTCCATATTTGGCTTAAGGAACTTTATCTGTGCTCATTTCAATATCTGGTTTTATGCAGCACCCCAACTCACCTTTCCCCTTAAGCAAGCATAAGTTGGTTTTCTAAATTTGAGACCCTTTTCTGTTCTGTAATTCAGTTCCTGTGTAGCCAAGTTTACATTCCGTGTATTAGTGATATCTTATGATGTTTCTTTTTCTGTGTGACTTATTTCAGTTAGAATCATCATACCTGAATCCACTCATTGTGCTGCTAAGGGCCTGATGACATAGATTTCATTGCTGAGTGATATTGCTTTGTAAGTAAATACCACAACTTCTTTATCCATTTTTCACTTTCTGTGATATTGAACTTGTACGGTAAACGAGGTTTTTGTAAACAGAGGCGTCCCAAACTTTGGGGTGGCTGTGTCTTTTTGATTTTAATTTCCCTAAGCTATAGGACAATAAGTGGAAGTGCCCTAGGCTCTGTTGCTTTGTTTTTTAGATGTTTCAGGAAACACCATACACTTCTCCTGAGTGTCTCTTGGCAATTTACATCCCACCCATCAGCATAACAAGGCTCCCAGTTCTCCATGGCCTGTCCTGCCTTTCTGGATTTTACACTTTTTTCAGATGGCCCTTTTGACCGGGGGGAAGTGAGACTTCATTGTAGTGCAGATTTCCTTTGCAAGCTTGCTTGGTTGGCCAAAAAGGGCGTATGCGTTTTTTCCTGAATATATTCAGGAAAAAACGCATACGCCCTTTTTGGCCAAGTGCATCATTGTGGACGTTCTGCCTCTTTTCCTATGCTTTCAATGCAATTCCAGTCTACCTCCTGAAATCGGTTTCCTGCAATTCTGCCCCGCTTTCAAGTCCTCTTGGCAGCCTTACTTCAGTCTATTTATGGACGATAGCTGTTATTTATAACTCTGCAGGTTTGTGAATTACAGTGCCCCTGAGCTCCTTTCTTCAACTCACTTTCTTGTGAGCTGGCCGCAACACCGCAGGATGCCTTCAGGCCCTAATCTGGTTCCGGCATGGCACGCTGAGCCTTTGGTTATTTCCTCTTCCTGGTGGGAAATGAGAGTTAAATTTGCCCGTCCAGACACCTCCAGCTAGGCTCTCATTGGTTCTCGCTATTCCTGTACATCTTCCGCAGAAATTGCAAACTGGGCCAAACAGGAGGTTAAAGGCGCTGACTCTCCAAGTGGGGAGAGTGTTAGTAAAGCGTCTGGAATGTTGCACCCGAGTACCAGGGGAGGAAAACTGAGACATATTTGAACACGTCTCCCGATCACATGGTTGATCATACTCTGGGTTCCACATGCAGGTTTTAGCTGAAGGAAGAATAACTAAAACCTGGGTAGTTGAAACCCGTGGAATGGGTACCATGCAATATGACTTCAAAGGGTCTTCATTTGCTCACCGAACCTCTCCAATCCTATCACTGCTGCGTTTATGCCCCTGTACACATGCTTGATTCTCTTTCAGAGACATAGCAATCCATAGGTTTTAAGATACTTACTAGTCAGGTACATTCTTAGGCGTTTAATATGCGGTGTTGAGTCCATTTCGTTGAGCAAGGAGTAGCTCTTGTCTATTCCATATTTGGCTTAAGGAACTTTATCTGTGCTCATTTCAATCTCTGGTTTTATGCAGCACCCCAACTCACCTTTCCCCTTAAGCAAGCATAAGTTGGTTTTCTAAATTTGAGACCCTGTTCTGTTCTGTAATTCAGTTCCTGTGTAGCCAAGTTTACCTTCCGTGTATTAGTGATATCTTATGATGTTTCTTTTTCTGTGTGACTTATTTCAGTTAGAATCATCGCACCTGAATCCACTCATTATGCTGCTATGGGCCTGATGACATAGATTTCATTGCTGAGTGATACTGCATTGTACGTAAGTACCACAAGTTCTTTATCCATTTTTCACTTTCTGTGATATTGAACTTGTACGGTAAACGGTTTTCTTGTAAACGGAGGCGTCCCAAACTTTGGGGTGGCTGTGTCTTTTTGATTTTAATTTCCCTAAGCTATAGGACCATAAGTGGAAGTGCCCTAGGTTCTGTTGCTTTGTTTTTTAGATGTTTCAGGAAACACCATACACTTCTCCCGAGTGGTTGTTGGCAATTTACATCCCGCCCATCAGCATAACAAGGCTCCCAGTTCTCCATGGCCTGTCCTGCCTTTCTGGATTTTACACTTTATTCAGATGGCCCTTTTGACCGGGGGGGAAGTGAGACTTCATTTTAGTGCAGATTTCCTTTGCAAGCTTGCTTGGTTGGCCAAAAAGGGCGTATGCGTTTTTTCCTGAATATATTCAGGAAAAAACGCATACGCCCTTTTTGGCCAAGTGCATCATTGTGGACGTTCTGCCTCTTTTCCTATGCTTTCAATGCAATTCCAGTCTACCTCCTGAAATCGGTTTCCTGCAATTCTGCCCCGCTTTCAAGTCCTCTTGGCAGCCTTACTTCAGTCTATTTTTGGACGATAGCTGTCATTTATAACTCTGCAGGTTTGTGAATTACAGTGCCCCTGAGCTCCTTTCTTCAACTCGCTTTCTTGTGACCTGGCCGCAACAGCGCAGGATGGCTTCAGGCCCTAATCTGGTTCCGGCCCGGCATGCTGAGCCTTTGGTTAATTCCTCTTCCTGGTGGGAAATGAGAGTTAAATTTGCCCGTCCAGACACCTCCAGCTAGCCTCTCATTGGTTCTCACTATTCCTGTTCATCTTCTGCAGAAATTGCAAACTGGGCCAAACAGGAGGTTAAAGGGACTGACTCTCCATGTGGGGAGAGTGTTAGTAAAGCGTCTCGAATGTTGCACCCGAGTACCAGGGGAAGAAAACTGAGGCATATTTGAACACGTCTCCCGTTCACATGGTTGATCATACTCTAGGTTCCACATGCATGTTTTAGCTGAAGGAAGAATACCTTAAACCTGGGTAGTTGAAACCCGTGGAATGGGTACCATGCAATATGACTTCAAAGGGTCTTCATTTGCTCACCGAACCTCTCCAATCCTATCACTGCTGCGTTTATGCCCCTGTACACATGCTTGATTCTCTTTCGGAGACATAGCAATCCATAGGTTTTAAGATACTTACTAGTCAGGTACATTCTTAGGCGTTTAATATGGGGTGTTGAGTCCATTTCGTTGAGCAAGGAGTAGCTCTTGTCTATTCCATATTTGGCTTAAGGAACTTTATCTGTGCTCATTTCAATCTCTGGTTTTATGCAGCACCCCAACTCACCTTTCCCCTTAAGCAAGCATAAGTTGGTATTCTAAATTTGAGACCCTGTTCTGTTTTGGAATGCAGTTCCTGTGTAGCCAAGTTTACATTCCGTGTATTAGTGATATCTTATGATGTTTCTTTTTCTGTGTGACTTATTTCAGTTAGAATCATCGTACCTGAATCCACTCATTATGCTGCTACGGGCCTGATGACACAGATTTCATTGCTGAGTGATACTGCATTGTACGTAAGTACCACAAGTTCTTTATCCATTTTTCACTTTCTGTGATATTGAACTTGTACGGTAAACGAGGTTCTTGTAAACAGAGGCGTCCCAAACTTTGGGGTGGCTGTGTCTTTTTGATTTTAATTTCCCTAAGCTATAGGACCATAAGTGGAAGTGCCCTAGGCTCTGTTGCTTTGTTTTATAGATGTTTCAGGAAACACCATACACTTCTCCTGAGTGTCTGTTGGCAATTTACATCCCGCCCATCAGCATAACAAGGCTCCCAGTTCTCCATGGCCTGTCCTGCCTTTCTGGATTTTACACTTTTTTCAGATGGCCCTTTTGACCGGGGGGAATTGAGACTTCATTGTAGTGCAGATTTCCTTTGCAAGCTTGCTTGGTTGGCCAAAAAGGGCGTATGCGTTTTTTCCTGAATATATTCAGGAAAAAACGCATACGCCCTTTTTGGCCAAGTGCATCATTGTGGACGTTCTGCCTCTTTTCCTATGCTTTCAATGCAATTCCAGTCTACCTCCTGAAATCGGTTTCCTGCAATTCTGCCCCGCTTTCAAGTCCTCTTGGCAGCCTTACTTCAGTCTATTTTTGGACGATAGCTGTCATTTATAACTCTGCAGGTTTGTGAATTACAGTGCCCCTGAGCTCCTTTCTTCAACTCGCTTTCTTGTGAGCTGGCCGCAACACCGCAGGATGGCTTCAGGCCCTAATCTGGTTCTGGCACGTCACGCTGAGCCTTTGGTTAATTCCTCTTCCTGGTGGGAAATGAGAGTTAAATTTGCCCGTCCAGACACCTCCAGCTAGTCTCTCATTGGTTCTCGCTATTCCTGTTCATCTTCGGCAGAAATTGCAACCTGGGCCAAACAGGAGGTTAAAGGGACTGACTCTCCAAGTCAGGAGAGTGTTAGTAAAGCATCTGGAATGTTGCACCCGAGTACCAGGGTACGAAAACTGAGACATATTTGAACACGTCTCCGGATCACATGGTTGATCATACTCTGGGTTCCACATGAATGTTTTAGCGCATGGAAGAATACCTAAAACCTGGGTAGTTGAGACCCGTGTAATGGGTACCATGCAATATGATTTCAAAGGGTCTTCATTTACTCACCGAACCTCTCCAATCCTATCACTGCTGCGTTTATGCCCCTGTACACATGCTTGATTCTCTTTCGGAGACATAGCAATCCATAGGTTTTAAGATACTTACTAGTCAGGTACATTCTTAGGCGTTTAATATGCGGTGTTGAGTCCATTTCGTTGAGCAAGGAGTAGCTCTTGTCTATTCCATATTTGGCTTAAGGAACTTTATCTGTGCTCATTTCAATCTCTGGTTTTATGCAGCACCCCAACTCACCTTTCCCCTTAAGCAAGCATAAGTTGGTTTTCTAAATTTGAGACCCTGTTCTGTTCTGTAATTCAGTTCCTGTGTAACCAAGTTTCCATTCCGTGTATTACTGATATCTTATGATGTTTCTTTTTCTGTGTGACTTATTTCAGTTAGAATCATCATACCTGAATCCACTCATTGTGCTGCTAAGGGCCTGATGACACAGATTTCATTGCTGAGTGATATTGCTTTGTAAGTAAATACCACAACTTCTTTATCCATTTTTCACTTTCTGCGATGTTGAACTTGTACTGTAAACGAGGTTCTTGTAAACAGAGCCGTTCCAAACTTTGGGGTGGCTGTGTCTTTTTGATTTTAATTTCCCTAAGCTATAGGACCATAAGTGGAAGTGCCCTAGGTTCTGTGGCTTTGTTTTTTAGATGTTATAGGAAACACCATACACTTCTCCCGAGTCTCTGTTGGCAATTTACATCCCGCCCATCAGCATAACAAGGCTCCCAGTTCTCCATGGCCTGTCCTGCCTTTCTGGATTTTACACTTTTTTCAGATGGCCCTTTTGACCGGGGGGAAGTGAGACTTCATTGTAGTGCAGATTTCCTTTGCAAGCTTGCTTGGTTGGCCAAAAAGGGCGTATGCGTTTTTTCCTGAATATATTCAGGAAAAAACGCATACGCCGTTTTTGGCCAAGTGCACCATTGTGGACGTTCTGCCTCTTTTCCTATGCTTTCAATGCAATTCCAGTCTACCTTCTGAAATCGGTTTCCTTCAATTCTGCCCCGCTTTCAAGTCCTCTTGGCAGCCTTACTTCAGTATATTTTTGGACGATAGCTGTCATTTATAACTCTGCAGGTTTGTGAATTACAGTGCCCCTGAGCTCCTTTCTTCAACTCGCTTTCTTTTGAGCTGGCCGCAACACCGCAGGATGGCTTCAGGCCCTAATCTGGTTCTGGCACGTCACGCTGAGCCTTTGGTTAATTCCTCTTCCTGGTGGGAAATGAGAGTTATATTTTCCCGTCCAGACACCTCCAGCTAGGCTCTCATTGGTTCTCCCTATTCCTGTTCATCTTGCGCAGAAATTGCAAACTGGGCCAAACAGGAGTTTAAAGGCGCTGACTCTCCAAGTGGGGAGAGTGTTAGTAAAGCGTTGGAATGTTGCACCCGAGTACCAGGGGAGGAAAACTGAGACATATTTGAACACGTCTCCCGTTCACACAGTTGATCATATTCTGGGTTCCACATGCATGTTTTAGCTGAAGGAAGAATACCTTAAACCTGGAGAGTTGAGACCCGTGGAATGGGTACCATGCAATACGACTTCAAAGGGTCCACATTTGCTCACCGAACCTCTCCAATCCTATCACTGCTGTGTTTATGCCCCTGTACACACGCTTGATTCTCTTTTGGATACATAGGAATCCATAGGTTTTAAGATACTTATTAGTCAGGTACATTCTTAGGCGTTTAATATGGGGTGTTGAGTCCATTTCGTTGAGCAAGGTGTAGCTCTTCTCTATTCCATATTTGGCTTAAGGAACTTTATCTGTGCTCATTTCAATATCTGGTTTTATGCAGCACCCCAACTCACCTTTCCCCTTAAGCAAGCATAAGTTGGTTTTCTAAATTTGAGACCCTTTTCTGTTCTGTAATTCAGTTCCTGTGTAGCCAAGTTTACATTCCGTGTATTAGTGATATCTTATGATGTTTCTTTTTCTGTGTGACTTATTTCAGTTAGAATCATCATACCTGAATCCACTCATTGTGCTGCTAAGGGCCTGATGACATAGATTTCATTGCTGAGTGATATTGCTTTGTAAGTAAATACCACAACTTCTTTATCCATTTTTCACTTTCTGTGATATTGAACTTGTACGGTAAACGAGGTTTTTGTAAACAGAGGCGTCCCAAACTTTGGGGTGGCTGTGTCTTTTTGATTTTAATTTCCCTAAGCTATAGGACAATAAGTGGAAGTGCCCTAGGCTCTGTTGCTTTGTTTTTTAGATGTTTCAGGAAACACCATACACTTCTCCTGAGTGTCTCTTGGCAATTTACATCCCACCCATCAGCATAACAAGGCTCCCAGTTCTCCATGGCCTGTCCTGCCTTTCTGGATTTTACACTTTTTTCAGATGGCCCTTTTGACCGGGGGGAAGTGAGACTTCATTGTAGTGCAGATTTCCTTTGCAAGCTTGCTTGGTTGGCCAAAAAGGGCGTATGCGTTTTTTCCTGAATATATTCAGGAAAAAACGCATACGCCCTTTTTGGCCAAGTGCATCATTGTGGACGTTCTGCCTCTTTTCCTATGCTTTCAATGCAATTCCAGTCTACCTCCTGAAATCGGTTTCCTGCAATTCTGCCCCGCTTTCAAGTCCTCTTGGCAGCCTTACTTCAGTCTATTTATGGACGATAGCTGTTATTTATAACTCTGCAGGTTTGTGAATTACAGTGCCCCTGAGCTCCTTTCTTCAACTCACTTTCTTGTGAGCTGGCCGCAACACCGCAGGATGCCTTCAGGCCCTAATCTGGTTCCGGCATGGCACGCTGAGCCTTTGGTTATTTCCTCTTCCTGGTGGGAAATGAGAGTTAAATTTGCCCGTCCAGACACCTCCAGCTAGGCTCTCATTGGTTCTCGCTATTCCTGTACATCTTCCGCAGAAATTGCAAACTGGGCCAAACAGGAGGTTAAAGGCGCTGACTCTCCAAGTGGGGAGAGTGTTAGTAAAGCGTCTGGAATGTTGCACCCGAGTACCAGGGGAGGAAAACTGAGACATATTTGAACACGTCTCCCGATCACATGGTTGATCATACTCTGGGTTCCACATGCAGGTTTTAGCTGAAGGAAGAATAACTAAAACCTGGGTAGTTGAAACCCGTGGAATGGGTACCATGCAATATGACTTCAAAGGGTCTTCATTTGCTCACCGAACCTCTCCAATCCTATCACTGCTGCGTTTATGCCCCTGTACACATGCTTGATTCTCTTTCAGAGACATAGCAATCCATAGGTTTTAAGATACTTATTAGTCAGGTACATTCTTAGGCATTTAATATGCGGTGTTGAGTCCATTTCGTTGAGCAAGGAGTAGCTCTTGTCTATTCCATATTTGGCTTAAGGAACTTTATCTGTGCTCATTTCAATCTCTGGTTTTATGCAGCACCCCAACTCACCTTTACCCTTAAGCAAGCATAAGTTGGTTTTCTAAATTTGAGACCCTGTTCTGTTCTGTAATTCAGTTCCTGTGTAACCAAGTTTCCATTCCGTGTATTACTGATATCTTATGATGTTTCTTTTTCTGTGTGACTTATTTCAGTTAGAATCATCATACCTGAATCCACTCATTGTGCTGCTAAGGGCCTGATGACACAGATTTCATTGCTGAGTGATATTGCTTTGTAAGTAAATACCACAACTTCTTTATCCATTTTTCACTTTCTGCGATGTTGAACTTGTACTGTAAACGAGGTTCTTGTAAACAGAGCCGTTCCAAACTTTGGGGTGGCTGTGTCTTTTTGATTTTAATTTCCCTAAGCTATAGGACCATAAGTGGAAGTGCCCTAGGTTCTGTGGCTTTGTTTTTTAGATGTTATAGGAAACACCATACACTTCTCCCGAGTCTCTGTTGGCAATTTACATCCCGCCCATCAGCATAACAAGGCTCCCAGTTCTCCATGGCCTGTCCTGCCTTTCTGGATTTTACACTTTTTTCAGATGGCCCTTTTGACCGGGGGGAAGTGAGACTTCATTGTAGTGCAGATTTCCTTTGCAAGCTTGCTTGGTTGGCCAAAAAGGGCGTATGCGTTTTTTCCTGAATATATTCAGGAAAAAACGCATACGCCGTTTTTGGCCAAGTGCACCATTGTGGACGTTCTGCCTCTTTTCCTATGCTTTCAATGCAATTCCAGTCTACCTTCTGAAATCGGTTTCCTTCAATTCTGCCCCGCTTTCAAGTCCTCTTGGCAGCCTTACTTCAGTATATTTTTGGACGATAGCTGTCATTTATAACTCTGCAGGTTTGTGAATTACAGTGCCCCTGAGCTCCTTTCTTCAACTCGCTTTCTTTTGAGCTGGCCGCAACACCGCAGGATGGCTTCAGGCCCTAATCTGGTTCTGGCACGGCACGCTGAGCCTTTGGTTAATTCCTCTTCCTGGTGGGAAATGAGAGTTATATTTTCCCGTCCAGACACCTCCAGCTAGGCTCTCATTGGTTCTCCCTATTCCTGTTCATCTTGCGCAGAAATTGCAAACTGGGCCAAACAGGAGTTTAAAGGCGCTGACTCTCCAAGTGGGGAGAGTGTTAGTAAAGCGTTGGAATGTTGCACCCGAGTACCAGGGGAGGAAAACTGAGACATATTTGAACACGTCTCCCGTTCACACAGTTGATCATATTCTGGGTTCCACATGCATGTTTTAGCTGAAGGAAGAATACCTTAAACCTGGAGAGTTGAGACCCGTGGAATGGGTACCATGCAATACGACTTCAAAGGGTCCACATTTGCTCACCGAACCTCTCCAATCCTATCACTGCTGTGTTTATGCCCCTGTACACACGCTTGATTCTCTTTTGGATACATAGGAATCCATAGGTTTTAAGATACTTATTAGTCAGGTACATTCTTAGGCGTTTAATATGGGGTGTTGAGTCCATTTCGTTGAGCAAGGTGTAGCTCTTCTCTATTCCATATTTGGCTTAAGGAACTTTATCTGTGCTCATTTCAATATCTGGTTTTATGCAGCACCCCAACTCACCTTTCCCCTTAAGCAAGCATAAGTTGGTTTTCTAAATTTGAGACCCTTTTCTGTTCTGTAATTCAGTTCCTGTGTAGCCAAGTTTACATTCCGTGTATTAGTGATATCTTATGATGTTTCTTTTTCTGTGTGACTTATTTCAGTTAGAATCATCATACCTGAATCCACTCATTGTGCTGCTAAGGGCCTGATGACATAGATTTCATTGCTGAGTGATATTGCTTTGTAAGTAAATACCACAACTTCTTTATCCATTTTTCACTTTCTGTGATATTGAACTTGTACGGTAAACGAGGTTTTTGTAAACAGAGGCGTCCCAAACTTTGGGGTGGCTGTGTCTTTTTGATTTTAATTTCCCTAAGCTATAGGACAATAAGTGGAAGTGCCCTAGGCTCTGTTGCTTTGATTTTTAGATGTTTCAGGAAACACCATACACTTCTCCTGAGTGTCTCTTGGCAATTTACATCCCACCCATCAGCATAACAAGGCTCCCAGTTCTCCATGGCCTGTCCTGCCTTTCTGGATTTTACACTTTTTTCAGATGGCCCTTTTGACCGGGGGGAAGTGAGACTTCATTGTAGTGCAGATTTCCTTTGCAAGCTTGCTTGGTTGGCCAAAAAGGGCGTATGCGTTTTTTCCTGAATATATTCAGGAAAAAACGCATACGCCCTTTTTGGCCAAGTGCATCATTGTGGACGTTCTGCCTCTTTTCCTATGCTTTCAATGCAATTCCAGTCTACCTCCTGAAATCGGTTTCCTGCAATTCTGCCCCGCTTTCAAGTCCTCTTGGCAGCCTTACTTCAGTCTATTTATGGACGATAGCTGTTATTTATAACTCTGCAGGTTTGTGAATTACAGTGCCCCTGAGCTCCTTTCTTCAACTCACTTTCTTGTGAGCTGGCCGCAACACCGCAGGATGCCTTCAGGCCCTAATCTGGTTCCGGCATGGCACGCTGAGCCTTTGGTTATTTCCTCTTCCTGGTGGGAAATGAGAGTTAAATTTGCCCGTCCAGACACCTCCAGCTAGGCTCTCATTGGTTCTCGCTATTCCTGTACATCTTCCGCAGAAATTGCAAACTGGGCCAAACAGGAGGTTAAAGGCGCTGACTCTCCAAGTGGGGAGAGTGTTAGTAAAGCGTCTGGAATGTTGCACCCGAGTACCAGGGGAGGAAAACTGAGACATATTTGAACACGTCTCCCGATCACATGGTTGATCATACTCTGGGTTCCACATGCAGGTTTTAGCTGAAGGAAGAATACCTAAAACCTGGGTAGTTGAAACCCGTGGAATGGGTACCATGCAATATGACTTCAAAGGGTCTTCATTTGCTCACCGAACCTCTCCAATCCTATCACTGCTGCGTTTATGCCCCTGTACACATGCTTGATTCTCTTTCAGAGACATAGCAATCCATAGGTTTTAAGATACTTATTAGTCAGGTACATTCTTAGGCATTTAATATGCGGTGTTGAGTCCATTTCGTTGAGCAAGGAGTAGCTCTTGTCTATTCCATATTTGGCTTAAGGAACTTTATCTGTGCTCATTTCAATCTCTGGTTTTATGCAGCACCCCAACTCACCTTTACCCTTAAGCAAGCATAAGTTGGTTTTCTAAATTTGAGACCCTGTTCTGTTCTGTAATTCAGTTCCTGTGTAACCAAGTTTCCATTCCGTGTATTACTGATATCTTATGATGTTTCTTTTTCTGTGTGACTTATTTCAGTTAGAATCATCATACCTGAATCCACTCATTGTGCTGCTAAGGGCCTGATGACACAGATTTCATTGCTGAGTGATATTGCTTTGTAAGTAAATACCACAACTTCTTTATCCATTTTTCACTTTCTGCGATGTTGAACTTGTACTGTAAACGAGGTTCTTGTAAACAGAGCCGTTCCAAACTTTGGGGTGGCTGTGTCTTTTTGATTTTAATTTCCCTAAGCTATAGGACCATAAGTGGAAGTGCCCTAGGTTCTGTGGCTTTGTTTTTTAGATGTTATAGGAAACACCATACACTTCTCCCGAGTCTCTGTTGGCAATTTACATCCTGCCCATCAGCATAACAAGACTCCCAGTTCTCCATGGCCTGTCCTGCCTTTCTGGATTTTACACTTTTTTCAGATGGCCCTTTTGACCGGGGGGAATTGAGACTTCATTGTAGTGCAGATTTCCTTTGCAAGCTTGCTTGGTTGGCCAAAAAGGGCGTATGCGTTTTTTCCTGAATATATTCAGGAAAAAACGCATACGCCCTTTTTGGCCAAGTGCATCATTGTGGACGTTCTGCCTCTTTTCCTATGCTTTCAATGCAATTCCAGTCTACCTCCTGAAATCGGTTTCCTGCAATTCTGCCCCGCTTTCAAGTCCTCTTGGCAGCCTTACTTCAGTCTATTTTTGGACGATAGCTGTCATTTATAACTCTGCAGGTTTGTGAATTACAGTGCCCCTGAGCTCCTTTCTTCAACTCGCTTTCTTGTGAGCTGGCCGCAACACCGCAGGATGGCTTCAGGCCCTAATCTGGTTCTGGCACGTCACGCTGAGCCTTTGGTTAATTCCTCTTCCTGGTGGGAAATGAGAGTTAAATTTGCCCGTCCAGACACCTCCAGCTAGTCTCTCATTGGTTCTCGCTATTCCTCTTCATCTTCCGCAGAAATTGCAAACTGGGCCAAACAGGAGGTTAAAGGGACTGACTCTCCAAGTCGGGAGAGTGTTAGTAAAGCATCTGGAATGTTGCACCCGAGTACCAGGGTACGAAAACTGAGACATATTTGAACACGTCGCCCGATCACATGGTTGATCATACTCTGGGTTCCACATGCATGTTTTAGCGGATGGAAGAATACCTAAAACCTGGGTAGTTGAGAGCCGTGTAATGGGTACCATGCAATATGATTTCAAAGGGTCTTCATTTGCTCACCGAACCTCTCCAATCCTATCACTGCTGCGTTTATGCCCCTGTACACATGCTTGATTCTCTTTTGGATACATAGGAATCCATAGGTTTTAAGATACTTATTAGTCAGGTACATTCTTAGGCGTTTAATATGGGGTGTTGAGTCCATTTCGTTGAGCAAGGTGTAGCTCTTCTCTATTCCATATTTGGCTTAAGGAACTTTATCTGTGCTCATTTCAATATCTGGTTTTATGCAGCACCCCAACTCACCTTTCCCCTTAAGCAAGCATAAGTTGGTTTTCTAAATTTGAGACCCTTTTCTGTTCTGTAATTCAGTTCCTGTGTAGCCAAGTTTACATTCCGTGTATTAGTGATATCTTATGATGTTTCTTTTTCTGTGTGACTTATTTCAGTTAGAATCATCATACCTGAATCCACTCATTGTGCTGCTAAGGGCCTGATGACATAGATTTCATTGCTGAGTGATATTGCTTTGTAAGTAAATACCACAACTTCTTTATCCATTTTTCACTTTCTGTGATATTGAACTTGTACGGTAAACGAGGTTCTTGTAAACAGAGCCGTTCCAAACTTTGGGATGGCTGTGTCTTTTTGATTTTAATTTCCCTAAGCTATAGGACCATAAGTGGAAGTGCCCTAGGCTCTGTTGCTTTGTTTTTTAGATGTTTCAGGAAACACCATACACTTCTCCCGAGTGTCTGTTGGCAATTTACATCCCGCCCATCAGCATAACAAGGCTCCCAGTTCTCCATGGCCTGTCCTGCCTTTCTGGATTTTACACTTTTTTCAGATGGCCCTTTTGACCGGGGGGAAGTGAGACTTCATTGTAGTGCAGATTTCCTTTGCAAGCTTGCTTGGTTGGCCAAAAAGGGCGTATGTGTTTTTTCCTGAATATATTCAGGAAAAAACGCATACGCCCTTTTTGGCCAAGTGCATCATTGTGGACGTTCTGCCTCTTTTCCTATGCTTTCAATGCAATTCCAGTCTACCTCCTGAAATCGGTTTCCTGCAATTCTGCCCCGCTTTCAAGTCCTCTTGGCAGCCTTACTTCAGTCTATTTATGGACGATAGCTGTCATTTATAACTCTGCAGGTTTGTGAATTACAGTGCCCCTGAGCTCCTTTCTTCAACTCGCTTTCTTGTGACCTGGCCGCAACACCGCAGGATGCCTTCAGGCCCTAATTTGGTTCCGGCACGGCATGCTGAGCCTTTGGTTATTTCCTCTTCCTGGTGGGAAATGAGAGTTAAATTTGCCCGTCCAGACACCTCCAGCTAGGCTCTCATTGGTTCTCGCTATTCCTGTACATCTTCCGCAGAAATTGCAAACTGGGCCAAACAGGAGGTTAAAGGCGCTGACTCTCCAAGTGGGGAGAGTGTTAGTAAAGCATCTGGAATGTTGCACCCGAGTACCAGGGGAGGAAAACTGAGACATATTTGAACACGTCTCCCGATCACATGGTTGATCATACTCTGGGTTCCACATGCAGGTTTTAGCTGAAGGAAGAATACCTAAAACCTGGGTAGTTGAAACCCGTGGAATGGGTACCATGCAATATGACTTCAAAGGGTCTTCATTTGCTCACCGAACCTCTCCAATCCTATCACTGCTGCGTTTATGCCCCTGTACACATGCTTGATTCTCTTTCGGAGACATAGCAATCCATAGGTTTTAAGATACTTACTAGTCAGGTACATTCTTAGGCGTTTAATATGCGGTGTTGAGTCCATTTCGTTGAGCAAGGAGTAGCTCTTGTCTATTCCATATTTGGCTTAAGGAACTTTATCTGTGCTCATTTCAATCTCTGGTTTTATGCAGCACCCCAACTCACCTTTACCCTTAAGCAAGCATAAGTTGGTTTTCTAAATTTGAGACCCTGTTCTGTTCTGTAATTCAGTTCCTGTGTAACCAAGTTTCCATTCCGTGTATTAGTGATATCTTATGATGTTTCTTTTTCTGTGTGACTTATTTCAGTTAGAATCATCATACCTGAATCCACTCATTGTGCTGCTAAGGGCCTGATGACACAGATTTCATTGCTGAGTGATATTGCTTTGTAAGTAAATACCACAACTTCATTATCCATTTTTCACTTTCTGCGATGTTGAACTTGTACTGTAAACGAGGTTCTTGTAAACAGAGCCGTTCCAAACTTTGGGGTGGCTGTGTCTTTTTGATTTTAATTTCCCTAAGCTATAGGACCATAAGTGGAAGTGCCCTAGGTTCTCTGGCTTTGTTTTTTAGATGTTTCAGGAAACACCATACACTTCTCCCGAGTCTCTGTTGGCAATTTACATCCCGCCCATCAGCATAACAAGGCTCCCAGTTCTCCATGGCCTGTCCTGCCTTTCTGGATTTTACACTTTTTTCAGATGGCCCTTTTGACCGGGGGGAAGTGAGACTTCATTGTAGTGCAGATTTCCTTTGCAAGCTTGCTTGGTTGGCCAAAAAGGGCGTATGCGTTTTTTCCTGAATATATTCAGGAAAAAACGCATACGCCCTTTTTGGCCAAGTGCATCATTGTGGACGTTCTGCCTCTTTTCCTATGCTTTCAATGCAATTCCAGTCTACCTCCTGAAATCGGTTTCCTGCAATTCTGCCCCGCTTTCAAGTCCTCTTGGCAGCCTTACTTCAGTCTATTTTTGGACGATAGCTCTCATTTATAACTCTGCAGGTTTGTGAATTACAGTGCCCCTGAGCTCCTTTCTTCAACTCGCTTTCTTTTGAGCTGGCCGCAACACCGCAGGATGGCTTCAGGCCCTAATCTGGTTCCGGCACGGCACGCTGAGCCTTTGGTTATTTCCTCTTCCTGGTTTGAAATGAGAGTTAAATTTGCCTGTCCAGACACCTCCAGCTAGCCTCTCATTGGTTCTCGCTATTCCTGTTCATCTTCCGCAGAAATTGCAAACTGGGCCAAACAGGAGGTTAAAGGGACTGACTCTCCAAGTCAGGAGAGTGTTAGTAAAGCGTCTGGAATGTTGCACCCGAGTACCATGGTACGAAAACTGAGACATATTTGAACACGTCTCCCGATCACATGGTTGATCATATTCTGGGTTCCACATGCATGTTTTAGCTGAAGGAAGAATACCTTAAACCTGGGTAGTTGAAACCCGTGGAATGGGTACCATGCAATATGACTTCAAAGGGTCTTCATTTGCTCACCGAACCTCTCCAATCCTATCACTGCTGCGTTTATGCCCCTGTACACATGCTTGATTCTCTTTCGGAGACATAGCAATCCATAGGTTTTAAGATACTTACTAGTCAGGTACATTCTTAGGCGTTTAATATGAGATGATGAGTCCATTTCGTTGAGCAAGGAGTAGCTCTTGTCTATTCCATATTTGGCTTAAGGAACTTTATCTGTGCTCATTTCAATCTCTGGTTTTATGCAGCACCCCAACTCACCTTTACCCTTAAGCAAGAATAAGTTGGTTTTCTAAATTTGAGACCCTGTTCTGTTCTGTAATTCAGTTCCTGTGTAGCCAAGTTTACATTCCGTGTATTACTGATATCTTATGATGTTTCTTTTTCTGTGTGACTTATTTCAGTTAGAATCATCATACCTGAATCCACTCATTGTGATGCTAAGGGCCTGATGACACAGATTTCATTGCTGAGTGATATTGCTTTGTAAGTAAATACCACAACTTCTTTATCCATTTTTCACTTTCTGTGATGTTGAACTTGAACTGTAAACTAGGTTTTTGTAAAGAGAGCCGTTCCAAACTTTGGGGTGGCTGTGTCTTTTTGATTTTAATTTCCCTAAGCTATAGGACCATAAGTGGAAGTGACCTAGGTTCTGTTGCTTTGTTTTTTAGATGTTTCAGGAAACACCATACACTTCTCCCGAGTGGTTGTTGGCAATTTACATCCCGCCCATCAGCATAACAAGGCTCCCAGTTCTCCATGGCCTGTCCTGCCATTCTGGATTTTACACTTTTTTCAGATGGCCCTTTTGACCGGGAGGAAGTGAGACTTCATTGTAGTGCAGATTTCCTTTGCAAGCTTGCTTGGTTGGCCAAAAAGGGCATATGCGTTTTTTCCTGAATATATTCAGGAAAAAACGCATACGCCCTTTTTGGCCAAGTGCATCATTGTGGACGTTCTGCCTCTTTTCCTATGCTTTCAATGCAATTCCAGTCTACCTCCTGAAATCGGTTTCCTGCAATTCTGCCCCGCTTTCAAGTCCTCTTGGCAGCCTTACTTCAGTCTATTTTTGGACGATAGCTGTCATTTATAACTCTGCAGGTTTGTGAATTACAGTGCCCCTGAGCTCCTTTCTTCAACTCGCTTTCTTGTGAGCTGGCCGCAACACCGCAGGATGGCTTCAGGCCCTAATCTGGTTCTGGCACGGCACGCTGAGCCTTTGGTTAATTCCTCTTCCTGGTGGGAAATGAGAGTTAAATTTGCCCGTCCAGACACCTCCAGCTAGTCTCTCATTGGTTCTCGCTATTCCTGTTCATCTTCCGCAGAAATTGCAAACTGGGCCAAACAGGAGGTTAAAGGGACTGACTCTCCAAGTGGGGAGAGTGTTAGTAAAGCGTTGGAATGTTGCACCCGAGTACCAGGGGAGGAAAACTGAGACATATTTGAACACGTCTCCCGTTCACACAGTTGATCATATTCTGGGTTCCACATGCATGTTTTAGCTGAAGGAAGAATACCTTAAACCTGGAGAGTTGAGACCCGTGGAATGGGTACCATGCAATACGACTTCAAAGGGTCCACATTTGCTCACCGAACCTCTCCAATCCTATCACTGCTGTGTTTATGCCCCTGTACACACGCTTGATTCTCTTTTGGATACATAGGAATCCATAGGTTTTAAGATACTTATTAGTCAGGTACATTCTTAGGCGTTTAATATGGGGTGTTGAGTCCATTTCGTTGAGCAAGGTGTAGCTCTTCTCTATTCCATATTTGGCTTAAGGAACTTTATCTGTGCTCATTTCAATATCTGGTTTTATGCAGCACCCCAACTCACCTTTCCCCTTAAGCAAGCATAAGTTGGTTTTCTAAATTTGAGACCCTTTTCTGTTCTGTAATTCAGTTCCTGTGTAGCCAAGTTTACATTCCGTGTATTAGTGATATCTTATGATGTTTCTTTTTCTGTGTGACTTATTTCAGTTAGAATCATCATACCTGAATCCACTCATTGTGCTGCTAAGGGCCTGATGACATAGATTTCATTGCTGAGTGATATTGCTTTGTAAGTAAATACCACAACTTCTTTATCCATTTTTCACTTTCTGTGATATTGAACTTGTACGGTAAACGAGGTTTTTGTAAACAGAGGCGTCCCAAACTTTGGGGTGGCTGTGTCTTTTTGATTTTAATTTCCCTAAGCTATAGGACAATAAGTGGAAGTGCCCTAGGCTCTGTTGCTTTGTTTTTTAGATGTTTCAGGAAACACCATACACTTCTCCTGAGTGTCTCTTGGCAATTTACATCCCACCCATCAGCATAACAAGGCTCCCAGTTCTCCATGGCCTGTCCTGCCTTTCTGGATTTTACACTTTTTTCACATGGCCCTTTTGACCAGGGGGAAGTGAGACTTCATTGTAGTGCAGATTTCCTTTGCAAGCTTGCTTGGTTGGCCAAAAAGGGCGTATGCGTTTTTTCCTGAATATATTCAGGAAAAAACGCATACGCCCTTTTTGGCCAAGTGCATCATTGTGGACGTTCTGCCTCTTTTCCTATGCTTTCAATGCAATTCCAGTCTACCTCCTGAAATCGGTTTCCTGCAATTCTGCCCCGCTTTCAAGTCCTCTTGGCAGCCTTACTTCAGTCTATTTATGGACGATAGCTGTCATTTATAACTCTGCAGGTTTGTGAATTACAGTGCCCCTGAGCTCCTTTCTTCAACTCACTTTCTTGTGAGCTGGCCGCAACACCGCAGGATGCCTTCAGGCCCTAATCTGTTTCCGGCATGGCACGCTGAGCCTTTGGTTATTTCCTCTTCCTGGTGGGAAATGAGAGTTAAATTTGCCCGTCCAGACACCTCCAGCTAGGCTCTCATTGGTTCTCGCTATTCCTGTACATCTTCCGCAGAAATTGCAAACTGGGCCAAACAAGAGGTTAAAGGCGCTGACTCTCCAAGTGGGGAGAGTGTTAGTAAACCGTCTGGAATGTTGCACCCGAGTACCAGGGGAGGAAAACTGAGACATATTTGAACACGTCTCCCGTTCACATGGTTGATCATACTCTGGGTTCCACATGCAGCTTTTAGGTGAAGGAAGAATACCTAAAACCTGGGTAGTTGAAACCCGTGGAATGGGTACCATGCAATATGACTTCAAAGGGTCTTCATTTGCTCACCGAACCTCTCCAATCCTATCACTGCTGCGTTTATGCCCCTGTACACATGCTTGATTCTCTTTCGGAGACATAGCAATCCATAGGTTTTAAGATACTTACTAGTCAGGTACATTCTTAGGCGTTTAATATGCGGTGTTGAGTCCATTTCGTTGAGCAAGGAGTAGCTCTTGTCTATTCCATATTTGGCTTAAGGAACTTTATCTGTGCTCATTTCAATCTCTGGTTTTATGCAGCACCCCAACTCACCTTTACCCTTAAGCAAGCATAAGTTGGTTTTCTAAATTTGAGACCCTGTTCTGTTCTGTAATTCAGTTCCTGTGTAACCAAGTTTCCATTCCGTGTATTACTGATATCTTATGATGTTTCTTTTTCTGTGTGACTTATTTCAGTTAGAATCATCATACCTGAATCCACTCATTGTGCTGCTAAGGGCCTGATGACACAGATTTCATTGCTGAGTGATATTGCTTTGTAAGTAAATACCACAACTTCTTTATCCATTTTTCACTTTCTGCGATGTTGAACTTGTACTGTAAACGAGGTTCTTGTAAACAGAGCCGTTCCAAACTTTGGGGTGGCTGTGTCTTTTTGATTTTAATTTCCCTAAGCTATAGGACCATAAGTGGAAGTGCCCTAGGTTCTGTGGCTTTGTTTTTTAGATGTTATAGGAAACACCATACACTTCTCCCGAGTCTCTGTTGGCAATTTACATCCCGCCCATCAGCATAACAAGGCTCCCAGTTCTCCATGGCCTGTCCTGCCTTTCTGGATTTTACACTTTTTTCAGATGGCCCTTTTGACCGGGGGGAAGTGAGACTTCATTGTAGTGCAGATTTCCTTTGCAAGCTTGCTTGGTTGGCCAAAAAGGGCGTATGCGTTTTTTCCTGAATATATTCAGGAAAAAACGCATACGCCCTTTTTGGCCAAGTGCATCATTGTGGACGTTCTGCCTCTTTTCCTATGCTTTCAATGCAATTCCAGTCTACCTTCTGAAATCGGTTTCCTTCAATTCTGCCCCGCTTTCAAGTCCTCTTGGCAGCCTTACTTCAGTCTATTTTTGGACGATAGCTGTCATTTATAACTCTGCAGGTTTGTGAATTACAGTGCCCCTGAGCTCCTTTCTTCAACTCGCTTTCTTTTGAGCTGGCCGCAACACCGCAGGATGGCTTCAGGCCCTAATCTGGTTCCGGCACGGCACGCTGAGCCTTTGGTTAATTCCTCTTCCTGGTGGGAAATGAGAGTTAAATTTTCCCGTCCAGACACCTCCAGCTAGGCTCTCATTGGTTCTCCCTATTCCTGTTCATCTTGCGCAGAAATTGCAAACTGGGCCAAACAGGAGTTTAAAGGCGCTGACTCTCCAAGTGGGGAGAGTGTTAGTAAAGCGTTGGAATGTTGCACCCGAGTACCAGGGGAGGAAAACTGAGACATATTTGAACACGTCTCCCGTTCACACAGTTGATCATATTCTGGGTTCCACATGCATGTTTTAGCTGAAGGAAGAATACCTTAAACCTGGAGAGTTGAGACCCGTGGAATGGGTACCATGCAATACGACTTCAAAGGGTCCACATTTGCTCACCGAACCTCTCCAATCCTATCACTGCTGTGTTTATGCCCCTGTACACACGCTTGATTCTCTTTTGGATACATAGGAATCCATAGGTTTTAAGATACTTATTAGTCAGGTACATTCTTAGGCGTTTAATATGGGGTGTTCAGTCCATTTCGTTGAGCAAGGTGTAGCTCTTCTCTATTCCATATTTGGCTTAAGGAACTTTATCTGTGCTCATTTCAATATCTGGTTTTATGCAGCACCCCAACTCACCTTTCCCCTTAAGCAAGCATAAGTTGGTTTTCTAAATTTGAGACCCTTTTCTGTTCTGTAATTCAGTTCCTGTGTAGCCAAGTTTACATTCCGTGTATTAGTGATATCTTATGATGTTTCTTTTTCTGTGTGACTTATTTCAGTTAGAATCATCATACCTGAATCCACTCATTGTGCTGCTAAGGGCCTGATGACATAGATTTCATTGCTGAGTGATATTGCTTTGTAAGTAAATACCACAACTTCTTTATCCATTTTTCACTTTCTGTGATATTGAACTTGTACGGTAAACGAGGTTTTTGTAAACAGAGGCGTCCCAAACTTTGGGGTGGCTGTGTCTTTTTGATTTTAATTTCCCTAAGCTATAGGACAATAAGTGGAAGTGCCCTAGGCTCTGTTGCTTTGTTTTTTAGATGTTTCAGGAAACACCATACACTTCTCCTGAGTGTCTCTTGGCAATTTACATCCCACCCATCAGCATAACAAGGCTCCCAGTTCTCCATGGCCTGTCCTGCCTTTCTGGATTTTACACTTTTTTCACATGGCCCTTTTGACCAGGGGGAAGTGAGACTTCATTGTAGTGCAGATTTCCTTTGCAAGCTTGCTTGGTTGGCCAAAAAGGGCGTATGCGTTTTTTCCTGAATATATTCAGGAAAAAACGCATACGCCCTTTTTGGCCAAGTGCATCATTGTGGACGTTCTGCCTCTTTTCCTATGCTTTCAATGCAATTCCAGTCTACCTCCTGAAATCGGTTTCCTGCAATTCTGCCCCGCTTTCAAGTCCTCTTGGCAGCCTTACTTCAGTCTATTTTTGGACGATAGCTGTCATTTATAACTCTGCAGGTTTGTGAATTACAGTGCCCCTGAGCTCCTTTCTTCAACTCGCTTTCTTGTGAGGTGGCCGCAACACCGCAGGATGGCTTCAGGCCGTAATCTGGTTCTGGCACGTCACGCTGAGCCTTTGGTTAATTCCTCTTCCTGGTGGGAAATGAGAGTTAAATTTGCCCGTCCAGACACCTCCAGCTAGTCTCTCATTGGTTCTCGCTATTCCTGTTCATCTTCCGCAGAAATTGCAAACTGGGCCAAACAGGAGGTTAAAGGGACTGACTCTCCAAGTCGGGAGAGTGTTAGTAAAGCATCTGGAATGTTGCACCCGAGTACCAGGGTACGAAAACTGAGACATATTTGAACACGTCTCCCGATCACATGGTTGATCATACTCTGGGTTCCACATGCATGTTTGAGCGGATGGAAGAATACCTAAAACCTGGGTAGTTGAGACCCGTGTAATGGGTACCATGCAATATGATTTCAAAGGGTCTTCATTTGCTCACCGAACCTCTCCAATCCTATCACTGCTGCGTTTATGCCCCTGTACACATGCTTGATTCTCTTTCGGAGACATAGCAATCCATAGGTTTTACGATACTTACTAGGCAGGTACATTCTTAGGCGTTTAATATGCGGTGATGAGTCCATTTCGTTGAGCAAGGAGTAGCTCTTGTCTATTCCATATTTGACTTAAGGAACTTTATCTGTGCTCATTTCAATCTCTGGTTTCATGCAGCACCCCAACTCACCTTTACCCTTAAGCAAGCATAAGTTGGTTTTCTAAATTTGAGACCCTGTTCTGTTCTGTAATTCAGTTCCTGTGTAGCCAAGTTTACATTCCGTGTATTACTGATATCTTATGATGTTTCTTTTTCTGTGTGACTTATTTCAGTTAGAATCATCATACCTGAATCCACTCATTGTGCTGCTAAGGGCCTGATGACATAGATTTCATTGCTGAGTGATATTGCTTTGTAAGTAAATACCACAACTTCTTTATCCATTTTTCACTTTCTGTGATATTGAACTTGTACGGTAAATGAGGTTTTTGTAAACAGAGGCGTCCCAAACTTTGGGGTGGCTGTGTCTTTTTGATTTTAATTTCCCTAAGCTATAGGACAATAAGTGGAAGTGCCCTAGGCTCTGTTGCTTTGTTTTTTAGATGTTTCAGGAAACACCATACACTTCTCCTGAGTGTCTCTTGGCAATTTACATCCCACCCATCAGCATAACAAGGCTCCCAGTTCTCCATGGCCTGTCCTGCCTTTCTGGATTTTACACTTTTTTCAGATGGCCCTTTTGACCGGGGGGAAGTGAGACTTCATTGTAGTGCAGATTTCCTTTGCAAGCTTGCTTGGTTGGCCAAAAAGGGCGTATGCGTTTTTTCCTGAATATATTCAGGAAAAAACGCATACGCCCTTTTTGGCCAAGTGCATCATTGTGGACGTTCTGCCTCTTTTCCTATGCTTTCAATGCAATTCCAGTCTACCTCCTGAAATCGGTTTCCTGCAATTCTGCCCCGCTTTCAAGTCCTCTTGGCAGCCTTACTTCAGTCTATTTATGGACGATAGCTGTCATTTATAACTCTGCAGGTTTGTGAATTACAGTGCCCCTGAGCTCCTTTCTTCAACTCACTTTCTTGTGACCTGGTCGCAACACCGCAGGATGCCTTCAGGCCCTAATCTGGTTCCGGCACGGCACGCTGAGCCTTTGGTTATTTCCTCTTCCTGGTGGGAAATGAGAGTTAAATTTGCCCGTCCAGACACCTCCAGCTAGCCTCTCATTGGTTCTCGCTATTCCTGTACATCTTCCGCAGAAATTGCAAACTGGGCCAAACAGGAGGTTAAAGGCGCTGACTCTCCAAGTGGGGAGAGTGTTAGTAAAGCGTCTGGAATGTTGCACCCGAGTACCAGGGGAGGAAAACTGAGACATATTTGAACACGTCTCCCGATCACATGGTTGATCATACTCTGGGTTCCACATGCAGGTTTTAGCTGAAGGAAGAATACCTAAAACCTGGGTAGTTGAAACCCGTGGAATGGGTACCATGCAATATGACTTCAAAGGGTCTTCATTTGCTCACCGAACCTCTCCAATCCTATCACTGCTGCGTTTATGCCCCTGTACACATGCTTGATTCTCTTTCGGAGACATAGCAATCCATAGGTTTTAAGATACTTACTAGTCAGGTACATTCTTAGGCGTTTAATATGCGGTGTTGAGTCCATTTCGTTGAGCAAGGAGTAGCTCTTGTCTATTCCATATTTGGCTTAAGGAACTTTATCTGTGCTCATTTCAATCTCTGGTTTTATGCAGCACCCCAACTCACCTTTACCCTTAAGCAAGCATAAGTTGGTTTTCTAAATTTGAGACCCTGTTCTGTTCTGTAATTCAGTTCCTGTGTAACCAAGTTTCCATTCCGTGTATTACTGATATCTTATGATGTTTCTTTTTCTGTGTGACTTATTTCAGTTAGAATCATCATACCTGAATCCACTCATTGTGCTGCTAAGGGCCTGATGACACAGATTTCATTGCTGAGTGATATTGCTTTGTAAGTAAATACCACAACTTCTTTATCCATTTTTCACTTTCTGCGATGTTGAACTTGTACTGTAAACGAGGTTCTTGTAAACAGAGCCGTTCCAAACTTTGGGGTGGCTGTGTCTTTTTGATTTTAATTTCCCTAAGCTATAGGACCATAAGAGAAGTGCCCTAGGTTCTGTGGCTTTGTTTTTTAGATGTTATAGGAAACACCATACACTTCTCCCGAGTCTCTGTTGGCAATTTACATCCCGCCCATCAGCATAACAAGGCTCCCAGTTCTCCATGGCCTGTCCTGCCTTTCTGGATTTTACACTTTTTTCAGATGGCCCTTTTGACCGGGGGGAAGTGAGACTTCATTGTAGTGCAGATTTCCTTTGCAAGCTTGCTTGGTTGGCCAAAAAGGGCGTATGCGTTTTTTCCTGAATATATTCAGGAAAAAACGCATACGCCGTTTTTGGCCAAGTGCATCATTGTGGACGTTCTGCCTCTTTTCCTATGCTTTCAATGCAATTCCAGTCTACCTCCTGAAATCGGTTTCCTGCAATTCTGCCCCGCTTTCAAGTCCTCTTGGCAGCCTTACTTCAGTCTATTTTTGGACGATAGCTCTCATTTATAACTCTGCAGGTTTGTGAATTACAGTGCCCCTGAGCTCCTTTCTTCAACTCGCTTTCTTTTGAGCTGGCCGCAACACCGCAGGATGGCTTCAGGCCCTAATCTGGTTCCGGCACGGCACGCTGAGCCTTTGGTTATTTCCTCTTCCTGGTTTGAAATGAGAGTTAAATTTGCCTGTCCAGACACCTCCAGCTAGCCTCTCATTGGTTCTCGCTATTCCTGTTCATCTTCCGCAGAAATTGCAAACTGGGCCAAACAGGAGGTTAAAGGGACTGACTCTCCAAGTCAGGAGAGTGTTAGTAAAGCGTCTGGAATGTTGCACCCGAGTACCATGGTACGAAAACTGAGACATATTTGAACACGTCTCCCGATCACATGGTTGATCATATTCTGGGTTCCACATGCATGTTTTAGCTGAAGGAAGAATACCTTAAACCTGGGTAGTTGAAACCCGTGGAATGGGTACCATGCAATATGACTTCAAAGGGTCTTCATTTGCTCACCGAACCTCTCCAATCCTATCACTGCTGCGTTTATGCCCCTGTACACATGCTTGATTCTCTTTCGGAGACATAGCAATCCATAGGTTTTAAGATACTTACTAGTCAGGTACATTCTTAGGCGTTTAATATGAGATGATGAGTCCATTTCGTTGAGCAAGGAGTAGCTCTTGTCTATTCCATATTTGGCTTAAGGAACTTTATCTGTGCTCATTTCAATCTCTGGTTTTATGCAGCACCCCAACTCACCTTTACCCTTAAGCAAGAATAAGTTGGTTTTCTAAATTTGAGACCCTGTTCTGTTCTGTAATTCAGTTCCTGTGTAGCCAAGTTTACATTCCGTGTATTACTGATATCTTATGATGTTTCTTTTTCTGTGTGACTTATTTCAGTTAGAATCATCATACCTGAATCCACTCATTGTGATGCTAAGGGCCTGATGACACAGATTTCATTGCTGAGTGATATTGCTTTGTAAGTAAATACCACAACTTCTTTATCCATTTTTCACTTTCTGTGATGTTGAACTTGAACTGTAAACTAGGTTTTTGTAAAGAGAGCCGTTCCAAACTTTGGGGTGGCTGTGTCTTTTTGATTTTAATTTCCCTAAGCTATAGGACCATAAGTGGAAGTGACCTAGGTTCTGTTGCTTTGTTTTTTAGATGTTTCAGGAAACACCATACACTTCTCCCGAGTGGTTGTTGGCAATTTACATCCCGCCCATCAGCATAACAAGGCTCCCAGTTCTCCATGGCCTGTCCTGCCATTCTGGATTTTACACTTTTTTCAGATGGCCCTTTTGACCGGGAGGAAGTGAGACTTCATTGTAGTGCAGATTTCCTTTGCAAGCTTGCTTGGTTGGCCAAAAAGGGCATATGCGTTTTTTCCTGAATATATTCAGGAAAAAACGCATACGCCCTTTTTGGCCAAGTGCATCATTGTGGACGTTCTGCCTCTTTTCCTATGCTTTCAATGCAATTCCAGTCTACCTCCTGAAATCGGTTTCCTGCAATTCTGCCCCGCTTTCAAGTCCTCTTGGCAGCCTTACTTCAGTCTATTTTTGGACGATAGCTGTCATTTATAACTCTGCAGGTTTGTGAATTACAGTGCCCCTGAGCTCCTTTCTTCAACTCGCTTTCTTGTGAGCTGGCCGCAACACCGCAGGATGGCTTCAGGCCCTAATCTGGTTCTGGCACGGCACGCTGAGCCTTTGGTTAATTCCTCTTCCTGGTGGGAAATGAGAGTTAAATTTGCCCGTCCAGACACCTCCAGCTAGTCTCTCATTGGTTCTCGCTATTCCTGTTCATCTTCCGCAGAAATTGCAAACTGGGCCAAACAGGAGGTTAAAGGGACTGACTCTCCAAGTGGGGAGAGTGTTAGTAAAGCGTTGGAATGTTGCACCCGAGTACCAGGGGAGGAAAACTGAGACATATTTGAACACGTCTCCCGTTCACACAGTTGATCATATTCTGGGTTCCACATGCATGTTTTAGCTGAAGGAAGAATACCTTAAACCTGGAGAGTTGAGACCCGTGGAATGGGTACCATGCAATACGACTTCAAAGGGTCCACATTTGCTCACCGAACCTCTCCAATCCTATCACTGCTGTGTTTATGCCCCTGTACACACGCTTGATTCTCTTTTGGATACATAGGAATCCATAGGTTTTAAGATACTTATTAGTCAGGTACATTCTTAGGCGTTTAATATGGGGTGTTGAGTCCATTTCGTTGAGCAAGGTGTAGCTCTTCTCTATTCCATATTTGGCTTAAGGAACTTTATCTGTGCTCATTTCAATATCTGGTTTTATGCAGCACCCCAACTCACCTTTCCCCTTAAGCAAGCATAAGTTGGTTTTCTAAATTTGAGACCCTTTTCTGTTCTGTAATTCAGTTCCTGTGTAGCCAAGTTTACATTCCGTGTATTAGTGATATCTTATGATGTTTCTTTTTCTGTGTGACTTATTTCAGTTAGAATCATCATACCTGAATCCACTCATTGTGCTGCTAAGGGCCTGATGACATAGATTTCATTGCTGAGTGATATTGCTTTGTAAGTAAATACCACAACTTCTTTATCCATTTTTCACTTTCTGTGATATTGAACTTGTACGGTAAACGAGGTTTTTGTAAACAGAGGCGTCCCAAACTTTGGGGTGGCTGTGTCTTTTTGATTTTAATTTCCCTAAGCTATAGGACAATAAGTGGAAGTGCCCTAGGCTCTGTTGCTTTGTTTTTTAGATGTTTCAGGAAACACCATACACTTCTCCTGAGTGTCTCTTGGCAATTTACATCCCACCCATCAGCATAACAAGGCTCCCAGTTCTCCATGGCCTGTCCTGCCTTTCTGGATTTTACACTTTTTTCACATGGCCCTTTTGACCAGGGGGAAGTGAGACTTCATTGTAGTGCAGATTTCCTTTGCAAGCTTGCTTGGTTGGCCAAAAAGGGCGTATGCGTTTTTTCCTGAATATATTCAGGAAAAAACGCATACGCCCTTTTTGGCCAAGTGCATCATTGTGGACGTTCTGCCTCTTTTCCTATGCTTTCAATGCAATTCCAGTCTACCTCCTGAAATCGGTTTCCTGCAATTCTGCCCCGCTTTCAAGTCCTCTTGGCAGCCTTACTTCAGTCTATTTATGGACGATAGCTGTCATTTATAACTCTGCAGGTTTGTGAATTACAGTGCCCCTGAGCTCCTTTCTTCAACTCACTTTCTTGTGAGCTGGCCGCAACACCGCAGGATGCCTTCAGGCCCTAATCTGTTTCCGGCATGGCACGCTGAGCCTTTGGTTATTTCCTCTTCCTGGTGGGAAATGAGAGTTAAATTTGCCCGTCCAGACACCTCCAGCTAGGCTCTCATTGGTTCTCGCTATTCCTGTACATCTTCCGCAGAAATTGCAAACTGGGCCAAACAAGAGGTTAAAGGCGCTGACTCTCCAAGTGGGGAGAGTGTTAGTAAACCGTCTGGAATGTTGCACCCGAGTACCAGGGGAGGAAAACTGAGACATATTTGAACACGTCTCCCGTTCACATGGTTGATCATACTCTGGGTTCCACATGCAGCTTTTAGGTGAAGGAAGAATACCTAAAACCTGGGTAGTTGAAACCCGTGGAATGGGTACCATGCAATATGACTTCAAAGGGTCTTCATTTGCTCACCGAACCTCTCCAATCCTATCACTGCTGCGTTTATGCCCCTGTACACATGCTTGATTCTCTTTCGGAGACATAGCAATCCATAGGTTTTAAGATACTTACTAGTCAGGTACATTCTTAGGCGTTTAATATGCGGTGTTGAGTCCATTTCGTTGAGCAAGGAGTAGCTCTTGTCTATTCCATATTTGGCTTAAGGAACTTTATCTGTGCTCATTTCAATCTCTGGTTTTATGCAGCACCCCAACTCACCTTTACCCTTAAGCAAGCATAAGTTGGTTTTCTAAATTTGAGACCCTGTTCTGTTCTGTAATTCAGTTCCTGTGTAACCAAGTTTCCATTCCGTGTATTACTGATATCTTATGATGTTTCTTTTTCTGTGTGACTTATTTCAGTTAGAATCATCATACCTGAATCCACTCATTGTGCTGCTAAGGGCCTGATGACACAGATTTCATTGCTGAGTGATATTGCTTTGTAAGTAAATACCACAACTTCTTTATCCATTTTTCACTTTCTGCGATGTTGAACTTGTACTGTAAACGAGGTTCTTGTAAACAGAGCCGTTCCAAACTTTGGGGTGGCTGTGTCTTTTTGATTTTAATTTCCCTAAGCTATAGGACCATAAGTGGAAGTGCCCTAGGTTCTGTGGCTTTGTTTTTTAGATGTTATAGGAAACACCATACACTTCTCCCGAGTCTCTGTTGGCAATTTACATCCCGCCCATCAGCATAACAAGGCTCCCAGTTCTCCATGGCCTGTCCTGCCTTTCTGGATTTTACACTTTTTTCAGATGGCCCTTTTGACCGGGGGGAAGTGAGACTTCATTGTAGTGCAGATTTCCTTTGCAAGCTTGCTTGGTTGGCCAAAAAGGGCGTATGCGTTTTTTCCTGAATATATTCAGGAAAAAACGCATACGCCCTTTTTGGCCAAGTGCATCATTGTGGACGTTCTGCCTCTTTTCCTATGCTTTCAATGCAATTCCAGTCTACCTTCTGAAATCGGTTTCCTTCAATTCTGCCCCGCTTTCAAGTCCTCTTGGCAGCCTTACTTCAGTCTATTTTTGGACGATAGCTGTCATTTATAACTCTGCAGGTTTGTGAATTACAGTGCCCCTGAGCTCCTTTCTTCAACTCGCTTTCTTTTGAGCTGGCCGCAACACCGCAGGATGGCTTCAGGCCCTAATCTGGTTCCGGCACGGCACGCTGAGCCTTTGGTTAATTCCTCTTCCTGGTGGGAAATGAGAGTTAAATTTTCCCGTCCAGACACCTCCAGCTAGGCTCTCATTGGTTCTCCCTATTCCTGTTCATCTTGCGCAGAAATTGCAAACTGGGCCAAACAGGAGTTTAAAGGCGCTGACTCTCCAAGTGGGGAGAGTGTTAGTAAAGCGTTGGAATGTTGCACCCGAGTACCAGGGGAGGAAAACTGAGACATATTTGAACACGTCTCCCGTTCACACAGTTGATCATATTCTGGGTTCCACATGCATGTTTTAGCTGAAGGAAGAATACCTTAAACCTGGAGAGTTGAGACCCGTGGAATGGGTACCATGCAATACGACTTCAAAGGGTCCACATTTGCTCACCGAACCTCTCCAATCCTATCACTGCTGTGTTTATGCCCCTGTACACACGCTTGATTCTCTTTTGGATACATAGGAATCCATAGGTTTTAAGATACTTATTAGTCAGGTACATTCTTAGGCGTTTAATATGGGGTGTTGAGTCCATTTCGTTGAGCAAGGTGTAGCTCTTCTCTATTCCATATTTGGCTTAAGGAACTTTATCTGTGCTCATTTCAATATCTGGTTTTATGCAGCACCCCAACTCACCTTTCCCCTTAAGCAAGCATAAGTTGGTTTTCTAAATTTGAGACCCTTTTCTGTTCTGTAATTCAGTTCCTGTGTAGCCAAGTTTACATTCCGTGTATTAGTGATATCTTATGATGTTTCTTTTTCTGTGTGACTTATTTCAGTTAGAATCATCATACCTGAATCCACTCATTGTGCTGCTAAGGGCCTGATGACATAGATTTCATTGCTGAGTGATATTGCTTTGTAAGTAAATACCACAACTTCTTTATCCATTTTTCACTTTCTGTGATATTGAACTTGTACGGTAAACGAGGTTTTTGTAAACAGAGGCGTCCCAAACTTTGGGGTGGCTGTGTCTTTTTGATTTTAATTTCCCTAAGCTATAGGACAATAAGTGGAAGTGCCCTAGGCTCTGTTGCTTTGTTTTTTAGATGTTTCAGGAAACACCATACACTTCTCCTGAGTGTCTCTTGGCAATTTACATCCCACCCATCAGCATAACAAGGCTCCCAGTTCTCCATGGCCTGTCCTGCCTTTCTGGATTTTACACTTTTTTCACATGGCCCTTTTGACCAGGGGGAAGTGAGACTTCATTGTAGTGCAGATTTCCTTTGCAAGCTTGCTTGGTTGGCCAAAAAGGGCGTATGCGTTTTTTCCTGAATATATTCAGGAAAAAACGCATACGCCCTTTTTGGCCAAGTGCATCATTGTGGACGTTCTGCCTCTTTTCCTATGCTTTCAATGCAATTCCAGTCTACCTCCTGAAATCGGTTTCCTGCAATTCTGCCCCGCTTTCAAGTCCTCTTGGCAGCCTTACTTCAGTCTATTTTTGGACGATAGCTGTCATTTATAACTCTGCAGGTTTGTGAATTACAGTGCCCCTGAGCTCCTTTCTTCAACTCGCTTTCTTGTGAGGTGGCCGCAACACCGCAGGATGGCTTCAGGCCGTAATCTGGTTCTGGCACGTCACGCTGAGCCTTTGGTTAATTCCTCTTCCTGGTGGGAAATGAGAGTTAAATTTGCCCGTCCAGACACCTCCAGCTAGTCTCTCATTGGTTCTCGCTATTCCTGTTCATCTTCCGCAGAAATTGCAAACTGGGCCAAACAGGAGGTTAAAGGGACTGACTCTCCAAGTCGGGAGAGTGTTAGTAAAGCATCTGGAATGTTGCACCCGAGTACCAGGGTACGAAAACTGAGACATATTTGAACACGTCTCCCGATCACATGGTTGATCATACTCTGGGTTCCACATGCATGTTTGAGCGGATGGAAGAATACCTAAAACCTGGGTAGTTGAGACCCGTGTAATGGGTACCATGCAATATGATTTCAAAGGGTCTTCATTTGCTCACCGAACCTCTCCAATCCTATCACTGCTGCGTTTATGCCCCTGTACACATGCTTGATTCTCTTTCGGAGACATAGCAATCCATAGGTTTTACGATACTTACTAGGCAGGTACATTCTTAGGCGTTTAATATGCGGTGATGAGTCCATTTCGTTGAGCAAGGAGTAGCTCTTGTCTATTCCATATTTGACTTAAGGAACTTTATCTGTGCTCATTTCAATCTCTGGTTTCATGCAGCACCCCAACTCACCTTTACCCTTAAGCAAGCATAAGTTGGTTTTCTAAATTTGAGACCCTGTTCTGTTCTGTAATTCAGTTCCTGTGTAGCCAAGTTTACATTCCGTGTATTACTGATATCTTATGATGTTTCTTTTTCTGTGTGACTTATTTCAGTTAGAATCATCATACCTGAATCCACTCATTGTGCTGCTAAGGGCCTGATGACATAGATTTCATTGCTGAGTGATATTGCTTTGTAAGTAAATACCACAACTTCTTTATCCATTTTTCACTTTCTGTGATATTGAACTTGTACGGTAAACGAGGTTTTTGTAAACAGAGGCGTCCCAAACTTTGGGGTGGCTGTGTCTTTTTGATTTTAATTTCCCTAAGCTATAGGACAATAAGTGGAAGTGCCCTAGGCTCTGTTGCTTTGTTTTTTAGATGTTTCAGGAAACACCATACACTTCTCCTGAGTGTCTCTTGGCAATTTACATCCCACCCATCAGCATAACAAGGCTCCCAGTTCTCCATGGCCTGTCCTGCCTTTCTGGATTTTACACTTTTTTCAGATGGCCCTTTTGACCGGGGGGAAGTGAGACTTCATTGTAGTGCAGATTTCCTTTGCAAGCTTGCTTGGTTGGCCAAAAAGGGCGTATGCGTTTTTTCCTGAATATATTCAGGAAAAAACGCATACGCCCTTTTTGGCCAAGTGCATCATTGTGGACGTTCTGCCTCTTTTCCTATGCTTTCAATGCAATTCCAGTCTACCTCCTGAAATCGGTTTCCTGCAATTCTGCCCCGCTTTCAAGTCCTCTTGGCAGCCTTACTTCAGTCTATTTATGGACGATAGCTGTCATTTATAACTCTGCAGGTTTGTGAATTACAGTGCCCCTGAGCTCCTTTCTTCAACTCACTTTCTTGTGACCTGGTCGCAACACCGCAGGATGCCTTCAGGCCCTAATCTGGTTCCGGCACGGCACGCTGAGCCTTTGGTTATTTCCTCTTCCTGGTGGGAAATGAGAGTTAAATTTGCCCGTCCAGACACCTCCAGCTAGCCTCTCATTGGTTCTCGCTATTCCTGTACATCTTCCGCAGAAATTGCAAACTGGGCCAAACAGGAGGTTAAAGGCGCTGACTCTCCAAGTGGGGAGAGTGTTAGTAAAGCGTCTGGAATGTTGCACCCGAGTACCAGGGGAGGAAAACTGAGACATATTTGAACACGTCTCCCGATCACATGGTTGATCATACTCTGGGTTCCACATGCAGGTTTTAGCTGAAGGAAGAATACCTAAAACCTGGGTAGTTGAAACCCGTGGAATGGGTACCATGCAATATGACTTCAAAGGGTCTTCATTTGCTCACCGAACCTCTCCAATCCTATCACTGCTGCGTTTATGCCCCTGTACACATGCTTGATTCTCTTTCGGAGACATAGCAATCCATAGGTTTTAAGATACTTACTAGTCAGGTACATTCTTAGGCGTTTAATATGCGGTGTTGAGTCCATTTCGTTGAGCAAGGAGTAGCTCTTGTCTATTCCATATTTGGCTTAAGGAACTTTATCTGTGCTCATTTCAATCTCTGGTTTTATGCAGCACCCCAACTCACCTTTACCCTTAAGCAAGCATAAGTTGGTTTTCTAAATTTGAGACCCTGTTCTGTTCTGTAATTCAGTTCCTGTGTAACCAAGTTTCCATTCCGTGTATTACTGATATCTTATGATGTTTCTTTTTCTGTGTGACTTATTTCAGTTAGAATCATCATACCTGAATCCACTCATTGTGCTGCTAAGGGCCTGATGACACAGATTTCATTGCTGAGTGATATTGCTTTGTAAGTAAATACCACAACTTCTTTATCCATTTTTCACTTTCTGCGATGTTGAACTTGTACTGTAAACGAGGTTCTTGTAAACAGAGCCGTTCCAAACTTTGGGGTGGCTGTGTCTTTTTGATTTTAATTTCCCTAAGCTATAGGACCATAAGAGAAGTGCCCTAGGTTCTGTGGCTTTGTTTTTTAGATGTTATAGGAAACACCATACACTTCTCCCGAGTCTCTGTTGGCAATTTACATCCCGCCCATCAGCATAACAAGGCTCCCAGTTCTCCATGGCCTGTCCTGCCTTTCTGGATTTTACACTTTTTTCAGATGGCCCTTTTGACCGGGGGGAAGTGAGACTTCATTGTAGTGCAGATTTCCTTTGCAAGCTTGCTTGGTTGGCCAAAAAGGGCGTATGCGTTTTTTCCTGAATATATTCAGGAAAAAACGCATACGCCGTTTTTGGCCAAGTGCATCATTGTGGACGTTCTGCCTCTTTTCCTATGCTTTCAATGCAATTCCAGTCTACCTTCTGAAATCGGTTTCCTGCAATTCTGCCCCGCTTTCAAGTCCTCTTGGCAGCCTTACTTCAGTATATTTTTGGACGATAGCTGTCATTTATAACTCTGCAGGTTTGTGAATTACAGTGCCCCTGAGCTCCTTTCTTCAACTCGCTTTCTTTTGAGCTGGCCGCAACACCGCAGGATGGCTTCAGGCCCTAATCTGGTTCCGGCACGGCACGCTGAGCCTTTGGTTAATTCCTCTTCCTGGTGGGAAATGAGAGTTAAATTTTCCCGTCCAGACACCTCCAGCTAGGCTCTCATTGGTTCTCCCTATTCCTGTTCATCTTGCGCAGAAATTGCAAACTGGGCCAAACAGGAGGTTAAAGGCGCTGACTCTCCAAGTGGGGAGAGTGTTAGTAAAGCGTTGGAATGTTGCACCCGAGTACCAGGGGAGGAAAACTGAGACATATTTGAACACGTCTCCCGTTCACACAGTTGATCATATTCTGGGTTCCACATGCATGTTTTAGCTGAAGGAAGAATACCTTAAACCTGGAGAGTTGAGACCCGTGGAATGGGTACCATGCAATACGACTTCAAAGGGTCCACATTTGCTCACCGAACCTCTCCAATCCTATCACTGCTGTGTTTATGCCCCTGTACACACGCTTGATTCTCTTTTGGATACATAGGAATCCATAGGTTTTAAGATACTTATTAGTCAGGTACATTCTTAGGCGTTTAATATGGGGTGTTGAGTCCATTTCGTTGAACAAGGTGTAGCTCTTCTCTATTCCATATTTGGCTTAAGGAACTTTATCTGTGCTCATTTCAATATCTGGTTTTATGCAGCACCCCAACTCACCTTTCCCCTTAAGCAAGCATAAGTTGGTTTTCTAAATTTGAGACCCTTTTCTGTTCTGTAATTCAGTTCCTGTGTAGCCAAGTTTACATTCCGTGTATTAGTGATATCTTATGATGTTTCTTTTTCTGTGTGACTTATTTCAGTTAGAATCATCATACCTGAATCCACTCATTGTGCTGCTAAGGGCCTTGTGACACAGATTTCATTGCTGAGTGATATTGCTTTGTAAGTAAATACCACAACTTCTTTATCCATTTTTCACTTTCTGTGATATTGAACTTGTACGGTAAACGAGGTTCTTGTAAACAGAGCCGTTCCAAACTTTGGGATGGCTGTGTCTTTTTGATTTTAATTTCCCTAAGCTATAGGACCATAAGTGGAAGTGCCCTAGGCTCTGTTGCTTTGTTTTTTAGATGTTTCAGGAAACACCATACACTTCTCCGGAGTGTCTGTTGGCAATTTACATCCCGCCCATCAGCATAACAAGGCTCCCAGTTCTCCATGGCCTGTCCTGCCTTTCTGGATTTTACACTTTTTTCAGATGGCCCTTTTGACCGGGGGGAAGTGAGACTTCATTGTAGTGCAGATTTCCTTTGCAAGCTTGCTTGGTTGGCCAAAAAGGGCGTATGCGTTTTTTCCTGAATATATTCAGGAAAAAACGCATACGCCCTTTTTGGCCAAGTGCATCATTGTGGACGTTCTGCCTCTTTTCCTATGCTTTCAATGCAATTCCAGTCTACCTCCTGAAATCGGTTTCCTGCAATTCTGCCCCGCTTTCAAGTCCTCTTGGCAGCCTTACTTCAGTCTATTTATGGACGATAGCTGTCATTTATAACTCTGCAGGTTTGTGAATTACAGTGCCCCTGAGCTCCTTTCTTCAACTCGCTTTCTTGTGACCTGGCCGCAACACCGCAGGATGCCTTCAGGCCCTAATTTGGTTCCGGCACGGCACGCTGAGCGTTTGGTTATTTCCTCTTCCTGGTGGGAAATGAGAGTTAAATTTGCCCGTCCAGACACCTCCAGCTAGGCTCTCATTGGTTCTCGCTATTCCTGTACATCTTCCGCAGAAATTGCAAACTGGGCCAAACAGGAGGTTAAAGGCGCTGACTCTCCAAGTGGGGAGAGTGTTAGTAAAGCGTCTGGAATGTTGCACCCGAGTACCAGGGGAGGAAAACTGAGACATATTTGAACACGTCTCCCGATCACATGGTTGATCATACTCTGGGTTCCACATGCAGGTTTTAGCTGAAGGAAGAATACCTAAAACCTGGGTAGTTGAAACCCATGGAATGGGTACCATGCAATATGACTTCAAAGGGTCTTCATTTGCTCACCGAACCTCTCCAATCCTATCACTGCTGCGTTTATGCCCCTGTACACATGCTTGATTCTCTTTCGGAGACATAGCAATCCATAGGTTTTAAGATACTTACTAGTCAGGTACATTCTTAGGCGTTTAGTATGCGGTGTTGAGTCCATTTCGTTGAGCAAGGAGTAGCTCTTGTCTATTCCATATTTGACTTAAGGAACTTTATCTGTGCTCATTTCAATCTCTGGTTTTATGCAGCACCCCTACTCACCTTTACCCTTAAGCAAGCATAAGTTGGTTTTCTAAATTTGAGACCCTGTTCTGTTCTGTAATTCAGTTCCTGTGTAGCCAAGTTTACATTCCGTGTATTACTGATATCTTATGATGTTTCTTTTTCTGTGTGACTTATTTCAGTTAGAATCATCATACGAGAATCCACTCATTGTGCTGCTAAGGGCCTGATGACATAGATTTCATTGCTGAGTGATATTGCTTTGTAAGTAAATACCACAAATTCTTTATCCATTTTTCACTTTCTGCGATGTTGAACTTGTACTGTAAATGAGGTTCTTGTAAACAGAGGCGTCCCCAACTTTGGGGTGGCTGTGTCTTTTTGATTTTAATTTCCCTAAGCTATAGGACCATAAGTGGAAGTGCCCTAGGCTCTGTTGCTTTGTTTTTTAGATGTTTCAGGAAACACCATACACTTCTCCCAAGTGTCTGTTGGCAATTTACATCCCGCCCATCAGCATAACAAGGCTCCCAGTTCTCAATGGCCTGTTGCCTTTCTGGATTTTACACTTTTTTCAGATGGCCCTTTTGACCGGGGGGAAGTGAGACTTCATTGTAGTGCAGATTTCCTTTGCAAGCTTGCTTGGTTGGCCAAAAAGGGCGTATGCGTTTTTTCCTGAATATATTCAGGAAAAAACGCATACGCCCTTTTTGGCCAAGTGCATCATTGTGGACGTTCTGCCTCTTTTCCTATGCTTTCAATGCAATTCCAGTCTACCTCCTGAAATCGGTTTCCTGCAATTCTGCCCCGCTTTCAAGTCCTCTTGGCAGCCTTACTTCAGTCTATTTTTGGACGATAGCTGTCATTTATAACTCTGCAGGTTTGTGAATTACAGTGCCCCTGAGCTCCTTTCTTCAACTCGCTTTCTTGTGACCTGGCCGCAACACCGCAGGATGGCTTCAGGCCCTAATCTGGTTCCGGCACGGCACGCTGAGCCTTTGGTTATTTCCTCTTCCTGGTGGGAAATGAGAGTTAAATTTGCCCGTCCAGACACCTCCAGCTAGCCTCTCATTGGTTCTCGCTATTCCTGTTCATCTTCCGCAGAAATTGCAAACTGGGCCAAACAGGAGGTTAAAGGGACTGACTGTCCAAGTCAGGAGAGTGTTAGTAAAGCGTCTGGAATGTTGCACCCGAGTACCAGGGTACGAAAACTGAGACATATTTGAACACGTCTCCCGATTACATGGTTGATCATACTCTAGGTTCCACATGCATGTTTTAGCTGAAGGAAGAATACCTTAAACCTGGGTAGTTGAAACCCGTGGAATGGGTACCATGCAATATGACTTCAAAGGGTCTTCATTTGCTCACCGAACCTCTCCAATCCTATCACTGCTGCGTTTATGCCCCTGTACACATGCTTGATTCTCTTTCGGAGACATAGCAATCCATAGGTTTTAAGATACTTACTAGTCAGGTACATTCTTAGGCGTTTAATATGGGATGATGAGTCCATTTCGTTGAGCAAGGAGTAGCTCTTGTCTATTCCATATTTGGCTTAAGGAACTTTATCTGTGCTCATTTCAATCTCTGGTTTTATGCAGCACCCCAACTCACCTTTACCCTTAAGCAAGAATAAGTTGGTTTTCTAAATTTGAGACCCTGTTCTGTTCTGTAATTCAGTTCCTGTGTAGCCAAGTTTACATTCCGTGTATTACTGATATCTTATGATGTTTCTTTTTCTGTGTGACTTATTTCAGTTAGAATCATCATACCTGAATCCACTCATTGTGCTGCTAAGGGCCTGATGACACAGATTTCATTGCTGAGTGATATTGCTTTGTAAGTAAATACCACAACTTCTTTATCCATTTTTCACTTTCTGCGATGTTGAACTTGTACTGTAAACGAGGTTCTTGTAAAGAGAGCCGTTCCAAACTTTGGGGTGGCTGTGTCTTTTTGATTTTAATTTCCCTAAGCTATAGGACCATAAGTGGAAGTGACCTAGGTTCTGTTGCTTTGTTTTTTAGATGTTTCAGGAAACACCATACACTTCTCCCGAGTGGTTGTTGGCAATTTACATCCCACCCATCAGCATAACAAGGCTCCCAGTTCTCCATGGCCTGTCCTGCCTTTCTGGATTTTACACTTTTTTCAGATGGCCCTTTTGACCGGGGGGAAGTGAGACTTCATTGTAGTGCAGATTTCCTTTGCAAGCTTGCTTGGTTGGCCAAAAAGGGCGTATGCGTTTTTTCCTGAATATATTCAGGAAAAAACGCATACGCCCTTTTTGGCCAAGTGCATCATTGTGGACGTTCTGCCTCTTTTCCTATGCTTTCAATGCAATTCCAGTCTACCTCCTGAAATCGGTTTCTTGCAATTCTGCCCCACTTTCAAGTCCTCTTGGCAGCCTTACTTCAGTCTACTTTTGGACGATAGCTCTCATTTATAACTCTGCAGGTTTGTGAATTACAGTGCCCCTGAGCTCCTTTCTTCAACTCGCTTTCTTTTGAGCTGGCCGCAACACCGCAGGATGGCTTCAGGCCCTAATCTGGTTCCGGCACGGCACGCTGAGCCTTTGGTTATTTCCTCTTCCTGGTTTGAAATGAGAGTTAAATTTGCCCGTCCAGACACCTCCAGCTAGCCTCTCATTGGTTCTCGCTATTCCTGTTCATCTTCCGCAGAAATTGCAAACTGGGCCAAACAGGAGGTTAAAGGGATTGACTCTCCAAGTCAGGAGAGTGTTAGTAAAGCGTCTGGAATGTTGCACCCGAGTACCAGGGTACGAAAACTGAGACATATTTGAACACGTCTCCCGATCACATGGTTGATCATACTCTAGGTTCCACATGCATGTTTTAGCTGAAGGAAGAATACCTTAAACCTGGGTAGTTGAAACCCGTGGAATGGGTACCATGCAATATGACTTCAAAGGGTCTTCATTTGCTCACCGAACCTCTCCAATCCTATCACTGCTGCATTTATGCCCCTGTACACACGCTTGATTCTCTTTCGGAGACATAGCAATCCATAGGTTTTAAGATACTTACTAGTCAGGTACATTCTTAGGCGTTTAGTATGCGGTGTTGAGTCCATTTCGTTGAGCAAGGAGTAGCTCTTGTCTATTCCATATTTGACTTAAGGAACTTTATCTGTGCTCATTTCAATCTCTGGTTTTATGCAGCACCCCAACTCACCTTTCCCCTTAAGCAAGCATAAGTTGGTTTTGTAAATTTGAGACCCTGTTCTGTTCTGTAATTCAGTTCCTGTGTAGCCAAGTTTACATTCCGTGTATTACTGATATCTTATGATGTTTCTTTTTCTGTGTGACTTATTTCAGTTAGAATCATCATACCTGAATCCACTCATTTTGCTTCTAAGGGCCTGATGACACAGATTTCATTGCTGAGTGATATTGCTTTGTAAGTAAATACCACAACTTCTTTATCCATTTTTCACTTTCTGCGATGTTGAACTTGTACTGTAAACAAGGTTCTTGTAAACAGAGGCGTCCCAAACTTTGGGGTGGCTGTGTCTTTTTGATTTTAATTTCCCTAAGCTATAGGACCATAAGTGGAAGTGCCCTAGGCTCTGTTGCTTTGTTTTTTAGATGTTTCAGGAAACACCATACACTTCTCCCGAGTGTCTGTTGGCAATTTACATCCCGCCCATCAGCATAACAAGGCTCCCAGTTCTCCATGGCCTGTCCTGCCTTTCTGGATTTTACACTTTTTTCAGATGACCCTTTTGACCGGGGGGAAGTGAGACTTCATTGTAGTGCAGATTTCCTTTGCAAGCTTGCTTGGTTGGCCAAAAAGGGCGTATGCGTTTTTTCCTGAATATATTCAGGAAAAAACGCATACGCCCTTTTTGGCCAAGTGCATCATTGTGGACGTTCAGCCTCTTTTCCTATGCTTTCAATGCAATTCCAGTCTACCTCCTGAAATCGGTTTCCTGCAATTCTGCCCCGCTTTCAAGTCCTCTTGGCAGCCTTACTTCAGTCTATTTTTGGACGATAGCTCTCATTTATAACTCTGCAGGTTTGTGAATTACAGTGCCCCTGAGCTCCTTTCTTCAACTCGCTTTCTTGTGACCTGGCCGCAACACCGCAGGATGGCTTCAGGCCCTAATCTGGTTCCGGCCCGGCATGCTGAGCCTTTGGTTAATTCCTCTTCCTGGTGGGAAATGAGAGTTAAATTTGCCCGTCCAGACACCTCCAGCTACCCTCTCATTGGTTCTCGCTATTCCTGTTCATCTTCCGCAGAAATTGCAAACTGGGCCAAACAGGAGGTTAAAGGGACTGACTCTCCAAGTGGGGAGAGTGTTAGTAAAGCGTCTGGAATGTTGCACCCGAGTACCAGGGGAGGAAAACTGAGACATATTTGAACACGTCTCCCGTTCACATGGTTGATCATACTCTGGGTTCCACATGCATGTTTTAGCTGAAGGAAGAATAACTTAAACCTGGAGAGTTGAGACCCGTGTAATGGGTACCATGCAATATGACTTCAAAGGGTCTTCATTTGCTCACCGAACCTCTCCAATCCTATCACTGCTGCGTTTATGCCCCTGTACACACGCTTGATTCTCTTTCGGAGACATAGCAATCCATAGGTTTTAAGATACTTACTAGTCAGGTACATTCTTAGGCGTTTAATATGCGGTGTTGAGTCCATTTCGTTGAGCAAGGAGTAGCTCTTGTCTATTCCATATTTGGCTTAAGGAACTTTATCTGTGCTCATTTCAATCTCTGGTTTTATGCAGCACCCCAACTCACGTTTCCCCTTAAGCAAGCATAAGTTGGTTTTCTAAATTTGAGACCCTGTTCTGTTTTGGAATGCAGTTCCTGTGTAGCCAAGTTTACATTCCGTGTATTAGTGATATCTTATGATGTTTCTTTTTCTGTGTGACTTATTTCAGTTAGAATCATCGTACCTGAATCCACTCATTATGCTGCTATGGGCCTGATGACATAGATTTCATTGCTGAGTGATACTGCATTGTACGTAAGTACCACAAGTTCTTTATCCATTTTTCACTTTCTGTGATATTGAACTTGTACGGTAAACGGGGTTCTTGTAAACGGAGGCGTCCCAAACTTTGGGGTGGCTGTGTCTTTTTGATTTTAATTTCCCTAAGCTATAGGACCATAAGTGGAAGTGCCCTAGGCTCTGTTGCTTTGTTTTTTAGATGTTTGAGGAAACACCATACACTACTCCTGAGTGTCTGTTGGCAATTTACATCCCTCCCATCAGCATAACAAGGCTCCCAGTTCTCAATGGCCTGTTGCCTTTCTGGATTTTACACTTTTTTCAGATGGCCCTTTTGACCGGGGGGAAGTGAGACTTCATTGTAGTGCAGATTTCCTTTGCAAGCTTGCTTGGTTGGCCAAAAAGGGCGTATGCGTTTTTTCCTGAATATATTCAGGAAAAAACGCATACGCCCTTTTTGGCCAAGTGCATCATTGTGGACGTTCTGCCTCTTTTCCTATGCTTTCAATGCAATTCCAGTCTACCTCCTGAAATCGGTTTCCTGCAATTCTGCCCCGCTTTCAAGTCCTCTTGGCAGCCTTACTTCAGTCTATTTTTGGACGATAGCTGTCATTTATAACTCTGCAGGTTTGTGAATTACAGTGCCCCTGAGCTCCTTTCTTCAACTCGCTTTCTTTTGAGCTGGCCGCAACACCGCAGGTTGGCTTCAGGCCCTAACCTGGTTCCGGCACGGCACGCTGAGCCTTTGGTTAATTCCTCTTCCTGGTGGGAAATGAGAGTTAAATTTGCCCATCCAGACACCTCCAGCTAGTCTCTCATTGGTTCTCGCTATTCCTGTTCATCTTCCACAGAAATTGCAAACTGGGCCAAACAGGAGGTTAAAGGGACTGACTCTCCAAGTCGGGAGAGTGTTAGTAAAGCGTCTGGAATGTTGCACCCGAGTACCAGGGTACGAAAACTGAGACATATTTGAACACGTCTCCCGATCACATGGTTGATCATACTCTGGGTTCCACATGCATGTTTTAGCTGAAGGAAGAATACCTAAAACCTGGGTAGTTGAAACCCGTGGAATGGGTACCATGCAATATGACTTCAAAGGGTCTTCATTTGCTCACCGAACGTCTCCAATCCTATCACTGCTGCGTTTATGCCCCTGTACACATGCTTGATTCTCTTTCGGAGACATAGCAATCCATAGGTTTTAAGATACTTACAAGTCAGGTACATTCTTAGGCGTTTAATATGCGGTGTTGAGTCCATTTCGTTGAGCAAGGAGTAGCTCTTGTCTGTTCCATATTTGGCTTAAGGAACTTTATCTGTGCTCATTTCAATCTCTGGTTTTATGCAGCACCCCAACTCCCCTTTCCCCTTAAGCAAGCATAAGTTGGTTTTCTAAATTTGAGACCCTGTTCTGTTCTGTAATTCAGTTCCTGTGTAGCCAAGTTTACATTCCGTGTATTACTGATATCTTATGATGTTTCTTTTTCTGTGTGATTATTTCAGTTAGAATCATCATACCTGAATCCACTCATTGTGCTGCTAAGGGCCTGATGACACAGATTTCATTGCTGAGTGATATTGCTTTGTAAGTAAATACCACAACTTCTTTATCCATTTTTCACTTTCTGCGATGTTGAACTTGTACTGTAAACGAGGTTCTTGTAAACAGAGCCGTTCCAAACTTTGGGGTGGCTGTGTCTTTTTGATTTTAATTTCCCTAAGCTATAGGACCATAAGTGGAAGTGCCCTAGGTTCTGTTGCTTTGTTTTTTAGATGTTTCAGGAAACACCATACACTTCTCCGGAGTGTCTGTTGGCAATTTACATCCCGCCCATCAGCATAACAAGGCTCCCAGTTCTCCATGGCCTGTCCTGCCTTTCTGGATTTTACACTTTTTTCAGATGGCCCTTTTGACCGGGGGGAAGTGAGACTTCATTGTAGTGCAGATTTCCTTTGCAAGCTTGCTTGGTTGGCCAAAAAGGGCGTATGCGTTTTTTCCTGAATATATTCAGGAAAAAACGCATACGCCCTTCTTGGCCAAGTGCATCATTGTGGACGTTCTGCCTCTTTTCCTATGCTTTCAATGCAATTCCAGTCTACCTCCTGAAATCGGTATCCTGCAATTCTGCCCCGCTTTCAAGTCCTCTTGGCAGCCTTACTTCAGTCTATTTTTGGACGATAGCTGTCATTTATAACTCTGCAGGTTTGTGAATTACAGTGCCCCTGAGCTCCTTTCTTCAACTTGCTTTCTTGTGACCTGGCCGCAACACCGTAGGATGGCTTCAGGCCCTAATCTGGTTCCGGCATGGCACGCTGAGCCTTTGGTTATTTCCTCTTCCTGGTGGGAAATGAGAGTTAAATTTGCCCGTCCAGACACCTCCAGCTAGTCTCTCATTGGTTCTCGCTATTCCTGTTCATCTTCCGCAGAAATTGCAAACTGGGCCAAACAGGAGGTTAAAGGCGCTGACTCTCCAATTGGGGAGAGTGTTAGTAAAGCGTCTGGAATGTTGCACCCGAGTACCAGGGGAGGAAAACTGAGACATATTTGAACACGTCTCCCGTTCACATGGTTGATCATACTTGGGTTCCACATGCATGTTTTAGCTGAAGGAAGAATACCTTAAACCTGGAGAGTTAAGACCCGTGTAATGGGTACCATGCAGTATGACTTCAAAGGGTCTTCATTTGCTCACCGAACCTCTCCAATCCTATCACTGCTGCGTTTATGCCCCTGTACACATGCTTGATTCCCTTTCGGAGACATAGCAATCCATAGGTTTTAAGATACTTACTAGTCAGGTACATTCTTAGGCGTTTAATATGCGGTGTTGAGTCCATTTCGTTGAGCAAGGAGTAGCTCTTGTCTATTCCATATTTGGCTTAAGGAACTTTATCTGTGCTCATTTCAATCTCTGGTTTTATGCAGCACCCCAACTCACCTTTCCCCTTAAGCAAGCATAAGTTGTTTTTCTAAATTTGAGACCCTGTTCTGTTCTGTAATTCAGTTCCTGTGTAGCCAAGTTTACATTCCGTGTATTACTGATATCTTATGATGTTTCTTTTTCTGTGTGACTTATTTCAGTTAGAATCATCATACCTGAATCCACTCATTGTGCTGCTAAGTGCCTGATGACACAGATTTCATTGCTGAGTGATATTGCTTTGTAAGTAAATACCACAACTTCTTTATCCATTTTTCACTTTCTGCGATGTTGAACTTGTACTGTAAACGAGGTTCTTGTAAACAGAGGCGTCCCAAATTTTGGGGTGGCTGGGTCTTTTTGATTTTAATTTCCCTAAGCTATAGGACCATAAGTGGAAGTGCCCTAGGCTCTGTTGCTTTGTTTTTTAGATGTTTCAGGAAACACCATACACTTCTCCAGAGTGGCTGTTGGCAATTTACATCCCGCCCATCAGCATAACAAGGCTCCCAGTTCTCCATGGTCTGTCATGCCTTTATGGATTTTACACTTTTTTCAGATGGCCCTTTTGACCAGGTGGAAGTGAGACTTCATTGTAGTGCAGATTTCCTTTGCAAGCTTGCTTGGTTGGCCAAAAAGGGCGTATGCGTTTTTTCCTGAATATATTCAGGAAAAAACGCATACGCCCTTTTTGGCCAAGTGCATCATTGTCGAGTTTCTGACTCTCTTCATATGCTTTCAATGCAATTCCAGTCTACCTCCTGAAATCGGTTTCCTGCAATTCTGCCTTGCTTTCAATGCCTCTTCATAGCCTTACCTCAATATATTTTTTAAAAATAGTTGGCCTTTATAACTCTGCAGGTTTTTGAATTGCAGTGGCCCTTAGCTCCATTTTTTAGCTCTTATTTTTGTGGTCTTGCCCCGTAACCACAGGATTCCTGGAAGCCCTATTTTTTTTCTGGGGCACCTTGCTGTGCCTTTGGTTAATTCTTCTTACTGATGTGATATTAGAGTGACATGTGCCCATTGAAACCGCTACAGCTAGTTTCTCACTGGTTCCCCCTATTCCCATTCATCCTCTGCACTAACTGCAGACTGTGCGATACCAGAACTTAAAGGCATTGACTCCATGTGGGGATGTTGTTAGTAAAGCGGCTGGAATGTCGATCCGGAGCCCCAGGAGAGGAAAAATGAGGTGCGTTTTAGAAACCTTTCCCGATCATATGGTATACCAGTCGCTGGGTTTCCCAAGCATGGTTTAGCTGTAGGAAGATTCCCTTCAACCTGGAGTGTTGGGACCCTTGGACTGAGTAGCATGAAGTATTGCATTAAACTTTCGGCAGTTGCTCACCAAAGCTCACCAATCCTGTCATCCCCAAGTGTCCAGCCTTATGTCTTATCCAGCTGTGGGTTTATATGTGGTCAATCCAGGTTGCATCACAGCCCCTGAGCGAATTTTGTAAGAATTTTTCTCTCTTTCATTGTTTCAGCGTTTTGTTTTTAAAATTTATTTCTATAATGGGGTTTAGCTCCTTTTCACTGCTGTGTTTGTGCCGCTCTGCACACACTTGATTCCCTTATGGAGATATATCAATACATGGGTTTTAAGATTCTTATTCCTCAGATATATTTCTCTGCGGTGTATAGGGTGTGTTGAGGCCTGTTCATTGAGCAAGGTGTAGATCTTGTCTAATACCTATTTGGTTTATTGAACGGTATCTGTGCTAATTTCAAACTCTGGTTTTATGCATCACCCCACCTCTCCTTTCCCCTTAAGCTGACATAAGTGTGTTTTCTAAATGTGAGACACTGTTCTGTTCTGTAATTCATTTCTTGTGCAGCCATATTTACCCTCCCTCTATAAGTGATATCTTATGATATGTTTCTTTTTCTGTTTGACTTATTTCAAGTAGTATTATCGGACCTAAATCTACTCTTTATCCTTCTACTAGCCTTATTACATTGATTTCATGGTGAAGAGATATTCCATTGTACATAAGTACCACATCTTCTTTATCCATTGTTCTCTTTCTTGGGGTATTTAAGGTGTACTGAAGTTGAGGTTCTTGTAAACAGAGTAGCCCTAAACTGTGGTGTGCTTGTGTCTTGTTGATTTTTAGACTTCCCTAGATATACTCCCATGATTGGAAGTGTCCTATGCTCTGTAGCTCTGTTTTTTAGATGATTTAGGAACCACCATACACTTCTCCAGAGTGGCTCTCGGCAGTTCACACACTGCCCATCAGCGTATAAAGGCTCCCTGTTCTCCATGGCCTGTCCTGCATTTCTGGTTTTTATAATTTTTTAGGATGGCCCTTTTGACCGGGGGGAAGTGAGACTTCTTTGTTGTGCACATTTGCATTGCTTGCTTGCTTCGTTGCCCATAAAGTGCGTATGCGTTTTTTCCTGGATATAATCAGGAAAAAACGCATACGCCCTTTTGGGCCAACTGCATCATTGTCGAAATTCTGCGGCTTTTCATGTGCGTTAAAGACGAGTCCAATCTATCTCTTGAAATCTGTTTCTTGCAATTCTGTCTTGCATTCAGATCCTCTTCTTTGCCTTACCTCAACATATTTTTGGACGTTAGTTTTCATTTATAACTCTGCAGGTTTGTGAATTGCAGTGACCCTGAGCTCCATTTTTTAAGTTGCTCTTTCGTGAGCTGGCCTCAAACCCGCAGGATTGCTTCAGGCCCTATTTTGGCTCCGGCGAGGCAGGCTGAGCCTTTCTTTAATTCTTATTCTTAATGGGAAATTAGAGTGATATGTGCCCGTCCAAACCCCTACAACTCTTCTCTCATTGGTTCCCCCTCTTCCCGTTCATCCTCCTCACAATTTGCAAAATGTGTGAAACAGAAGTTTAAATGTGCTGATTCTCCAAGTGGGGAGATTCTAAGTAGCGTTGCTGGAATGGTGAACAGGAGCACCAGGAGAGGATAAATGAGGTGCATTTTAGACACATGTCCCGATCACATGGTGTACAGTCCTCTGGGTTTTCCATGCATGTTTTAGCTGTAGGAAGATCCCTTGAACCTGCAGATTTGGGACCCATTGAATGGGTACCAGGTAGTATTACTTTAAAGGGTGTGCATTTCCTCACCCAACCTCACATTTCTCTTAGCGCAAACAGTTTCCAGCCTTATGTCTCATCCTGCTGTGGGTCTAGATGTGTTCAATCCATGTTGCATCACCGTCCCTGAGGAAAAGTTGTAAGAGGTTTTCTCTGTCTCTCTGTCGTTTATTTTTTTCAATTTATTACTATATTGGTTACAGCTGATTTTCAAAGCTCTGTTTCTTGCTGCTGTACATCCACTTGATTCACGTACAGAGAGACATCAATAAATTCTTTTTCAGATTCTTACCAGTCGTATATATTCTTTTCCGGTGACTTGAGTGTGCTGAGTGCAGTTCTTTTAGCTACCGTGTAGGTCTTGTTGATTATCAGTTTGGTATTTGGAATGGTATCTTTGCTAATTTCAACCTCCTGGATGATGCCTCACCCCTCCCCACCTTTCCCGTTTAGCAGCCTTATGCGTGTTTTCTACATATTTGACTATGTTTTTGTTTTGTAATTTATTTCATGTGTAGCCATTTTGGATTCCACCTTTAAGTGATATCTTATGATATGTGTCTTTTTCTTTTTGAATTCTGTCACTTAGAATGATCATACGTAACTCCTCCGGAGTTGTTACAACTGGCCATATTTCATTGATTTCCAGGCTGAATAATATTCCACTCTACCTAAGTACCACATCTCTATCCATTTTTTCCCTCCAGAGACATTTAAGTTATATCCTAGTCGAGGATCTTTTAAACAGAGAGGGGGTAAACATTGGGGTGCCTGTGTCCTCTCGATTTTTGTTTTTCCCAAGATATACGCCCATGAGTGCAAGTGCCCTATGCTCTGTAGCTCATTTTTTAGATGCTTTAGTAAACACAATACACTTCTCCAGAATGGCCGTTGGCAATATACATTTCCACTATAAGTCTCACAGGGCTCCCTCTTCTCGTTGCCCTGTCCTGCATTTCTGTTGTTTACGCTTTATGAGGATGGCTCTTCTGACTGATGCGAAGTGATATCTTTTGTAGTATTGACTTCCAGTGCCCACCTGTTTGGTTGGCTAAAAAAGTGTATGCCCTTTTCTTGAATATATACAGAAAAGAATGCATACACCCTTTTTGGCCAACTGCAATGTTGGCAATGTTCAGCTCCTTTTCTTGTGCTTAATGGCGAGTCCTTTCTACCTCCTCAAATCCCTTTCCTGCCATTCTCCCTTGCTTACAAGTCCTTTTCTCTGACTTTCCTCAAGACATTTTTCAGTGATGGATATTTTCAACTCTGCAGTTTTGTGAATTTTACTGCCCCTGAGTTCCATTGTTCAACTCGTGTTTATGGGAACTGGCCACAAAGCAGCGGGATTTCCTCAAGCCCTATACTGTTTCCATGGGCAACCCTAGCCTTTGGTCAATTCGTCTTCCTGATTGGAAATTAGAGTGACATGTGCCTGTCTGAACACCTAGGACTTGTCTCTCATTGTTCCTCATCCTTCCGCTTCATCCTCTGGACAAATTCCAAACTGTACGCAACAGGATGTTGACAGTGCTGACATCTCCAAGTGGGGAGACTGTTAGTAAAGACGCTGGAGGGGTGAACCCGAGCACCAGGAGATGAGGAGATGAGATGCCTTTTCCAAACTCTTCCCGATCAGACGGTATACCATCCTCTGGGTGTGACAGACATGTTTTAGCAGTAGGAAGAGTCCCATTCATGTAAGGAGAACACCAGGGCTTTTTCAAAATCAGTGTCTCCCCGAAACCCAAACTGGGGAATTTTTTAAGCTACAGCTACACATATGTTCGTTAAGGGCCTTGGGAAGTAGGCAGAGTCCAAACTTTAGATGATTGAAGTCTTCAGGGTCAGAAGCACTCACCACCAGCTTCCCTTAGGCTACACTTTAACTGTCATTGATAGATGATGTCAATAAAAATATCTATTCTTTTTCAGATTATTTCCCCTTATAGGTTATTGCAAAATGTTGAGTGTAGTTCCCTGTGCTATACAGTAGTTCCTTGTTGATGATCTATTTTATACATAGCAGTGTGTATGTGTTCATTCCAAACTGTTAATTTATCCCTCCTCCCACCTTTCCCCTTTGGTAATAATAAATTATAAGATTTTATACTTCTCAGAAATGGGGGAGCTGAAAGAGAGGTATCATTTTCAATGGAAAAGCATTTAAAACAAGATTGAAGGTTTAACCAAGATTATTAGCTGTACATCCTTGGAAAGAAATCACTTCGTTTCTCTAATATTGACCTGACAAATAAGACAAACCTTTTCACTGAACTTGCTTATAAAAAGTGATGGAAATATCAAATGGAAGTGTTAAAAACATCTTATTTTACCCGAGCCTTATACACTGTTCTATGTTAACTACAGTTTGGCTCACACATCTGTTCATTGAGGTTACAATAGTCTCAATTTCTGTTACTGATCCTCCAGAGTGGACCCCAACAAGTGTCCCCCTGCCCAGTGTCATTGGGGCCAACAGATCGAGACTGAGTTTGGTTCACAAGCAAAGGAAACTTTATATTTTGATCAGAGAATGGAGAGGTGAGAGCATGCACTACCCCGTGGGCTGTGGGCTGGGCTGCTGTGTAGAGATCCTGTCAGAGTCAGTGGGAGGGAGGGAGGCGGCGGAGCTCTCGAGGGCCGGGTTGGCTGTAGCTCAGGCTCTATATCGTGGAGTCTGCACTGGGCCCCAGGAGCTGAGGTGTCGACCCAGCCATTCTGCACTAGGAAATCTGGTCTGAAGTGCCGGGTGTGGAACCTCTGCATGCGGGACCCTAGGAGCACGTGAAATTAGACAAAGCACAAAGGATAAAAAAGGTTAGACTTGACTTTATTGCCCAGATTCTATTTTTATCTCCCAGGGATTTTTAATGGGCTTTGCTGGGGACAAACCCCTCCTCTGCCTTTTGTCCCGTTCCTCATTCTTGGAGTGCTGAGGGTGCAGACCCTTCTTCTGTAACTGCTGAGTGCTGAGTTGGGAGCCCTCATACCCTGGGGCGAGGGTCAGAGCTTCTCCCCAGCAGCCTCCCGGTGACGTTGATTGTCCCCAGGACCCCTGCCTCCCTGCTCGTCCACCTGAGCACCAGCATTGGAAGTGTTATAGATTCTAATGACCTTTAAGGGTCCAGGAAAGAGATGTGCAGAGACGCTGTGGGGGCCGGTTTCACCCCGCCCCACATTTGTTCGGCCACCTTAGGCTGACCGTCTCTGCCAGCCTAGATGCTCTGACCAGTAGTCTGCGCTTTCTTCAGTTAGGCCCCTGAATTAACGTACAAACAGCACCAGGTGTCAGAGCCCTGCCCGCTCAACTCCCAGACAGTCCAGGGTCAGTGGTGATCAAGGACCATGATGGCTACTGAGTCAACAGCCTTTTGAAGTAAACAGGAGTCCAGCCGGTCTTATTGGCCACCATCATCACGGTGTCTGTAGGCTTTTCTATGGTGACAGTGTGGTATACTGTTCCCCCGCCAAGATTATTAGCTCCCCTCTGGGTGCAGTAAGTCCTGCAAGCAGTAGTCTACTCTTTTGGGACACACTCTTGTTGTTTTATGAGAGAAACTCCAGGTCAAGTGATGTTCACACGAGTCGTCATGGTGCCCTGTTGCCCCCGGTTATCTCTCTGGATGTTGGAGTTGGAGGGCCTCCTCACTCGAGGTCGGTGTGCCCACGGAGCGAACCCTGCAACTTCAGGGCATGGTTGGTGGTTAGGATCACCACGTGGGGTCCTTTTCCCTTAGGAGGGAGGTGGCCTTTTGGGCTGCTGATTTCCAGGTTTTTAGATACCGCCAGTATCTTGGCCAGATGTGGCAGTGGGCCAAGCCCCTTAGTGACCGTAGTTTATCCTACCTGGATGGCATTCTTGCATTGTTCCATTTCAAGTGGTCCCAGTTTTTGCACTAATTCTCCAATGGCGATTCACCTTTCACCGGGAATGTAAAGGTCAAAGGGTTTAGCTAAATTAGGGAGTTCCAGGGCAAGGGTCTGAATTGACTGCTCTTTCCATTCTTGAAAGGCCACTTCTGGATTCTATTCAAAAGGATCATCATCTTTTCCTTTCAGTGTTTCATATAGAGGCCCAGCTAGTAGACTGTAGCTAGGGATCCAGAAGCAGCAAACCCTGGCCTCCCCAGGAACCCCTAAGCTGTCTTCTAGTTTTAGAAAGGGGTAAGGCTGAAAATGGTTTCTTCCCTTTCCTGGGATGGGCTCCTCTGATCTTCTGTGAGAATGAAGCCCAGGCAGGTCACCGCAGTCTGTGATATTTGAGCTTTTTCTTGGACAACTTCTATCCTTTATTGGCTTGGTAGTTCAGAGGCCTCCTTAGTAGGGCTGGTGATCAGAATGTCGTCTGCATATTGAAGGAGGGTTTCCTTTTCCAGAGGTAGAACTTTTAGGTCTTTAGGTAAGCTTTCCCCAAAGATGGTGTGGGAATTTTTGCACCCTTGGGGCCAGACGGCCCGGAAGTATTGTTTTAGTTGTATGTTGAGTCCTGCCACTCACAAGCCAAAATTTCTTGTGACTCTGGGACTAATGGAATACAAAAGAAGGCATCATTGAAGACTAATACAGAATACCATGTCCTGGTGGTTGGTAGAATGACCAGCAGGGTGTAGGAATTAGGAGCAACTGGAGGTATATCCTCGGTGGCTTCACTGACTGTCCTGACATCCTTTACCAGGTCCCCAGCAGCCCATGGGGCTCTCGTGGTCAGACCAATCCCAGAATATGGAGCTCACCTGGGCAGGTACCCCACCCCCACCCCAGCCCACGGGGCTCTCGTGGTCAGGCCCCTCCCAGGATACAGAGCTACCCTTGCAGGTACCGTGGCAGGGCTGGGCACACAGGAACCATGCACATAGCCCTCATTGCAGAGCGCCCCCAGCTCACCTGTCGCTCAGAGCTGACACAGAGCACCTCAGAGCAGGACTTGAACTAACAAACAGCAGCTGCGACAGGTCTGTGACCCTGGGCATCACTCCGTGAGGCCTCCCTCCACCTGGTCTTCCAGAGACTTCCACTGCACCCGGGGCACCAGGCCTCTGTCTCCAACCACCACCCACCCCTCCTCTCCCTGACTCCTGGGTTCCTCTCATTAGGAGAGGGTTTTCTTGAAGTTGTCTCCCACTCATGGGCCAGATAAAATGATTAGAAAACAAGCCAAAGCTGCAGCCCCTTGTCTATCCTGACTCTCAGGAGCCCACACCTGTTCCTTGGACCTGGCCGGTTCAGCAAGTTCCATTTTCTGCAACTGTGAGCCCCTGAGGGGTGATGATTGGCTGACCTGGGCAGCCTTACCGTGCCGGCCAGCCCTCCCCAGGTGTGCCTGGGTTGAGATCAATATAAATACCACTCCAGGCAGCAAGAGCCCCTGCAGCCGTGCCTGACGCCATTTTCTCTGCCCTGTCAGCAGTCTCGGGGCTGGGCTGGTGGGAGGGAGTGAGAGGCCACGGCTTTGTGGGTGGCCCAGTGTGAGTGGGGCTCTGCTGGACTTTCTGCAGCAGTTGCTAGGCTGCCACCTGCTAAAGAAGAGGATGTGTCACCCATACCTGCTGCTGGAATTTCTCCCTGGGCAGAGGTGAGGAAGGAAAAAAGCAGTGGGGGCAGGGACAGGACGGGTATCTCAGGCAGGGAAATGGAAATCTTCCAGAAGAGCACCCAGGGCCAGGACCATCCTGGCTGGCCTGCAGGCACCAAGTCGGCCGGCATGCTGTCACTCGTGTGGCTCTATGGCCCTTCCTCTAGGCTTTCAAGTCCTTGTATATATTCAGGTGTTTTACCTGGGACGGGTGGGAATAGTTCAGCAGCAACTGGCCTGGGGCTCAGCTCACGTTTACTCACAGATGCCTCGGCACGGTGCCCCAGCTTTGCAATGAGGACGCTTGTTGCGTGGGGGCTGCTGGCTGAATGGGAGACGATTCCCCACCACTGACCAACTTCAGAATTGTTTACAACTGGAGCAAGTGCCCTGATACGGTTTTCCTCTGTGTAACTGGTGGGTTCTGTGTTTTTTTTCTCTTTTTCGTTTTTGGTTCAAGGTAGATTTTATTCCTCTTTTTTGTATTTACAGATATAAGCATGGGAATAATTTATTCATATAAATACATGTATGTGCAGGGAATAATTGTTTTTTCTGTTTTATTTTTTAAATTTTATTTCTTTTTAATTTTGAATTTTATTTTATATTTTTATACAGCAGGTTCTTATTGGTTATCTATTTTATACATATAAATGTATACATGCCAATCCCAGTCTCTCAACTCCTCCCACCACCACCCCCCAACAGCTTTCCCCCCTTGTTGTCCATACGTTTGTTGTCTACATCTGTTGCTCTATTTATGCCTTGCAAAATGGTTAATCTGTACAGTTTTTCTAGGTTCCACATATATGCATGAATATACAAGATTTGTTTTTCTCTTTCTGACTTACTTCACTCTGTATGACAGTCTCTAGATCCATCGACGTCTCTACAAATGACCCAATTTCATTCCTTTTCATGGCTTACTAATATTCCATTTTATATATGTACCACAGCTTTATGCATTCGTCTGTCTGTGGGCATTTAGGTTGCTTCCATTACCTCGATATTGTAAATAGTGATGCAATGAACATTGCGGTGAATGACTCTTTTTGATTTATGGTTTTGTCTGGGTATATGTCCAGTACTGGGATTGCTGTATCATATGGTAATTCTATTGTTAGTTTCTTAAGAAATTCCATATTGTTCTCCAAAATGACTGTATCAATTTATAATCCCAACAATAGTGGGAGAGGGTTCCTTTTCTCCACACCCTTTCCAGCATTTTCTGTTTGTAGATTTTCAATGATGCCTATTCTACCAGGTGTGAGGTGATACCTCATTGTTGAATCCATTTCGTTGAGCAAGGGGTAGCTCTTGTCTATTACATATTTGGCTTATGGAACGGTATCTGTGCTAATTTCAAACTCTGCTTTTATGCAGCACCCCAACTCACCTTCCCCCTTAAGCAGGCATAAGTTGGTTTTCTAAACTTGAGACCCTGTTCTGTTTTGTAATTCAGTTCATGTGCAGCCAAGTTCACATTCCGTGTATTAGTGATACCTTATGATGTTTCTTTTTCTGTGTGACTTATTTCACTTAGAATCATCGTGCCTCAATCCACTCATTATGCTGGTACGGGCCTGGTGACATAGATTTCATTGCTGAGTGGTATTCTGTTGTACATAAGTACCGCAACTTCTTTATCCATTATTTGCTCTCCGGGATATTTAACTTGTGCCGTAGAAGAGATTCCTGTAAAAAGAGCCGTTCCAAATTTTGGGGTTGCTGTGTCTTTTTGATATTAATTTCCCTAAGCTATAGGACCATAAGTGGAAGTGCACTAGGCTCTGTTGCTTTGTTTTTTAGATGTTTCAGGAAACACCATACCCTTCTCCCGAGTGTATGTTGGCAATTTACATCCCGCCCATCAGCATAACAAGGCTCCCAGTTCTCCATGGCCTGTCCTGCCTTTCTGGATTTTACACTTTTTTCAGATGGCCCTTTTGACTGGGGGGAAGTGAGACTTCATTGTAGTGCAGATTTCCTTTGCAAGCTTGCTTGGTTGGCCAAAAAGGGCGTATGCGTTTTTTCCTGAATATATTCAGGAAAAAACGCATACGCCCTTTTTGGCCAAGTGCATCATTGTGGACGTTCTGCCTCTTTTCCTATGCTTTCAATGCAATTCCAGTCTACCTCCTGAAATCGGTTTCCTGCAATTCTGCCCCGCTTTCAAGTCCTCTTGGCAGCCTTACTTCAGTCTATTTTTGGACGATAGCTGTCATTTATAACTCTGCAGGTTTGTGAATTACAGTGCCCCTGAGCTCCTTTCTTCAACTCGCTTTCTTTTGAGCTGGCCACAACACCGCAGGATGGCTTCAGGCCCTAATCTGGTTCCGGTACGGCACGCTGAGCCTTTGGTTATTTCCTCTTCCTGGTGGGAAATGAGAGTTAAATTTGCCCGTCCAGACACCTCCAGCTAGCCTCTCATTGGTTCTCGCTATTCCTGTTCATCTTCCGCAGAAATTGCAAACTGGGCCAAACAGGAGGTTAAAGGCGCTGACTCTCCAAGTGGGGAGAGTGTTAGTAAAGCGTCTGGAATGTTGCACGCGAGTACCAGGGGAGGAAAACTGAGACATATTTGAACACGTCTCCCGTTCACATGGTTGATCATACTTGGGGTCCACATGCATGTTTTAGCTGAAGGAAGAATACCTTAAACCTGGAGAGTTGAGACCCGTGGAATGGGTACCATGCAATATGACTTCAAAGGGTCTTCATTTGCTCACCGAACCTCTCCAATCCTATCACTGCTGCGTTTATGTCCCTGTACACATGCTTGATTCTCTTTCGGAGACATAGCAATCCATAGGTTTTACGATACTTACTAGTCAGGTACATTCTTAGGCGTTTAATATGCGGTGTTGAGTCCATTTCGTTGAGCAAGGAGTAGCTCTTGTCTATTCCATATTTGACTTAAGGAACTTTATCTGTGCTCATTTCAATCTCTGGTTTTATGCAGCACTCCAACTCACCTTTCCCCTTAAGCAAGCATAAGTTGGTTTTCTAAATTTGAGACCCTGTTCTGTTCTGTAATTCAGTTCCTGTGTACCCAAGTTTACATTCCATGTATTATTGATATCTTATGATGTTTCTTTTTCTGTGTGACTTATTTCAGTTAGAATCATCATACCTGAATCCACTCATTGTGCTGCTAAGGGCCTGATGACACAGATTTCATTGCTGAGTGATATTGCTTTGTAAGTAAATACCACAACTTCTTTATCCATTTTTCACTTTCTGAGATGTTGAACTTGTACTGTAAACGAGGTTCTTGTAAACAGAGGCGTCCCCAACTTTGGGGTGGCTGTGTCTTTTTGATTTTAATTTCCCTAAGCTATAGGACCATAAGTGGCAGTGCCCTAGGCTCTGTTGCTTTGTTTTTTAGATGTTTCAGGAAACACCATACACTTCTCCCGAGTGTCTGTTGGCAATTTACATCCCGCCCATCAGCATAACAAGGCTCCCAGTTCTCCATGGCCTGTCCTGCCTTTCTGGATTTTACACTTTTTTCAGATGGCCCTTTTGACCAGGGGGAAGTGAGACTTCATTGTAGTGCAGATTTCCTTTGCAAGCTTGCTTGGTTGGCCAAAAAGGGCGTATGCGTTTTTTCCTGAATATATTCAGGAAAAAACGCATACGCCCTTTTTGGCCAAGTGCATCATTGTGGACGTTCTGCCTCTTTTCCTATGCTTTCAATGCAATTCCAGTCTACCTCCTGAAATCGGTTTCCTGCAATTCTGCCCCGCTTTCAAGTCCTCTTGGCAGCCTTACTTCAGTCTATTTTTGGACGATAGCTGTCATTTATAACTCTGCAGGTTTGTGAATTACAGTGCCCCTGAGCTTCTTTCTTCAACTCGCTTTCTTTTGAGCTGGCCGCAACACCGCAGGATGGCTTCAGGCCCTAATCTGGTTCCGGCATGGCACGCTGAGCCTTTGGTTAATTCCTCTTCCTGATGGGAAATGAGAGTTAAATTTGCCCGTACAGACACCTCCAGCTAGTCTCTCATTGGTTCTCGCTATTCCTGTTCATCTTCCGCAGAAATTGCAAACTGGGCCAAACAGGAGGTTAAAGGGACTGACTCTCCAAGTGGGGAGAGTGTTAGTAAAGCGTCTGGAATGTTGCACCCGAGTACCAGGGTACGAAAACTGAGACATATTTGAACACGTCTCCCGATCACATGGTTGATCATACTCTAGGTTCCACATGCATGTTTTAGCTGAAGGAAGAATACCTTAAACCTGGGTAGTTGAAACCCGTGGAATGGATACCATGCAATATGACTTCAAAGGGTCTTCATTTGCTCACGAACCTCTCCAATCCTATCACTGCTGCGTTTATGCCCCTGTACACATGCTTGATTCTCTTTCGGAGACATAGCAATCCATAGGTTTTAAGATACTTACTAGTAAGGTACATTCTTAGGCGTTTAATATGCGGTGTTGAGTCCATTTCGTTGAGCAAGGAGTAGCTCTTGTCTATTCCATATTTGGCTTAAGGAACTTTATCTGTGCTCATTTCAATCTCTGGTTTTATGCAGCACCCCAACTCACCTTCCCCCTTAAGCAAGCATAAGTTGGTTTTCTAAACTTGAGACACTGTTCTGTTTTGTAATTCAGTTCATGTGTAGCCAAGTTCACATTCTGTGTATTAGTGATACCTTATGATGTTTCTTTTTCTGTGTGACTTATTTCAGTTCGAATCATCATACCTGAATCCACTCATTATGCTGCTACGGGGCTGATGACATAGATTTCATTGCTGAGTGATATTGCATTGTACGTAAGTACCACAAGTTCTTTATCCGTTTTTCAGTTTCTGTGATATTGAACTTGTACCGTAAACGAGGTTCTTGTAAACAGAGGCGTCCCAAACTTTGGGGTGGCTGTGTCTTTTTGATTTTAATTTCCCTAAGCTATAGGACCATAAGTGGAAGTGCCCTAGGCTCTGTTGCTTTGTTTTTTAGATGTTTCAGGAAACACCATACACTTCTCCAGAGTGGCTGTTGGCAATTTACATCCCGCCCATCAGCATAACAAGGCTCCCAGTTCTCCATGGTCTGTCATGCCTTTATGGATTTTACACTTTTTTCAGATGGCCCTTTTGACCAGGTGGAAGTGAGACTTCATTGTAGTGCAGATTTCCTTTGCAAGCTTGCTTGGTTGGCCAAAAAGGGCGTATGCGTTTTTTCCTGAATATATTCAGGAAAAAACGCATACGCCCTTTTTGGCCAAGTGCATCATTGTCGAGTTTCTGACTCTCTTCATATGCTTTCAATGCAATTCCAGTCTACCTCCTGAAATCGGTTTCCTGCAATTCTGCCTTGCTTTCAATGCCTCTTCATAGCCTTACCTCAATATATTTTTTAAAAATAGTTGGCCTTTATAACTCTGCAGGTTTTTGAATTGCAGTGGCCCTTAGCTCCATTTTTTAGCTCTTATTTTTGTGGTCTTGCCCCGTAACCACAGGATTCCTGGAAGCCCTATTTTTTTTCTGGGGCACCTTGCTGTGCCTTTGGTTAATTCTTCTTACTGATGTGATATTAGAGTGACATGTGCCCATTGAAACCGCTACAGCTAGTTTCTCACTGGTTCCCCCTATTCCCATTCATCCTCTGCACTAACTGCAGACTGTGCGATACCAGAACTTAAAGGCATTGACTCCATGTGGGGATGTTGTTAGTAAAGCGGCTGGAATGTCGATCCGGAGCCCCAGGAGAGGAAAAATGAGGTGCGTTTTAGAAACCTTTCCCGATCATATGGTATACCAGTCGCTGGGTTTCCCAAGCATGGTTTAGCTGTAGGAAGATTCCCTTCAACCTGGAGTGTTGGGACCCTTGGACTGAGTAGCATGAAGTATTGCATTAAACTTTCGGCAGTTGCTCACCAAAGCTCACCAATCCTGTCATCCCCAAGTGTCCAGCCTTATGTCTTATCCAGCTGTGGGTTTATATGTGGTCAATCCAGGTTGCATCACAGCCCCTGAGCGAATTTTGTAAGAATTTTTCTCTCTTTCATTGTTTCAGCGTTTTGTTTTTAAAATTTATTTCTATAATGGGGTTTAGCTCCTTTTCACTGCTGTGTTTGTGCCGCTCTGCACACACTTGATTCCCTTATGGAGATATATCAATACATGGGTTTTAAGATTCTTATTCCTCAGATATATTTCTCTGCGGTGTATAGGGTGTGTTGAGGCCTGTTCATTGAGCAAGGTGTAGATCTTGTCTAATACCTATTTGGTTTATTGAACGGTATCTGTGCTAATTTCAAACTCTGGTTTTATGCATCACCCCACCTCTCCTTTCCCCTTAAGCTGACATAAGTGTGTTTTCTAAATGTGAGACACTGTTCTGTTCTGTAATTCATTTCTTGTGCAGCCATATTTACCCTCCCTCTATAAGTGATATCTTATGATATGTTTCTTTTTCTGTTTGACTTATTTCAAGTAGTATTATCGGACCTAAATCTACTCTTTATCCTTCTACTAGCCTTATTACATTGATTTCATGGTGAAGAGATATTCCATTGTACATAAGTACCACATCTTCTTTATCCATTGTTCTCTTTCTTGGGGTATTTAAGGTGTACTGAAGTTGAGGTTCTTGTAAACAGAGTAGCCCTAAACTGTGGTGTGCTTGTGTCTTGTTGATTTTTAGACTTCCCTAGATATACTCCCATGATTGGAAGTGTCCTATGCTCTGTAGCTCTGTTTTTTAGATGATTTAGGAACCACCATACACTTCTCCAGAGTGGCTCTCGGCAGTTCACACACTGCCCATCAGCGTATAAAGGCTCCCTGTTCTCCATGGCCTGTCCTGCATTTCTGGTTTTTATAATTTTTTAGGATGGCCCTTTTGACCGGGGGGAAGTGAGACTTCTTTGTTGTGCACATTTGCATTGCTTGCTTGCTTCGTTGCCATAAAGTGCGTAAGCGTTTTTTCCTGGATATAATCAGGAAAAAACGCATACGCCCTTTTGGGCCAACTGCATCATTGTCGAAATTCTGCGGCTTTTCTTGTGCGTTAAAGACGAGTCCAATCTATCTCTTGAAATCTGTTTCTTGCAATTCTGTCTTGCATTCAGATCCTCTTCTTTGCCTTACCTCAACATATTTTTGGACGTTAGTTTTCATTTATAACTCTGCAGGTTTGTGAATTGCAGTGACCCTGAGCTCCATTTTTTAGTTGCTCTTTCGTGAGCTGGCCTCAAACCCGCAGGCTTGCTTCAGGCCCTATTTTGGCTCCGGCGAGGCAGGCTGAGCCTTTCTTTAATTCTTATTCTTAATGGAAATTAGAGTGATATGTGCCCGTCCAAACCCCTACAACTCTTCTCTCATTGGTTCCCCCTCTTCCCGTTCATCCTCCTCACAATTTGCAAAATGTGTGGAAACAGAAGTTTAAATGTGCTGATTCTCCAAGTGGGGAGATTCTAAGTAGCGTTGCTGGAATGGTGAACAGGAGCACCAGAGAGGATAAATGAGGTGCATTTTAGACACATGTCCCGATCACATGGTGTACAGTCCTCTGGGTTTCCATGCATGTTTTAGCTGTAGGAAGATCCCTTGAACCTGCAGATTTGGGACCCATTGAATGGGTACCAGGTAGTATTACTTTAAAGGGGTGTGCATTTCCTCACCCAACCTCACATTTCTCTTAGCGCAAACAGTTTCCAGCCTTATGTCTCATCCTGCTGTGGGTCTAGATGTGTTCAATCCATGTTGCATCACCGTCCCTGAGGAAAAGTTGTAAGAGGTTTTCTCTGTCTCTCTGTCGTTTATTTTTTTCAATTTATTACTATATTGGTTACAGCTGATTTTCAAAGCTCTGTTTCTTGCTGCTGTACATCCACTTGATTCACGTACAGAGAGACATCATAAATTCTTTTTCAGATTCTTACCAGTCGTATATATTCCTTTTCCCGGTGACTTGAGTGTGCTGAGTGCAGTTCTTTAGCTACCGTGTAGGTCTTGTTGATTATCAGTTTTGGTATTTGGAATGGTATCTTTGCTAATTTCAACCTCCTGGATGATGCCTCACCCCTCCCCACCTTTCCCGTTTAGCAGCCTTATGCGTGTTTTCTACATATTTGACTATGTTTTTGTTTTGTAATTTATTTCATGTGTAGCCATTTTGGATTCCACCTTTAAGTGATATCTTATGATATGTGTCTTTTTCTTTTTGAATTCTGTCACTTAGAATGATCATACGTAACTCCTCCGGAGTTGTTACAACTGGCCATATTTCATTGATTTCCAGGCTGAATAATATTCCACTCTACCTAAGTACCACATCTCTATCCATTTTTTCCCTCAGAGACATTTAAGTTATATCCTAGTCGAGGATCTTTTAAACAGAGAGGGGTAAACAATTGGGGTGCCTGTGTCCTCTCGATTTTGTTTTTCCCAAGATATACGCCCATGAGTGCAAGTGCCCTATGCTCTGTAGCTCATTTTTTAGATGCTTAGTAAACACAATACACTTCTCCAGAATGGCCGTTGGCAATATACATTTCCACTATAAGTCTCACAGGGCTCCCTCTTCTCGTTGCCCTGTCCTGCATTTCTGTTGTTTACGCTTTATGAGGGATGGCTCTTCTGACTGATGCGAAGTGGATATCTTTTGTAGTATTGACTTCCAGTGCCCACCTGTTTGGTTGGCTAAAAAAGTGTATGCCCTTTTCTTGAATATATACAGAAAAGAATGCATACACCCTTTTTGGCCAACTGCAATGTTGGCAATGTTCAGCTCCTTTTCTTGTGCTTAATGGCGAGTCCTTTCTACCTCCTCAAATCCCTTTCCTGCCATTCTCCCTTGCTTACAAGTCCTTTTCTCTGACTTTCCTCAAGACATTTTTCAGTGATGGATATTTTCAACTCTGCAGTTTTGTGAATTTTACTGCCCCTGAGTTCCATTGTTCAACTCGTGTTTATGGGAACTGCCACAAAGCAGCGGGATTTCCTCAAGCCCTATACTGTTTCCATGGGCAACCCTAGCCTTTGGTCAATTCGTCTTCCTGATTGGAAATTAGGAGTGACATGTGCCTGTCTGAACACCTAGGACTTGTCTCTCATTGTTCCTCATCCTTCCGCTTCATCCTCTGGACAAATTCCAAACTGTACGCAACAGGATGTTGACAGTGCTGACATCTCCAAGTGGGGAGACTGTTAGTAAAGGACGCTGGAGGGGTGAACCGAGCACCAGGAGATGAGGAGATGAGATGCCTTTTCCAAACTCTTCCGATCAGACGGTATACCATCCTCTGGGTGTGACAGACATGTTTTAGCAGTAGGAAGAGTCCCATTCATGTAAGGAGAACACCAGGGCTTTTTCAAAATCAGTGTCTCCCCGAAACCCAAACTGGGGAATTTTTTTAAGCTACAGCTACACATATGTTCGTTAAGGGCCTTGGGAAGTAGGCAGAGTCCAAACTTTAGATGATTGAAGTCTTCAGGGTCAGAAGCACTCACCACCAGCTTCCCTTAGGCTACACTTTAACTGTCATTGATAGATGATGTCAATAAAAATATCTATTCTTTTTCAGATTATTTCCCCTTAAGGTTATTGCAAAATGTTGAGTGTAGTTCCCTGTGCTATACAGTAGTTCCTTGTTGATGATCTATTTTATACATAGCAGTGTGTATGTGTTCATTCCAAACTGTTAATTTATCCCTCCTCCCACCTTTCCCCTTTGGTAATAATAAATTATAAGATTTTATACTTCTCAGAAATGGGGGAGCTGAAAGAGAGGTATCATTTTCAATGGAAAAGCATTTAAAACAAGATTGAAGGTTTAACCAAGATTATTAGCTGTACATCCTTGGAAAGAAATCACTTCGTTTCTCTAATATTGACCTGACAAATAAGACAAACCTTTTCACTGAACTTGCTTATAAAAGTGATGGAAATATCAAATGGAAGTGTTAAAAACATCTTATTTTACCCGAGCCTTATACACTGTTCTATGTTAACTACAGTTTGGCTCACACATCTGTTCATTGAGGTTACAATAGTCTCAATTTCTGTTACTGATCCTCCAGAGTGGACCCCAACAAGTGTCCCCTGCCCAGTGTCATTGGGGCCAACAGATCGAGACTGAGTTTGGTTCACAAGCAAAGGAAACTTTATATTTTGATCAGAGAATGGAGAGGTGAGAGCATGCACTACCCCGTGGCTGTGGGCTGGGCTGCTGTGTAGAGATCCTGTCAGAGTCAGTGGGGAGGGAGGAGGCGGCGGAGCTCTCGAGGGCGGGTTGGCTGTAGCTCAGGCTCTATATCGTGGAGTCTGCACTGGGCCCCAGGAGCTGAGGTGTCGACCCAGCCATTCTGCACTAGGAAATCTGGTCTGAAGTGCCGGGTGTGGAACCTCTGCATGCGGGACCCTAGGAGCACCGTGAAATTAAGACAAAGCACAAAGGATAAAAAAGGTTAGACTTGACTTTATTGCCCAGATTCTATTTTTATCTCCCAGGGATTTTTAATGGGCTTTGCTGGGGACAAACCCCCTCCTCTGCCTTTGTCCCGTTCCTCATTCTTGGAGTGCTGAGGGTGCAGACCCTTCTTCTGTAACTGCTGAGTGCTGAGTTGGGAGCCCTCATACCTGGGGCGAGGGTCAGAGCTTCTCCCCAGCCAGCCTCCCCGGTGACGTTGATTGTCCCCAGGACCCCTGCCTCCCTGCTCGTCCACCTGAGCACCAGCATTGGAAGTGTTATAGATTCTAATGACCTTTAAGGTCCAGGAAAGAGATGTGCAGAGACGCTGTGGGGGCCGGTTTCACCCCGCCCCACATTTGTTCGGCCACCTTAGGCTGACCGTCTCTGCCAGCCTAGATGCTCTGACCAGTAGTCTGCGCTTTCTTCAGTTAGGCCCCTGAATTAACGTACAAACAGCACCAGGTGTCAGAGCCCTGCCCGCTCAACTCCCAGACAGTCCAGGGTCAGTGGTGATCAAGGACCATGATGGCTACTGAGTCAACAGCCTTTTGAAGTAAACAGGAGTCCAGCCGGTCTTATTGGCCACCATCATCACGGTGTCTGTAGGCTTTTCTATGGTGACAGTGTGGTATACTGTTCCCCCGCCAAGATTATTAGCTCCCTCTGGGTGCAGTAAGTCCTGCAAGCAGTAGTCTACTCTTTTGGGACACACTCTGTTGTTTTATGAGAGAAACTCCAGGGTCAAGTGATGTTCACACGAGTCGTCATGGTGCCCTGTTGCCCCCGGTTATCTCTCTGGATGTTGGAGTTGGAGGGCCTCCTCACTCGAGGTCGGTGTGCCCACGGAGCGAACCCTGCAACTTCAGGGCATGGTTGGTGGTTAGGATCACCACGTGGGGTCCTTTTCCCCTTAGGAGGGAGGTGGCCTTTTGGGCTGCTGATTTCCAGGTTTTTAGATACCGCCAGTATCTTGGCCAGATGTGGGCAGTGGGCCAAGCCCCTTAGTGACCGTAGTTTATCCTACCTGGATGGCATTCTTGCATTGTTCCATTTCAAGTGGTCCCAGTTTTTGCACTAATTCTCCAATGGCGATTCACCTTTCACCGGGAATGTAAAGGTCAAAGGGTTTAGCTAAATTAGGGAGTTCCAGGGCAAGGGTCTGAATTGACTGCTCTTTCCATTCTTGAAAGGCCACTTCTGGATTCTATTCAAAAGGATCATCATCTTTTCCTTTCAGTGTTTCATATAGAGGCCCGCTAGTAGACTGTAGCTAGGGATCCAGAAGCAGCAAACCCTGGCCTCCCAGGAACCCCTAAGCTGTCTTCTAGTTTTAGAAAGGGGTAAGGCTGAAAATGGTTTCTTCCCTTTCCTGGGATGGGCTCCTCTGATCTTCTGTGAGAATGAAGCCCAGGCAGGTCACCGCAGTCTGTGATATTTGAGCTTTTTCTTGGACAACTTCTATCCTTTATTGGCTTGGTAGTTCAGAGGCCTCCTTAGTAGGGCTGGTGATCAGAATGTCGTCTGCATATTGAAGGAGGGTTTCCTTTTCCAGAGGTAGAACTTTTAGGTCTTTAGGTAAGCTTTCCCCAAAGATGGTGTGGGAATTTTTGCACCCTTGGGGCCAGACGGCCCGGAAGTATTGTTTTAGTTGTATGTGGAGTCCTGCCACTCACAAGCCAAATTTCTTGTGACTCTGGGACTAATGGAATACAAAAGAAGGCATCATTGAAGACTAATACAGAATACCATGTCCTGGTGGTTGGTAGAATGACCAGCAGGGTGTAGGAATTAGGAGCAACTGGAGGTATATCCTCGGTGGCTTCACTGACTGTCCTGACATCCTTTACCAGGTCCCCAGCAGCCATGGGGCCTCTCGTGGTCAGACCAATCCCAGAATATGGAGCTCACCTGGGCAGGTACCCCACCCCCCACCCCAGCCCACGGGGCTCTCGTGGTCAGGCCCCTCCCAGGATACAGAGCTACCCTTGCAGGTACCGTGGCAGGGCTGGGCACACAGGAACCATGCACATAGCCCTCATTGCAGAGCGCCCCCAGCTCACCTGTCGCTCAGAGCTGACACAGAGCACCTCAGAGCAGGACTTGAACTAACAAACAGCAGCTGCGACAGGTCTGTGACCCTGGGCATCACTCCGTGAGGCCTCCCTCCACCTGGTCTTCCAGAGACTTCCACTGCACCCGGGGCACCAGGCCTCTGTCTCCAACCACCACCCACCCCTCCTCTCCCTGACTCCTGGGTTTCCTCTCATTAGGAGAGGGTTTTCTTGAAGTTGTCTCCCACTCATGGGCCAGATAAAATGATTAGAAAACAAGCCAAAGCTGCAGCCCCTTGTCTATCCTGACTCTCAGGAGCCCACAACCTGTTCCTTGGACCTGGCCGGTTCAGCAAGTTCCATTTTCTGCAACTGTGAGCCCCTGAGGGGTGATGATTGGCTGACCTGGGCAGCCTTACCGTGCCGGCCAGCCATCCCAGGTGTGCCTGGGTTGAGATCAATATAAATACCACTCCAGGCAGCAGAGCCCCTGCAGCCGTGCCTGACGCCATTTTCTCTGCCCTGTCAGCAGTCTCGGGGCTGGGCTGGTGGGAGGGAGTGAGAGGCCACGGCTTTGTGGGGTGGCCCAGTGTGAGTGGGGCTCTGCTGGACTTTCTGCAGCAGTTGCTAGGCTGCCACTTCTGCTAAAGAAGAGGATGTGTCACCCATACCTGCTGCTGGAATTTCTCCCTGGCAGAGGTGAGGAAGGAAAAAAGAGTGGGGGCAGGGACAGGACGGGTATCTCAGGCAGGGAAATGGAAATCTTCCAGAAGAGCACCCAGGGCCAGACCATCCTGGCTGGCCTGCAGGCACCAAGTCGGCCGGCATGCTGTCACTCGTGTGGCTCTATGGCCCTTCCTCTAGGCTTTCAAGTCCTTGTATATATTCAGGTGTTTTACCTGGGACGGGTGGGAATAGTTCAGCAGCAACTGGCCTGGGGCTCAGCTCACGTTTACTCACAGATGCCTCGGCACGGTGCCCCAGCTTTGCAATGAGGACGCTTGTTGCGTGGGGGCTGCTGGCTGAATGGGAGACGATTCCCCACCACTGACCAACTTCAGAATTGTTTACAACTGGAGCAAGTGCCCTGATACGGTTTTCCTCTGTGTAACTGGTGGGTTCTGTGTTTTTTTTCTCTTTTTCGTTTTTGGTCAAGGTAGATTTTATTCCTCTTTTTTGTATTTACAGATATAAGCATGGGAATAATTTATTCATATAAATACATGTATGTGCAGGGAATAATTGTTTTTTCTGGTTTTATTTTTTAAATTTTATTTCTTTTTAATTTTGAATTTTATTTTATATTTTTATACAGCAGGTTCTTATTGGTTATCTATTTTATACATATAAATGTATACATGCCAATCCCAGTCTCTCAACTCCTCCACCACCACCCCCCCCCAACCAGCTTTCCCCCCCCTTGTTGTCCATACGTTTGTTGTCTACATCTGTTGCTCTATTTATGCCTTGCAAAATGGTTAATCTGTACAGTTTTTCTAGGTTCCACATATATGCATGAATATACAAGATTTGTTTTTCTCTTTCTGACTTACTTCACTCTGTATGACAGTCTCTAGATCCATCGACGTCTCTACAAATGACCCAATTTCATTCCTTTTCATGGCTTACTAATATTCCATTTTATATATGTACCACAGCTTTATGCATTCGTCTGTCTGTGGGCATTAGGTGCTTCCATTACCTCGATATTGTAATAGTGATGCAATGAACATTGCGGTGAATGACTCTTTTTGATTTATGGTTTTGTCTGGGTATATGTCCAGTACTGGGATTGCTGTATCATATGGTAATTCTATTGTTAGTTTCTTAAGAAAATTCCATATTGTTCTCCAAAATGACTGTATCAATTTATAATCCCAACAATAGTGGGAGAGGGTTCCTTTTCTCCACACCCTTTCCAGCATTTTCTGTTGTAGATTTCAATGATGCATATTCTCTACCAGGTGTGAGGTGATACCTCATTGTTGAATCCATTTCGTTGAGCAAGGGGTAGCTCTTGTCTATTACATATTTGGCTTATGGAACGGTATCTGTGCTAATTTCAAACTCTGCTTTTATGCAGCACCCCAACTCACCTTCCCCCTTAAGCAGGCATAAGTTGGTTTTCTAAACTTGAGACCCTGTTCTGTTTTGTAATTCAGTTCATGTGCAGCCAAGTTCACATTCCGTGTATTAGTGATACCTTATGATGTTTCTTTTTCTGTGTGACTTATTTCACTTAGAATCATCGTGCCTCAATCCACTCATTATGCTGGTACGGGCCTGGTGACATAGATTTCATTGCTGAGTGGTATTCTGTTGTACATAAGTACCGCAACTTCTTTATCCATTATTTGCTCTCCGGGATATTTAACTTGTGCCGTAGAAGAGATTCCTGTAAAAAGAGCCGTTCCAAATTTTGGGGTTGCTGTGTCTTTTTGATATTAATTTCCCTAAGCTATAGGACCATAAGTGGAAGTGCACTAGGCTCTGTTGCTTTGTTTTTTAGATGTTTCAGGAAACACCATACCCTTCTCCCGAGTGTCTGTTGGCAATTTACATCCCGCCCATCAGCATAACAAGGCTCCCAGTTCTCCATGGCCTGTTCTGCCTTTCTGGATTTTACACTTTTTTCAGATGGCCCTTTTGACCGGGGGGAAGTGAGACTTCATTGTAGTGCAGATTTCCTTTGCAAGCTTGCTTGGTTGGCCAAAAAGGGCGTATGCGTTTTTTCCTGAATATATTCAGGAAAAAACGCATACGCCCTTTTTGGCCAAGTGCATCATTGTGGACGTTCTGCCTCTTTTCCTATGCTTTCAATGCAATTCCAGTCTACCTCCTGAAATCGGTTTCCTGCAATTCTGCCCCGCTTTCAAGTCCTCTTGGCAGCCTTACTTCAGTCTATTTTTGGACGATAGCTGTCATTTATAACTCTGCAGGTTTGTGAATTACAGTGCCCCTGAGCTCCTTTCTTCAACTCGCTTTCTTGTGACCTGGCCGCAACACCGCAGGATGGCTTCAGGCCCTAATCTTGTTCCGGCACGGCACGCTGAGCCTTTGGTTATTTCCTCTTCCTGGTGGGAAATGTGAGTTAAATTTGCCCGTCCAGACACCTCCAGCTAGCCTCTCATTGGTTCTCGCTATTCCTGTTCATCTTCCGCAGAAATTGCAAACTGGGCCAAACAGGAGGTTAAAGCACTGACTCTCCAAGTGGGGAGAGTGTTAGTAAAGCGTCTGGAATGTTGCACCCGAGTACCAGGGGAGGAAAACTGAGACATATTTGAACACGTCTCCCGTTCACATGGTTGATCATACTTGGGTTCCACATGCATGTTTTAGCTGAAGGAAGAATACCTTAAACCTGGAGAGTTGAGACCCGTGGAATGGGTACCATGCAATATGACTTCAAAGGGTCTTCATTTGCTCACCGAACCTCTCCAATCCTATCACTGCTGCGTTTATGCCCCTGTACACATGCTTGATTCTCTTTTGGAGACATAGCAATCCATAGGTTTTAAGATACTTACTAGTCAGGTACATTCTTAGGCGTTTAATATGCGGTGTTGAGTCCATTTCGTTGAGCAAGGAGTAGCTCTTGTCTATTCCATATTAGACTTTAGGAACTTTATCTGTGTTCATTTCAATCTCTAGTTTTATGCAGCACCCCAACTCACCTTTACCCTTAAGCAAGCATAAATTGGTTTTGTAAATTTGAGACCCTGTTCTGTTCTGTAATTCAGTTCCTGTGTAGCCAAGTTTACATTCCGTGTATTACTGATATCTTATGATGTTTCTTTTTCTGTGTGACTTACTTCAGTTAGAATCATCATACCTGAATCCACTCATTGTGCTGCTAAGGGCCTGATGACACAGATTTCATTGCTGAGTGATATTGCTTTGTAAGTAAATACCACAACTTCTTTATCCATTTTTCACTTTCTGCGATGTTGAACTTGTACTGTAAACAAGGTTCTTGTAAACAGAGCCGTTCCAAACTTTGGGGTGGCTGTGTCTTTTTGATTTTAATTTCCCTAAGCTATAGGACCATAAGTGGAAGTGCCCTAGGCTCTGTTGCTTTGTTTTTTAGATGTTTCAGGAAACACCATACACTTCTCCTGAGTGTCTGTTGGCAATTTACATCCCGCCCATCAGCATAACAAGGCTCCCAGTTCTCCATGGCCTGTCCTGCCTTTCTGGATTTTACACTTTTTTCAGATGGCCCTTTTGACCAGGGAGAAGTGAGACTTCATTGTAGTGCAGATTTCCTTTGCAACTTTGCTTGGTTGGCCAAAAAGTGCGTATGCGTTTTTTCCTGAATACATTCAGGAAAAAACGCATACGCCCTTTTTGGCCAAGTGCATCATTGTGGACGTTCTGCCTCTTTTCCTATGCTTTCAATGCAATTCCAGTCTACCTCCTGAAATCGGTTTCCTGCAATTCTGCCCCGCTTTCAAGTCCTCTTGGCAGCCTTACTTCAGTATAATTTTGGACGATAGCTGTCATTTATAACTCTGCAGGTTTGTGAATTACAGTGCCCCTGAGCTCCTTTCTTCAACTCGCTTTCTTGTGACCTGTCCGCAACACTGCTTGATGTCTTCAGGCCCTAATCTGGTTCTGGCACGGCACACTGAGCCTTTGGTTAATTCCTCTTCCTAGTGGGAAATGCGAGTTAAATTTGCCCATCCAGACACCTCCAGCTAGTCTCTCATTGGTTCTCGCTATTCCTGTTCATCTTCCGCAGAAATTGCAAACTGGGCCAAACAGGAGGTTAAAGGGACTGACTCTCCAAGTGGGGAGAGTGTTAGTAAAGCGTCTGGAATGTTGCACCCGAGTACCAGGGTACGAAAACTGAGACATATTTGAACACGTCTCCCGATCACATGGTTGATCATACTCTAGGTTCCACATGCATGTTTTAGCTGAAGGAAGAATACCTTAAACCTGGGTAGTTGAAACCCGTGGAATGGATACCATGCAATATGACTTCAAAGGGTCTTCATTTGCTCACGAACCTCTCCAATCCTATCACTGCTGCGTTTATGCCCCTGTACACATGCTTGATTCTCTTTCGGAGACATAGCAATCCATAGGTTTTAAGATACTTACTAGTAAGGTACATTCTTAGGCGTTTAATATGCGGTGTTGAGTCCATTTCGTTGAGCAAGGAGTAGCTCTTGTCTATTCCATATTTGGCTTAAGGAACTTTATCTGTGCTCATTTCAATCTCTGGTTTTATGCAGCACCCCAACTCACCTTTCCCCTTAAGCAAGCATAAGTTGGTTTTCTAAATTTGAGACCCTGTTCTGTTCTGTAATTCAGTTCCTGTGTAGCCAAGTTTCCATTCCGTGTATTACTGATATCTTATGATGTTTCTTTTTCTGTGTGACTTATTTCAGTTAGAATCATCATACCTGAATCCACTCATTGTGCTGCTAAGGGCCTGATGACACAGATTTCATTGCTGAGTGATACTGCATTGTACGTAAGTACCACAAGTTCTTTATCCATTTTTCACTTTCTGTGATATTGAACTTGTATGGTAAACGAGGTTCTTGTAAACGGAGGCGTCCCAAACTTTGGGGTGGCTGTGTCTTTTTGATTTTAATTTCCCTAAGCTATAGGACCATAATTGGAAGTGCCCTAGGCTCTGTTGCTTTGTTTTTTAGATGTTTCAGGAAACACCATACACTTCTCCTGAGTGTCTGTTAGCAATTTACATCCTGACCATCAGCATAACAAGGCTCCCAGTTCTCCATGGCCTGTCCTGCCTTTCTAGATTTTACACTTTTTTCAGATGGCCCTTTTGACCGGGGAGAAGTGAGACTTCATTGTAGTGCAGATTTCCTTTGCAAGTTTGCTTGGTTGGCCAAAAAGGGCGTATGCGTTTTTTCCTGAATATATTCAGGAAAAAACGCATACGCCCTTTTTGGCCAAGTGCATCATTGTGGACGTTCTGCCTCTTTTCCTATGCTTTCAATGCAATTCCAGTCTACCTCCTGAAATCGGTTTCCTACAATTCTGCCCCGCTTTCAAGTCCTCTTGGCAGCCTTACTTCAGTCTATTTTTGGACGATAGCTGTCATTTATAACTCTGCAGGTTTGTGAATTACAGTGCCCCTGAGCTCCTTTCTTCAACTTGCTTACTTGTGACCTGGCCGCAACACCGCAGGATGGCTTCAGGCCCTACTCTAGTTCCGGTACGGCACGCTGAGCCTTTGGTTATTTCCTCTTCCTGGTGGGAAATGAGAGTTAAATTTGCCCGTCCAGACACCTCCAGCTAGCCTCTCATTGGTTCTCGCTATTCCTGTTCATCTTCCGCAGAAATTGCAAACTGGGCCAAACAGGAGGTTAAAGGGACTGACTCTCCAAGTGGGGAGAGTGTTAGTAAAGCGTCTGGAATGTTGCACCCGAGTACCAGGGTACAAAAACTGAGACATATTTGAACACGTCTCCCGATCACATTGTTGATCATACTCTAGGTTCCACATGCATGTTTTAGCTGAAGGAAGAATACCTAAAACCTGGGTAGTTGAAACCCGTGGAATGGGTACCATGCAATATGACTTCAAAGGGTCTTCATTTGCTCACCGAACCTCTCCAATCCTATCACTGCTGCGTTTATGCCCCTGTACACATGCTTGATTCTCTTTCGGAGACATAGCAATCCATAGGTTTTAAGATACTTACAAGTCAGGTACATTCTTAGGCGTTTAATATGCGGTGTTGAGTCCATTTCGTTGAGCAAGGAGTAGCTCTTGTCTATTCCATATTTGGCTTAAGGAACTTTATCTGTGCTCATTTCAATCTCTGGTTTTATGCAGCACCCCAACTCACCTTTCCCCTTAAGCAAGCATAAGTTGGTTTTCTAAATTTGAGACCCTGTTCTGTTCTGTAATTCAGTTCCTGTGTAGCCAAGTTTACATTCCGTGTATTACTGATATCTTATGATGTTTCTTTTTCTGTGTGACTTATTTCAGTTAGAATCATCATACCTGAATCCACTCATTCTGCTGCTAAGGGCCTGATGACACAGATTTCATTGCTGAGTGATATTGCTTTGTAAGTAAATACCACAACTTCTTTATCCATTTTTCACTTTCTGCGATGTTGAACTTGTACTGTAAACGAGGTTCTTGTAAACAGAGCCGTTCCAAACTTTGGGGTGGCTGTGTCTTTTTGATTTTAATTTCCCTAAGCTATAGGACCATAAGTGGAAGTGCCCTAGGCTCTGTTGCTTTGTTTTTTAGATGTTTCAGGAAACACCATACACTTCTCCTGAGTGTCTGTTGGCAATTTACATCCCGCCCATCAGCATAACAAGGCTCCCAGTTCTCCATGGCCTGTCCTGCCTTTCTGGATTTTACACTTTTTTCAGATGGCCCTTTTGACCGGGGGCAAGTGAGACTTCATTGTAGTGCAGATTTCCTTTGCAAGCTTGCTTGGTTGGCCAAAAAGGGCGTATGCGTTTTTTCCTGAATATATTCAGGAAAAAACGCATACGCCCTTTTTGGCCAAGTGCATCATTGTGGACGCTCTGCCTCTTTTCCTATGCTTTCAATGCAATTTCAGTCTACCTCCTGAAATCGGTTTCCTGCAATTCTGCCCCGCTTTCAAGTCCTCTTGGCAGCCTTACTTCAGTCTATTTTTGGACGATAGCTGTCATTTATAACTCTGCAGGTTTGTGAATTACAGTGCCCCTGAGCTCCTTTCTTCAACTCGCTTTCTTGTGACCTGGCCGCAACACCGCAGGATGGCTTCAGGCCCTAATCTGGTTCCGGCACGGCACGCTGAGCCTTTGGTTAATTCCTCTTCCTGGTGGGAAATGAGAGTTAAATTTGCCCGTCCAGACACCTCCAGCTAGTCTCTCATTGGTTCTCGCTATTCCTGTTCATCTTCCACAGAAATTGCAAACTGGGCCAAACAAGAGGTTAAAGGGACTGACTCTCCAAGTCGGGAGAGTGTTAGTAAAGCGTCTGGAATGTTGCACCCGAGTACCAGGGTACGAAAACTGAGACATATTTGAACACGTCTCCCGATCACATGGTTGATCATACTCTGGGTTCCACATGCATGTTTTAGCTGAAGGAAGAATACCTAAAACCTGGGTAGTTGAAACCCGTGGAATGGGTACCATGCAATATGACTTCAAAGGGTCTTCATTTGCTCACCGAACCTCTCCAATCCTATCACTGCTGCGTTTATGTCCCTGTACACATGCTTGATTCTCTTTCAGAGACATAGCAATCCATAGGTTTTAAGATACTTACTAGTCAGGTACATTCTTAGGCGTTTAATATGCGGTGTTGAGTCCATTTCGTTGAGCAAGGAGTAGCTCTTGTCTATTCCATATTTGGCTTAAGGAACTTTATCTGTGCTCATTTCAATCTCTGGTTTTATGCAGCACCCCAACTCACCTTTACCCTTAAGCAAGCATAAGTTGGTTTTCTAAATTTGAGACCCTGTTCTGTTCTGTAATTCAGTTCCTGTGTAGCCAAGTTTACATTCCGTGTATTACTGATATCTTATGATGTTTCTTTTTCTGTGTGACTTATTTCAGTTAGAATCATCATACCTGAATCCACTCATTCTGCTGCTAAGGGCCTGATGACACAGATTTCATTGCTGAGTGATATTGCTTTGTAAGTAAATACCACAACTTCTTTATCCATTTTGCACTTTCTGCGATGTTGAACTTGTACTGTAAATGAGGTTCTTGTAAACAGAGCTGTTCCAAACTTTGGGGTGGCTGTGTCTTTTTGATTTTAATTTCCCTAAGCTATAGGACCATAAGTGGAAGTGCCCTAGGTTCTGTTCCTTTGTTTTTTAGATGTTTCAGGAAACACCATACACTTCTCCCGAGTGGTTGTTGGCAATTTACATCCCGCCCATCAGCATAACAAGGCTCCCAGTTCTCCATGGCCTGTCCTGCCTTTCTGGATTTTACACTTTTTTCAGATGGCCCTTTTGACCGGGGGGAAGTGAGACTTCATTGTAGTGCAGATTTCCTTTGCAAGCTTGCTTGGTTGGCCAAAAAGGGCGTATGCTTTTTTTCCTGAATATATTCAGGAAAAAACGCATACGCCCTTTTTGGCCAAGTGCATCATTGTGGACGTTCTGCCTCTTTTCCTATGCTTTCAATGCAATTCCAGTCTACCTCCTGAAATCGGTTTCCTGCAATTCTGCCCCGCTTTCAAGTCCTCTTGGCAGCCTTACTTCAGTCTATTTTTGGATGATAGCTGTCATTTATAACTCTGCAGGTTTGTGAATTACAGTGCCCCTGAGCTCCTTTCTTCAACTCGCTTTCTTGTGACCTGGCCGCAACACCGCAGGATGGCTTCAGGCCCTAATCTGGTTCTGACATGGCACGCTGAGCCTTTGGTTAATTCCTCTTCCTGGTAGGAAATGAGAGTTAAATTTGCCCGTCCAGACACCTCCAGCTAGTCTCCATTGGTTCTCGCTATTCCTGTTCATCTTCCGCAGAAATTGCAAACTGGGCCAAACAGTAGGTTAAAGGGACTGACTCTCCAAGTCGGGAGAGTGTTAGTAAAGCGTCTGGAATGTTGCACCCGAGTACCAGGGTACGAAAACTGAGACATATTTGAACACGTCTCCCGATCACATGGTTGATCATACTCTAGGTTCCACATGCATGTTTTAGCTGAAGGAAGAATACCTTAAACCTGGGTAGTTGAAACCCGTGGAATGGGTACCATGCAATATGACTTCAAAGGGTCTTCATTTGCTCACCGAACCTCTCCAATCCTATCACTGCTGCGTTTATGCCCCTGTACACATGCTTGATTCTCTTTCGGAGACATAGCAATCCATAGGTTTTAAGATACTTACAAGTCAGGTACATTCTTAGGCGTTTAATATGCGGTGTTGAGTCCATTTCGTTGAGCAAGGAGTAGCTCTTGTCTATTCCATATTTGGCTTAAGGAACTTTATCTGTGCTCATTTCAATCTCTGGTTTTATGCAGCACCCCAACTCACCTTTACCCTGAAGCAAGCATAAGTAGGTTTTCTAAATTTGAGACCCTGTTCTGTTCTGTAATTCAGTTCCTGTGTAGCCAAGTTTCCATTCTGTGTATTACTGATATCTTAAAATGTTTCTTTTTCTGTGTGACTTATTTCAGTTAGAATCATCATACCTGAATCCACTCATTGTGCTGCTAAGGGCCTGATGACACAGATTTCATTGCTGAGTGATATTGCTTTGTAAGTAAATACCACGAATTCTTTATCCATTTTTCACTTTCTGCGATGTTGAACTTGTACTGTAAACGAGGTTCTTGTAAACAGAGCCGTTCCAAACTTTGGGGTGGCTGTGTCTTTTTGATTTTAAATTCCCTAAGCTATAGGACCATAAGTGGAAGTGCCCTAGGCTCTGTTGCTTTGTTTTTTAGATGTTTCAGGAAACACCATACACTTCTCCCGAGTGGTTGTTGGCAATTTACATCCCGCCCTTCAGCATAACAAGGCTCCCAGTTCTCCATGGCCTGTCCTGCCTTTCTGGATTTTACACTTTTTTCAGATGGCCCTTTTGACCGGTGGGAAGTGAGACTTCATTGTAGTGCAGATTTCCTTTGCAAGCTTGCTTGTTTGGCCAAAAAGGGCGTATGCGTTTTTTCCTGAATATATTCAGGAAAAAACGCATACGCCCTTTTTGGCCAAGTGCATCATTGTGGACGTTCTGCCTCTTTTCCTATGCTTTCAATGCAATTCCAGTCTACCTCCTGAAATCGGTTTCCTGCAATTCTGCCCCGCTTTCAAGTCCTCTTGGCAGCCTTACTTCAGTCTATTTTTGGACGATAGCTGTCATTTATAACTCTGCAGGTTTGTGAATTACAGTGCCCCTGAGCTCCTTTCTTCAACTTGCTTTCTTTTGAGCTGGCCGCAACACCGCAGGATGGCTTCAGGCCCTAATCTCGTTCCGGCACGGCACACTGAGCCTTTGATTATTTCCTCTTCCTGGTGGGAAATGAGAGTTAAATTTGCCCGTCCAGACACCTCCAGCTAGCCTCTCATTGGTTCTCGCTATTCCTGTTCATCTTCCGCAGAAATTGCAAACTGAGCCAAACAGGAGGTTAAAGGCGCTGACTCTCCAAGTGGGGAGAGTGTTAGTAAAGCGTCTGGAATGTTGCACCCGAGTACCAGGGGAGGAAAACGGAGACATATTTGAACACGTCTCCCGTTCACATGGTTGATCATACTTGGGTTCCACATGCATCTTTTATCTGAAGGAAGAATACCTTAAACCTGGACAGTTGAGACCCGTGGAATGGGTACCATGCAATATGACTTCAAAGGGTCTTCATTTGCTCACCAAACCTCTCCAATCCTATCACTGCTGCGTTTATGCCCCTGTACACATGCTTGATTCTCTTTCGGAGACATAGCAATCCATAGGTTTCACGATACTTACTCGTCAGGTACATTCTTAGGCGTTTAATATGCGGTGTTGAGTCCATTTCGTTGAGCAAGGAGTAGCTCTTGTCTATTCCATATTTGGCTTAAGGAACTTTATCTGTGCTCATTTCAATCTCTGGTTTTATGCAGCACCCCAACTCACCTTTCCCCTTAAGCAAGCATAAGTTGGTTTTCTAAATTTGAGACCCTGTTCTGTTCTGTAATTCAGTTCCTGTGTAGCCACGTTTCCATTCCGTGTATTAGTGATATCTTATGATGTTTCTTTTTCTGTGTGACTTATTTCAGTTAGAATCATCATACCTGAATCCACTCATTGTGCTTCTAAGGGCCTGATGACATAGATTTCATTGCTGAGTGATATTGCTTTGTAAGTAAATACCACAGCTTCTTTATCCATTTTTCATTTTCTGCGATGTTGAACTTGTACTGTAAACGAGGTTCTTGTAAACAGAGCCGTTCCAAACTTTGGGGTGGCTGTGTCTTTTTGATTTTAATTTCCCTAAGCTATAGGACCATAAGTGGAAGTGCCCTAGGCTCTGTTCCTTTGTTTTTTAGATGTTTCAGGAAACACCATACACTTCTCCCAAGTGGTTGTTGGCAATTTACATCCCGCCCATCAGCATAACAAGGCTCCCAGTTCTTCATGGCCTGTCCTGCCTTTCTGGATTTTACACTTTTTTCAGATGGCCCTTTTGACCGGGGGGAAGTGAGACTTCATTGTAGTGCAGATTTCCTTTGCAAGCTTGCTTGGTTGGCCAAAAAGGGCGTATGCGTTTTTTCCTGAATATATTCAGGAAAAATCGCATACGCCCTTTTTGGCCAAGTGCATCATTGTGGACGTTCTGCCTCTTTTCCTATGCTTTCAATGCAATTCCAGTCTACCTCCTGAAATCGGTTTCCTGCAATTCTGCCCCGCTTTCAAGTCCTCTTGGCAGCCTTACTTCAGTCTATTTTTGGACGATAGCTGTCATTTATAACTCTGCAGGTTTGTGAATTACAGTGCCCCTGAGCTCCTTTCTTCAACTCGCTTTCTTGTGAGCTGGCCGCAACACCGCAGGATGGCTTCAGGCCCTAATCTGGTTCCGGCACGGCACACTGAGCCTTTGGTTATTTCCTCTTCCTGGTGGGAAATGAGAGTTAAATTTGCCCGTCCAGACACCTCCAGGTAGCCTCTCATTGGTTTTCGCTATTCCTGTTCATCTTCCGCAGAAATTGCAAACTGGGCGAAACAGGAGGTTAAAGGCGCTGACTCTCCAAGTGGGGAGAGTGTTAGTAAAGCGTCTGGAATGTTGCACCCGAGTACCAGGGGAGGAAAACTGAGACATATTTGAACACGTCTCCCGATCACATGGTTGAGCATACTCTGGGTTCCACATGCATGTTTTAGCTGAAGGAAGAATACCTAAAACCTGGGTAGTTGAAACCCGTGGAATGGGTACCATGCAATATGACTTCAAAGGGTCTTCATTTTCTCACTGAACCTCTCCAATCCTATCACTGCTGCGTTTATGCCCCTGTACACATGCTTGATTCTCTTTCGGAGAGATAGCAATCCCTAGGTTTTAAGATACTTACTAGTCAGGTACATTCTTAGGAGTTTAATATGCGGTGTTGAGTCCATTTCGTTGAGCAAGGAGTAGCTCTTGTCTATTCCATATTTGGCTTAAGGAACTTTATCTGTGCTCATTTCAATCTCTGGTTTTATGCAGCACCCCAACTCACCTTTCCCCTTAAGCAAGCATAAGTTGGTTTTCTAAATTTGAGACCCTGTTCTGTTCTGTAATTCAGTTCCTGTGTAGCCAAGTTTACATTCTGTGTATTACTGATATCTTATGATGTTTCTTTTTCTGTGTGACTTATTTCAGTTAGAATCATCATACCTGAATCCACTCATTGTGCTGCTAAGGGCCTGATGACACAGATTTCATTGCTGAGTGATATTGCTTTGTAAGTAAATACCACAACTTCTTTATCCATTTTTCACTTTCTGCGATGTTGAACTTGTACTGTAAACGAGGTTCTTGTAAACAGAGCCGTTCCAAACTTTGGGGTGGCTGTGTCTTTTTGATTTTAATTTCCCTAAGCTATAGGACCATAAGTGGAAGTGCCCTAGGCTCTGTTGCTTTGTTTTTTAGATGTTTCAGGAAACACCATACACTTCTCCCAAGTGTCTGTTGGCAATTTACATCCTGCCCATCAGCATAACAAGGCTCCCAGTTCTCCATGGCCTGTCCTGCCTTTCTGGATTTTACACTTTTTTCAGATGGCCCTTTTGACCGGGGGGAAGTGAGACTTCATTGTAGTGCAGATTTCCTTTGCAAGCTTGCTTGTTTGGCCAAAAAGGGCGTATGCATTTTTTCCTGAATATATTCAGGAAAAAACGCATACGCCCTTTTTGGCCAAGTGCATCATTGTGGACGTTCTGCCTCTTTTCCTATGCTTTCAATGCAATTTCAGTCTACCTCCTGAAATCGGTTTCCTGCAATTCTGCCCCGCTTTCAAGTCCTCTTGGCAGCCTTACTTCAGTCTATTTTTGGACGATAGCTGTCATTTATAACTCTGCAGGTTTGTGAATTACAGTGCCCCTGAGCTCCTTTCTTCAACTCGCTTTCTTGTGACCTGGCCGCAACACCGCAGGATGGCTTCAGGCCCTAATCTGGTTCCGGCACGGCATGCTGAGCCTTTGGTTAATTCCTCTTCCTGGTGGGAAATGAGAGTTAAATTTGCTCGTCCAGACACCTCCAGCTAGTCTCTTATTGGTTCTCGCTATTCCTGTTCATCTTCCGCAGAAATTGCAAACTGGGCCAAACAGGAGGTTAAAGGGACTGACTCTCCAAGTCGGGAGAGTGTTAGTAAAGCGTCTGGAATGTTGCACCCGAGTACCAGGGTACGAAAACTGAGACATATTTGAACACGTCTCCCGATCACATGGTTGATCATACTCTGGGTTCCACATGCATGTTTTAGCTGAAGGAAGAATACCTAAAACCTGGGTAGTTGAAACCCGTGGAATGGGTACCATGCAATATGACTTCAAAGGGTCTTCATTTGCTCACCGTACCACTCCAATCCTATCACTGCTGCGTTTATGCCCCTGTACACATGCTTGATTCTCTTTCGGAGACATAGCAATCCATAGGTTTTAAGATACTTACAAGTCAGGTACATTCTTAGGCGTTTAATATGCGGTGTTGAGTCCATTTCGTTGAGCAAGGAGTAGCTCTTGTCTATTCCATATTTGGCTTAAGGAACTTTATCTGTGCTCATTTCAATCTCTGGTTTTATGCAGCACCCCAACTCACCTTTCCCCTTAAGCAAGCATAAGTTGGTTTTCTAAATTTGAGACCCTGTTCTGTTCTGTAATTCAGTTCCTGTGTAGCCAAGTTTACATTCCGTGTATTACTGATATCTTATGATGTTTCTTTTTCTGTGTGACTTATTTCAGTTAGAATCATCATACCTGAATCCACTCATTCTGCTGCTAAGGGCCTGATGACACAGATTTCATTGCTGAGTGATATTGCTTTGTAAGTAAATACCACAACTTCTTTATCCATTTTTCACTTTCTGCGATGTTGAACTTGTACTGTAAACGAGGTTCTTGTAAACAGAGCCGTTCCAAACTTTGGGGTGGCTGTGTCTTTTTGATTTTAATTTCCCTAAGCTATAGGACCATAAGTGGAAGTGCCCTAGGCTCTGTTGCTTTGTTTTTTAGATGTTTCAGGAAACACCATACACTTCTCCTGAGTGTCTGTTGGCAATTTACATCCCGCCCATCAGCATAACAAGGCTCCCAGTTCTCCATGGCCTGTCCTGCCTTTCTGGATTTTACACTTTTTTCAGATGGCCCTTTTGACCGGGGGCAAGTGAGACTTCATTGTAGTGCAGATTTCCTTTGCAAGCTTGCTTGGTTGGCCAAAAAGGGCGTATGCGTTTTTTCCTGAATATATTCAGGAAAAAACGCATACGCCCTTTTTGGCCAAGTGCATCATTGTGGACGCTCTGCCTCTTTTCCTATGCTTTCAATGCAATTTCAGTCTACCTCCTGAAATCGGTTTCCTGCAATTCTGCCCCGCTTTCAAGTCCTCTTGGCAGCCTTACTTCAGTCTATTTTTGGACGATAGCTGTCATTTATAACTCTGCAGGTTTGTGAATTACAGTGCCCCTGAGCTCCTTTCTTCAACTCGCTTTCTTGTGACCTGGCCGCAACACCGCAGGATGGCTTCAGGCCCTAATCTGGTTCCGGCACGGCACGCTGAGCCTTTGGTTAATTCCTCTTCCTGGTGGGAAATGAGAGTTAAATTTGCCCGTCCAGACACCTCCAGCTAGTCTCTCATTGGTTCTCGCTATTCCTGTTCATCTTCCACAGAAATTGCAAACTGGGCCAAACAAGAGGTTAAAGGGACTGACTCTCCAAGTCGGGAGAGTGTTAGTAAAGCGTCTGGAATGTTGCACCCGAGTACCAGGGTACGAAAACTGAGACATATTTGAACACGTCTCCCGATCACATGGTTGATCATACTCTGGGTTCCACATGCATGTTTTAGCTGAAGGAAGAATACCTAAAACCTGGGTAGTTGAAACCCGTGGAATGGGTACCATGCAATATGACTTCAAAGGGTCTTCATTTGCTCACCGAACCTCTCCAATCCTATCACTGCTGCGTTTATGTCCCTGTACACATGCTTGATTCTCTTTCAGAGACATAGCAATCCATAGGTTTTAAGATACTTACTAGTCAGGTACATTCTTAGGCGTTTAATATGCGGTGTTGAGTCCATTTCGTTGAGCAAGGAGTAGCTCTTGTCTATTCCATATTTGGCTTAAGGAACTTTATCTGTGCTCATTTCAATCTCTGGTTTTATGCAGCACCCCAACTCACCTTTACCCTTAAGCAAGCATAAGTTGGTTTTCTAAATTTGAGACCCTGTTCTGTTCTGTAATTCAGTTCCTGTGTAGCCAAGTTTACATTCCGTGTATTACTGATATCTTATGATGTTTCTTTTTCTGTGTGACTTATTTCAGTTAGAATCATCATACCTGAATCCACTCATTCTGCTGCTAAGGGCCTGATGACACAGATTTCATTGCTGAGTGATATTGCTTTGTAAGTAAATACCACAACTTCTTTATCCATTTTGCACTTTCTGCGATGTTGAACTTGTACTGTAAATGAGGTTCTTGTAAACAGAGCTGTTCCAAACTTTGGGGTGGCTGTGTCTTTTTGATTTTAATTTCCCTAAGCTATAGGACCATAAGTGGAAGTGCCCTAGGTTCTGTTGCTTTGTTTTTTAGATGTTTCAGGAAACACCATACACTTCTCCCGAGTGGTTGTTGGCAATTTACATCCCGCCCATCAGCATAACAAGGCTCCCAGTTCTCCATGGCCTGTCCTGCCTTTCTGGATTTTACACTTTTTTCAGATGGCCCTTTTGACCGGGGGGAAGTGAGACTTCATTGTAGTGCAGATTTCCTTTGCAAGCTTGCTTGGTTGGCCAAAAAGGGCGTATGCGTTTTTTCCTGAATATATTCAGGAAAAAACGCATACGCCCTTTTTGGCCAAGTGCATCATTGTGGACGTTCTGCCTCTTTTCCTATGCTTTCAATGCAATTCCAGTCTACCTCCTGAAATCGGTTTCCTGCAATTCTGCCCCGCTTTCAAGTCCTCTTGGCAGCCTTACTTCAGTCTATTTTTGGATGATAGCTGTCATTTATAACTCTGCAGGTTTGTGAATTACAGTGCCCCTGAGCTCCTTTCTTCAACTCGCTTTCTTGTGACCTGGCCGCAACACCGCAGGATGGCTTCAGGCCCTAATCTGGTTCTGGCATGGCACGCTGAGCCTTTGGTTAATTCCTCTTCCTGGTAGGAAATGAGAGTTAAATTTGCCCGTCCAGACACCTCCAGCTAGTCTCCATTGGTTCTCGCTATTCCTGTTCATCTTCCGCAGAAATTGCAAACTGGGCCAAACAGGAGGTTAAAGGGACTGACTCTCCAAGTCGGGAGAGTGTTAGTAAAGCGTCTGGAATGTTGCACCCGAGTACCAGGGTACGAAAACTGAGACATATTTGAACACGTCTCCCGATCACATGGTTGATCATACTCTAGGTTCCACATGCATGTTTTAGCTGAAGGAAGAATACCTTAAACCTGGGTAGTTGAAACCCGTGGAATGGGTACCATGCAATATGACTTCAAAGGGTCTTCATTTGCTCACCGAACCTCTCCAATCCTATCACTGCTGCGTTTATGCCCCTGTACACATGCTTGATTCTCTTTCGGAGACATAGCAATCCATAGGTTTTAAGATACTTACAAGTCAGGTACATTCTTAGGCGTTTAATATACGGTGTTGAGTCCATTTCGTTGAGCAAGGAGTAGCTCTTGTCTATTCCATATTTGGCTTAAGGAACTTTATCTGTGCTCATTTCAATCTCTGGTTTTATGCAGCACCCCAACTCACCTTTACCCTGAAGCAAGCATAAGTAGGTTTTCTAAATTTGAGACCCTGTTCTGTTCTGTAATTCAGTTCCTGTGTAGCCAAGTTTCCATTCTGTGTATTACTGATATCTTAAAATGTTTCTTTTTCTGTGTGACTTATTTCAGTTAGAATCATCATACCTGAATCCACTCATTGTGCTGCTAAGGGCCTGATGACACAGATTTCATTGCTGAGTGATAGTGCTTTGTAAGTAAATACCACGAATTCTTTATCCATTTTTCACTTTCTGCGATGTTGAACTTGTACTGTAAACGAGGTTCTTGTAAACAGAGCCGTTCCAAACTTTGGGGTGGCTGTGTCTTTTTCATTTTAAATTCCCTAAGCTATAGGACCATAAGTGGAAGTGCCCTAGGCTCTGTTGCTTTGTTTTTTAGATGTTTCAGGAAACACCATACACTTCTCCCGAGTGGTTGTTGGCAATTTACATCCCGCCCATCAGCATAACAAGGCTCCCAGTTCTCCATGGCCTGTCCTGCCTTTCTGGATTTTACACTTTTTTCAGATGTCCCTTTTGACCGGGGGGAAGTGAGACTTCATTGTAGTGCAGATTTCCTTTGCAAGCTTGCTTGGTTGGCCAAAAAGGGCGTATGCGTTTTTTCCTGAATATATTCAGGAAAAAACGCATACGCCCTTTTTGGCCAAGTGCATCATTGTGGACGTTCTGCCTCTTTTCCTATGCTTTCAATGCAATTCCAGTCTACCTCCTGAAATCGGTTTCCTGCAATTCTGCCCCGCTTTCAAGTCCTCTTGGCAGCCTTACTTCAGTCTATTTTTGGACGATAGCTGTCATTTATAACTCTGCAGGTTTGTGAATTACAGTGCCCCTGAGCTCCTTTCTTCAACTTGCTTTCTTTTGAGCTGGCCGCAACACCGCAGGATGGCTTCAGGCCCTAATCTCGTTCCGGCACGGCACACTGAGCCTTTGGTTATTTCCTCTTCCTGGTGGGAAATGAGAGTTAAATTTGCCCGTCCAGACACCTCCAGCTAGCCTCTCATTGGTTCTCGCTATTCCTGTTCATCTTCCGCAGAAATTGCAAACTGAGCCAAACAGGAGGTTAAAGGCGCTGACTCTCCAAGTGGGGAGAGTGTTAGTAAAGCGTCTGGAATGTTGCACCCGAGTACCAGGGGAGGAAAACGGAGACATATTTGAACACGTCTCCCGTTCACATGGTTGATCATACTTGGGTTCCACATGCATCTTTTATCTGAAGGAAGAATACCTTAAACCTGGACAGTTGAGACCCGTGGAATGGGTACCATGCAATATGACTTCAAAGGGTCTTCATTTGCTCACCAAACCTCTCCAATCCTATCAGTGCTGCGTTTATGCCCCTGTACACATGCTTGATTCTCTTTCGGAGACATAGCAATCCATAGGTTTCACGATACTTACAAGTCAGGTACATTCTTAGGCGTTTAATATGCGGTGTTGAGTCCATTTCGTTGAGCAAGGAGTAGCTCTTGTCTATTCCATATTTGGCTTAAGGAACTTTATCTGTGCTCATTTCAATCTCTGGTTTTATGCAGCACCCCAACTCACCTTTCCCCTTAAGCAAGCATAAGTTGGTTTTCTAAATTTGAGACCCTGTTCTGTTCTGTAATTCAGTTCCTGTGTAGCCACGTTTCCATTCCGTGTATTAGTGATATCTTATGATGTTTCTTTTTCTGTGTGACTTATTTCAGTTAGAATCATCATACCTGAATCCACTCATTGTGCTTCTAAGGGCCTGATGACATAGATTTCATTGCTGAGTGATATTGCTTTGTAAGTAAATACCACAGCTTCTTTATCCATTTTTCATTTTCTGCGATGTTGAACTTGTACTGTAAACGAGGTTCTTGTAAACAGAGCCGTTCCAAACTTTGGGGTGGCTGTGTCTTTTTGATTTTAATTTCCCTAAGCTATAGGACCATAAGTGGAAGTGCCCTAGGCTCTGTTGCGTTGTTTTTTAGATGTTTCAGGAAACACCATACACTTCTCCGGAGTGTCTGTTGGCAATTTACATCCCGCCCATCAGCATAACAAGGCTCCCAGTTCTCCATGGCCTGTCGTGCCTTTCTGGATTTTACACTTTTTTCAGATGGCCCTTTTGACCAGGTGGAAGTGAGACTTCATTGTAGTGCAGATTTCCTTTGCAAACTTGCTTGGTTGGCCAGAAAGGGCGTATGCGTTTTTTCCTGAATATATTCAGGAAAAAACGCATACGCCCTTTTTGGCCAAGTGCATCATTGTCGAGTTTCTGACTCTCTTCATATGCTTTCAATGCAATTCCAGTCTACCTCCGGAAATCGGTTTCCTGCAATTCTGCCTTGCTTTCAATGCCTCTTCATAGCCTTACCTCAATATATTTTTTAAAAATAGTTGGCCTTTATAACTCTGCAGGTTTTTGAATTGCAGTGGCCCTTAGCTCCATTTTTTAGCTCTTATTTTTGTGGTCTTGCCCCATTACCACAGGATTCCTTGAAGCCCTATTTTTCTTCTGGGGCACCTTGCTGTGCCTTTGGTTAATTCTTCTTACTGATGTGATATTAGAGTGACATGTGCCCATCGAAACCGCTACAGCTAGTTTCTCACTGGTTCCCCCTATTCCCATTCATCCTCTGCACTAACTGCAGACTGTGCGATACCAGAACTTAAAGGCATTGACTCCATGTGGGGATGTTGTTAGTAAAGCGGCTGGAATGTCGATCCGGAGCCCCAGGAGAGGAAAAATGAGGTGCGTTTTAGAAACCTTTCCCGATCATATGGTATACCAGTCGCTGGGTTTCCCAAGCATGGTTTAGCTGTAGGAAGATTCCCTTCAACCTGGAGTGTTGGGACCCTTGGACTGAGTAGCATGAAGTATTGCATTAAACTTTCGGCAGTTGTTCACCAAAGCTCACCAATCCTGTCATCCCCAAGTGTCCAGCCTTATGTCTTATCCAGCTGTGGGTTTATATGTGGTCAATCCAGGTTGCATCACAGCCCCTGAGCGAATTTTGTAAGAATTTTTCTCTCTTTCATTGTTTCAGCGTTTTGTTTTTAAAATTTATTTCTATAATGGGGTTTAGCTCCTTTTCACTGCTGTGTTTGTGCCGCTCTGCACACACTTGATTCCCTTATGGAGATATATCAATACATGGGTTTTAAGATTCTTATTCCTCAGATATATTTCTCTGCGGTGTATAGGGTGTGTTGAGGCCAGTTCATTGAGCAAGGTGTAGATCTTGTCTAATACCTATTTGGTTTATTGAACGGTATCTGTGCTAATTTCAAACTCTGGTTTTATGCATCACCCCACCTCTCCTTTCCCCTTAAGCTGACATAAGTGTGTTTTCTAAATGTGAGACACTGTTCTGTTCTGTAATTCATTTCTTGTGCAGCCATATTTACCCTCCCTCTATAAGTGATATCTTATGATATGTTTCTTTTTCTGTTTGACTTATTTCAAGTAGTATTATCGGACCTAAATCCACTCTTTATCCTTCTACTAGCCTTATTACATTGATTTCATGGTGAAGAGATATTCCATTGTACATAAGTACCACATCTTCTTTATCCATTGTTCTCTTTCTTGGGGTATTTAAGGTGTACTGAAGTTGAGGTTCTTGTAAACAGAGTAGCCCTAAACTGTGGTGTGCTTGTGTCTTGTTGATTTTTAGACTTCCCTAGATATACTCCCATGATTGGAAGTGTCCTATGCTCTGTAGCTCTGTTTTTTAGATGATTTAGGAACCACCATACACTTCTCCAGAGTGGCTCTCGGCAGTTCACACACTGCCCATCAGCGTATAAAGGCTCCCTGTTCTCCATGGCCTGTCCTGCATTTCTGGTTTTTACAATTTTTTAGGATGGCCCTTTTGACCGGGGGGAAGTGAGACTTCTTTGTTGTGCACATTTGCATTGCTTGCTTGCTTCGTTGCCCATAAAGTGTGTATGCGTTTTTTCCTGGATATAATCAGGAAAAAACGCATACGCCCTTTTGGGCCAACTGCATCATTGTCGAAATTCTGCGGCTTTTCATGTGCGTTAAAGACGAGTCCAATCTATCTCTTGAAATCTGTTTCTTGCAATTCTGTCTTGCATTCAGATCCTCTTCTTTGCCTTACCTCAACATATTTTTGGACGTTAGTTTTCATTTATAACTCTGCAGGTTTGTGAATTGCAGTGACCCTGAGCTCCATTTTTTAAGTTGCTCTTTTGTGAGCTGGCCTCAAACCCGCAGGATTGCTTTAGGCCCTATTTTGGCTCCGGCGAGGCAGGCTGAGCCTTTCTTTAATTCTTATTCTTAATGGGAAATTAGAGTGATATGTGCCCGTCCAAACCCCTACAACTCTTCTCTCATTGGTTCCCCCTCTTCCCGTTCATCCTCCTCACAATTTGCAAAATGTGTGAAACAGAAGTTTAAATGTGCTGATTCTCCAAGTGGGGAGATTCTAAGTAGCGTGGCTGGAATGGTGAACAGGAGCACCAGGAGAGGATAAATGAGGTGCATTTTAGACACATCTCCCGATCACATGGTGTACAGTCCTCTGGGTTTTCCATGCATGTTTTAGCTGTAGGAAGATCCCTTGAACCTGCAGATTTGGGACCCATTGAATGGGTACCAGGTAGTATTACTTTAAAGGGTGTGCATTTCCTCACCCAACCTCACATTTCTCTTAGCGCAAACAGTTTCCAGCCTTATGTCTCATCCTGCTGTGGGTCTAGATGTGTTCAATCCATGTTGCATCACCGTCCCTGAGGAAAAGTTGTAAGAGGTTTTCTCTGTCTCTCTGTCGTTTATTTTTTTCAATTTATTACTATATTGGTTACAGCTGATTTTCAAAGCTCTGTTTCTTGCTGCTGTACATCCACTTGATTCACGTACAGAGAGACATCAATAAATTCTTTTTCAGATTCTTACCAGTCGTATATATTCTTTTCCGGTGACTTGAGTGTGCTGAGTGCAGTTCTTTTAGCTACCGTGTAGGCCTTGTTGATTATCAGTTTGGTATTTGGAATGGTATCTTTGCTAATTTCAACCTCCTGGATGATGCCTCACCCCTCCCCACCTTTCCCGTTTAGCAGCCTTATGCGTGTTTTCTACATATTTGACTATGTTTTTGTTTTGTAATTTATTTCATGTGTAGCCATTTTGGATTCCACCTTTAAGTGATATCTTATGATATGTGTCTTTTTCTTTTTGAATTCTGTCACTTAGAATGATCATACGTAACTCCTCCGGAGTTGTTACAACTGGCCATATTTCATTGATTTCCAGGCTGAATAATATTCCACTCTACCTAAGTACCACATCTCTATCCATTTTTTCCCTCCAGAGACATTTAAGTTATATCCTAGTCGAGGATCTTTTAAACAGAGAGGGGGTAAACATTGGGGTGCCTGTGTCCTCTCGATTTTTGTTTTTCCCAAGATATACGCCCATGAGTGCAAGTGCCCTATGCTCTGTAGCTCATTTTTTAGATGCTTTAGTAAACACAATACACTTCTCCAGAATGGCCGTTGGCAATATACATTTCCACTATAAGTGTCACAGGGCTCCCTCTTCTCGTTGCCCTGTCCTGCATTTCTGTTGTTTACGCTTTATGAGGATGGCTCTTCTGACTGATGCGAAGTGATATCTTTTGTAGTATTGACTTCCAGTGCCCACCTGTTTGGTTGGCTAAAAAAGTGTATGCCCTTTTCTTGAATATATACAGAAAAGAATGCATACACCCTTTTTGGCCAACTGCAATGTTGGCAATGTTCAGCTCCTTTTCTTGTGCTTAATGGCGAGTCCTTTCTACCTCCTCAAATCCCTTTCCTGCCATTCTCCCTTGCTTACAAGTCCTTTTCTCTGACTTTCCTCAAGACATTTTTCAGTGATGGATATTTTCAACTCTGCAGTTTTGTGAATTTTACTGCCCCTGAGTTCCATTGTTCAACTCGTGTTTATGGGAACTGGCCACAAAGCAGCGGGATTTCCTCAAGCCCTATACTGTTTCCATGGGCAACCCTAGCCTTTGGTCAATTCGTCTTCCTGATTGGAAATTAGAGTGACATGTGCCTGTCTGAACACCTAGGACTTGTCTCTCATTGTTCCTCATCCTTCCGCTTCATCCTCTGGACAAATTCCAAACTGTACGCAACAGGATGTTGACAGTGCTGACATCTCCAAGTGGGGAGACTGTTAGTAAAGACGCTGGAGGGGTGAACCCGAGCACCAGGAGATGAGGAGATGAGATGCCTTTTCCAAACTCTTCCCGATCAGACGGTATACCATCCTCTGGGTGTGACAGACATGTTTTAGCAGTAGGAAGAGTCCCATTCATGTAAGGAGAACACCAGGGCTTTTTCAAAATCAGTGTCTCCCCGAAACCCAAACTGGGGAATTTTTTAAGCTACAGCTACACATATGTTCGTTAAGGGCCTTGGGAAGTAGGCAGAGTCCAAACTTTAGATGATTGAAGTCTTCAGGGTCAGAAGCACTCACCACCAGCTTCCCTTAGGCTACACTTTAACTGTCATTGATAGATGATGTCAATAAAAATATCTATTCTTTTTCAGATTATTTCCCCTTATAGGTTATTGCAAAATGTTGAGTGTAGTTCCCTGTGCTATACAGTAGTTCCTTGTTGATGATCTATTTTATACATAGCAGTGTGTATGTGTTCATTCCAAACTGTTAATTTATCCCTCCTCCCACCTTTCCCCTTTGGTAATAATAAATTATAAGATTTTATACTTCTCAGAAATGGGGGAGCTGAAAGAGAGGTATCATTTTCAATGGAAAAGCATTTAAAACAAGATTGAAGGTTTAACCAAGATTATTAGATGTACATCCTTGGAAAGAAATCACTTCGTTTCTCTAATATTGACCTGACAAATAAGACAAACCTTTTCACTGAACTTGCTTATAAAAAGTGATGGAAATATCAAATGGAAGTGTTAAAAACATCTTATTTTACCCGAGCCTTATACACTGTTCTATGTTAACTACAGTTTGGCTCACACATCTGTTCATTGAGGTTACAATAGTCTCAATTTCTGTTACTGATCCTCCAGAGTGGACCCCAACAAGTGTCCCCCTGCCCAGTGTCATTGGGGCCAACAGATCGAGACTGAGTTTGGTTCACAAGCAAAGGAAACTTTATATTTTGATCAGAGAATGGAGAGGTGAGAGCATGCACTACCCCGTGGGCTGTGGGCTGGGCTGCTGTGTAGAGATCCTGTCAGAGTCAGTGGGAGGGAGGGAGGCGGCGGAGCTCTCGAGGGCCGGGTTGGCTGTAGCTCAGGCTCTATATCGTGGAGTCTGCACTGGGCCCCAGGAGCTGAGGTGTCGACCCAGCCATTCTGCACTAGGAAATCTGGTCTGAAGTGCCGGGTGTGGAACCTCTGCATGCGGGACCCTAGGAGCACGTGAAATTAGACAAAGCACAAAGGATAAAAAAGGTTAGACTTGACTTTATTGCCCAGATTCTATTTTTATCTCCCAGGGATTTTTAATGGGCTTTGCTGGGGACAAACCCCTCCTCTGCCTTTTGTCCCGTTCCTCATTCTTGGAGTGCTGAGGGTGCAGACCCTTCTTCTGTAACTGCTGAGTGCTGAGTTGGGAGCCCTCATACCCTGGGGCGAGGGTCAGAGCTTCTCCCCAGCAGCCTCCCGGTGACGTTGATTGTCCCCAGGACCCCTGCCTCCCTGCTCGTCCACCTGAGCACCAGCATTGGAAGTGTTATAGATTCTAATGACCTTTAAGGGTCCAGGAAAGAGATGTGCAGAGACGCTGTGGGGGCCGGTTTCACCCCGCCCCACATTTGTTCGGCCACCTTAGGCTGACCGTCTCTGCCAGCCTAGATGCTCTGACCAGTAGTCTGCGCTTTCTTCAGTTAGGCCCCTGAATTAACGTACAAACAGCACCAGGTGTCAGAGCCCTGCCCGCTCAACTCCCAGACAGTCCAGGGTCAGTGGTGATCAAGGACCATGATGGCTACTGAGTCAACAGCCTTTTGAAGTAAACAGGAGTCCAGCCGGTCTTATTGGCCACCATCATCACGCTGTCCGTAGGCTTTTCTATGGTGACAGTGTGGTATACTGTTCCCCCGCCAAGATTATTAGCTCCCCTCTGGGTGCAGTAAGTCCTGCAAGCAGTAGTCTACTCTTTTGGGACACACTCTTGTTGTTTTATGAGAGAAACTCCAGGTCAAGTGATGTTCACACGAGTCGTCATGGTGCCCTGTTGCCCCCGGTTATCTCTCTGGATGTTGGAGTTGGAGGGCCTCCTCACTCGAGGTCAGTGTGCCCACGGAGCGAACCCTGCAACTTCAGGGCATGGTTGGTGGTTAGGATCACCACGTGGGGTCCTTTTCCCTTAGGAGGGAGGTGGCCTTTTGGGCTGCTGATTTCCAGGTTTTTAGATACCGCCAGTATCTTGGCCAGATGTGGCAGTGGGCCAAGCCCCTTGGTGACCGTAGTTTATCCTACCTGGATGGCATTCTTGCATTGTTCCATTTCAAGTGGTCCCAGTTTTTGCACTAATTCTCCAATGGCGATTCACCTTTCACCGGGAATGTAAAGGTCAAAGGGTTTAGCTAAATTAGGGAGTTCCAGGGCAAGGGTCTGAATTGACTGCTCTTTCCATTCTTGAAAGGCCACTTCTGGATTCTATTCAAAAGGATCATCATCTTTTCCTTTCAGTGTTTCATATAGAGGCCCAGCTAGTAGACTGTAGTTAGGGATCCAGAAGCAGCAAACCCTGGCCTCCCCAGGAACCCCTAAGCTGTCTTCTAGTTTTAGAAAGGGGTAAGGCTGAAAATGGTTTCTTCCCTTTCCTGGGATGGGCTTCTCTGACCTTCTGTGAGAATGAAGCCCAGGCAGGTCACCGCAGTCTGTGATATTTGAGCTTTTTCTTGGACAACTTCTATCCTTTATTGGCTTGGTAGTTCAGAGGCCTCCTTAGTAGGGCTGGTGATCAGAATGTCGTCTGCATATTGAAGGAGGGTTTCCTTTTCCAGAGGTAGAACTTTTAGGTCTTTAGCTAAGCTTTCCCCAAAGATGGTGTGGGAATTTTTGCACCCTTGGGGCCAGACGGCCCGGAAGTATTGTTTTAGTTGTATGTTGAGTCCTGCCACTCACAAGCCAAAATTTCTTGTGACTCTGGGACTAATGGAATACAAAAGAAGGCATCATTGAAGACTAATACAGAATACCATGTCCTGGTGGTTGGTAGAATGACCAGCAGGGTGTAGGAATTAGGAGCAACTGGAGGTATATCCTCGGTGGCTTCACTGACTGTCCTGACATCCTTTACCAGGTCCCCAGCAGCCCATGGGGTTCTCGTGGTCAGACCAATCCCAGAATATGGAGCTCACCTGGGCAGGTACCCCACCCCCACCCCAGCCCACGGGGCTCTCGTGGTCAGGCCCCTCCCAGGATACAGAGCTACCCTTGCAGGTACCGTGGCAGGGCTGGGCACACAGGAACCGTGCACATAGCCCTCATTGCAGAGCACCCCCAGCTCACCTGTCGCTCAGAGCTGACACAGAGCACCTCAGAGCAGGACTTGAACTAACAAACAGCAGCTGCGACAGGTCTGTGACCCTGGGCATCACTCCGTGAGGCCTCCCTCCACCTGGTCTTCCAGAGACTTCCACTGCACCCGGGGCACCAGGCCTCTGTCTCCAACCACCACCCACCCCTCCTCTCCCTGACTCCTGGGTTCCTCTCATTAGGAGAGGGTTTTCTTGAAGTTGTCTCCCACTCATGGGCCAGATAAAATGATTAGAAAACAAGCCAAAGCTGCAGCCCCTTGTCTATCCTGACTCTCAGGAGCCCACACCTGTTCCTTGGACCTGGCCGGTTCAGCAAGTTCCATTTTCTGCAACTGTGAGCCCCTGAGGGGTGATGATTGGCTGACCTGGGCAGCCTTACCGTGCCGGCCAGCCCTCCCCAGGTGTGCCTGGGTTGAGATCAATATAAATACCACTCCAGGCAGCAAGAGCCCCTGCAGCCGTGCCTGACGCCATTTTCTCTGCCCTGTCAGCAGTCTCGGGGCTGGGCTGGTGGGAGGGAGTGAGAGGCCACGGCTTTGTGGGTGGCCCAGTGTGAGTGGGGCTCTGCTGGACTTTCTGCAGCAGTTGCCAGGCTGCCACCTGCTAAAGAAGAGGATGTGTCACCCATACCTGCTGCTGGAATTTCTCCCTGGGCAGAGGTGAGGAAGGAAAAAAGCAGTGGGGGCAGGGACAGGACGGGTATCTCAGGCAGGGAAATGGAAATCTTCCAGAAGAGCACCCAGGGCCAGGACCATCCTGGCTGGCCTGCAGGCACCAAGTCGGCCGGCATGCTGTCACTCGTGTGGCTCTATGGCCCTTCCTCTAGGCTTTCAAGTCCTTGTATATATTCAGGTGTTTTACCTGGGACGGGTGGGAATAGTTCAGCAGCAACTGGCCTGGGGCTCAGCTCACGTTTACTCACAGATGCCTCGGCACGGTGCCCCAGCTTTGCAATGAGGACGCTTGTTGCGTGGGGGCTGCTGGCTGAATGGGAGACGATTCCCCACCACTGACCAACTTCAGAATTGTTTACAACTGGAGCAAGTGCCCTGATACGGTTTTCCTCTGTGTAACTGGTGGGTTCTGTGTTTTTTTTCTCTTTTTCGTTTTTGGTTCAAGGTAGATTTTATTCCTCTTTTTTGTATTTACAGATATAAGCATGGAAATAATTTATTCATATAAATACATGTATGTGCAGGGAATAATTGTTTTTTCTGTTTTATTTTTTAAATTTTATTTCTTTTTAATTTTGAATTTTATTTTATATTTTTATACAGCAGGTTCTTATTGGTTATCTATTTTATACATATAAATGTATACATGCCAATCCCAGTCTCTCAACTCCTCCCACCACCACCCCCCAACAGCTTTCCCCCCTTGTTGTCCATACGTTTGTTGTCTACATCTGTTGCTCTATTTATGCCTTGCAAAATGGTTAATCTGTACAGTTTTTCTAGGTTCCACATATATGCATGAATATACAAGACTTGTTTTTCTCTTTCTGACTTACTTCACTCTGTATGACAGTCTCTAGATCCATCGACGTCTCTACAAATGACCCAATTTCATTCCTTTTCATGGCTTAGTAATATTCCATTTTATATATGTACCACAGCTTTATGCATTCGTCTGTCTGTGGGCATTTAGGTTGCTTCCATTACCTCGATATTGTAAATAGTGATGCAATGAACATTGCGGTGAATGACTCTTTTTGATTTATGGTTTTGTCTGGGTATATGTCCAGTACTGGGATTGCTGTATCATATGGTAATTCTATTGTTAGTTTCTTAAGAAATTCCATATTGTTCTCCATAATGACTGTATCAATTTATATTCCCAACAATAGTGGAAGAGGGTTCCTTTTCTCCACACCCTTTCCAGCATTTTTTGTTTGTAGATTTTCAATGATGCCTATTCTACCAGGTGTGAGGTGATACCTCATTGTTGAATCCATTTCGTTGAGCAAGGAGTAGCTCTTGTCTATTACATATTTGGCTTATGGAACGGTATCTGTGCTCATTTCAATCTCTGGTTTTATGCAGCACCCCAACTCACCTTCCCCCTTAAGCAGGCATAAGTTGGTTTTCTAAACTTGAGACCCTGTTCTGTTCTGTAATTCAGTTCCTGTGTAGCCAAGTTTACATTCCGTGTATTACTGATATCTTATGATGTTTCTTTTTCTGTGTGACTTATTTCAGTTAGAATCATCATACCTGAATCCACTCATTGTGCTGCTAAGGGCCTGATGACACAGATTTCATTGCTGAGTGATATTGCTTTGTAAGTAAATACCACAACTTCTTTATCCATTTTTCACTTTCTGCGATGTTGAACTTGTACTGTAAACGAGGTTCTTGTAAACAGAGCCGTTCCAAACTTTGGGGTGGCTGTGTCTTTTTGATTTTAATTTCCCTAAGCTATAGGACCATAAGTGGAAGTGCCCTAGGCTCTGTTGCTTTGTTTTTTAGATGTTTCAGGAAACACCATACACTTCTCCCGAGTGTCTGTTGGCAATTTACATCCCGCCCATCAGCATAACAAGGCTCCCAGTTCTCCATGGCCTGTCCTGCCTTTCTGGATTTTACACTTTTTTCAGATGTCCCTTTTGACCGGGGGGAAGTGAGACTTCATTGTAGTGCAGATTTCCTTTGCAAGCTTGCTTGGTTGGCCAAAAAGGGCGTATGCGTTTTTTCCTGAATATATTCAGGAAAAAACGCATACGCCCTTTTTGGCCAAGTGCATCATTGTGGACGTTCTGCCTCTTTTCCTATGCTTTCAATGCAATTCCAGTCTACCTCCTGAAATCGGTATCCTGCAATTCTGCCCCGCTTTCAAGTCCTCTTGGCAGCCTTACTTCAGTCTATTTTTGGACGATAGCTGTCATTTATAACTCTGCAGGTTCGTGAATTACAGTGCCCCTGAGCTCCTTTCTTCAACTCGCTTTATTTTGAGCTGGCCGCAACACCGCAGGATGGCTTCAGGCCCTAATCTGGTTCCGGTACTGCACGCTGAGCCTTTGGTTATTTCCTCTTCCTGGTGGGAAATGAGAGTTAAATTTGCCCGTCCAGACACCTCCAGCTAGCCTCTCATTGGTTCTCGCTATTCCTGTTCATCTTCCTCAGAAATTGCAAACTGTGCCAAACAGGAGGTTAAAGGGACTGACTCTCCAAGTCGGGAGAGTGTTAGTAAAGCGTCTGGAATGTTGCACCCGAGTACCAGGGGAGGAAAACTGAGACATATTTGAACACGTCTCCCGTTCACATGGTTGATCATACTTGGGTTCCACATGCATGTTTTAGCTGAAGGAAGAATACCTTAAACCTGGAGAGTTGAGACCCGTGTAATGGGTACCATGCAATATGACTTCAAAGGGTCTTCATTTGCTCACCGAACCTCTCCAATCCTATCACTGCTGCGTTTATGCCCCTGTACACATGCTTGATTCTCTTTCGGAGACATAGCAATCCATAGGTTTTAAGATACTTACTAGTCAGGTACATTTTTAGGCGTTTAATATGGGGTTTTGAGTCCATTTCGTTGAGCAAGGAGTAGCTCTTGTCTATTCCATATTTGGCTTAAGGAACTTTATCTGTGCTCATTTCAATCTCTGGTTTTATACAGCACCCCAACTCACCTTTCCACTTAAGCAAGCATAAGTTGGTTTTCTAAATTTGAGACCCTGTTCTGTTTTGGAATGCAGTTCCTGTGTAGCCAAGTTTACATTCCGTGTATTAGTGATATCTTATGATGTTTCTTTTTCTGTGTGACTTACTTCAGTTAGAGTCATCGTACCTGGATCCACTCATTATGCTGCTACGGGCCTGATGACATAGATTTAATTGCTGAGTGATACTGCATTGTACGTAAGTACCACAAGTTCTTTATCCATTTTTCACTTTCTGTGATATTGAACTTGTACGGTAAACGAGGTTCTTGTAAACGGAGGCATCCCAAACTTTGGGGTGGCTGTGTCTTTTTTTTTTTTTTTTTTTTTTTTTTAACATCTTTATTGGGGTATAATTGCTTTACAATGGTGTGTTAGTTTCTGCTTTATAAGAAAGTGAATCAGTCATACATAAACATATGTTCCCATATGTCTTCCCTGTTGCGTCTCCCTCCCTCCCACCCTCCCCATCCCACCCCTCCAGGCTGTCACAAAGCACCGAGCCAATATCCCTGTGCCATGCGGCTGCTTCCCACTAGCTATCTACCTTACTGCGTTTGTTACTATGTATATGCCCATGACTCTCTCTCGCCCTGTCACAGCTCACCCTTCCCCCTCCCCATAACCTCAAGTCCGTTCTCTAAGAGGTCTGCATCTTTATTCCTGCTTTACCCCTAGGTTCTTCATGACATTTTTTTCTTAAATTCCATATATATGTGTTAGCATACGGTATTTGTCTTTTTCTTTCTGACTTACTTCACTCTGTATGACAGACTCTAGGTCTATCCACCTCATTACAAATAGCTCAATTTCGTTTCTTTTTATGGCTGAGTAATATTCCATTGTATATATGTGCCACATCTTCTTTATCCATTCATCTGATGATGGGCACTTAGGTTGTTTCCATCTCCGGGCTATTGTAAATAGAGCTGCAATGAACATTTTGGTACATGACTCTTTTTGAATTTTGGTTTTCTCAGGGTATATGCCCAGTAGTGGGATTGCTGGGTCATATGGTAGTTCTATTTGTAGTTTTTTAAGGAACCTCCATACTGTTCTCCATAGTGGCTGAACCAATTCACATTCCCACCAGCAGTGCAAGAGTGTTCCCTTTTCTCCACACCCTCTCCAGCATTTATTGTTTCTAGATTTTTTGATGATGGCCATTCTGACTGGTGTGAGATGATATCTCATTGTAGTTTTGATTTGCATTTCTCTAATGATTAATGATGTTGAGCATTCTTTCATGTGTTTGTTGGCAGTCTGTATATCTTCTTTGGAGAAATGTCTATTTAGGTCTTCTGCCCATTTTTGGATTGGGTTGTTTGTTTTCTTGTTATTGAGCTGCATGAGCTGCTTGTAAATTTTGGAGATTAATCCTTTGTCGGTTGCTTCATTTGCAAAAATTTTCTCCCATTCTGAGGGTTGTCTTTTGGTCTTGTTTATGGTTTCCTTTGCTGTGCAAAAGCTTTGAAGTTTCATTAGGTCCCATTTGTTTATTTTTGTTTTTATTTCCATTACTCTAGGAGGTGGGTCAGAAAGGATCTTGCTTTGATTTATGTCATAGAGTGTTCTGCCTATGTTTTCCTCTAAGAGTTTGATAGTTTCTGGCCTTACATTTAGGTCTTTAATCCATTTTGAGCTTATTTTTGTGTATGGTGTTAGGGAGTGATCTAATCTCATACTTTTACATGTACCTGTCCAGTTTTCCCAGCACCACTTATTGAAGAGGCTGTCCTTTCTCCATTGTACATTACTGCCACCTTTATCAAAGATAAGGTGTCCATATGTGCATGGGTTTATCTCTGGGCTTTCTATCCTGTTCCATTGATCTATCTTTCTGTTTTTGTGCCAGTACCATACCGTCTTGATGACTGTAGCTTTGTAGTATAGTCTGAAGTCAGGGAGCCTGATTCCTCCAGTTCCTTCTTTCGTTCTCAAGATTGCTTTGGCTATTCGGGGTCTTTTGTGTTTCCATACAAATTGTGAAATTTTTTGTTCTAGTTCTGTGAAAAATGCCAGTGGTAGTTTGATAGGGATTGCATTGAATCTATAGATTGCTTTGGGTAGTAGAGTCATTTTCACAATGTTGATTCTTCCAATCCAAGAACATGGTATATCTCTCCATCTATTTATATCATCTTTAATTTCTTTCATCAGTGTCTTATAATTTTCTGCATACAGGTCTTTTGTCTCCTTAGGTAGGTTTATTCCTAGATATTTTATTCTTTTTGTTGCAATGGTAAATGGGAGTGTTTTCTTGATTTCACTTTCAGATTTTTCATCATTAGTATATAGGAATGCCAGAGATTTCTGTGCATTAATTTTGTATCCTGCCACTTTACCAAATTCATTGATTAGCTCTAGTAGTTTTCTGGTAGCATCTTTAGGGTTCTCTATGTATAGGATCATGTCATCTGCAAACAGTGACAGCTTTACTTCTTCTTTTCCAATTTGGATTCCTTTTATTTCCTTTTCTTCTCTGATTGCTGTGGCTAAAACTTCCAAAACAATGTTGAATAATAGTGGTGAGAGTGGGCAACCTTGTCTTGTTCCTGATCTTAGTGGAAATGCTTTCAGTTTTTCACCATTGAGGATGATGTTTGCTGTGGGCTTGTCATATATGGCCTTTATTATGTTGAGGAAAGTTCCCTCTATGCCTACTTTCTGCAGGGTTTTTATCATAAATGGGTGTTGAATTTTGTCAAAAGCTTTCTCTGCATCTATTGAGATGATCATATGGTTTTTCTCCTTCAATTTGTTAATATGGTTTATCACATTGATAGATTTGCGTATATTGAAGAATCCTTGCATTCCTGGAATAAACCCCACTTGATCATGGTGTATGATCCGTTTAATGTGCTGTTGGATTCTGTTTGCTAGTATTTTGTTGAGGATTTTTGCATCTATGTTCATCAGTGATATTGGCCTGTAGTTTTCTTTCTTTGTGACATCCTTGTCTGGTTTTGGTATCAAGGTGATGGTGGCCTCGTAGAAGGAGTTAGGGAGTGGTCCTCCCTCTGCTATATTTTGGAAGAGTTTGAGAAGGATAGGTGTTAGCTCTTCTCTAAATGTTTGATAGAATTCGCCTGTGAAGCCATCTGGTCCTGGGCTTTTCTTTGTTGGAAGATTTTTAATCACAGTTTCAATTTCAGTGCTTGTGATTGGTCTGTTCATATTTTCTATTTCTTCCTGATTCAGTCTTGGCAGGTTGTGCATTTCTAAGAATTTGTCCATTTCTTCCAGATTGTCCATTTTATTGGCATAGAGTTGCTTGTAGTAATCTCTCATGATCTCTTTTATCTCTGCAGTGTCAGTTGTTACCTCTCCTTTTTCATTTCTAATTCTATTGATTTGAGTCTTCTCCCTTTTTTTCTTGATGAGTCTGGCTAGTGGTTTATCTATTTTGTTTATCTTCTCAAAGAACCAGCTTTTAGTTTTATTGATCTTTGCTATTGTTTCCTTCATTTCTTTTTCATTTATTTCTGATCTGATTTTTATGATTTCTTTCCTTCTGCTAGCTTTGGGGTTTTTTTGTTCTTCTTTCTCTAATTGCTTGAGGTGCAAGGTTAGGTTGTTTATTCGAGATGTTTCCTGCTTCTTAAGGTGGGCTTGTATTGCTATAAACTTCCCCCTTAGAACTGCTTTTGCTGCATCCCACAGGTTTTGGGTCGTTGTGTCTCCATTGTCATTTGTTTCTAGGTATTTTTTGATTTCCTCTTTGATTTCTTCAGTGATCTCTTCATTATTAAGTAGTGTATTGTTTAGCCTCCATGTGTTTGTATTTTTTACAGATCTTTTCCTGTAATTGATATCTAGTCTCATGGCGTTGTGGTCGGAAAAGATACTTGATACAATTTCAATTTTCTTAAATTTACCAAGGCTTGATTTGTGACCTAAGATATGATCTATCCTGGAGAATGTTCCATGAGCACTTGAGAAAAATGTGTATTCTGTTGTTTTTGGATGGAGTGTCCTATAAATATCAATTAAGTCCATCTTGTTTAATGTATCATTTAAAGCTTGTGTTTCCTTATTTATTTTCATTTTGGATGATCTGTCCATGGGTGAAAGTGGGGTGTTTAAGTCCCCTACTATGAATGTGTTACTGTCGATTTCCCCTTTTATGGCTGTTAGTATTTGCCTTATGTATTGAGGTGCTCCTATGTTGGGTGCATAAATATTTACAATTGTTATATCTTCTTCTTGGATCGATCCCTTGATCATTATGTAGTGTCCTTCTTTGTCTCTTTTAATAGTCCTTATTTTAAAGTCTATTTTGTCTGATATGAGAATTGCTACTCCAGCTTTCTTTTGGCTTCCATTTGCATGGAATATCTTTTTCCATCCCCTTACTTTCAGTCTGTATGTGTCTCTAGGTCTGAAGTGGGTCTCTTGTAGACAGCATATATAAGGGTCTTGTTTTTGTATCCATTCAGCTAATCTGTGTCTTTTGGTGGGAGCATTTAGTCCATTTACATTTAAGGTAATTATCGATATGTATGTTCCTATTCCCATTTTCTAAATTGTTTTGGGTTCGTTATTATAGGTCTTTTCCTTCTCTTGTGTTTCTTGCCTAGAGAAGATCCTTTAGCATTTGTTGTAAAGCTGGTTTGGTGGTGCTGAACTCTCTCAGCTTTTGCTTGTCTGTAAAGGTTTTAATTTCTCCATCAAATCTGAATGAGATCCTTGCTGGGTAGAGTAGTCTTGGCTGCATGTTTTTCTCCTTCATCACTTTCAGTATGTCCTGCCACTCCCTTCTGGCTTGTAGGGTTTCTGCTGAGAGATCAGCTGTTAACCTTATGGGGATTCCCTTATGTGTTATTTGTTGTTTTTCCCTTGCTGCTTTTAATATGCTTTCTTTGTATTTAATTTTTGACAGTTTGATTAATATGTGTCTTGGCGTATTTCTCCTTGTATTTATCTTGTATGGGACTCTCTGTGCTTCCTGGACTTGATTAACTATTTCCTTTCCCATATTAGGGAAGTTTTCAACTATAATCTCTTCAAATATTTTCTCAGTCCCTTTCTTTTTCTCTTCTTCTTCTGGAACCCCTATAATTCGAATGTTGGTGCGTTTAATGTTGTCCCAGAGGTCTCTGAGACTGTCCTCAGTTCTTTTCATTCTTTTTTCTTTATTCTGCTCTGCAGTAGTTATTTCCACTATTTTATCTTCCAGGTCACTTATCCGTTCTTCTGCCTCAGTTATTCTGCTATTGATCCCATCTAGAGTACTTTTAATTTCATTTATTGTGTTGTTCATCGTTGCTTGTTTCATCTTTAGTTCTTCTAGGTCCTTGTTAACTGATTCTTGCATTTTGTCCAATCTATTGTCCATTCTATCTCCAAGATTTCGGATCAACCTTACTATCATTATTCTGAATTCTCTTTCAGGTAGACTGCCTATTTCCTCTTCATTTGTTAGGTCTGGTGGGTTTTTATCTTGCTCCTTCATCTGCTGTGTGTTTTTCTGTCTTCTCATTTTGCTTATCTTACTGTGTTTGGGGTCTCGTTTTTGCAGGCTGCAGGTTTGTAGTTCCTCCTGTTTTTGATGTCTGTCTCCAGTGGCTAAGGTTGGTTCAGTGGGTTGTGTAGGCTTCCTGGTGGAGGGGGCTAGTGCCTGCGTTGTGGTGGATGAGGCTGGATCTTGTCTCTCTAGTAGGCAGGTTCACGTCTGGTGGTGTGTTTGGGGGTGTCTGTGGCCTTATTATGATTTTAGGCAGCCTCTCTGCTAATGGGTGGGGTTGTGTTCCTGTTTTGCTAGTTGTTTGGCATAGGTTTTCCAGCCCTGTGGCTTGCTGGTCGTTGAGTGAAGCTGGGTGCTGGTGTTAAGATGGAGGTCTCTGGGAGATTTTCGCCGTTTGATATTATGTGGAGCTGGGAGGTCTCTTGTTGATCAGTGTCCTGAAGTTGGCTGTCCTACCTCAGAGGCACAGCCCTGCCTCCTGGCTGGAGCACCAAAAGCTTTTCATCCACAGGCTCAGGATAAAAGGGAGAAAAAGTAGAGGGAATTAGTAGAAGTATGAGGAAAGAAAGAAGGAAAGGAGGGTAGGAAGGAAGGAAGAAAGAAAGAAAGAAGCAAAGAAGGAAAGAAGGCAAGAAGGAAAGAAAGGAGGGAGGGAGGGAGGGAGGAAGGAAGGAAGGAGGGAAAGAAGGAAAAAAGACAGAAAGAAAGAAGATACAGTAAAAATAAAATAAAGTATAATAAAGTTATTGAATTAAAAACTTCTTATTTAGAAAAAAAAAAAAGGGACGGAAAGAACCTTAGGACAAATGTTGGAAGCAAAGCTATACAGACAAAATCTTACACAGAAGCATACACATACACCCTCACTAAAAGAGGTAAATGGGGAAGAATCCTAAATCTTGCTGTCAGAGACCACTTCCTCAATTTGGGATGATTCGTTGTCTAAAGGAGGGAAGGAAGGACGGAAAGAAAGAAAGAAAGAACGAAGGTAAAGTATAATAAGGTTATTAAAATTAATTATTAAGAAAAAAAATTAAAAAAAAAAACATGGACGGATAGAACCCTAGGACAAATGGTGGAAGCAAGACTATACAGACAAGATCTCACACAGAAGCATACACATACACATTCACAAAAAGAGGAAAGGGGAAAAAATCATAGATCTTGCTCCTAAAGTCCACTTCCTTAATTTGGGATGATTGGTTGTCTATTCAGGTATTCCACAGATGCAGGGTACATCAAGTTGATTGTGGAGCTTTAATCCGCTGCTTCTGAGGCTGCTGGGAGAGATTTCCCTTTCTCTTCTTTGTTCTCACAGCTCCCAGGGCTAAGCTTTGGATTTGGCCCTGCCACTGCGTGTAGATCGCTGGAGGGCGTCTGTTTTTTGCTCAGACAGGATGGGGTTAAAAGAGCCGCTGATTGGGGGCTCCGGCGCACTCAGGCCGGCGGGGACGGAGGGGCACAGAGTGCGGAGCGGGCCTGCGGTGGCAAAGGCCGGCGTGACTTTGCACCAGCCTGAGGCGCGCTGTGCGCTCTCCCGGGGAAGTTGTCTCTGGATCCCGGGAACCCGGCAGTGGCGGGCTGCACAGGCTCCGCGGAGGAGGGGTGTGGAGAGTGACCTGTACTCGCACACAGGCCCCTCGGTGGCGGCAGCAGCAGCCTTAACGTCTCCCGTCCGCCTCTGGGGTCCGCGCTTTTAGCCGCGGCTTGCACCCGTCTCTGGATTCCGCGCTTTCAGCCGCGGCTCGCGCCTGTCTCTGGATTCCGCGCTTTCAGCCGCGGCTCGCGCCCGTCTCTGGATTCCGCGCTTTCAGCCGCGGCTCGCGCCCGTCTCTGGATTCTGCGCTTTCAGCCGCGGCTCGCGCCCGTCTCTGGGGTCCGCGCTTTCAGCCGCGGCTCGCGCCCGTCTCTGGGGTTCGCGCTTTTAGCCGCGGCTCGCACCCGTCTCTGGAGTTCCTTTAAGCAGCGTTCTTAAACCCCTCTCCTCACGCACCAGGAAACAAAGAGGGAAGGAAAAGTCTCCTGCCTCTTCTGCAGGTGCAGGCTTTTCCCCGGACTCCCTCCCAGCTAGCTGTGGTGCACTAACCCCTTCAGGCTATGTTCAAGCCGCCAACCCCAGTCCTCTCCCTGCGCTCCGGCCTCAGCTCGCAGCCCCGCCCGCCCCGGCGGGTGAGCAGACAAGCCTCTCGGGCTGGTGAGTGCCGGTCGGCACCGATCCTCTGTGTGGGAATCTCCCCGCTTTGCCCTCCGCACCCGTTGCTGTGCACTCCTCCGCAGCTTCGAAGCTCCCCCCTCCGCCTCCCGCAGTCTCCGCCCGCGAAGGGGCTTCCTAGAGTGTGGAAACTTTTCCTCCTTCACAGCTCCCTCCCACTGGTGCAGGTGCCGTCCCTATTCTTTTGTCTCTGTTTTTTCTTTTGCCCTACCCAGGTACGTGGGGAGTTTCTTGCCTTTTGGGAGGTCTGAGGTCTTCTGCCAGCCTTCAGTAGGTATTCTGTAGGAGTTGTTCCACGTGTAGTTGTATTTCTGGTGTATCTGTGGGGAGGAAGGTGATCTCCGCGTCTTACTCTTCCTCCATCTTCCGCCTTCCTCCGGCTGTGTCTTTTTGATTTTAATTTCCCTAAGCTATAGGACCATAAGTGGAAGTGCCCTAGGCTCTGTTGTTTTGTTTTTTAGATGTTTCAGGAAACACCATACACTTCTCCCGAGTGTCTGTTGGCAATTTACATCCCGCCCATCAGCATAACAAGGCTCCCAGTTCTCAATGGCCTGTTGCCTTTCTGGATTTTACACTGTTTTCAGATGGCCCTTTTGACCGGGGGGAAGTGAGACTTCATTGTAGTGCAGATTTCCTTTGCAAGCTTGCTTGGTTGGCCAAAAAGGGCGTATGCGTTTTTTCCTGAATATATTCAGGAAAAAACGCATACGCCCTTTTTGGCCAAGTGCATCATTGTGGACGTTCTGCCTCTTTTCCTATGCTTTCAATGCAATTCCAGTCTACCTCCTGAAATCGGTTCCCTGCAATTCTGCCCCGCTTTCAAGTCCTCTTGGCAGCCTTACTTCAGTCTATTTTTGGACGATAGCTGTCATTTATAACTCTGCAGGTTTGTGAATTACAGTGCCCCTGAGCTCCTTTCTTCAACTCGCTTTCTTGTGACCTGGCCGCAACACCGCAGGATGGCTTCAGGCCCTAATCTGGTTCCGGTACGGCACGCTGAGCCTTTGGTTATTTCCTCTTCCTGGTGGGAAATGAGAGTTAAATTTGCCCGTCCAGACACCTCCAGCTAGCCTCTCATTGGTTCTCACTATTCCTGTTCATCTTCCGCAGAAATTGCAAACTGGGCCAAACAGGAGGTTAAAGGGAATGACTCTCCATGTCGGGAGAGTGTTAGTAAAGTGTCTGGAATGTTGCACCCGTGTACCAGGGGAGGAAAACTGAGACATATTTGAACACGTCTCCCGTTCACATGGTTGATCATACTCTGGGTTCCACATGCATGTTTTAGCTGAAGGAAGAATACCTTAAACCTGGAGAGTTGAGACCCGTGTAATGGGTACCATGAAATATGACTTCAAAGGGTCTTCATTTGCTCACCGAACCTCTCCAATCCTATCACTGCTGCATTTATGCCCCTGTACACACGCTTGATTCTCTTTTGGAGACATAGCAATCCATAGGTTTTAAGATACTTACTAGTCAGGTACATCCTTAGGCGTTTAATATGGGGTGTTGAGTCCATTTCGTTGAGCAAGGAGTAGCTCTTGTCTATTCCATATTTGGCTTAAGGAACTTTATCTGTGCTCATTTCAATCTCTGGTTTTATGCAGCACCCCAACTCACCTTTACCCTTAAGCAAGCATAAGTTGGTTTTCTAAATTTGAGACCCTGTTCTGTTCTGTAATTCAGTTCCTGTGTAGCCAAGTTTCCATTCCGTGTATTACTGATATCTTATGATGTTTCTTTTTCTGTGTGACTTATTTCAGTTAGAATCATCGTACCTGAATCCACTCATTGTGCTGCTAAGGGCCTGATGACATAGATTTCATTGCTGAGTGATATTGATTTGTAAGTGAATACCACAACTTCTTTATCCATTTTTCACTTTCTGCGATGTTGAACTTGTACTGTAAACGAGGTTCTTGTAAACAGATCCATTCCAAACTTTGGGGTGGCTGCGTCTTTTTGATTTTAATTTCCCTAAGCTATAGGACCATAAGTGGAAGTGCCCTAGGCTCTGTTGCTTTGTTTTTTAGATGTTTCAGGAAACACCATACACTTCTCCCGAGTGTCTGTCGGCAATTTACATCCCGCCCATCAGCATAACAAGGCTCCCAGTTCTCCATGGCCTGTCCTGCCTTTCTGGATTTTACACTTTTTTCAGATGGCCCTTTTGACCGGGGGGAAGTGAGACTTCATTGTAGTGCAGATTTCCTTTGCAAGCTTGCTTGGTTGGCCAAAAAGGGCGTATGCGTTTTTTCCTGAATATATTCAGGAAAAAACGCATACGCCCTTTTTGGCCAAGTGCATCATTGTGGACGTTCTGCCTCTTTTCCTATGCTTTCAATGCAATTCCAGTCTACCTCCTGAAATCGGTTTCCTGCAATTCTGCCCCGCTTTCAAGTCCTCTTGGCAGCCTTACTTCAGTCTATTTTTGGACGATAGCTGTCATTTATAACTCTGCAGGTTTGTGAATTACAGTGCCCCTGAGCTCCTTTCTTCAACTCGCTTTCTTTTGAGCTGGCCGCAACACCGCAGGATGGCTTCAGGCCCTAATCTGGTTCCGGCACGGCACGCTGAGCCTTTGGTTATTTTCTCTTCCTGGTGGGAAATGAGAGTTAAATTTGCCCGACCAGACACCTCCAGCTAGTCTCTCATTGGTTCTCGCTATTCCTGTTCATCTTCCGCAGAAATTGCAAACTGGGCCAAACAGGAGGTTAAAGGCGCTGACTCTCCAAGTGGGGAGAGTGTTAGTAAAGCGTCTGGAATGTTGCACCCGAGTACCAGGGGAGGAAAATTGAGACATATTTGAACACGTCTCCCGTTCACATGGTTGATCATACTTGGGTTCCACATGCATGTTTTAGCTGAAGGAAGAATACCTAAAACCTGGGTAGTTGAGACCCGTGTAATGGGTACCATGCAATATGACTTCAAAGGGTCTTCATTTGCTCACCGAACCTCTCCAATCCTATCACTGCTGCGTTTATGCCCCTGTACACATGCTTGATTCTCTTTCGGAGACATATCAATCCATAGGTTTTAAGATACTTACTAGTCAGGTACATTCTTAGGCGTTTAATATGCGGTGCTGAGTCCATTTCTTTGAGCAAGGAGTAGCTCTTGTCTACTCCATATTTGGCTTAAGGAACTTTATCTGTGCTCATTTCAATCTCTGGTTTTATGCAGCACCCCAACTCACCTTTCCCCTTAAGCAAGCATAAGTTGGTTTTCTAAATTTGAGACCCTGTTCTGTTCTGTAATTCAGTTCCTGTGTAGCCAAGTTTACATTCCGTGTATTAGTGATATCTTATGATGTTTCTTTTTCTGTGTGACTTATTTCAGTTAGAATCATCATACCTGAATCCACTCATTGTGCTGCTAAGGGCCTGATGACATAGATTTCATTGCTGAGTGATATTGCTTTGTAAGTAAATACCACAACTTCTTTATCCATTTTTCACTTTCTGCGATGTTGAACTTGTACTGTAAATGAGGTTCTTGTAAACAGAGGCGTCCCAAACTTTGGGGTGGCTGTGTCTTTATGATTTTAATTTCCCTAAGCTATAGGACCATAAGTGGCAGTGCCCTAGGCTCTGTTGCTTTGTTTTTTAGATGTTTCAGGAAACACCATACACTTCTCCCGAGTGGTTGTTGGCAATTTACATCCCGCCCATCAGCATAACAAGGCTCCCAGTTCTCCATGGCCTGTCCTGCCTTTCTGGATTTTACACTTTTTTCAGATGGCCCTTTTGACCGGGGGGAAGTGAGACTTCATTGTAGTGCAGATTTCCTTTGCAAGCTTGCTTGGTTGGCCAAAAAGTGCGTATGCGTTTTTTCCTGAATATATTCAGGAAAAAACGCATACGCCCTTTTTGGCCAAGTGCATCATTGTGGACGTTCTGCCTCTTTTCCTATGCTTTCAATGCAATTCCAGTCTACCTCCTGAAATCGGTTTCCTGCAATTCTGTCCCGCTTTCAAGTCCTCTTGGCAGCCTTACTTCAGTCTATTTTTGGACGATAGCTGTCATTTATAACTCTGCAGGTTTGTGAATTACAGTGCCCCTGAGCTCCTTTCTTCAACTCGCTTTCTTTTGAGCTGGCCGCAACACCGCAGGATGGCTTCAGGCCCTAATCTGGTTCCGGTACGGCACGCTGAGCCTTTGGTTATTTCCTCTTCCTGGTGGGAAATGAGAGTTAAATTTGCCCGTCCAGACACCTCCAGCTAGTCTCTCATTGGTTCTCGCTATTCCTGTTCATCTTCCGCAGAAATTGCAAACTGGGCCAAACAGGAGGTTAAAGGGACTGACTCTCCTAGTCGGGAGAGTGTTAGTAAAGCGTCTGGAATGTTGCACCCGAGTACCAGGGGAGGAAAACTGAGACATATTTGAACACGTCTCCCGTTCACATGGTTGAACATACTCTAGGTTCCACATGCATGTTTTAGCTGAAGGAAGAATACCTTAAACCTGGAGAGTTGAGACCCGTGTAATGGGTACCATGCAATATGACTTCAAAGGGTCTTCATTTGCTCACCGAACCTCTCCAATCCTATCACTGCTGCGTTTATGCCCCTGTACACATGCTTGATTCTCTTTTGGAGACATAGCAATCCATAGGTTTTAAGATACTTACTAGTCAGGTACATTCTTAGGCGTTTAATATGCGGTGTTGAGTCCATTTCGTTGAGCAAGGAGTAGCTCTTGTCTATTCCATATTTGGCTTAAGGAACTTTATCTGTGCTCATTTCAATCTCTGGTTTTATGCAGCACCCCAACTCACCTTTACCCTTAAGCAAGCATAAGTTGGTTTTCTAAATTTGAGACCCTGTTCTGTTCTGTAATTCAGTTCCTGTGTAGCCAAGTTTCCATTCCGTGTATTACTGATATCTTATGATGTTTCTTTTTCTGTGTGACTTATTTCAGTTAGAATCATCGTACCTGAATCCACTCATTGTGCTGCTAAGGGCCTGATGACATAGATTTCATTGCTGAGTGATATTGATTTGTAAGTGAATACCACAACTTCTTTATCCATTTTTCACTTTCTGCGATGTTGAACTTGTACTGTAAACGAGGTTCTTGTAAACAGATCCATTCCAAACTTTGGGGTGGCTGCGTCTTTTTGATTTTAATTTCCCTAAGCTATAGGACCATAAGTGGAAGTGCCCTAGGCTCTGTTGCTTTGTTTTTTAGATGTTTCAGGAAACACCATACACTTCTCCCGAGTGTCTGTCGGCAATTTACATCCCGCCCATCAGCATAACAAGGCTCCCAGTTCTCCATGGCCTGTCCTGCCTTTCTGGATTTTACACTTTTTTCAGATGGCCCTTTTGACCGGGGGGAAGTGAGACTTCATTGTAGTGCAGATTTCCTTTGCAAGCTTGCTTGGTTGGCCAAAAAGGGCGTATGCGTTTTTTCCTGAATATATTCAGGAAAAAACGCATACGCCCTTTTTGGCCAAGTGCATCATTGTGGACGTTCTGCCTCTTTTCCTATGCTTTCAATGCAATTCCAGTCTACCTCCTGAAATCGGTTTCCTGCAATTCTGCCCCGCTTTCAAGTCCTCTTGGCAGCCTTACTTCAGTCTATTTTTGGACGATAGCTGTCATTTATAACTCTGCAGGTTTGTGAATTACAGTGCCCCTGAGCTCCTTTCTTCAACTCGCTTTCTTTTGAGCTGGCCGCAACACCGCAGGATGGCTTCAGGCCCTAATCTGGTTCCGGCACGGCACGCTGAGCCTTTGGTTATTTTCTCTTCCTGGTGGGAAATGAGAGTTAAATTTGCCCGACCAGACACCTCCAGCTAGTCTCTCATTGGTTCTCGCTATTCCTGTTCATCTTCCGCAGAAATTGCAAACTGGGCCAAACAGGAGGTTAAAGGCGCTGACTCTCCAAGTGGGGAGAGTGTTAGTAAAGCGTCTGGAATGTTGCACCCGAGTACCAGGGGAGGAAAATTGAGACATATTTGAACACGTCTCCCGTTCACATGGTTGATCATACTTGGGTTCCACATGCATGTTTTAGCTGAAGGAAGAATACCTTAAACCTGGAGAGTTAAGACCCGTGTAATGGGTACCATGCAATATGACTTCAAAGGGTCTTCATTTGCTCACCGAACCTCTCCAATCCTATCACTGCTGCGTTTATGCCCCTGTACACATGCTTGATTCTCTTTCGGAGACATATCAATCCATAGGTTTTAAGATACTTACTAGTCAGGTACATTCTTAGGCGTTTAATATGCGGTGCTGAGTCCATTTCTTTGAGCAAGGAGTAGCTCTTGTCTACTCCATATTTGGCTTAAGGAACTTTATCTGTGCTCATTTCAATCTCTGGTTTTATGCAGCACCCCAACTCACCTTTCCCCTTAAGCAAGCATAAGTTGGTTTTCTAAATTTGAGACCCTGTTCTGTTCTGTAATTCAGTTCCTGTGTAGCCAAGTTTACATTCCGTGTATTAGTGATATCTTATGATGTTTCTTTTTCTGTGTGACTTATTTCAGTTAGAATCATCATACCTGAATCCACTCATTGTGCTGCTAAGGGCCTGATGACATAGATTTCATTGCTGAGTGATATTGCTTTGTAAGTAAATACCACAACTTCTTTATCCATTTTTCACTTTCTGCGATGTTGAACTTGTACTGTAAATGAGGTTCTTGTAAACAGAGGCGTCCCAAACTTTGGGGTGGCTGTGTCTTTATGATTTTAATTTCCCTAAGCTATAGGACCATAAGTGGCAGTGCCCTAGGCTCTGTTGCTTTGTTTTTTAGATGTTTCAGGAAACACCATACACTTCTCCCGAGTGGTTGTTGGCAATTTACATCCCGCCCATCAGCATAACAAGGCTCCCAGTTCTCCATGGCCTGTCCTGCCTTTCTGGATTTTACACTTTTTTCAGATGGCCCTTTTGACCGGGGGGAAGTGAGACTTCATTGTAGTGCAGATTTCCTTTGCAAGCTTGCTTGGTTGGCCAAAAAGTGCGTATGCCTTTTTTCCTGAATATATTCAGGAAAAAACGCATACGCCCTTTTTGGCCAAGTGCATCATTGTGGACGTTCTGCCTCTTTTCCTATGCTTTCAATGCAATTCCAGTCTACCTCCTGAAATCGGTTTCCTGCAATTCTGTCCCGCTTTCAAGTCCTCTTGGCAGCCTTACTTCAGTCTATTTTTGGACGATAGCTGTCATTTATAACTCTGCAGGTTTGTGAATTACAGTGCCCCTGAGCTCCTTTCTTCAACTCGCTTTCTTTTGAGCTGGCCGCAACACCGCAGGATGGCTTCAGGCCCTAATCTGGTTCCGGTACGGCACGCTGAGCCTTTGGTTATTTCCTCTTCCTGGTGGGAAATGAGAGTTAAATTTGCCCGTCCAGACACCTCCAGCTAGTCTCTCATTGGTTCTCGCTATTCCTGTTCATCTTCCGCAGAAATTGCAAACTGGGCCAAACAGGAGGTTAAAGGGACTGACTCTCCTAGTCGGGAGAGTGTTAGTAAAGCGTCTGGAATGTTGCACCCGAGTACCAGGGGAGGAAAACTGAGACATATTTGAACACGTCTCCCGTTCACATGGTTGAACATACTCTAGGTTCCACATGCATGTTTTAGCTGAAGGAAGAATACCTTAAACCTGGAGAGTTGAGACCCGTGTAATGGGTACCATGCAATATGACTTCAAAGGGTCTTCATTTGCTCACCGAACCTCTCCAATCCTATCACTGCTGCGTTTATGCCCCTGTACACATGCTTGATTCTCTTTTGGAGACATAGCAATCCATAGGTTTTAAGATACTTACTAGTCAGGTACATTCTTAGGCGTTTAATATGCGGTGTTGAGTCCATTTCGTTGAGCAAGGAGTAGCTCTTGTCTATTCCATATTTGGCTTAAGGAACTTTATCTGTGCTCATTTCAATCTCTGGTTTTATGCAGCACCCCAACTCACCTTTCCCCTTAAGCAAGCATAAGTTGCTTTTCTAAATTTGAGACCCTGTTGTGTTTTGGAATTCAGTTCCTGTGTAGCCAAGTTTACATTCTGTGTATTAGTGATATCTTATGATGTTTCTTTTTCTGTGTGACTTATTTCAGTTAGAATCATCGTACCTGAATCCACTCATTGTGCTGCTACGGGCCTGATGACATAGATTTCATTGCTGAGTGATACTGCATTGTACGTAAGTACCACAAGTTCTTTATCCATTTTTCACTTTCTGTGATATTGAACTTGTACGGAAAACGAGGTTCTTGTAAACAGAGGCGTCCCAAACTTTGGGGTGGCTGTGTCTTTTTGATTTTAATTTCCCTAAGCTATAGGACCATAAGTGGAAGTGCCCTAGGCTCTGTTCCTTTGTTTTATAGCTGTTTCAGGAAACACCATACACTTCTCCCGAGTGTCTGTTGGCAATTTACATCCCGCCCATCAGCATAACAAGGCTCCCAGTTCTCCATGGCCTGTCCTGCCTTTCTGGATTTTACACTTTTTTCAGATGGCCCTTTTGACCGGGGAGAAGTGAGACTTCATTGTAGTGCAGATTTCCTTTGCAAGTTTGCTTGGTTGGCCAAAAAGGGCGTATGCGTTTTTTCCTGAATATATTCAGGAAAAAACGCATACGCCCTTTTTGGCCAAGTGCATCATTGTGGACGTTCTGCCTCTTTTCCTATGCTTTCAGTGCAATTCCAGTCTACCTCCTGAAATTGGTTTCCTGCAATTCTGCCCCGCTTTCAAGTCCTCTTGGCAGCCTTACTTCAGTCTATTTTTGGACGATAGCTGTCATTTATAACTCTGCAGGTTTGTGAATTACAGTGCCCCTGAGCTCCTTTCTTCAACTCGCTTTCTTGTGACCTGGCCGCAACACCGCAGGATGGCTTCAGGCCCTAATCTGGTTCCGGCCCGGCATGCTGAGCCTTTTGTTAATTCCTCTTCCTGGTGGGAAATGAGAGTTAAATTTGCCCGTCCAGACACCTCCAGCTAACCTCTCATTGGTTCTCGCTATTCCTGTTCATCTTCTGCAGAAATTGCAAACTGGGCCAAACAGGAGGTTAAAGGGACTGACTCTCCAAGTGGGGAGAGTGTTAGTAAAGCGTCTGGAATGTTGCACCCGAGTACCAGGGGAGGAAAACTGAGACATATTTGAACACGTCTCCCGATCACATGGTTGATCATACTCTAGGTTCCACATGCATGTTTTAGCTGAAGGAAGAATACCTTAAACCTGGGTAGTTGAAACCCGTGGAATGGGTACCATGCAATATGACTTCAAAGGGTCTTCATTTGCTCACCGAACCTCTCCAATCCTATCACTGCTGCGTTTATGCCCCTGTACACATGCTTGATTCTCTTTCGGAGACATAGCAATCCATAGGTTTTAAGATACTTACTAGTCAGGTACATTCTTAGGCGTTTAATATGCGGTGTTGAGTCCATTTCGTTGAGCAAGGAGTAGCTCTTGTCTATTCCATATTTGGCTTAAGGAACTTTATCTGTGCTCATTTCAATCTCTGGTTTTATGCAGCACCCCAACTCACCTTTACCCTTAAGCAAGCATAAGTTGGTTTTCTAAATTTGAGACCCTGTTCTGTTCTGTAATTCAGTTCCTGTGTAGCCAAGTTTACATTCCGTGTATTACTGATATCTTATGATGTTTCTTTTTCTGTGTGACTTATTTCAGTTAGAATCATCATACCTGAATCCACTCATTGTGATGCTAAGGGACTAATGACATAGATTTCATTGCTGAGTGATATTGCTTTGTAAGTAAATACCACAACTTCTTTATCCATTTTTCACTTTCTGCGATGTTGAACTTGTACTGTAAACGAGGTTCTTGTAAACAGAGGCGTCCCAAACTTTGGGGTGGCTGTGTCTTTTTGATTTTAATTTCCCTAAGCTATAGGACCATAAGTGGCAGTGCCCTAGGCTCTGTTGCTTTGTTTTTTAGATGTTTCAGGAAACACCATACACTTCTCCCGAGTGTCTGTTGGCAATTTACATCCCGCCCATCAGCATAACAAGGCTCCCAGTTCTCCATGGCCTGTCCTGCCTTTCTGGATTTTACACTTTTTTCAGATGGCCCTTTTGACCGGGGGGAAGTGAGACTTCATTGTAGTGCAGATTTCCTTTGCAAGCTTGCTTGGTTGGCCAAAAAGGGCGTATGCGTTTTTTCCTGAATATATTCAGGAAAAAACGCATACGCCCTTTTTGGCCAAGTGCATCATTGTGGACGTTCTGCCTCTTTTCCTATGCTTTCAATGCAATTCCAGTCTACCTCCTGAAATCGGTTTCCTGCAATTCTGCCCTGCTTTCAAGTCCTCTTGGAAGCCTTACCTCAGTCTATTTTTGGACGATAGCTGTCATTTATAACTCTGCAGGTTTGTGAATTACAGTGACCCTTAGCTCCTTTCTTCAACTCACTTTCTTGTGACCTGGCCGCAACACCGCAGGATGACTTCAGGCCCTAATCTGGTTCTGGCCTGGCATGCTGAGCCTTTGGTTAATTCCTCTTCCTGGTGGGAAATGAGAGTTAAATTTGCCCGTCCAGACACCTCCAGCTAGCCTCTCATTGGTTCTCGCTATTCCTGTTCATCTTCCGCAGAAATTGCAAACTGGGCCAAACAGGAGGTTAAAGGGACTGACTCTCCAAGTGGGGAGAGTGTTAGTAAAGCGTCTGGAATGTTGCACCCGAGTACCAGGGTACAAAAACTGAGACATATTTGAACACGTCTCCCGATCACATTGTTGATCATACTCTAGGTTCCACATGCATGTTTTAGCTGAAGGAAGAATACCTTAAACCTGGGTAGTTGAAACCCGTGGAATGGGTACCATGCAATATGACTTCAAAGGGTCTTCATTTGCTCACCGAACCTCTCCAATCCTATCACTGCTGCGTTTATGCCCCTGTACACATGCTTGATTCTCTTTCGGAGACATAGCAATCCATAGGTTTTAAGATACTTACTAGTCAGGTACATTCTTAGGCGTTTAATATGCGGTGTTGAGTCCATTTCGTTGAGCAAGGAGTAGCTCTTGTCTATTCCATATTTGGCTTAAGGAACTTTATCTGTGCTCATTTCAATCTCTGGTTTTATGCAGCACCCCAACTCACCTTTACCCTTAAGCAAGCATAAGTTGGTTTTCTAAATTTGAGACCCTGTTCTGTTCTGTAATTCAGTTCCTGTGTAGCCAAGTTTACATTCCGTGTATTACTGATATCTTATGATGTTTCTTTTTCTGTATGACTTACTTCAGTTAGAATCATCATACCTGAATCCACTCATTGTGCTGCTAAGGGCCTGATGACACAGATTTCATTGCTGAGTGATATTGCTTTGTAAGTAAATACCACAACTTCTTTATCCATTTTTCACTTTCTGCGATTTTGAACTTGTACTGTAAACAAGGTTCTTGTAAACAGAGCCGTTCCAAACTTTGGGGTGGCTGTGTCTTTTTGATTTTAATTTCCCTAAGCTATAGGACCATAAGTGGAAGTGCCCTAGGTTCTGTTGCTTTGTTTTTTAGATGTTTTAGGAAACACCATACACTTCTCCCGAGTGGTTGTTGGCAATTTACATCCCGCCCATCAGCATAACAAGGCTCCCAGTTCTCCATGGCCTGTCCTGCCTTTCTGGATTTTACATTTTTTTCAGATGGCCCTTTTGACCGGGGGGAAGTGAGACTTCATTGTAGTGCAGATTTCCTTTGCAAGTTTGCTTGGTTGGCCAAAAAGGGCGTATGCGTTTTTTCCTGAATATATTCAGGAAAAAACGCATACTCCCTTTTTGGCCAAGTGCATCATTGTGGACGTTCTGCCTCTTTTCCTATGCTTTCAATGCAATTCCAGTCTACCTCCTGAAATCGGTTTCCTGCAATTCTGCTCCGCTTTCAAGTCCTCTTGGCAGCCTTACTTCAGTCTATTTTTGGACGATAGCTGTCATTTATAACTCTGCAGGTTTGTGAATTACAGTGCCCCTGAGCTCCTTTCTTCAACTTGCTTACTTGTGACCTGGCTGCAACACCGCAGGATGGCTTCAGGCCCTAATCTGGTTCCGGCACGGCACGCTGAGCCTTTGGTTATTTCCTCTTCCTGGTGGGAAATGAGAGTTAAATTTGCCCGTCCAGACACCTCCAGCTAGCCTCTCATTGGTTCTCGCTATTCCTGTTCGTCTTCCGCAGAAATTGCAAACTGGGCCAAACAGGAGGTTAAAGGCACTGACTCTCCAAGTGGGGAGAGTGTTAGTAAAGCGTCTGGAATGTTGCACCCGAGTACCAGGGGAGGAAAACTGAGACATATTTGAACACGTCTCCCGTTCACATGGTTGATCATACTTGGGTTCCACATGCATGTTTTAGCTGAAGGAAGAATACCTTAAACCTGGAGAGTTGAGACCCGTGTAATGGGTACCATGCAATATGACTTCAAAGGGTCTTCATTTGCTCACCGAACCTCTCCAATCCTATCACTGCTGCGTTTATGCCCCTGTACACATGCTTGATTCTCTTTCGGAGACATAGCAATCCATAGGTTTTAAGATACTTACTAGTCAGGTACATTCTTAGGCGTTTAATATGCGGTGTTGAGTCCATTTCGTTGAGCAAGGAGTAGCTCTTGTCTATTCCATATTTGACTTAAGGAACTTTATCTGTGTTCATTTCAATCTCTGGTTTTATGCAGCACCCCAACTCACCTTTACCCTTAAGCAAGCATAAGTTGGTTTTCTAAATTTGAGACCCTGTTCTGTTCTGTAATTCAGTTCCTGTGTAGCCAAGTTTACATTCCGTGTATTACTGATATCTTATGATGTTTCTTTTTCTGTGTGACTTATTTCAGTTAGAATCATCATACCTGAATCCACTCATTGTGATGCTATGGGACTGATGACATAGATTTCATTGCTGAGTGATATTGCTTTGTAAGTAAATACCACAACTTCTTTATCCATTTTTCACTTTCTGCGATGTTGAGCTTGTAATGTAAATGAGGTTCTTGTAAACAGAGGCGTCCCAAACTTTGGGGTGGCTGTGTCTTTTTTATTTTAATTTCCCTAAGCTATAGGACCATAAGTGGCAGTGCCCTAGGCTCTGTTGCTTTGTTTTTTAGATGTTTCAGGAAACACCATACACTTCTCCCGAGTGGTTGTTGGCAATTTACATCCCGCCCATCAGCATAACAAGGCTCCCAGTTCTCCATGGCCTGTCCTGCCTTTCTGGATTTTACACTTTTTTCAGATGGCCCTTTTGACCGGGGGGAAGTGAGACTTCATTGTAGTGCAGATTTCCTTTGCAAGCTTGCTTGGTTGGCCAAAAAGTGCGTATGCGTTTTTTCCTGAATATATTCAGGAAAAAACGCATACGCCCTTTTTGGCCAAGTGCATCATTGTGGACGTTCTGCCTCTTTTCCTATGCTTTCAATGCAATTCCAGTCTACCTCCTGAAATCGGTTTCCTGCAATTCTGTCCCGCTTTCAAGTCCTCTTGGCAGCCTTACTTCAGTCTATTTTTGGACGATAGCTGTCATTTATAACTCTGCAGGTTTGTGAATTACAGTGCCCCTGAGCTCCTTTCTTCAACTCGCTTTCTTTTGAGCTGGCCGCAACACCGCAGGATGGCTTCAGGCCCTAATCTGGTTCCGGTACGGCACGCTGAGCCTTTGGTTATTTCCTCTTCCTGGTGGGAAATGAGAGTTAAATTTGCCCGTCCAGACACCTCCAGCTAGTTTCTCATTGGTTCTCGCTATTCCTGTTCATCTTCCGCAGAAATTGCAAACTGGGCCAAACAGGAGGTTAAAGGGACTGACTCTCCTAGTCGGGAGAGTGTTAGTAAAGCGTCTGGAATGTTGCACCCGAGTACCAGGGGAGGAAAACTGAGACATATTTGAACACGTCTCCCGTTCACATGGTTGAACATACTCTAGGTTCCACATGCATGTTTTAGCTGAAGGAAGAATACCTTAAACCTGGAGAGTTGAGACCCGTGTAATGGGTACCATGCAATATGACTTCAAAGGGTCTTCATTTGCTCACCGAACCTCTCCAATCCTATCACTGCTGCGTTTATGCCCCTGTACACATGCTTGATTCTCTTTTGGAGACATAGCAATCCATAGGTTTTAAGATACTTACTAGTCAGGTACATTCTTAGGCGTTTAATATGCGGTGTTGAGTCCATTTCGTTGAGCAAGGAGTAGCTCTTGTCTATTCCATATTTGGCTTAAGGAACTTTATCTGTGCTCATTTCAATCTCTGGTTTTATGCAGCACCCCAACTCACCTTTCCCCTTAAGCAAGCATAAGTTGCTTTTCTAAATTTGAGACCCTGTTGTGTTTTGGAATTCAGTTCCTGTGTAGCCAAGTTTACATTCTGTGTATTAGTGATATCTTATGATGTTTCTTTTTCTGTGTGACTTATTTCAGTTAGAATCATCGTACCTGAATCCACTCATTGTGCTGCTACGGGCCTGATGACATAGATTTCATTGCTGAGTGATACTGCATTGTACGTAAGTACCACAAGTTCTTTATCCATTTTTCACTTTCTGTGATATTGAACTTGTACGGAAAACGAGGTTCTTGTAAACAGAGGCGTCCCAAACTTTGGGGTGGCTGTGTCTTTTTGATTTTAATTTCCCTAAGCTATAGGACCATAAGTGGAAGTGCCCTAGGCTCTGTTCCTTTGTTTTATAGCTGTTTCAGGAAACACCATACACTTCTCCTGAGTGTTTGTTGGCAATTTACATCCCGCCCATCAGCATAACAAGGCTCCCAGTTCTCCATGGCCTGTCCTGCCTTTCTGGATTTTACACTTTTTTCAGATGGCCCTTTTGACCGGGGAGAAGTGAGACTTCATTGTAGTGCAGATTTCCTTTGCAAGTTTGCTTGGTTGGCCAAAAAGGGCGTATGCGTTTTTTCCTGAATATATTCAGGAAAAAACGCATACGCCCTTTTTGGCCAAGTGCATCATTGTGGACGTTCTGCCTCTTTTCCTATGCTTTCAATGCAATTCCAGTCTACCTCCTGAAATTGGTTTCCTGCAATTCTGCCCCGCTTTCAAGTCCTCTTGGCAGCCTTACTTCAGTCTATTTTTGGACGATAGCTGTCATTTATAACTCTGCAGGTTTGTGAATTACAGTGCCCCTGAGCTCCTTTCTTCAACTCGCTTTCTTGTGACCTGGCCGCAACACCGCAGGATGGCTTCAGGCCCTAATCTGGTTCCGGCCCGGCATGCTGAGCCTTTTGTTAATTCCTCTTCCTGGTGGGAAATGAGAGTTAAATTTGCCCGTCCAGACACCTCCAGCTAACCTCTCATTGGTTCTCGCTATTCCTGTTCATCTTCTGCAGAAATTGCAAACTGGGCCAAACAGGAGGTTAAAGGGACTGACTCTCCAAGTGGGGAGAGTGTTAGTAAAGCGTCTGGAATGTTGCACCCGAGTACCAGGGGAGGAAAACTGAGACATATTTGAACACGTCTCCCGATCACATGGTTGATCATACTCTAGGTTCCACATGCATGTTTTAGCTGAAGGAAGAATACCTTAAACCTGGGTAGTTGAAACCCGTGGAATGGGTACCATGCAATATGACTTCAAAGGGTCTTCATTTGCTCACCGAACCTCTCCAATCCTATCACTGCTGCGTTTATGCCCCTGTACACATGCTTGATTCTCTTTCGGAGACATAGCAATCCATAGGTTTTAAGATACTTACTAGTCAGGTACATTCTTAGGCGTTTAATATGCGGTGTTGAGTCCATTTCGTTGAGCAAGGAGTAGCTCTTGTCTATTCCATATTTGGCTTAAGGAACTTTATCTGTGCTCATTTCAATCTCTGGTTTTATGCAGCACCCCAACTCACCTTTACCCTTAAGCAAGCATAAGTTGGTTTTCTAAATTTGAGACCCTGTTCTGTTCTGTAATTCAGTTCCTGTGTAGCCAAGTTTACATTCCGTGTATTACTGATATCTTATGATGTTTCTTTTTCTGTGTGACTTATTTCAGTTAGAATCATCATACCTGAATCCACTCATTGTGATGCTAAGGGACTAATGACATAGATTTCATTGCTGAGTGATATTGCTTTGTAAGTAAATACCACAACTTCTTTATCCATTTTTCACTTTCTGCGATGTTGAACTTGTACTGTAAACGAGGTTCTTGTAAACAGAGGCGTCCCAAACTTTGGGGTGGCTGTGTCTTTTTGATTTTAATTTCCCTAAGCTATAGGACCATAAGTGGCAGTGCCCTAGGCTCTGTTGCTTTGTTTTTTAGATGTTTCAGGAAACACCATACACTTCTCCCGAGTGTCTGTTGGCAATTTACATCCCGCCCATCAGCATAACAAGGCTCCCAGTTCTCCATGGCCTGTCCTGCCTTTCTGGATTTTACACTTTTTTCAGATGGCCCTTTTGACCGGGGGGAAGTGAGACTTCATTGTAGTGCAGATTTCCTTTGCAAGCTTGCTTGGTTGGCCAAAAAGGGCGTATGCGTTTTTTCCTGAATATATTCAGGAAAAAACGCATACGCCCTTTTTGGCCAAGTGCATCATTGTGGACGTTCTGCCTCTTTTCCTATGCTTTCAATGCAATTCCAATCTACCTCCTGAAATCGGTTTCCTGCAATTCTGCCCTGCTTTCAAGTCCTCTTGGAAGCCTTACCTCAGTCTATTTTTGGACGATAGCTGTCATTTATAACTCTGCAGGTTTGTGAATTACAGTGACCCTTAGCTCCTTTCTTCAACTCACTTTCTTGTGACCTGGCCGCAACACCGCAGGATGACTTCAGGCCCTAATCTGGTTCTGGCCTGGCATGCTGAGCCTTTGGTTAATTCCTCTTCCTGGTGGGAAATGAGAGTTAAATTTGCCCGTCCAGACACCTCCAGCTAGCCTCTCATTGGTTCTCGCTATTCCTGTTCATCTTCCGCAGAAATTGCAAACTGGGCCAAACAGGAGGTTAAAGGGACTGACTCTCCAAGTGGGGAGAGTGTTAGTAAAGCGTCTGGAATGTTGCACCCGAGTACCAGGGTACAAAAACTGAGACATATTTGAACACGTCTCCCGATCACATTGTTGATCATACTCTAGGTTCCACATGCATGTTTTAGCTGAAGGAAGAATACCTTAAACCTGGGTAGTTGAAACCCGTGGAATGGGTACCATGCAATATGACTTCAAAGGGTCTTCATTTGCTCACCGAACCTCTCCAATCCTATCACTGCTGCGTTTATGCCCCTGTACACATGCTTGATTCTCTTTCGGAGACATAGCAATCCATAGGTTTTAAGATACTTACTAGTCAGGTACATTCTTAGGCGTTTAATATGCGGTGTTGAGTCCATTTCGTTGAGCAAGGAGTAGCTCTTGTCTATTCCATATTTGGCTTAAGGAACTTTATCTGTGCTCATTTCAATCTCTGGTTTTATGCAGCACCCCAACTCACCTTTACCCTTAAGCAAGCATAAGTTGGTTTTCTAAATTTGAGACCCTGTTCTGTTCTGTAATTCAGTTCCTGTGTAGCCAAGTTTACATTCCGTGTATTACTGATATCTTATGATGTTTCTTTTTCTGTGTGACTTACTTCAGTTAGAATCATCATACCTGAATCCACTCATTGTGCTGCTAAGGGCCTGATGACACAGATTTCATTGCTGAGTGATATTGCTTTGTAAGTAAATACCACAACTTCTTTATCCATTTTTCACTTTCTGCGATTTTGAACTTGTACTGTAAACGAGGTTCTTGTAAACAGAGCCGTTCCAAACTTTGGGGTGGCTGTGTCTTTTTGATTTTAATTTCTCTAAGCTATAGGACCATAAGTGGAAGTGCCCTAGGTTCTGTTGCTTTGTTTTTTAGATGTTTTAGGAAACACCATACACTTCTCCCGAGTGGTTGTTGGCAATTTACATCCCGCCCATCAGCATAACAAGGCTCCCAGTTCTCCATGGCCTGTCCTGCCTTTCTGGATTTTACATTTTTTTCAGATGGCCCTTTTGACCGGGGGGAAGTGAGACTTCATTGTAGTGCAGATTTCCTTTGCAAGCTTGCTTGGTTGGCCAAAAAGGGCGTATGCGTTTTTTCCTGAATATATTCAGGAAAAAACGCATACTCCCTTTTTGGCCAAGTGCATCATTGTGGACGTTCTGCCTCTTTTCCTATGCTTTCAATGCAATTCCAGTCTACCTCCTGAAATCGGTTTCCTGCAATTCTGCTCCGCTTTCAAGTCCTCTTGGCAGCCTTACTTCAGTCTATTTTTGGACGATAGCTGTCATTTATAACTCTGCAGGTTTGTGAATTACAGTGCCCCTGAGCTCCTTTCTTCAACTTGCTTACTTGTGACCTGGCTGCAACACCGCAGGATGGCTTCAGGCCCTAATCTGGTTCCGGCACGGCACGCTGAGCCTTTGGTTATTTCCTCTTCCTGGTGGGAAATGAGAGTTAAATTTGCCCGTCCAGACACCTCCAGCTAGCCTCTCATTGGTTCTCGCTATTCCTGTTCGTCTTCCGCAGAAATTGCAAACTGGGCCAAACAGGAGGTTAAAGGCACTGACTCTCCAAGTGGGGAGAGTGTTAGTAAAGCGTCTGGAATGTTGCACCCGAGTACCAGGGGAGGAAAACTGAGACATATTTGAACACGTCTCCCGTTCACATGGTTGATCATACTTGGGTTCCACATGCATGTTTTAGCTGAAGGAAGAATACCTTAAACCTGGAGAGTTGAGACCCGTGGAATGGGTACCATGCAATATGACTTCAAAGGGTCTTCATTTGCTCACCGAACCTCTCCAATCCTATCACTGCTGCGTTTATGCCCCTGTACACATGCTTGATTCTCTTTCGGAGACATAGCAATCCATAGGTTTTAAGATACTTACTAGTCAGGTACATTCTTAGGCGTTTAATATGCGGTGTTGAGTCCATTTCGTTGAGCAAGGAGTAGCTCTTGTCTATTCCATATTTGACTTAAGGAACTTTATCTGTGCTCATTTCAATCTCTGGTTTTATGCAGCACCCCAACTCACCTTTACCCTTAAGCAAGCATAAGTTGGTTTTCGAAATTTGAGACCCTGTTCTGTTCTGTAATTCAGTTCCTGTGTAGCCAAGTTTACATTCCGTGTATTACTGATATCTTATGATGTTTCTTTTTCTGTGTGACTTATTTCAGTTAGAATCATCATACCTGAATCCACTCATTGTGATGCTATGGGACTGATGACATAGATTTCATTGCTGAGTGATATTGCTTTGTAAGTAAATACCACAACTTCTTTATCCATTTTTCACTTTCTGCGATGTTGAGCTTGTACTGTAAATGAGGTTCTTGTAAACAGAGGCGTCCCAAACTTTGGGGTGGCAGTGTCTTTTTGATTTTAATTTCCCTAAGCTATAGGACCATAAGTGGCAGTGCCCTAGGCTCTGTTGCTTTGTTTCTTAGATGTTTCAGGAAACACCATACACTTCTCCCGAGTGTCTGTTGGCAATTTACATCCCGCCCATCAGCATAACAAGGCTCCCAGTTCTCCATGGCCTGTCCTGCCTTTCTGGATTTTACACTTTTTTCAGATGGCCCTTTTGACCGGGGGGAAGTGAGACGTCATTGTAGTGCAGATTTCCTTTGCAAGCTTGCTTGGTTGGCCAAAAAGGGCGTATGCGTTTTTTCCTGAATATATTCAGGAAAAAACGCATACGCCCTTTTTGGCCAAGTACATCATTGTGGACGTTCTGCCTCTTTTCCTATGCTTTCAATGCAATTCCAATCTACCTCCTGAAATCGGTTTCCTGCAATTCTGCCCCGCTTTCAAGTCCTCTTGGCAGCCTTACTTCAGTCTATTTTTGGACGATAGCTGTCATTTATAACTCTGCAGGTTTGTGAATTACAGTGCCCCTGAGCTCCTTTCTTCAACTTGCTTTCTTGTGACCTGGCCGCAACACCGCAGGATGGCTTCAGGCCCTAATCTGGTTCCGGCACGGCACGCTGAGCCTTTGGTTATTTCCTCTTCCTGGTGGGAAATGAGAGTTAAATTTGCCCGTCCAGACACCTCCAGCTAGCCTCTCATTGGTTCTCGCTATTCCTGTTCATCTTCCGCAGAAATTGCAAACTGGGCCAAACAGGAGGTTAAAGCACTGACTCTCCAAGTGGGGAGAGTGTTAGTAAAGCGTCTGGAATGTTGCACCCGAGTACCAGGGGAGGAAAACTGAGACATATTTGAACACGTCTCCCGTTCACATGGTTGATCATACTTGGGTTCCACATGCATGTTTTAGCTGAAGGAAGAATACCTTAAACCTGGAGAGTTGAGACCCGTGGAATGGGTACCATGCAATATGACTTCAAAGGGTCTTCATTTGCTCACCGAACCTCTCCAATCCTATCACTGCTGCGTTTATGCCCCTGTACACATGCTTGATTCTCTTTCGGAGACATAGCAATCCATAGGTTTTACGGTACTTACTAGTCAGGTACATTCTTAGGCGTTTAATATGCGGTGTTGAGTCCATTTCGTTGAGCAAGGAGTAGCTCTTGTCTATTCCATATTTGACTTAAGGAACTTTATCTGTGCTCATTTCAATCTCTGGTTTTATGCAGCACCCCAACTCACCTTTACCCTTAAGCAAGCATAAGTTGGTTTTCTAAATTTGAGACCCTGTTCTGTTCTGTAATTCAGTTCCTGTGTAGCCAAGTTTACATTCCGTGTATTACTGATATCTTATGATGTTTCTTTTTCTGTGTGACTTACTTCAGTTAGAATCATCATACCTGAATCCACTCATTGTGCTGCTAAGGGCGTGATGACACAGATTTCATTGCTGAGTGATATTGCTTTGTAAGTAAATACCACAACTTCTTTATCCATTTTTCACTTTCTGCGATGTTGAACTTGTACTGTAAACGAGGTTCTTGTAAACAGAGCCGTTCTAAACTTTGGGGTGGCTGTGTCTTTTTGATTTTAATTTCCCTAAGCTATAGGACCATAAGTGGAAGTGCCCTAGGTTCTGTTGCTTTGTTTTTTAGATGTTTCAGGAAACACCATACACTTCTCCCGAGTGGTTGTTGGCAATTTACATCCCGCCCATCAGCATAACAAGGCTCCCAGTTCTCCATGGCCTGTCCTGCCTTTCTGGGTTTTACATTTTTTTCAGATGGCCCTTTTGACCGGGGGGAAGTGAGACTTCATTGTAGTGCAGATTTCCTTTGCAAGCTTGCTTGGTTGGCCAAAAAGGGCGTATGCGTTTTTTCCTGAATATATTCAGGAAAAAATGCATACGCCCTTTTTGGCCAAGTGCATCATTGTGGACGTTCTGCCTCTTTTCCTATGCTTTCAATGCAATTCCAGTCTACCTCCTGAAATCGGTTTCCTGCAATTCTGCCCCACTTTCAAGTTCTCTTGGCAGCCTTACTTCAGTCTATTTTTGGACGATAGCTGTCATTTATAACTCTGCAGGTTTGTGAATTACAGTGACCCTGAGCTCCTTTCTTCAACTCGCTTTCTTGTGACCTGGCCGCAACACCGCAGGATGGCTTCAGGCCCTAATCTGGTTCCGGCCCGGCATGCTGAGCCTTTGGTTAATTCCTCTTCCTGGTGGGAAATGAGAGTTAAATTTGCCCGTCCAGACACCTCCAGCTAGCCTCTCATTGGTTCTCGCTATTCCTGTTCATTTTCCGCAGAAATTGCAAACTGGGCCAAACAGGAGGTTAAAGGGACTGACTCTCCAAGTGGGGAGAGTGTTAGTAAAGCGTCTGGAATGTTGCACCCGAGTACCAGGGGAGGAAAACTGAGACATATTTGAACACGTCTCCCGATCACATGGTTGATCATACTCTAGGTTCCACATGCATGTTTTAGCTGAAGGAAGAATACCTTAAACCTGGGTAGTTGAAACCCGTGGAATGGGTACCATGCAATATGACTTCAAAGGGTCTTCATTTGCTCACCGAACCTCTCCAATCCTATCACTGCTGCGTTTATGCCCCTGTACACATGCTTGATTCTCTTTCGGAGACATAGCAATCCATAGGTTTTAAGATACTTACAAGTCAGGTACATTCTTAGGCGTTTAATATGCGGTGTTGAGTCCATTTCGTTGAGCAAGGAGTAGCTCTTGTCTATTCCATATTTGGCTTAAGGAACTTTATCTGTGCTCATTTCAATCTCTGGTTTTATGCAGCACCCCAACTCACCTTTACCCTTAAGCAAGCATAAGTTGTTTTTCTAAATTTGAGACCCTGTTCTGTTCTGTAATTCAGTTCCTGTGTAGCCAAGTTTCCATTCCGTGTATTACTGATATCTTATGATGTTTCTTTTTCTGTGTGACTTATTTCAGTTAGAATCATCATACCTGAATCCACTCATTGTGATGCTAAGGGATTGATGACATAGATTTCATTGCTGAGTGATATTGCTTTGTAAGTAAATACCACAACTTCTTTATCCATTTTTCACTTTCTGCGATGTTGAACTTGTACTGTAAATGAGGTTCTTGTAAACAGAGGCGTCCCAAACTTTGGGGTGGCTGTGTCTTTTTGATTTTAATTTCCCTAAGCTATAGGACCATAAGTGGCAGTGCCCTAGGCTCTGTTGCTTTGTTTTTTAGATGTTTCAGGAAACACCATACACTTCTCCCGAGTGTCTGTTGGCAATTTACATCCCGCCCATCAGCATAACAAGGCTCCCAGTTCTCCATGGCCTGTCCTGCCTTTCTGGATTTTACACTTTTTTCAGATGGCCCTTTTGACCGGGGGGAAGTGAGACTTCATTGTAGTGCAGATTTCCTTTGCAAGCTTGCTTGGTTGGCCAAAAAGGGCGTATGCGTTTTTTCCTGAATATATTCAGGAAAAAACGCATACGCCCTTTTTGGCCAAGTGCATCATTGTGGACGTTCTGCCTCTTTTCCTATGCTTTCAATGCAATTCCAGTCTACCTCCTGAAATCGGTTTCCCGCAATTCTGCCCCGCTTTCAAGTCCTCTTGGCAGCCTTACTTCAGTCTATTTTTGGACGATAGCTGTCATTTATAACTCTGCAGGTTTGTGAATTACAGTGCCCCTGAGCTCCTTTCTTCAACTTGCTTTCTTGTGACCTGGCCGCAACACCGCAGGATGGCTTCAGGCCCTAATCTGGTTCCGGCATGGCACGCTGAGCCTTTGGTTATTTCCTCTTCCTGGTGGGAAATGAGAGTTAAATTTGCCCGTCCAGACACCTCCAGCTAGCCTCTCATTAGTTCTCGCTATTCCTGTTCATCTTCCGCAGAAATTGAAAACTGGGCCAAACAGGAGGTTAAAGGCGCTGACTCTCCAAGTGGGGAGAGTGTTAGTAAAGCGTCTGGAATGTTGCACCCGAGTACCAGGGGAGGAAAACTGAGACATATTTGAACACGTCTCCCGTTCACATGGTTGATCATTCTTGGGTTCCACATGCATGTTTTAGCTGAAGGAAGAATACCTTAAACCTGGAGAGTTAAGACCCGTGTAATGGGTACCATGCAATATGACTTCAAAGGGTCTTCATTTGCTCACCGAACCTCTCCAATCCTATCACTGCTGCGTTTATGCCCCTGTACACATGCTTGATTCTCTTTCGGAGACATAGCAATCCATAGGTTTTACGATACTTACTAGTCAGGTACATTCTTAGGCGTTTAATATGCGGTGTTGAGTCCATTTCGTTGAGCAAGGAGTAGCTCTTGTCTATTCCATATTTGGCTTAAGGAACTTTATCTGTGTTCATTTCAATCTCTGGTTTTATGCAGCACCCCAACTCACCTTTACCCTTAAGCAAGCATAAGTTGGTTTTGTAAATTTGAGACCCTGTTCTGTTCTGTAATTCAGTTCCTGTGTAGCCAAGTTTACATTCCGTGTATTACTGATATCTTATGATGTTTCTTTTTCTGTGTGACTTATTTCAGTTAGAATCATCATACCTGAATCCACTCATTGTGATCCTAAGGGACTGATGACATAGATTTCATTGCTGAGTGATATTGCTTTGTAAGTAAATACCACAACTTCTTTATCCATTTTTCACTTTCTGTGATGTTGAACTTGTACTGTAAACGAGGTTCTTGTAAACAGAGGCGTCCCAAACTTTGGGGTGGCTGTGTCTTTTTGATTTTAATTTCCCTAAGCTATAGGACCATAAGTGGCAGTGCCCTAGGCTCTGTTGCTTTGTTTTTTAGATGTTTCAGGAAACACCATACACTTCTCCCGAGTGTCTGTTGGCAATTTACATCCCGCCCATCAGCATAACAAGGCTCCCAGTTCTCCATGGCCTGTCCTGCCTTTCTGGATTTTACACTTTTTTCAGATGGCCCTTTTGACCGGGGGGAAGTGAGACTTCATTGTAGTGCAGATTTCCTTTGCAAGCTTGCTTGGTTGGCCAAAAAGGGCATATGCGTTTTTTCCTGAATATATTCAGGAAAAATCGCATACGCCCTTTTTGGCCAAGTGCATCATTGTGGACGTTCTGCCTCTTTTCCTATGCTTTCAATGCAATTCCAGTCTACCTCCTGAAATCGGTTTCCTGCAATTCTGCCCTGCTTTCAAGTCCTCTTGGCAGCCTTACTTCAGTCTATTTTTGGATGATAGCTGTCATTTATAACTCTGCAGGTTTGTGAATTACAGTGCCCCTGAGCTCCTTTCTTCAACTTGCTTTCTTGTGACCTGGCCGCAACACCGCAGGATGGCTTCAGGCCCTAATCTTCTTCCGGCCCGGCATGCTGAGCCTTTGGTTAATTCCTCTTCCTGGTGGGAAATGAGAGTTAAATTTGCCCGTCCAGACACCTCCAGCTAGCCTCTCATTGGTTCTCGCTATTCCTGTTCATCTTCCGCAGAAATTGCAAACTGGGCCAAACAGGAGGTTAAAGGGACTGACTCTCCAAGTGGGGAGAGTGTTAGTAAAGCGTCTGGAATGTTGTACCCGAGTACCAGGGGAGGAAAACTGAGACATATTTGAACACGTCTCCCGATCACATGGTTGATCATACTCTAGGTTCCACATTCATGTTTTAGCTGAAGGAAGAATACCTTAAACCTGGGTAGTTGAAACCCGTGGAATGGGTACCATGCAATATGACTTCAAACGGTCTTCATTTGCTCACCGAACCTCTCCAATCCTATCACTGCTGCGTTTATGCCCCTGTACACATGCTTGATTCTCTTTTGGAGACATAGCAATCCATAGGTTTTACGATACTTACTAGTCAGGTACATTCTTAGGCGTTTAATATGCGGTGTTGAGTCCATTTCGTTGAGCAAGGAGCAGCTCTTGTCTATTCCATATTAGACTTAAGGAACTTTATCTGTGTTCATTTCAATCTCTGGTTTTATGCAGCACCCCAACTCACCTTTACCCTTAAGCAAGCATAAGTTGGTTTTGTAAATTTGAGACCCTGTTCTGTTCTGTAATTCAGTTCCTGTGTAGCCAAGTTTACATTCCGTGTATTACTGATATCTTATGATGTTTCTTTTTCTGTGTGACTTATTTCAGTTAGAATCATCATACCTGAATCCACTCATTGTGCTGCTAAGGGCCTGATGACATAGATTTCATTGCTGAGTGATATTGCTTTGTAAGTGAATACCCCAACTTCTTTATCCATTTTTCACTTTCTGCGATGTTGAACTTGTACTGTAAACGAGGTTCTTGTAAACAGAGCCATTCCAAACTTTGGGGTGGCTGTGTCTTTTTGATTTTAATTTCCCTAAGCTATAGGACCATAAGTGGAAGTGCCCTAGGTTCTGTTGCTTTGTTTTTTAGATGTTTCAGGAAACACCATACACTTCTCCCGAGTGGTTTTTGGCAATTTACATCCCGCCCATCAGCATAACAAGGCTCCCAGTTCTCCATGGCCTGTCCTGCCTTTCTGGATTTTACACTTTTTTCAGATGGCCCTTTTGACCGGGGGGAAGTGAGACTTCATTGTAGTGCAGATTTACTTTGCAAGCTTGCTTGGTTGGCCAAAAAGGGCGTATGCGTTTTTTCCTGAATATATTCAGGAAAAAACGCATACGCCCTTTTTGGCCAAGTGCATCATTGTGGACGTTCTGCCTCTTTTCCTATGCTTTCAATGCAATTCCAGTCTACCTCCTGAAATCGGTTTCCTGCAATTCTGCCCCGCTTTCAAGTCCTCTTGGCAGCCTTACTTCAGTCTATTTTTGGACGATAGCTGTCATTTATAACTCTGCAGGTTTGTGAATTACAGTGCCCCTGAGCTCCTTTCTTCAACTCGCTTTCTTGTGACCTGGCCGCAACACCGCAGGATGGCTTCAGGCCCTAATCTGGTTCCGGTACGGCACGCTGAGCCTTTGGTTATTTCCTCTTCCTGGTGGGAAATGAGAGTTAAATTTGCCCGTCCAGACACCTCCAGCTAGCCTCTCATTGGTTCTCGCTATTCCTGTTCATCTTCCGCAGAAATTGCAAACTGGGCCAAACAGGAGGTTAAAGGCGCTGACTCTCCAAGTGGGGAGAGTGTTAGTAAAGCGTCTGGAATGTTGTACCCGAGTACCAGGGTACGAAAACTGAGACATATTTGAACACGTCTCCCGATCACATGGTTGATCATACTCTAGGTTCCACATGCATGTTTTAGCTGAAGGAAGAATACCTTAAACCTGGGTAGTTGAAACCCGTGGAATGGGTACCATGCAATATGACTTCAAAGGGTCTTCATTTGCTCACCGAACCTCTCCAATCCTATCACTGCTGCGTTTATGCCCCTGTACACATGCTTGATTCTCTTTTGGAGACATAGCAATCCATAGGTTTTAAGACACTTACAAGTCAGGTACATTCTTAGGCGTTTAATATGCGGTGTTGAGTCCATTTCGTTGAGCAAGGAGTAGCTCTTTTCTATTCCATATTTGGCTTAAGGAACTTTATCTGTGCTCATTTCAATCTCTGGTTTTATGCAGCACCCCAACTCACCTTTACCCTTAAGCAAGCATAAGTTGGTTTTGTAAATTTGAGACCCTGTTCTGTTCTGTAATTCAGTTCCTGTGTAGCCAAGTTTCCATTCCGTGTATTACTGATATCTTATGATGTTTCTTTTTCTGTGTGACTTATTTCAGTTAGAATCATCATACCTGAATCCACTCATTGTGCTGCTAAAGGCCTGATGACATAGATTTCATTGCTGAGTGATATTGCTTTGTAAGTGAATACCACAACTTCTTTATCCATTTTTCACTTTCTGCGATGTTGAACTTGTACTGTAAACGAGGTTCTTGTAAACAGAGCCGTTCCAAACTTTGGGGTGGCTGTGTCTTTTTGATTTTAATTTCCCTAAGCTATAGGACCATAGGTGGAAGTGCCCTAGGCTCTGTTGCTTTGTTTTCTAGATGTTTCAGGAAACACCATACACTTCTCCCGAGTGTCTGTTGGCAATTTACATCCCGCCCATCAGCATAACAAGGCTCCCAGTTCTCCATGGCCTGTCCTGCCTTTCTGGATTTTACACTTTTTTCAGATGGCCCTTTTGACCGGGGGGAAGTGAGACTTCATTGTAGTGCAGATTTCCTTTGCAAGCTTGCTTGGTTGGCCAAAAAGGGCGTATGCGTTTTTTCCTGAATATATTCAGGAAAAAACGCATACACCCTTTTTGGCCAAGTGCATCATTGTGGACGTTCTGCCTCTTTTCCTATGCTTTCAATGCAATTCCAGTCTACCTCCTGAAATCGGTTTCCTGCAATTCTGCCCCGCTTTCAAGTCCTCTTGGCAGCCTTACTTCAGTCTATTTTTGGACGATAGCTGTCATTTATAACTCTGCAGGTTTGTGAATTACAGTGCCCCTGAGCTCCTTTCTTCAACTTGCTTTCTTGTGACCTGGCCGCAACACCGCAGGATGGCTTCAGGCCCTAATCTGGTTCCGGCACGGCACGCTGAGCCTTTGGTTATTTCCTCTTCCTGGTGGGAAATGAGAGTTAAATTTGCCCGTCCAGACACCTCCAGCTAGTCTCTCATTGGTTCTCGCTATTCCTGTTCATCTTCCGCAGAAATTGCAAACTGGGCCAAACAGGAGGTTAAAGGCGCTGACTCTCCAAGTGGGGAGAGTGTTAGTAAAGCGTCTGGAATGTTGCACCCGAGTACCAGGGGAGGAAAACTGAGACATATTTGAACACGTCTCCCGTTCACATGGTTGATCATTCTTGGGTTCCACATGCATGTTTTACTGAAGGAAGAATACCTTAAACCTGGAGAGTTAAGACCCGTGTAATGGGTACCATGCAATATGACTTCAAAGGGTCTTCATTTGCTCACCGAACCTCTCCAATCCTATCACTGCTGCGTTTATGCCCCTGTACACATGCTTGATTCTCTTTCGGAGACATAGCAATCCATAGGTTTTAAGATACTTACAAGTCAGGTACATTCTTAGGCGTTTAATATGCGGTGTTGAGTCCATTTCGTTGAGCAAGGAGTAGCTCTTGTCTATTCCATATTTGGCTTAAGGAACTTTATCTGTGCTCATTTCAGTCTCTGGTTTTATGCAGCACCCCAACTCACCTTTACCCTTAAGCAAGCATAAGTTGTTTTTCTAAATTTGAGACCCTGTTCTGTTCTGTAATTCAGTTCCTGTGTAGCCAAGTTTCCATTCCGTGTATTACTGATATCTTATGATGTTTCTTTTTCTGTGTGACTTATTTCAGTTAGAATCATCATACCTGAATCCACTCATTGTGCTGCTAAGGGCCTGATGACATAGATTTCATTGCTGAGTGATATTGCTTTGTAAGTGAATACCACAACTTCTTTATCCATTTTTCACTTTCTGCGATGTTGAACTTGTACTGTAAACGAGGTTCTTGTAAACAGAGCCGTTCCAAACTTTGGGGTGGCTGTGTCTTTTTGATTTTAATTTCCCTAAGCTATAGGACCATAAGTGGCAGTGCCCTAGGCTCTGTTGCTTTGTTTTTTAGATGTTTCAGGAAACACCATACACTTCTCCCAAGTGTCTGTTGGCAATTTACATCCCGCCCATCAGCATAACAAGGCTCCCAGTTCTCCATGGCCTGTCCTGCCTTTCTGGATTTTACATTTTTTTCAGATGGCCCTTTTGACCAGGGGGAAGTGAGACTTCATTGTAGTGCAGATTTCCTTTGCAAGCTTGCTTGGTTGGCCAAAAAGGGCGTATGCGTTTTTTCCTGAATATATTCAGGAAAAAACGCATACGCCCTTTTTGGCCAAGTGCATCATTGTGGACGTTCTGCCTCTTTTCCTATGCTTTCAATGCAATTCCAGTCTACCTCCTGAAATCGGTTTCCTGCAATTCTTCCCCGCTTTCAAGTCCTCTTGGCAGCCTTACTTCAGTCTATTTTTGGACGATAGCTGTCATTTATAACTCTGCAGGTTTGTGAATTACAGTGCCCCTGAGCTCCTTTCTTCAACTCGCTTTCTTTTGAGCTGGCCGCAACACCGCAGGATGGCTTCAGGCCCTAATCTGGTTCCGGTACGGCACGCTGAGCCTTTGGTTATTTCCTCTTCCTGGTGGGAAATGAGAGTTAAATTTGCCCGTCCAGAAACCTCCAGCTAGCCTCTCATTGGTTCTCGCTATTCCTGTTCATCTTCCGCAGAAATTGCAAACTGGGCCAAACAGGAGGTTAAAGCACTGACTCTCCAAGTGGGGAGAGTGTTAGTAAAGCGTCTGGAATGTTGCACCTGAGTACCAGGGGAGGAAAACTGAGACATATTTGAACACGTCTCCCGATCACATGGTTGATCATACTCTAGGTTCCACATGCATGTTTTAGCTGAAGGAAGAATACCTTAAACCTGGGTAGTTGAAACCCGTGGAATGGGTACCATGCAATATGACTTCAAAGGGTCTTCATTTGCTCACCGAACCTCTCCAATCCTATCACTGCTGCGTTTATGCCCCTGTACACATGCTTGATTCTCTTTCGGAGACATAGCAATCCATAGGTTTTAAGATACTTACAAGTCAGGTACATTCTTAGGCGTTTAATATGCGGTGTTGAGTCCATTTCGTTGAGCAAGGAGTAGCTCTTGTCTATTCCATATTTGGCTTAAGGAACTTTATCTGTGCTCATTTCAATCTCTGGTTTTATGCAGCACCCCAACTCACCTTTACCCTTAAGCAAGCATAAGTTGTTTTTCTAAATTTGAGACCCTGTTCTGTTCTGTAATTCAGTTCCTGTGTAGCCAAGTTTCCATTCCGTGTATTACTGATATCTTATGATGTTTCTTTTTCTGTGTGACTTATTTCAGTTAGAATCATCATACCTGAATCCACTCATTGTGCTGCTAAGGGCCTGATGACATAGATTTCATTGCTGAGTGATATTGCTTTGTAAGTGAATACCACAACTTCTTTATCCATTTTTCACTTTCTGCGATGTTGAACTTGTACTGTAAACGAGGTTCTTGTAAACAGAGCCGTTCCAAACTTTGGGGTGGCTGTGTCTTTTTGATTTTAATTTCCCTAAGCTATAGGACCATAAGTGGAAGTGCCCTAGGCTCTGTTGCTTTGTTTTTTAGATGTTTCAGGAAACACCATACACTTCTCCCGAGTGGTTGTTGGCAATTTACATCCCGCCCATCAGCATAACAAGGCTCCCAGTTCTCCATGGCCTGTCCTGCCTTTCTGGATTTTACACTTTTTTCAGATGGCCCTTTTGACCGGGGGGAAGTGAGACTTCATTGTAGTGCAGATTTCCTTTGCAAGCTTGCTTGGTTGGCCAAAAAGGGCGTATGCGTTTTTTCCTGAATATATTCAGGAAAAAACGCATACACCCTTTTTGGCCAAGTGCATCATTGTGGACGTTCTGCCTCTTTTCCTATGCTTTCAATGCAATTCCAGTCTACCTCCTGAAATCGATTTCCCGCAATTCTGCCCCGCTTTCAAGTCCTCTTGGCAGCCTTACTTCAGTCTATTTTTGGACGATAGCTGTCATTTATAACTCTGCAGGTTTGTGAATTACAGTGCCCCTGAGCTCCTTTCTTCAACTCGCTTTCTTGTGACCTGGCCGCAACACCGCAGGATGGTTTCAGGCCCTAATCTGGTTCCGGCCCGGCATGCTGATCCTTTGGTTAATTCCTCTTCCTGGTGGGAAATGAGAGTTAAATTTGCCCGTCCAGACACCTCCAGCTAGCCTCTCATTGGTTCTCGCTATTCCTGTTCATCTTCCGCAGAAATTGCAAACTGGGCCAAACAGGAGGTTAAAGGGACTGACTCTCCAAGTGGGGAGAGTGTTAGTAAAGCGTCTGGAATGTTGTACCCGAGTACCAGGGGAGGAAAACTGAGACATATTTGAACACGTCTCCCGATCACATGGTTGATCATACTCTAGGTTCCACATGCATGTTTTAGCTGAAGGAAGAATACCTTAAACCTGGGTAGTTGAAACCCGTGTAATGGGTACCATGCAATATGATTTCAAAGGGTCTTCATTTGCTCACCGAACCTCTCCAATCCTATCACTGCTGCGTTTATGCCCCTGTACACATGCTTGATTCTCTTTCGGAGACATAGCAATCCATAGGTTTTAAGATACTTACAAGTCAGGTACATTCTTAGGCGTTTAATATGCGGTGTTGAGTCCATTTCGTTGAGCAAGGAGTAGCTCTTGTCTATTCCATATTTGGCTTAAGGAACTTTATCTGTGCTCATTTCAGTCTCTGGTTTTATGCAGCACCCCAACTCACCTTTACCCTTAAGCAAGCATAAGTTGTTTTTCTAAATTTGAGACCCTGTTCTGTTCTGTAATTCAGTTCCTGTGTAGCCAAGTTTCCATTCCGTGTATTACTGATATCTTATGATGTTTCTTTTTCTGTGTGACTTATTTCAGTTAGAATCATCATACCTGAATCCACTCATTGTGCTGCTAAGGGCCTGATGACATAGATTTCATTGCTGAGTGATATTGCTTTGTAAGTGAATACCACAACTTCTTTATCCATTTTTCACTTTCTGCGATGTTGAACTTGTACTGTAAACGAGGTTCTTGTAAACAGAGCCGTTCCAAACTTTGGGGTGGCTGTGTCTTTTTGATTTTAATTTCCCTAAGCTATAGGACCATAAGTGGAAGTGCCCTAGGCTCTGTTGCTTTGTTTTTTAGATGTTTCAGGAAACACCATACACTTCTCCCGAGTGGTTTTTGGCAATTTACATCCCGCCCATCAGCATAACAAGGCTCCCAGTTCTCCATGGCCTGTCCTGCCTTTCTGGATTTTACACTTTTTTCAGATGGCCCTTTTGACCGGGGGGAAGTGAGACTTCATTGTAGTGCAGATTTCCTTTGCAAGCTTGCTTGGTTGGCCAAAAAGGGCGTATGCGTTTTTTCCTGAATATATTCAGGAAAAAACGCATACACCCTTTTTGGCCAAGTGCATCATTGTGGACGTTCTGCCTCTTTTCCTATGCTTTCAATGCAATTCCAGTCTACCTCCTGAAATCGGTTTCCTGCAATTCTGCCCCGCTTTCAAGTCCTCTTGGCAGCCTTACTTCAGTCTATTTTTGGACGATAGCTGTCATTTATAACTCTGCAGGTTTGTGAATTACAGTGCCCCTGAGCTCCTTTCTTCAACTTGCTTTCTTGTGACCTGGCCGCAACACCGCAGGATGGCTTCAGGCCCTAATCTGGTTCCGGCACGGCACGCTGAGCCTTTGGTTATTTCCTCTTCCTGGTGGGAAATGAGAGTTAAATTTGCCCGTCCAGACACCTCTAGCTAGTCTCTCATTGGTTCTCGCTATTCCTGTTCATCTTCCGCAGAAATTGCAAACTGGGCCAAACAGGAGGTTAAAGGCGCTGACTCTCCAAGTAGGGAGAGTGTTAGTAAAGCGTCTGGAATGTTGCACCCGAGTACCAGGGGAGGAAAACTGAGACATATTTGAACACGTCTCCCGTTCACATGGTTTATCATTCTTGGGTTCCACATGCATGTTTTAGCTGAAGGAAGAATACCTTAAACCTGGAGAGTTAAGACCCGTGTAATGGGTACCATGCAATATGACTTCAAAAGGTCTTCATTTGCTCACCGAACCTCTCCAATCCTATCACTGCTGCGTTTATGCCCCTGTACACATGCTTGATTCTCTTTCGGAGACATAGCAATCCATAGGTTTTAAGATACTTACTAGTCAGGTACATTCTTAGGCGTTTAATATGCGGTGTTGAGTCCATTTCGTTGAGCAAGGAGTAGCTCTTGTCTATTCCATATTTGACTTAAGGAACTTTATCTGTGCTCATTTCAATCTCTGGTTTTATGCAGCACCCCAACTCACCTTTACCCTTAAGCAAGCATAAGTTGGTTTTCTAAATTTGAGACCCTGTTCTGTTCTGTAATTCAGTTCCTGTGTAGCCAAGTTTCCATTCCGTGTATTACTGATATCTTATGATGTTTCTTTTTCTGTGTGACTTACTTCAGTTAGAATCATCATACCTGAATCCACTCATTGTGCTGCTAAGGGCCTGATGACACAGATTTCATTGCTGAGTGATATTGCTTTGTAAGTGAATACCACAACTTCTTTATCCATTTTTCACTTTCTGCGATGTTGAACTTGTACTGTAAACGAGGTTCTTGTAAACAGAGCCGTTCCAAACTTTGGGGTGGCTGTGTCTTTTTGATTTTAATTTCCCTAAGCTATAGGACCATAAGTGGCAGTGCCCTAGGCTCTGTTGCTTTGTTTTTTAGATGTTTCAGGAAACACCATACACTTCTCCCAAGTGTCTGTTGGCAATTTACATCCCGCCCATCAGCATAACAAGGCTCCCAGTTCTCCATGGCCTGTCCTGCCTTTCTGGATTTTACATTTTTTTCAGATGGCCCTTTTGACCGGGGGGAAGTGAGACTTCATTGTAGTGCAGATTTCCTTTGCAAGCTTGCTTGGTTGGCCAAAAAGGGCGTATGCGTTTTTTCCTGAATATATTCAGGAAAAAACGCATACGCCCTTTTTGGCCAAGTGCATCATTGTGGACGTTCTGCCTCTTTTCCTATGCTTTCAATGCAATTCCAGTCTACCTCCTGAAATCGGTTTCCTGCAATTCTGTCCCGCTTTCAAGTCCTCTTGGCAGCCTTACTTCAGTCTATTTTTGGACGATAGCTGTCATTTATAACTCTGCAGGTTTGTGAATTACAGTGCCCCTGAGCTCCTTTCTTCAACTTGCTTTCTTGTGACCTGGCCGCAACACCGCAGGATGGCTTCAGGCCCTAATCTGGTTCCGGCACGGCACGCTGAGCCTTTGGTTATTTCCTCTTCCTGGTGGGAAATGAGAGTTAAATTTGCCCGTCCAGACACCTCCAGATAGTCTCTCATTGGTTCTCGCTATTCCTGTTCATCTTCCGCAGAAATTGCAAACTGGGCCAAACAGGAGGTTAAAGGCGCTGACTCTCCAAGTGGGGAGAGTGTTAGTAAAGCGTCTGGAATGTTGCACCCGAGTACCAGGGGAGGAAAACTGAGACATATTTGAACACGTCTCCCGTTCACATGGTTGATCATTCTTGGGTTCCACATGCATGTTTTAGCTGAAGGAAGAATACCTTAAACCTGGAGAGTTAAGACCCGTGTAATGGGTACCATGCAATATGACTTCAAAGGGTCTTCATTTGCTCACCGAACCTCTCCAATCCTATCACTGCTGCGTTTATGCCCCTGTACACATGCTTGATTCTCTTTCGGAGACATAGCAATCCATAGGTTTTAAGATACTTACTAGTCAGGTACATTCTTAGGCGTTTAATATGCGGTGTTGAGTCCATTTCGTTGAGCAAGGAGTAGCTCTTGTCTATTCCATATTTGACTTAAGGAACTTTATCTGTGCTCATTTCAATCTCTGGTTTTATGCAGCACCCCAACTCACCTTTACCCTTAAGCAAGCATAAGTTGGTTTTCTAAATTTGAGACCCTGTTCTGTTCTGTAATTCAGTTCCTGTGTAGCCAAGTTTACATTCCGTGTATTACTGATATCTTATGATGTTTCTTTTTCTGTGTGACTTACTTCAGTTAGAATCATCATACCTGAATCCACTCATTGTGCTGCTAAGGGCCTGATGACACAGATTTCATTGCTGAGTGATATTGCTTTGTAAGTGAATACCACAACTTCTTTATCCATTTTTCACTTTCTGCGATGTTGAACTTGTACTGTAAACGAGGTTCTTGTAAACACAGCCGTTCCAAACTTTGGGGTGGCTGTGTCTTTTTGATTTTAATTTCCCTAAGCTATAGGACCATAAGTGGCAGTGCCCTAGGCTCTGTTGCTTTGTTTTTTAGATGTTTCAGGAAACACCATACACTTCTCCCAAGTGTCTGTTGGCAATTTACATCCCGCCCATCAGCATAACAAGGCTCCCAGTTCTCCATGGCCTGTCCTGCCTTTCTGGATTTTACACTTTTTTCAGATGGCCCTTTTGACCGGGGGGAAGTGAGACTTCATTGTAGTGCAGATTTACTTTGCAAGCTTGCTTGGTTGGCCAAAAAGGGCGTATGCGTTTTTTCCTGAATATATTCAGGAAAAAACGCATACGCCCTTTTTGGCCAAGTGCATCATTGTGGACGTTCTGCCTCTTTTCCTATGCTTTCAATGCAATTCCAGTCTACCTCCTGAAATCGGTTTCCTGCAATTCTTCCCCGCTTTCAAGTCCTCTTGGCAGCCTTACTTCAGTCTATTTTTGGACGATAGCTGTCATTTATAACTCTGCAGGTTTGTGAATTACAGTGCCCCTGAGCTCCTTTCTTCAACTCGCTTTCTTTTGAGCTGGCCGCAACACCGCAGGATGGCTTCAGGCCCTAATCTGGTTCCGGTACGGCACGCTGAGCCTTTGGTTATTTCCTCTTCCTGGTGGGAAATGAGAGTTAAATTTGCCCGTCCAGACACCTCCAGCTAGCCTCTCATTGGTTCTCGCAATTCCTGTTCATCTTCCGCAGAAATTGCAAACTGGGTCAAACAGGACGTTAAAGCACTGACTCTCCAAGTGGGGAGAGTGTTAGTAAAGCGTCTGGAATGTTGCACCCGAGTACCAGGGGAGGAAAACTGAGACATATTTGAACACGTCTCCCGTTCACATGGTTGATCATACTTGGGTTCCACATGCATGTTTTAGCTGAAGGAAGAATACCTTAAACCTGGAGATTTGAGACCCGTGTAATGGGTACCATGCAATATGACTTCAAAGGGTCTTCATTTGCTCACCGAACCTCTCCAATCCTATCACTGCTGCGTTTATGCCCCTGTACACATGCTTGATTCTCTTTTGGAGACATAGCAATCCATAGGTTTTACGATACTTACTAGTCAGGTACATTCTTAGGCGTTTAATATGCGGTGTTGAGTCCATTTTGTTGAGCAAGGAGTAGCTCTTGTCTATTCCATATTAGACTTAAGGAACTTTATCTGTGTTCATTTCAATCTCTGGTTTTATGCAGCACCCCAACTCACCTTTACCCTTAAGCAAGCATAAGTTGGTTTTGTAAATTTGAGACCCTGTTCTGTTCTGTAATTCAGTTCCTGTGTAGCCAAGTTTATATTCCGTGTATTACTGATATCTTATGATGTTTCTATTTCTGTGTGACTTATTTCAGTTAGAATCATCATACCTGAATCCACTCATTGTGATGCTAAGGGACTGATGACATAGATTTCATTGCTGAGTGATATTGCTTTGTAAGTAAATACCACAACTTCTTTATCCATTTTTCACTTTCTGCGATGTTGAACTTGTACTGTAAACGAGGTTCTTGTAAACAGAGGCGTCCCAAACTTTGGGGTGGCTGTGTCTGTTTGATTTTAATTTCCCTAAGCTATAGGACCATAAGTGGCAGTGCCCTAGGCTCTGTTGCTTTGTTTTTTAGATGTTTCAGGAAACACCATACACTTCTCCCGAGTGTCTGTTGGCAATTTACATCCCGCCCATCAGCATAACAAGGCTCCCAGTTCTCCATGGCCTGTCCTGCCTTTCTGGATTTTACACTTTTTTCAGATGGCCCTTTTGACCGGGGGGAAGTGAGACTTCATTGTAGTGCATATTTCCTTTGCAAGCTTGCTTGGTTGGCCAAAAAGGGCGTATGCGTTTTTTCCTGAATATATTCAGGAAAAATCGCATACGCCCTTTTTGGCCAAGTGCATCATTGTGGACGTTCTGCCTCTTTTCCTATGCTTTCAATGCAATTCCAGTCTACCTCCTGAAATCGGTTTCCTGCAATTCTGCCCTGCTTTCAAGTCCTCTTGGCAGCCTTACTTCAGTCTATTTTTGGACGATAGCTGTCATTTATAACTCTGCAGGTTTGTGAATTACAGTGCCCCTGAGCTCCTTTCTTCAACTTGCTTTCTTGTGACATGGCCGCAACACCGCAGGATGGCTTCAGGCCCTAATCTGGTTCCGGCACGGCACGCTGAGCCTTTGGTTATTTCCTCTTCCTGGTGGGAAATGAGAGTTAAATTTGCCCGTCCAGACACCTCCAGCTAGCCTCTCATTGGTTCTCGCTATTCCTGTTCATCTTCTGCAGAAATTGCAAACTGGGCCAAACAGGAGGTTAAAGCACTGAATCTCCAAGTGGGGAGAGTGTTAGTAAAGCGTCTGGAATGTTGCACCCGAGTACCAGGGGAGGAAAACTGAGACATATTTGAACACGTCTCCCGTTCACATGGTTGATCATACTCTAGGTTCCACATGCATGTTTTAGCTGAAGGAAGAATACCTTAAACCTGGAGAGTTGAGACCCGTGTAATGGGTACCATGCAATATGACTTCAAAGGGTCTTCATTTGCTCACCGAACCTCTCCAATCCTATCACTGCTGCGTTTATGCCCCTGTACACATGCTTGATTCTCTTTTGGAGACATAGCAATCCATAGGTTTTACGATACTTACTAGTCAGGTACATTCTTAGGCGTTTAATATGCGGTGTTGAGTCCATTTCGTTGAGCAAGGAGTAGCTCTTGTCTATTCCATATTAGACTTAAGGAACTTTATCTGTGTTCATTTCAATCTCTGGTTTTATGCAGCACCCCAACTCACCTTTACCCTTAAGCAAGCATAAGTTGGTTTTGTAAATTTGAGACCCTGTTCTGTTCTGTAATTCAGTTCCTGTGTAGCCAAGTTTACATTCCGTGTATTACTGATATCTTATGATGTTTCTTTTTCTGTGTGACTTACTTCAGTTAGAATCATCATACCTGAATCCACTCATTGTGCTGCTAAGGGCCTGATGACACAGATTTCATTGCTGAGTGATATTGCTTTGTAAGTAAATACCACAACTTCTTTATCCATTTTTCACTTTCTGCGATGTTGAACTTGTACTGTAAACGAGGTTCTTGTAAACAGAGCCGTTCCAAACTTTGGGGTGGCTGTGTCTTTTTGATTTTAATTTCCCTAAGCTATAGGACCATAAGTGGAAGTGCCCTAGGTTCTGTTGCTTTGTTTTTTAGATGTTTCAGGAAACACCATACACTTCTCCGGAGTGGTTGTTGGCAATTTACATCCCGCCCATCAGCATAACAAGGCTCCCAGTTCTCCATGGTCTGTCCTGCCTTTCTGGGTTTTACATTTTTTTCAGATGGCCCTTTTGACCGGGGGGAAGTGAGACTTCATTGTAGTGCAGATTTCCTTTGCAAGCTTGCTTGGTTGGCCAAAAAGGGCGTATGCGTTTTTTCCTGAATATATTCAGGAAAAAACGCATACACCCTTTTTGGCCAAGTGCATCATTGTGGACGTTCTGCCTCTTTTCCTATGCTTTCAATGCAATTCCAGTCTACCTCCTGAAATCGATTTCCCGCAATTCTGCCCCGCTTTCAAGTCCTCTTGGCAGCCTTACTTCAGTCTATTTTTGGACGATAGCTGTCATTTATAACTCTGCAGGTTTGTGAATTACAGTGCCCCTGAGCTCCTTTCTTCAACTCGCTTTCTTGTGACCTGGCCGCAACACCGCAGGATGGTTTCAGGCCCTAATCTGGTTCCGGCCCGGCATGCTGATCCTTTGGTTAATTCCTCTTCCTGGTGGGAAATGAGAGTTAAATTTGCCCGTCCAGACACCTCCAGCTAGCCTCTCATTGGTTCTCGCTATTCCTGTTCATCTTCCGCAGAAATTGCAAACTGGGCCAAACAGGAGGTTAAAGGGACTGACTCTCCAAGTGGGGAGAGTGTTAGTAAAGCGTCTGGAATGTTGTACCCGAGTACCAGGGGAGGAAAACTGAGACATATTTGAACACGTCTCCCGATCACATGGTTGATCATACTCTAGGTTCCACATGCATGTTTTAGCTGAAGGAAGAATACCTTAAACCTGGGTAGTTGAAACCCGTGGAATGGGTACCATGCAATATGATTTCAAAGGGTCTTCATTTGCTCACCGAACCTCTCCAATCCTATCACTGCTGCGTTTATGCCCCTGTACACATGCTTGATTCTCTTTCGGAGACATAGCAATCCATAGGTTTTAAGATACTTACAAGTCAGGTACATTCTTAGGCGTTTAATATGCGGTGTTGAGTCCATTTCGTTGAGCAAGGAGTAGCTCTTGTCTATTCCATATTTGGCTTAAGGAACTTTATCTGTGCTCATTTCAGTCTCTGGTTTTATGCAGCACCCCAACTCACCTTTACCCTTAAGCAAGCATAAGTTGTTTTTCTAAATTTGAGACCCTGTTCTGTTCTGTAATTCAGTTCCTGTGTAGCCAAGTTTCCATTCCGTGTATTACTGATATCTTATGATGTTTCTTTTTCTGTGTGACTTATTTCAGTTAGAATCATCATACCTGAATCCACTCATTGTGCTGCTAAGGGCCTGATGACATAGATTTCATTGCTGAGTGATATTGCTTTGTAAGTGAATACCACAACTTCTTTATCCATTTTTCACTTTCTGCGATGTTGAACTTGTACTGTAAACGAGGTTCTTGTAAACAGAGCCGTTCCAAACTTTGGGGTGGCTGTGTCTTTTTGATTTTAATTTCCCTAAGCTATAGGACCATAAGTGGAAGTGCCCTAGGCTCTGTTGCTTTGTTTTTTAGATGTTTCAGGAAACACCATACACTTCTCCCGAGTGGTTTTTGGCAATTTACATCCCGCCCATCAGCATAACAAGGCTCCCAGTTCTCCATGGCCTGTCCTGCCTTTCTGGATTTTACACTTTTTTCAGATGGCCCTTTTGACCGGGGGGAAGTGAGACTTCATTGTAGTGCAGATTTCCTTTGCAAGCTTGCTTGGTTGGCCAAAAAGGGCGTATGCGTTTTTTCCTGAATATATTCAGGAAAAAACGCATACACCCTTTTTGGCCAAGTGCATCATTGTGGACGTTCTGCCTCTTTTCCTATGCTTTCAATGCAATTCCAGTCTACCTCCTGAAATCGGTTTCCTGCAATTCTGCCCCGCTTTCAAGTCCTCTTGGCAGCCTTACTTCAGTCTATTTTTGGACGATAGCTGTCATTTATAACTCTGCAGGTTTGTGAATTACAGTGCCCCTGAGCTCCTTTCTTCAACTTGCTTTCTTGTGACCTGGCCGCAACACCGCAGGATGGCTTCAGGCCCTAATCTGGTTCCGGCACGGCACGCTGAGCCTTTGGTTATTTCCTCTTCCTGGTGGGAAATGAGAGTTAAATTTGCCCGTCCAGACACCTCTAGCTAGTCTCTCATTGGTTCTCGCTATTCCTGTTCATCTTCCGCAGAAATTGCAAACTGGGCCAAACAGGAGGTTAAAGGCGCTGACTCTCCAAGTAGGGAGAGTGTTAGTAAAGCGTCTGGAATGTTGCACCCGAGTACCAGGGGAGGAAAACTGAGACATATTTGAACACGTCTCCCGTTCACATGGTTTATCATTCTTGGGTTCCACATGCATGTTTTAGCTGAAGGAAGAATACCTTAAACCTGGAGAGTTAAGACCCGTGTAATGGGTACCATGCAATATGACTTCAAAAGGTCTTCATTTGCTCACCGAACCTCTCCAATCCTATCACTGCTGCGTTTATGCCCCTGTACACATGCTTGATTCTCTTTCGGAGACATAGCAATCCATAGGTTTTAAGATACTTACTAGTCAGGTACATTCTTAGGCGTTTAATATGCGGTGTTGAGTCCATTTCGTTGAGCAAGGAGTAGCTCTTGTCTATTCCATATTTGACTTAAGGAACTTTATCTGTGCTCATTTCAATCTCTGGTTTTATGCAGCACCCCAACTCACCTTTACCCTTAAGCAAGCATAAGTTGGTTTTCTAAATTTGAGACCCTGTTCTGTTCTGTAATTCAGTTCCTGTGTAGCCAAGTTTACATTCCGTGTATTACTGATATCTTATGATGTTTCTTTTTCTGTGTGACTTACTTCAGTTAGAATCATCATACCTGAATCCACTCATTGTGCTGCTAAGGGCCTGATGACACAGATTTCATTGCTGAGTGATATTGCTTTGTAAGTGAATACCACAACTTCTTTATCCATTTTTCACTTTCTGCGATGTTGAACTTGTACTGTAAACGAGGTTCTTGTAAACAGAGCCGTTCCAAACTTTGGGGTGGCTGTGTCTTTTTGATTTTAATTTCCCTAAGCTATAGGACCATAAGTGGCAGTGCCCTAGGCTCTGTTGCTTTGTTTTTTAGATGTTTCAGGAAACACCATACACTTCTCCCAAGTGTCTGTTGGCAATTTACATCCCGCCCATCAGCATAACAAGGCTCCCAGTTCTCCATGGCCTGTCCTGCCTTTCTGGATTTTACATTTTTTTCAGATGGCCCTTTTGACCGGGGGGAAGTGAGACTTCATTGTAGTGCAGATTTCCTTTGCAAGCTTGCTTGGTTGGCCAAAAAGGGCGTATGCGTTTTTTCCTGAATATATTCAGGAAAAAACGCATACGCCCTTTTTGGCCAAGTGCATCATTGTGGACGTTCTGCCTCTTTTCCTATGCTTTCAATGCAATTCCAGTCTACCTCCTGAAATCGGTTTCCTGCAATTCTGTCCCGCTTTCAAGTCCTCTTGGCAGCCTTACTTCAGTCTATTTTTGGACGATAGCTGTCATTTATAACTCTGCAGGTTTGTGAATTACAGTGCCCCTGAGCTCCTTTCTTCAACTTGCTTTCTTGTGACCTGGCCGCAACACCGCAGGATGGCTTCAGGCCCTAATCTGGTTCCGGCACGGCACGCTGAGCCTTTGGTTATTTCCTCTTCCTGGTGGGAAATGAGAGTTAAATTTGCCCGTCCAGACACCTCCAGCTAGTCTCTCATTGGTTCTCGCTATTCCTGTTCATCTTCCGCAGAAATTGCAAACTGGGCCAAACAGGAGGTTAAAGGCGCTGACTCTCCAAGTGGGGAGAGTGTTAGTAAAGCGTCTGGAATGTTGCACCCGAGTACCAGGGGAGGAAAACTGAGACATATTTGAACACGTCTCCCGTTCACATGGTTGATCATTCTTGGGTTCCACATGCATGTTTTAGCTGAAGGAAGAATACCTTAAACCTGGAGAGTTAAGACCCGTGTAATGGGTACCATGCAATATGACTTCAAAGGGTCTTCATTTGCTCACCGAACCTCTCCAATCCTATCACTGCTGCGTTTATGCCCCTGTACACATGCTTGATTCTCTTTCGGAGACATAGCAATCCATAGGTTTTAAGATACTTACTAGTCAGGTACATTCTTAGGCGTTTAATATGCGGTGTTGAGTCCATTTCGTTGAGCAAGGAGTAGCTCTTGTCTATTCCATATTTGACTTAAGGAACTTTATCTGTGCTCATTTCAATCTCTGGTTTTATGCAGCACCCCAACTCACCTTTACCCTTAAGCAAGCATAAGTTGGTTTTCTAAATTTGAGACCCTGTTCTGTTCTGTAATTCAGTTCCTGTGTAGCCAAGTTTACATTCCGTGTATTACTGATATCTTATGATGTTTCTTTTTCTGTGTGACTTACTTCAGTTAGAATCATCATACCTGAATCCACTCATTGTGCTGCTAAGGGCCTGATGACACAGATTTCATTGCTGAGTGATATTGCTTTGTAAGTGAATACCACAACTTCTTTATCCATTTTTCACTTTCTGCGATGTTGAACTTGTACTGTAAACGAGGTTCTTGTAAACACAGCCGTTCCAAACTTTGGGGTGGCTGTGTCTTTTTGATTTTAATTTCCCTAAGCTATAGGACCATAAGTGGCAGTGCCCTAGGCTCTGTTGCTTTGTTTTTTAGATGTTTCAGGAAACACCATACACTTCTCCCAAGTGTCTGTTGGCAATTTACATCCCGCCCATCAGCATAACAAGGCTCCCAGTTCTCCATGGCCTGTCCTGCCTTTCTGGATTTTACACTTTTTTCAGATGGCCCTTTTGACCGGGGGGAAGTGAGACTTCATTGTAGTGCAGATTTACTTTGCAAGCTTGCTTGGTTGGCCAAAAAGGGCGTATGCGTTTTTTCCTGAATATATTCAGGAAAAAACGCATACGCCCTTTTTGGCCAAGTGCATCATTGTGGACGTTCTGCCTCTTTTCCTATGCTTTCAATGCAATTCCAGTCTACCTCCTGAAATCGGTTTCCTGCAATTCTTCCCCGCTTTCAAGTCCTCTTGGCAGCCTTACTTCAGTCTATTTTTGGACGATAGCTGTCATTTATAACTCTGCAGGTTTGTGAATTACAGTGCCCCTGAGCTCCATTCTTCAACTCGCTTTCTTTTGAGCTGGCCGCAACACCGCAGGATGGCTTCAGGCCCTAATCTGGTTCCGGTACGGCACGCTGAGCCTTTGGTTATTTCCTCTTCCTGGTGGGAAATGAGAGTTAAATTTGCCCGTCCAGACACCTCCAGCTAGCCTCTCATTGGTTCTCGCAATTCCTGTTCATCTTCCGCAGAAATTGCAAACTGGGTCAAACAGGACGTTAAAGCACTGACTCTCCAAGTGGGGAGAGTGTTAGTAAAGCGTCTGGAATGTTGCACCCGAGTACCAGGGGAGGAAAACTGAGACATATTTGAACACGTCTCCCGTTCACATGGTTGATCATACTTGGGTTCCACATGCATGTTTTAGCTGAAGGAAGAATACCTTAAACCTGGAGATTTGAGACCCGTGTAATGGGTACCATGCAATATGACTTCAAAGGGTCTTCATTTGCTCACCGAACCTCTCCAATCCTATCACTGCTGCGTTTATGCCCCTGTACACATGCTTGATTCTCTTTTGGAGACATAGCAATCCATAGGTTTTACGATACTTACTAGTCAGGTACATTCTTAGGCGTTTAATATGCGGTGTTGAGTCCATTTTGTTGAGCAAGGAGTAGCTCTTGTCTATTCCATATTAGACTTAAGGAACTTTATCTGTGTTCATTTCAATCTCTGGTTTTATGCAGCACCCCAACTCACCTTTACCCTTAAGCAAGCATAAGTTGGTTTTGTAAATTTGAGACCCTGTTCTGTTCTGTAATTCAGTTCCTGTGTAGCCAAGTTTATATTCCGTGTATTACTGATATCTTATGATGTTTCTATTTCTGTGTGACTTATTTCAGTTAGAATCATCATACCTGAATCCACTCATTGTGATGCTAAGGGACTGATGACATAGATTTCATTGCTGAGTGATATTGCTTTGTAAGTAAATACCACAACTTCTTTATCCATTTTTCACTTTCTGCGATGTTGAACTTGTACTGTAAACGAGGTTCTTGTAAACAGAGGCGTCCCAAACTTTGGGGTGGCTGTGTCTGTTTGATTTTAATTTCCCTAAGCTATAGGACCATAAGTGGCAGTGCCCTAGGCTCTGTTGCTTTGTTTTTTAGATGTTTCAGGAAACACCATACACTTCTCCCGAGTGTCTGTTGGCAATTTACATCCCGCCCATCAGCATAACAAGGCTCCCAGTTCTCCATGGCCTGTCCTGCCTTTCTGGATTTTACACTTTTTTCAGATGGCCCTTTTGACCGGGGGGAAGTGAGACTTCATTGTAGTGCATATTTCCTTTGCAAGCTTGCTTGGTTGGCCAAAAAGGGCGTATGCGTTTTTTCCTGAATATATTCAGGAAAAATCGCATACGCCCTTTTTGGCCAAGTGCATCATTGTGGACGTTCTGCCTCTTTTCCTATGCTTTCAATGCAATTCCAGTCTACCTCCTGAAATCGGTTTCCTGCAATTCTGCCCTGCTTTCAAGTCCTCTTGGCAGCCTTACTTCAGTCTATTTTTGGACGATAGCTGTCATTTATAACTCTGCAGGTTTGTGAATTACAGTGCCCCTGAGCTCCTTTCTTCAACTTGCTTTCTTGTGACATGGCCGCAACACCGCAGGATGGCTTCAGGCCCTAATCTGGTTCCGGCACGGCACGCTGAGCCTTTGGTTATTTCCTCTTCCTGGTGGGAAATGAGAGTTAAATTTGCCCGTCCAGACACCTCCAGCTAGCCTCTCATTGGTTCTCGCTATTCCTGTTCATCTTCTGCAGAAATTGCAAACTGGGCCAAACAGGAGGTTAAAGCACTGAATCTCCAAGTGGGGAGAGTGTTAGTAAAGCGTCTGGAATGTTGCACCCGAGTACCAGGGGAGGAAAACTGAGACATATTTGAACACGTCTCCCGTTCACATGGTTTATCATTCTTGGGTTCCACATGCATGTTTTAGCTGAAGGAAGAATACCTTAAACCTGGAGAGTTGAGACCCGTGTAATGGGTACCATGCAATATGACTTCAAAGGGTCTTCATTTGCTCACCGAACCTCTCCAATCCTATCACTGCTGCGTTTATGCCCCTGTACACATGCTTGATTCTCTTTTGGAGACATAGCAATCCATAGGTTTTACGATACTTACTAGTCAGGTACATTCTTAGGCGTTTAATATGCGGTGTTGAGTCCATTTCGTTGAGCAAGGAGTAGCTCTTGTCTATTCCATATTAGACTTAAGGAACTTTATCTGTGTTCATTTCAATCTCTGGTTTTATGCAGCACCCCAACTCACCTTTACCCTTAAGCAAGCATAAGTTGGTTTTGTAAATTTGAGACCCTGTTCTGTTCTGTAATTCAGTTCCTGTGTAGCCAAGTTTACATTCCGTGTATTACTGATATCTTATGATGTTTCTTTTTCTGTGTGACTTACTTCAGTTAGAATCATCATACCTGAATCCACTCATTGTGCTGCTAAGGGCCTGATGACACAGATTTCATTGCTGAGTGATATTGCTTTGTAAGTAAATACCACAACTTCTTTATCCATTTTTCACTTTCTGCGATGTTGAACTTGTACTGTAAACGAGGTTCTTGTAAACAGAGCCGTTCCAAACTTTGGGGTGGCTGTGTCTTTTTGATTTTAATTTCCCTAAGCTATAGGACCATAAGTGGAAGTGCCCTAGGTTCTGTTGCTTTGTTTTTTAGATGTTTCAGGAAACACCATACACTTCTCCCGAGTGGTTGTTGGCAATTTACATCCCGCCCATCAGCATAACAAGGCTCCCAGTTCTCCATGGTCTGTCCTGCCTTTCTGGGTTTTACATTTTTTTCAGATGGCCCTTTTGACCGGGGGGAAGTGAGACTTCATTGTAGTGCAGATTTCCTTTGCAAGCTTGCTTGGTTGGCCAAAAAGGGCGTATGCGTTTTTTCCTGAATATATTCAGGAAAAAACGCATACACCCTTTTTGGCCAAGTGCATCATTGTGGACGTTCTGCCTCTTTTCCTATGCTTTCAATGCAATTCCAGTCTACCTCCTGAAATCGATTTCCCGCAATTCTGCCCCGCTTTCAAGTCCTCTTGGCAGCCTTACTTCAGTCTATTTTTGGACGATAGCTGTCATTTATAACTCTGCAGGTTTGTGAATTACAGTGCCCCTGAGCTCCTTTCTTCAACTCGCTTTCTTGTGACCTGGCCGCAACACCGCAGGATGGTTTCAGGCCCTAATCTGGTTCCGGCCCGGCATGCTGATCCTTTGGTTAATTCCTCTTCCTGGTGGGAAATGAGAGTTAAATTTGCCCGTCCAGACACCTCCAGCTAGCCTCTCATTGGTTCTCGCTATTCCTGTTCATCTTCCGCAGAAATTGCAAACTGGGCCAAACAGGAGGTTAAAGGGACTGACTCTCCAAGTGGGGAGAGTGTTAGTAAAGCGTCTGGAATGTTGTACCCGAGTACCAGGGGAGGAAAACTGAGACATATTTGAACACGTCTCCCGATCACATGGTTGATCATACTCTAGGTTCCACATGCATGTTTTAGCTGAAGGAAGAATACCTTAAACCTGGGTAGTTGAAACCCGTGGAATGGGTACCATGCAATATGATTTCAAAGGGTCTTCATTTGCTCACCGAACCTCTCCAATCCTATCACTGCTGCGTTTATGCCCCTGTACACATGCTTGATTCTCTTTCGGAGACATAGCAATCCATAGGTTTTAAGATACTTACAAGTCAGGTACATTCTTAGGCGTTTAATATGCGGTGTTGAGTCCATTTCGTTGAGCAAGGAGTAGCTCTTGTCTATTCCATATTTGGCTTAAGGAACTTTATCTGTGCTCATTTCAGTCTCTGGTTTTATGCAGCACCCCAACTCACCTTTACCCTTAAGCAAGCATAAGTTGTTTTTCTAAATTTGAGACCCTGTTCTGTTCTGTAATTCAGTTCCTGTGTAGCCAAGTTTCCATTCCGTGTATTACTGATATCTTATGATGTTTCTTTTTCTGTGTGACTTATTTCAGTTAGAATCATCATACCTGAATCCACTCATTGTGCTGCTAAGGGCCTGATGACATAGATTTCATTGCTGAGTGATATTGCTTTGTAAGTGAATACCACAACTTCTTTATCCATTTTTCACTTTCTGCGATGTTGAACTTGTACTGTAAACGAGGTTCTTGTAAACAGAGCCGTTCCAAACTTTGGGGTGGCTGTGTCTTTTTGATTTTAATTTCCCTAAGCTATAGGACCATAAGTGGAAGTGCCCTAGGCTCTGTTGCTTTGTTTTTTAGATGTTTCAGGAAACACCATACACTTCTCCCGAGTGGTTTTTGGCAATTTACATCCCGCCCATCAGCATAACAAGGCTCCCAGTTCTCCATGGCCTGTCCTGCCTTTCTGGATTTTACACTTTTTTCAGATGGCCCTTTTGACCGGGGGGAAGTGAGACTTCATTGTAGTGCAGATTTCCTTTGCAAGCTTGCTTGGTTGGCCAAAAAGGGCGTATGCGTTTTTTCCTGAATATATTCAGGAAAAAACGCATACACCCTTTTTGGCCAAGTGCATCATTGTGGACGTTCTGCCTCTTTTCCTATGCTTTCAATGCAATTCCAGTCTACCTCCTGAAATCGGTTTCCTGCAATTCTGCCCCGCTTTCAAGTCCTCTTGGCAGCCTTACTTCAGTCTATTTTTGGACGATAGCTGTCATTTATAACTCTGCAGGTTTGTGAATTACAGTGCCCCTGAGCTCCTTTCTTCAACTTGCTTTCTTGTGACCTGGCCGCAACACCGCAGGATGGCTTCAGGCCCTAATCTGGTTCCGGCACGGCACGCTGAGCCTTTGGTTATTTCCTCTTCCTGGTGGGAAATGAGAGTTAAATTTGCCCGTCCAGACACCTCTAGCTAGTCTCTCATTGGTTCTCGCTATTCCTGTTCATCTTCCGCAGAAATTGCAAACTGGGCCAAACAGGAGGTTAAAGGCGCTGACTCTCCAAGTAGGGAGAGTGTTAGTAAAGCGTCTGGAATGTTGCACCCGAGTACCAGGGGAGGAAAACTGAGACATATTTGAACACGTCTCCCGTTCACATGGTTTATCATTCTTGGGTTCCACATGCATGTTTTAGCTGAAGGAAGAATACCTTAAACCTGGAGAGTTAAGACCCGTGTAATGGGTACCATGCAATATGACTTCAAAAGGTCTTCATTTGCTCACCGAACCTCTCCAATCCTATCACTGCTGCGTTTATGCCCCTGTACACATGCTTGATTCTCTTTCGGAGACATAGCAATCCATAGGTTTTAAGATACTTACTAGTCAGGTACATTCTTAGGCGTTTAATATGCGGTGTTGAGTCCATTTCGTTGAGCAAGGAGTAGCTCTTGTCTATTCCATATTTGACTTAAGGAACTTTATCTGTGCTCATTTCAATCTCTGGTTTTATGCAGCACCCCAACTCACCTTTACCCTTAAGCAAGCATAAGTTGGTTTTCTAAATTTGAGACCCTGTTCTGTTCTGTAATTCAGTTCCTGTGTAGCCAAGTTTACATTCCGTGTATTACTGATATCTTATGATGTTTCTTTTTCTGTGTGACTTATTTCAGTTAGAATCATCATACCTGAATCCACTCATTGTGCTGCTAAGGGCCTGATGACACAGATTTCATTGCTGAGTGATATTGCTTTGTAAGTGAATACCACAACTTCTTTATCCATTTTTCACTTTCTGCGATGTTGAACTTGTACTGTAAACGAGGTTCTTGTAAACAGAGCCGTTCCAAACTTTGGGGTGGCTGTGTCTTTTTGATTTTAATTTCCCTAAGCTATAGGACCATAAGTGGCAGTGCCCTAGGCTCTGTTGCTTTGTTTTTTAGATGTTTCAGGAAACACCATACACTTCTCCCAAGTGTCTGTTGGCAATTTACATCCCGCCCATCAGCATAACAAGGCTCCCAGTTCTCCATGGCCTGTCCTGCCTTTCTGGATTTTACATTTTTTTCAGATGGCCCTTTTGACCGGGGGGAAGTGAGACTTCATTGTAGTGCAGATTTCCTTTGCAAGCTTGCTTGGTTGGCCAAAAAGGGCGTATGCGTTTTTTCCTGAATATATTCAGGAAAAAACGCATACGCCCTTTTTGGCCAAGTGCATCATTGTGGACGTTCTGCCTCTTTTCCTATGCTTTCAATGCAATTCCAGTCTACCTCCTGAAATCGGTTTCCTGCAATTCTGTCCCGCTTTCAAGTCCTCTTGGCAGCCTTACTTCAGTCTATTTTTGGACGATAGCTGTCATTTATAACTCTGCAGGTTTGTGAATTACAGTGCCCCTGAGCTCCTTTCTTCAACTTGCTTTCTTGTGACCTGGCCGCAACACCGCAGGATGGCTTCAGGCCCTAATCTGGTTCCGGCACGGCACGCTGAGCCTTTGGTTATTTCCTCTTCCTGGTGGGAAATGAGAGTTAAATTTGCCCGTCCAGACACCTCCAGCTAGTCTCTCATTGGTTCTCGCTATTCCTGTTCATCTTCCGCAGAAATTGCAAACTGGGCCAAACAGGAGGTTAAAGGCGCTGACTCTCCAAGTGGGGAGAGTGTTAGTAAAGCGTCTGGAATGTTGCACCCGAGTACCAGGGGAGGAAAACTGAGACATATTTGAACACGTCTCCCGTTCACATGGTTGATCATTCTTGGGTTCCACATGCATGTTTTAGCTGAAGGAAGAATACCTTAAACCTGGAGAGTTAAGACCCGTGTAATGGGTACCATGCAATATGACTTCAAAGGGTCTTCATTTGCTCACCGAACCTCTCCAATCCTATCACTGCTGCGTTTATGCCCCTGTACACATGCTTGATTCTCTTTCGGAGACATAGCAATCCATAGGTTTTAAGATACTTACTAGTCAGGTACATTCTTAGGCGTTTAATATGCGGTGTTGAGTCCATTTCGTTGAGCAAGGAGTAGCTCTTGTCTATTCCATATTTGACTTAAGGAACTTTATCTGTGCTCATTTCAATCTCTGGTTTTATGCAGCACCCCAACTCACCTTTACCCTTAAGCAAGCATAAGTTGGTTTTCTAAATTGAGACCCTGTTCTGTTCTGTAATTCAGTTCCTGTGTAGCCAAGTTTACATTCCGTGTATTAGTGATATCTTATGATGTTTCTTTTTCTGTGTGACTTACTTCAGTTAGAATCATCATACCTGAATCCACTCATTGTGCTGCTAAGGGCCTGATGACACAGATTTCATTGCTGAGTGATATTGCTTTGTAAGTGAATACCACAACTTCTTTATCCATTTTTCACTTTCTGCGATGTTGAACTTGTACTGTAAACGAGGTTCTTGTAAACACAGCCGTTCCAAACTTTGGGGTGGCTGTGTCTTTTTGATTTTAATTTCCCTAAGCTATAGGACCATAAGTGGCAGTGCCCTAGGCTCTGTTGCTTTGTTTTTTAGATGTTTCAGGAAACACCATACACTTCTCCCAAGTGTCTGTTGGCAATTTACATCCCGCCCATCAGCATAACAAGGCTCCCAGTTCTCCATGGCCTGTCCTGCCTTTCTGGATTTTACACTTTTTTCAGATGGCCCTTTTGACCGGGGGGAAGTGAGACTTCATTGTAGTGCAGATTTACTTTGCAAGCTTGCTTGGTTGGCCAAAAAGGGCGTATGCGTTTTTTCCTGAATATATTCAGGAAAAAACGCATACGCCCTTTTTGGCCAAGTGCATCATTGTGGACGTTCTGCCTCTTTTCCTATGCTTTCAATGCAATTCCAGTCTACCTCCTGAAATCGGTTTCCTGCAATTCTTCCCCGCTTTCAAGTCCTCTTGGCAGCCTTACTTCAGTCTATTTTTGGACGATAGCTGTCATTTATAACTCTGCAGGTTTGTGAATTACAGTGCCCCTGAGCTCCTTTCTTCAACTCGCTTTCTTTTGAGCTGGCCGCAACACCGCAGGATGGCTTCAGGCCCTAATCTGGTTCCGGTACGGCACGCTGAGCCTTTGGTTATTTCCTCTTCCTGGTGGGAAATGAGAGTTAAATTTGCCCGTCCAGACACCTCCAGCTAGCCTCTCATTGGTTCTCGCAATTCCTGTTCATCTTCCGCAGAAATTGCAAACTGGGTCAAACAGGACGTTAAAGCACTGACTCTCCAAGTGGGGAGAGTGTTAGTAAAGCGTCTGGAATGTTGCACCCGAGTACCAGGGGAGGAAAACTGAGACATATTTGAACACGTCTCCCGTTCACATGGTTGATCATACTTGGGTTCCACATGCATGTTTTAGCTGAAGGAAGAATACCTTAAACCTGGAGATTTGAGACCCGTGTAATGGGTACCATGCAATATGACTTCAAAGGGTCTTCATTTGCTCACCGAACCTCTCCAATCCTATCACTGCTGCGTTTATGCCCCTGTACACATGCTTGATTCTCTTTTGGAGACATAGCAATCCATAGGTTTTACGATACTTACTAGTCAGGTACATTCTTAGGCGTTTAATATGCGGTGTTGAGTCCATTTCGTTGAGCAAGGAGTAGCTCTTGTCTATTCCATATTTGACTTAAGGAACTTTATCTGTGCTCATTTCAATCTCTGGTTTTATGCAGCACCCCAACTCACCTTTACCCTTAAGCAAGCATAAGTTGGTTTTGTAAATTTGAGACCCTGTTCTGTTCTGTAATTCAGTTCCTGTGTAGCCAAGTTTATATTCCGTGTATTACTGATATCTTATGATGTTTCTATTTCTGTGTGACTTATTTCAGTTAGAATCATCATACCTGAATCCACTCATTGTGATGCTAAGGGACTGATGACATAGATTTCATTGCTGAGTGATATTGCTTTGTAAGTAAATACCACAACTTCTTTATCCATTTTTCACTTTCTGCGATGTTGAACTTGTACTGTAAACGAGGTTCTTGTAAACAGAGGCGTCCCAAACTTTGGGTGGCTGTGTCTTTTTGATTTTAATTTCCCTAAGCTATAGGACCATAAGTGGCAGTGCCCTAGGCTCTGTTGCTTTGTTTTTAGATGTTCAGGAAACACCATACACTTCTCCCGAGTGTCTGTTGGCAATTTAAATCCCGCCCATCAGCATAACAAGGCTCCCAGTTCTCCATGGCCTGTCCTGCTTTCTGGATTTTACACTTTTTTCAGATGGCACTTTTGACCGGGGGAAGTGAGACTTCATTGTAGTGCATATTTCCTTTGCAAGCTTGCTTGGTTGGCCAAAAAGGGCGTATGCGTTTTTTCCTGAATATATTCAGGAAAAATCGCATACGCCTTTTTGGCCAAGTGCATCATTGTGGACGTTCTGCCTCTTTTCCTATGCTTTCAATGCAATTCCAGTCTACCTCCTGAAATCGGTTTCCTGCAATTCTGCCCTGCTTTCAAGTCCTCTTGGCAGCCTTACTTCAGTCTATTTTTGGACGATAGCTGTCATTTATAACTCTGCAGGTTTGTGAATTACAGTGCCCCTGAGCTCCTTTCTTCAACTTGCTTTCTTTGTGACATGGCCGCAAACACGCAGGATGGCTTCAGGCCCTAATCTGGTTCCGGCACGGCACGCTGAGCCTTTGGTTATTTCCTCTTCCTGGTGGGAAATGAGAGTTAATTTGCCCGTCCAGACACCTCCAGCTAGCCTCTCATTGGTTCTCGCTATTCCTGTTCATCTTCTGCAGAAATTGCAAAACTGGGCCAAACAGGAGGTTAAAGCACTGAATCTCCAAGTGGGGAGAGGGTTAGTAAAGCGTCTGGAATGTTGCACCCGAGTACCAGGGGAGGAAAACTGAGACAAATTTGAACACGTCTCCCGTTCACTTGTTGATCATACTCTAGGTTTCCACATGCATGTTTTAGCTGAAGGAAGAATACCTTAAACCTGGAGAGTTGAGACCCGTGTAATGGGTACCATGCAATATGACTTCAAAGGGTCTTCATTTGCTCACCGAACCTCTCCAATCCTATCACTGCTGCGTTTATGCCCCTGTTACACATGCTTGATTCTCTTTTGGAGACAATAGCAATCCATAGGTTTTACGATACTTACTAGTCAGGGTACATTCTTAGGCGTTTAATATGCGGTGTTGAGTCCATTTCCGTTGAGCAAGGAGTAGCTCTTGTCTATTCCATATTAGACTTAAGGAACTTTATCTGTGTTCATTTCAATCTCTGGTTTTATGCAGCACCCCAACTCACCTTACCCTTAAGCAAGCATAAGTTGGTTTTGTAAATTGAGACCCTGTTCTGTTCTGTAATTCATTCCTGTGTAGCCAAGTTTACATTCCGTGTATTACTGATATCTTATGATGTTTCTTTTTCTGTGTGACTTACTTCAGTTAGAATCATCATACCTGAATCCACTCATTGTGCTGCTAAGGGCCTGATGACACAGATTTCATTGCTGAGTGATATTGCTTTGTAAGTAATTACCACAACTTCTTTATCCATTTTTCACTTTCTGCGATGTTGAACTTGTACTGTAAACGAGGTTCTTGTAAACAGAGCCGTTCCAAACTTTGGGGTGGCTGTGTCTTTTTGATTTTAATTTCCCTAAGCTATAGGACCATAAGTGGAAGTGCCCTAGGTTCTGTTGCTTTGTTTTTTAGATGTTTCAGGAAAACACCATACACTTCTCCCGAGTGGTTGTTGGCAATTTACATCCCGCCCAACAGCATAACAAGGCTCCCAGTTCTCCATGGTCTGTCCTGCCTTTCTGGGTTTTACATTTTTTTCAGATGGCCCTTTTGACCACCGGGGGGAAGTGAGACTTCATTGTAGTGCAGATTTCCTTTGCAAGCTTGCTTGGTTGGCCAAAAAGGGCGTATGCGTTTTTTCCTGAATATATTCAGGAAAAAACGCATACGCCCTTTTTGGCCAAGTGCATCATTGTGGACGTTCTGCCTCTTTTCCTATGCTTTCAATGCAATTCCAGTCTACCTCCTGAAATCGGTTTCCTGCAATTCTGCCCTGCTTTCAAGTTCTCTTGGCAGCCTTACTTCAGTCTATTTTTGGACGATAGCTGTCATTTATAACTCTGCAGGTTTGTGAATTACAGTGCCCCTGAGCTCCTTTCTTCAACTTGCTTTCTTGTGACCAGGCCGCAACACCGCAGGATGGCTTCAGGCCCTAATCTGGTTCCGGCCCGGCATGCTGAGCCTTTGGTTAATTCCTCTTCCTGGTGGGAAATGAGAGTTAAATTTGCCCGTCCAGACACCTCCAGCTAGCCTCTCATTGGTTCTCGCTATTCCTGTTCATTTTCCGCAGAAATTGCAAACTGGGCCAAACAGGAGGTTAAAGGGACTGACTCTCCAAGTGGGGAGAGTGTTAGTAAAGCGTCTGGAATGTTGTACCCGAGTACCAGGGGAGGAAAACTGAGACATATTTGAACACGTCTCCCGATCACATGGTTGATCATACTCTAGGTTCCACATGCATGTTTTAGCTGAAGGAAGAATACCTTAAACCTGGGTAGTTGAAACCCGTGGAATGGGTACCATGCAATATGACTTCAAAGGGTCTTCATTTGCTCACCGAACCTCTCCAATCCTATCACTGCTGCGTTTATGCCCCTGTACACATGCTTGATTCTCTTTCGGAGACATAGCAATCCATAGGTTTTAAGATACTTACAAGTCAGGTACATTCTTAGGCGTTTAATATGCGGTGTTGAGTCCATTTCGTTGAGCAAGGAGTAGCTCTTGTCTATTCCATATTTGGCTTAAGGAACTTTATCTGTGTTCATTTCAATCTCTGGTTTTATGCAGCACCCCAACTCACCTTTACCCTTAAGCAAGCATAAGTTGGTTTTGTAAATTTGAGACCCTGTTCTGTTCTGTAATTCAGTTCCTGTGTAGCCAAGTTTATATTCCGTGTATTACTGATATCTTATGATGTTTCTATTTCTGTGTGACTTATTTCAGTTAGAATCATCATACCTGAATCCACTCATTGTGATGCTAAGGGACTGATGACATAGATTTCATTGCTGAGTGATATTGCTTTGTAAGTAAATACCACAACTTCTTTATCCATTTTTCACTTTCTGCGATGTTGAACTTGTACTGTAAACGAGGTTCTTGTAAACAGAGGCGTCCCAAACTTTGGGGTGGCTGTGTCTTTTTGATTTTAATTTCCCTAAGCTATAGGACCATAAGTGGCAGTGCCCTAGGCTCTGTTGCTTTGTTTTTTAGATGTTTCAGGAAACACCATACACTTCTCCCGAGTGTCTGTTGGCAATTTACATCCCGCCCATCAGCATAACAAGGCTCCCAGTTCTCCATGGCCTGTCCTGCCTTTCTGGATTTTACACTTTTTTCAGATGGCCCTTTTGACCGGGGGGAAGTGAGACTTCATTGTAGTGCATATTTCCTTTGCAAGCTTGCTTGGTTGGCCAAAAAGGGCGTATGCGTTTTTTCCTGAATATATTCAGGAAAAATCGCATACGCCCTTTTTGGCCAAGTGCATCATTGTGGACGTTCTGCCTCTTTTCCTATGCTTTCAATGCAATTCCAGTCTACCTCCTGAAATCGGTTTCCTGCAATTCTGCCCTGCTTTCAAGTCCTCTTGGCAGCCTTACTTCAGTCTATTTTTGGACGATAGCTGTCATTTATAACTCTGCAGGTTTGTGAATTACAGTGCCCCTGAGCTCCTTTCTTCAACTTGCTTTCTTGTGACATGGCCGCAACACCGCAGGATGGCTTCAGGCCCTAATCTGGTTCCGGCACGGCACGCTGAGCCTTTGGTTATTTCCTCTTCCTGGTGGGAAATGAGAGTTAAATTTGCCCGTCCAGACACCTCCAGCTAGCCTCTCATTGGTTCTCGCTATTCCTGTTCATCTTCTGCAGAAATTGCAAACTGGGCCAAACAGGAGGTTAAAGCACTGAATCTCCAAGTGGGGAGAGTGTTAGTAAAGCGTCTGGAATGTTGCACCCGAGTACCAGGGGAGGAAAACTGAGACATATTTGAACACGTCTCCCGTTCACATGGTTGATCATACTCTAGGTTCCACATGCATGTTTTAGCTGAAGGAAGAATACCTTAAACCTGGAGAGTTGAGACCCGTGTAATGGGTACCATGCAATATGACTTCAAAGGGTCTTCATTTGCTCACCGAACCTCTCCAATCCTATCACTGCTGCGTTTATGCCCCTGTACACATGCTTGATTCTCTTTTGGAGACATAGCAATCCATAGGTTTTACGATACTTACTAGTCAGGTACATTCTTAGGCGTTTAATATGCGGTGTTGAGTCCATTTCGTTGAGCAAGGAGTAGCTCTTGTCTATTCCATATTAGACTTAAGGAACTTTATCTGTGTTCATTTCAATCTCTGGTTTTATGCAGCACCCCAACTCACCTTTACCCTTAAGCAAGCATAAGTTGGTTTTGTAAATTTGAGACCCTGTTCTGTTCTGTAATTCAGTTCCTGTGTAGCCAAGTTTACATTCCGTGTATTACTGATATCTTATGATGTTTCTTTTTCTGTGTGACTTACTTCAGTTAGAATCATCATACCTGAATCCACTCATTGTGCTGCTAAGGGCCTGATGACACAGATTTCATTGCTGAGTGATATTGCTTTGTAAGTAAATACCACAACTTCTTTATCCATTTTTCACTTTCTGCGATGTTGAACTTGTACTGTAAACGAGGTTCTTGTAAACAGAGCCGTTCCAAACTTTGGGGTGGCTGTGTCTTTTTGATTTTAATTTCCCTAAGCTATAGGACCATAAGTGGAAGTGCCCTAGGTTCTGTTGCTTTGTTTTTTAGATGTTTCAGGAAACACCATACACTTCTCCCGAGTGGTTGTTGGCAATTTACATCCCGCCCATCAGCATAACAAGGCTCCCAGTTCTCCATGGTCTGTCCTGCCTTTCTGGGTTTTACATTTTTTTCAGATGGCCCTTTTGACCGGGGGGAAGTGAGACTTCATTGTAGTGCAGATTTCCTTTGCAAGCTTGCTTGGTTGGCCAAAAAGGGCGTATGCGTTTTTTCCTGAATATATTCAGGAAAAAACGCATACGCCCTTTTTGGCCAAGTGCATCATTGTGGACGTTCTGCCTCTTTTCCTATGCTTTCAATGCAATTCCAGTCTACCTCCTGAAATCGGTTTCCTGCAATTCTGCCCTGCTTTCAAGTTCTCTTGGCAGCCTTACTTCAGTCTATTTTTGGACGATAGCTGTCATTTATAACTCTGCAGGTTTGTGAATTACAGTGCCCCTGAGCTCCTTTCTTCAACTTGCTTTCTTGTGACCAGGCCGCAACACCGCTGGATGGCTTCAGGCCCTAATCTGGTTCCGGCCCGGCATGCTGAGCCTTTGGTTAATTCCTCTTCCTGGTGGGAAATGAGAGTTAAATTTGCCCGTCCAGACACCTCCAGCTAGCCTCTCATTGGTTCTCGCTATTCCTGTTCATTTTCCGCAGAAATTGCAAACTGGGCCAAACAGGAGGTTAAAGGGACTGACTCTCCAAGTGGGGAGAGTGTTAGTAAAGCGTCTGGAATGTTGTACCCGAGTACCAGGGGAGGAAAACTGAGACATATTTGAACACGTCTCCCGATCACATGGTTGATCATACTCTAGGTTCCACATGCATGTTTTAGCTGAAGGAAGAATACCTTAAACCTGGGTAGTTGAAACCCGTGGAATGGGTACCATGCAATATGACTTCAAAGGGTCTTCATTTGCTCACCGAACCTCTCCAATCCTATCACTGCTGCGTTTATGCCCCTGTACACATGCTTGATTCTCTTTCGGAGACATAGCAATCCATAGGTTTTAAGATACTTACAAGTCAGGTACATTCTTAGGCGTTTAATATGCGGTGTTGAGTCCATTTCGTTGAGCAAGGAGTAGCTCTTGTCTATTCCATATTTGGCTTAAGGAACTTTATCTGTGTTCATTTCAATCTCTGGTTTTATGCAGCACCCCAACTCACCTTTACCCTTAAGCAAGCATAAGTTGGTTTTGTAAATTTGAGACCCTGTTCTGTTCTGTAATTCAGTTCCTGTGTAGCCAAGTTTACATTCCGTGTATTACTGATATCTTATGATGTTTCTTTTTCTGTGTGACTTATTTCAGTTAGAATCATCATACCTGAATCCACTCATTGTGATCCTAAGGGACTGATGACATAGATTTCATTGCTGAGTGATATTGCTTTGTAAGTAAATACCACAACTTCTTTATCCATTTTTCACTTTCTGTGATGTTGAACTTGTACTGTAAACGAGGTTCTTGTAAACAGAGGCGTCCCAAACTTTGGGGTGGCTGTGTCTTTTTGATTTTAATTTCCCTAAGCTATAGGACCATAAGTGGCAGTGCCCTAGGCTCTGTTGCTTTGTTTTTTAGATGTTTCAGGAAACACCATACACTTCTCCCGAGTGTCTGTTGGCAATTTACATCCCGCCCATCAGCATAACAAGGCTCCCAGTTCTCCATGGCCTGTCCTGCCTTTCTGGATTTTACACTTTTTTCAGATGGCCCTTTTGACCGGGGGGAAGTGAGACTTCATTGTAGTGCAGATTTCCTTTGCAAGCTTGCTTGGTTGGCCAAAAAGGGCGTATGCGTTTTTCCTGAATATATTCAGGAAAAATTGCATACGCCCTTTTTGGCCAAGTGCATCATTGTGGACGTTCTGCCTCTTTTCCTATGCTTTCAATGCAATTCCAGTCTACCTCCTGAAATCGGTTTCCTGCAATTCTGCCCTGCTTTCAAGTCCTCTTGGCAGCCTTACTTCAGTCTATTTTTGGACGATAGCTGTCATTTATAACTCTGCAGGTTTGTGAATTACAGTGCCCCTGAGCTCCTTTCTTCAACTTGCTTTCTTGTGACCTGGCCGCAACACCGCAGGATGGTTTCAGGCCCTAATCTTCTTCCGGCCCGGCATGCTGAGCCTTTGGTTAATTCCTCTTCCTGGTGGGAAATGAGAGTTAAATTTGCCCGTCCAGACACCTCCAGCTAGCCTCTCATTGGTTCTCGCTATTCCTGTTCATCTTCCGCAGAAATTGCAAACTGGGCCAAACAGGAGGTTAAAGGGACTGACTCTCCAAGTGGGGAGAGTGTTAGTAAAGCGTCTGGAATGTTGTACCCGAGTACCAGGGGAGGAAAACTGAGACATATTTGAACACGTCTCCCGATCACATGGTTGATCATACTCTAGGTTCCACATTCATGTTTTAGCTGAAGGAAGAATACCTTAAACCTGGGTAGTTGAAACCCGTGGAATGGGTACCATGCAATATGACTTCAAAGGGTCTTCATTTGCTCACCGAACCTCTCCAATCCTATCACTGCTGCGTTTATGCCCCTGTACACATGCTTGATTCTCTTTTGGAGACATAGCAATCCATAGGTTTTACGATACTTACTAGTCAGGTACATTCTTAGGCGTTTAATATGCGGTGTTGAGTCCATTTCGTTGAGCAAGGAGTAGCTCTTGTCTATTCCATATTAGACTTAAGGAACTTTATCTGTGCTCATTTCAATCTCTGGTTTTATGCAGCACCCCAACTCACCTTTACCCTTAAGCAAGCATAAGTTGGTTTTGTAAATTTGAGACCCTGTTCTGTTCTGTAATTCAGTTCCTGTGTAGCCAAGTTTACATTCCGTGTATTACTGATATCTTATGATGTTTCTTTTTCTGTGTGACTTATTTCAGTTAGAATCATCATACCTGAATCCACTCATTGTGCTGCTAAGGGCCTGATGACATAGATTTCATTGCTGAGTGATATTGCTTTGTAAGTGAATACCACAACTTCTTTATCCATTTTTCACTTTCTGCGATGTTGAACTTGTACTGTAAACGAGGTTCTTGTAAACAGAGCCATTCCAAACTTTGGGGTGGCTGTGTCTTTTTGATTTTAATTTCCCTAAGCTATAGGACCATAAGTGGAAGTGCCCTAGGTTCTGTTGCTTTGTTTTTTAGATGTTTCAGGAAACACCATACACTTCTCCCGAGTGTCTGTTGGCAATTTACATCCCGCCCATCAGCATAACAAGGCTCCCAGTTCTCCATGGCCTGTCCTGCCTTTCTGGATTTTACACTTTTTTCAGATGGCCCTTTTGACCGGGGGGAAGTGAGACTTCATTGTAGTGCAGATTTCCTTTGCAAGCTTGCTTGGTTGGCCAAAAAGGGCGTATGCGTTTTTTCCTGAATATATTCAGGAAAAAACGCATACGCCCTTTTTGGCCAAGTGCATCATTGTGGACGTTCTGCCTCTTTTCCTATGCTTTCAATGCAATTCCAGTCTACCTCCTGAAATCGGTTTCCTGCAATTCTGCCCCGCTTTCAAGTCCTCTTGGCAGCCTTACTTCAGTCTATTTTTGGACGATAGCTGTCATTTATAACTCTGCAGGTTTGTGAATTACAGTGCCCCTGAGCTCCTTTCTTCAACTCGCTTTCTTTTGAGCTGGCCGCAACACCGCAGGATGGCTTCAGGCCCTAATCTGGTTCCGGTACGGCACGCTGAGCCTTTGGTTATTTCCTCTTCCTGGTGGGAAATGAGAGTTAAATTTGCCCGTCCAGACACCTCCAGCTAGCCTCTCATTGGTTCTCGCTATTCCTGTTCATCTTCCGCAGAAATTGCAAACTGGGCCAAACAGGAGGTTAAAGGCGCTGACTCTCCAAGTGGGGAGAGTGTTAGTAAAGCGTCTGGAATGTTGTACCCGAGTACCAGGGTACGAAAACTGAGACATATTTGAACACGTCTCCCGATCACATGGTTGATCATACTCTAGGTTCCACATGCATGTTTTAGCTGAAGGAAGAATACCTTAAACCTGGGTAGTTGAAACCCGTGGAATGGGTACCATGCAATATGACTTCAAAGGGTCTTCATTTGCTCACCGAACCTCTCCAATCCTATCACTGCTGCGTTTATGCCCCTGTACACATGCTTGATTCTCTTTTGGAGACATAGCAATCCATAGGTTTTAGGACACTTACAAGTCAGGTACATTCTTAGGCGTTTAATATGCGGTGTTGAGTCCATTTCGTTGAGCAAGGAGTAGCTCTTTTCTATTCCATATTTGGCTTAAGGAACTTTATCTGTGCTCATTTCAATCTCTGGTTTTATGCAGCACCCCAACTCACCTTTACCCTTAAGCAAGCATAAGTTGTTTTTCTAAATTTGAGACCCTGTTCTGTTCTGTAATTCAGTTCCTGTGTAGCCAAGTTTCCATTCCGTGTATTACTGATATCTTATGATGTTTCTTTTTCTGTGTGACTTATTTCAGTTAGAATCATCATACCTGAATCCACTCATTGTGCTGCTAAGGGCCTGATGACATAGATTTCATTGCTGAGTGATATTGCTTTGTAAGTGAATACCACAACTTCTTTATCCATTTTTCACTTTCTGCGATGTTGAACTTGTACTGTAAACGAGGTTCTTGTAAACAGAGCCGTTCCAAACTTTGGGGTGGCTGTGTCTTTTTTATTTTAATTTCCCTAAGCTATAGGACCATAGGTGGAAGTGCCCTAGGCTCTGTTGCTTTGTTTTTTAGATGTTTCAGGAAACACCATACACTTCTCCCGAGTGTCTGTTGGCAATTTACATCCCGCCCATCAGCATAACAAGGCTCCCAGTTCTCCATGGCCTGTCCTGCCTTTCTGGATTTTACACTTTTTTCAGATGGCCCTTTTGACCGGGGGGAAGTGAGACTTCATTGTAGTGCAGATTTCCTTTGCAAGCTTGCTTGGTTGGCCAAAAAGGGCGTATGCGTTTTTTCCTGAATATATTCAGGAAAAAACGCATACGCCCTTTTTGGCCAAGTGCATCATTGTGGACGTTCTGCCTCTTTTCCTATGCTTTCAATGCAATTCCAGTCTACCTCCTGAAATCGGTTTCCTGCAATTCTGCCCCGCTTTCAAGTCCTCTTGGCAGCCTTACTTCAGTCTATTTTTGGACGATAGCTGTCATTTATAACTCTGCAGGTTTGTGAATTACAGTGCCCCTGAGCTCCTTTCTTCAACTTGCTTTCTTGTGACCTGGCCGCAACACCGCAGGATGGCTTCAGGCCCTAATCTGGTTCCGGCACGGCACGCTGAGCCTTTGGTTATTTCCTCTTCCTGGTGGGAAATGAGAGTTAAATTTGCCCGTCCAGACACCTCCAACTAGTCTCTCATTGGTTCTCGCTATTCCTGTTCATCTTCCGCAGAAATTGCAAACTGGGCCAAACAGGAGGTTAAAGGCGCTGACTCTCCAAGTGGGGAGAGTGTTAGTAAAGCGTCTGGAATGTTGCACCCGAGTACCAGGGGAGGAAAACTGAGACATATTTGAACACGTCTCCCGTTCACATGGTTGATCATTCTTGGGTTCCACATGCATGTTTTACTGAAGGAAGAATACCTTAAACCTGGAGAGTTAAGACCCGTGTAATGGGTACCATGCAATATGACTTCAAAGGGTCTTCATTTGCTCACCGAACCTCTCCAATCCTATCACTGCTGCGTTTATGCCCCTGTACACATGCTTGATTCTCTTTCGGAGACATAGCAATCCATAGGTTTTAAGATACTTACAAGTCAGGTACATTCTTAGGCGTTTAATATGCGGTGTTGAGTCCATTTCGTTGAGCAAGGAGTAGCTCTTGTCTATTCCATATTAGACTTAAGGAACTTTATCTGTGCTCATTTCAATCTCTGGTTTTATGCAGCACCCCAACTCACCTTTACCCTTAAGCAAGCATAAGTTGGTTTTGTAAATTTGAGACCCTGTTCTGTTCTGTAATTCAGTTCCTGTGTAGCCAAGTTTACATTCCGTGTATTACTGATATCTTATGATGTTTCTTTTTCTGTGTGACTTATTTCAGTTAGAATCATCATACCTGAATCCACTCATTGTGCTGCTAAGGGCCTGATGACATAGATTTCATTGCTGAGTGATATTGCTTTGTAAGTGAATACCACAACTTCTTTATCCATTTTTCACTTTCTGCGATGTTGAACTTGTACTGTAAACGAGGTTCTTGTAAACAGAGCCATTCCAAACTTTGGGGTGGCTGTGTCTTTTTGATTTTAATTTCCCTAAGCTATAGGACCATAAGTGGAAGTGCCCTAGGCTCTGTTGCTTTGTTTTTTAGATGTTTCAGGAAACACCATACACTTCTCCCGAGTGTCTGTTGGCAATTTACATCCCGCCCATCAGCATAACAAGGCTCCCAGTTCTCCATGGCCTGTCCTGCCTTTCTGGATTTTACACTTTTTTCAGATGGCCCTTTTGACCGGGGGGAAGTGAGACTTCATTGTAGTGCAGATTTCCTTTGCAAGCTTGCTTGGTTGGCCAAAAAGGGCGTATGCGTTTTTTCCTGAATATATTCAGGAAAAAACGCATACGCCCTTTTTGGCCAAGTGCATCATTGTGGACGTTCTGCCTCTTTTCCTATGCTTTCAATGCAATTCCAGTCTACCTCCTGAAATCGGTTTCCTGCAATTCTGCCCCGCTTTCAAGTCCTCTTGGCAGCCTTACTTCAGTCTATTTCTGGACGATAGCTGTCATTTATAACTCTGCAGGTTTGTGAATTACAGTGCCCCTGAGCTCCTTTCTTCAACTCGCTTTCTTTTGAGCTGGCCGCAACACCGCAGGATGGCTTCAGGCCCTAATCTGGTTCCGGTACGGCACGCTGAGCCTTTGGTTATTTCCTCTTCCTGGTGGGAAATGAGAGTTAAATTTGCCCGTCCAGACACCTCCAGCTAGCCTCTCATTGGTTCTCGCTATTCCTGTTCATCTTCCGCAGAAATTGCAAACTGGGCCAAACAGGAGGTTAAAGGCGCTGACTCTCCAAGTGGGGAGAGTGTTAGTAAAGCGTCTGGAATGTTGTACCCGAGTACCAGGGTACGAAAACTGAGACATATTTGAACACGTCTCCCGATCACATGGTTGATCATACTCTAGGTTCCACATGCATGTTTTAGCTGAAGGAAGAATACCTTAAACCTGGGTAGTTGAAACCCGTGGAATGGGTACCATGCAATATGACTTCAAAGGGTCTTCATTTGCTCACCGAACCTCTCCAATCCTATCACTGCTGCGTTTATGCCCCTGTACACATGCTTGATTCTCTTTTGGAGACATAGCAATCCATAGGTTTTAGGACACTTACAAGTCAGGTACATTCTTAGGCGTTTAATATGCGGTGTTGAGTCCATTTCGTTGAGCAAGGAGTAGCTCTTTTCTATTCCATATTTGGCTTAAGGAACTTTATCTGTGCTCATTTCAATCTCTGGTTTTATGCAGCACCCCAACTCACCTTTACCCTTAAGCAAGCATAAGTTGTTTTTCTAAATTTGAGACCCTGTTCTGTTCTGTAATTCAGTTCCTGTGTAGCCAAGTTTCCATTCCGTGTATTACTGATATCTTATGATGTTTCTTTTTCTGTGTGACTTATTTCAGTTAGAATCATCATACCTGAATCCACTCATTGTGCTGCTAAGGGCCTGATGACATAGATTTCATTGCTGAGTGATATTGCTTTGTAAGTGAATACCACAACTTCTTTATCCATTTTTCACTTTCTGCGATGTTGAACTTGTACTGTAAACGAGGTTCTTGTAAACAGAGCCGTTCCAAACTTTGGGGTGGCTGTGTCTTTTTTATTTTAATTTCCCTAAGCTATAGGACCATAGGTGGAAGTGCCCTAGGCTCTGTTGCTTTGTTTTTTAGATGTTTCAGGAAACACCATACACTTCTCCCGAGTGTCTGTTGGCAATTTACATCCCGCCCATCAGCATAACAAGGCTCCCAGTTCTCCATGGCCTGTCCTGCCTTTCTGGATTTTACACTTTTTTCAGATGGCCCTTTTGACCGGGGGGAAGTGAGACTTCATTGTAGTGCAGATTTCCTTTGCAAGCTTGCTTGGTTGGCCAAAAAGGGCGTATGCGTTTTTTCCTGAATATATTCAGGAAAAAACGCATACGCCCTTTTTGGCCAAGTGCATCATTGTGGACGTTCTGCCTCTTTTCCTATGCTTTCAATGCAATTCCAGTCTACCTCCTGAAATCGGTTTCCTGCAATTCTGCCCCGCTTTCAAGTCCTCTTGGCAGCCTTACTTCAGTCTATTTTTGGACGATAGCTGTCATTTATAACTCTGCAGGTTTGTGAATTACAGTGCCCCTGAGCTCCTTTCTTCAACTTGCTTTCTTGTGACCTGGCCGCAACACCGCAGGATGGCTTCAGGCCCTAATCTGGTTCCGGCACGGCACGCTGAGCCTTTGGTTATTTCCTCTTCCTGGTGGGAAATGAGAGTTAAATTTGCCCGTCCAGACACCTCCAACTAGTCTCTCATTGGTTCTCGCTATTCCTGTTCATCTTCCGCAGAAATTGCAAACTGGGCCAAACAGGAGGTTAAAGGCGCTGACTCTCCAAGTGGGGAGAGTGTTAGTAAAGCGTCTGGAATGTTGCACCCGAGTACCAGGGGAGGAAAACTGAGACATATTTGAACACGTCTCCCGTTCACATGGTTGATCATTCTTGGGTTCCACATGCATGTTTTACTGAAGGAAGAATACCTTAAACCTGGAGAGTTAAGACCCGTGTAATGGGTACCATGCAATATGACTTCAAAGGGTCTTCATTTGCTCACCGAACCTCTCCAATCCTATCACTGCTGCGTTTATGCCCCTGTACACATGCTTGATTCTCTTTCGGAGACATAGCAATCCATAGGTTTTAAGATACTTACAAGTCAGGTACATTCTTAGGCGTTTAATATGCGGTGTTGAGTCCATTTCGTTGAGCAAGGAGTAGCTCTTGTCTATTCCATATTTGGCTTAAGGAACTTTATCTGTGCTCATTTCAGTCTCTGGTTTTATGCAGCACCCCAACTCACCTTTACCCTTAAGCAAGCATAAGTTGTTTTTCTAAATTTGAGACCCTGTTCTGTTCTGTAATTCAGTTCCTGTGTAGCCAAGTTTCCATTCCGTGTATTACTGATATCTTATGATGTTTCTTTTTCTGTGTGACTTATTTCAGTTAGAATCATCATACCTGAATCCACTCATTGTGCTGCTAAGGGCCTGATGACATAGATTTCATTGCTGAGTGATATTGCTTTGTAAGTGAATACCACAACTTCTTTATCCATTTTTCACTTTCTGCGATGTTGAACTTGTACTGTAAACGAGGTTCTTGTAAACAGAGCCGTTCCAAACTTTGGGGTGGCTGTGTCTTTTTGATTTTAATTTCCCTAAGCTATAGGACCATAAGTGGCAGTGCCCTAGGCTCTGTTGCTTTGTTTTTTAGATGTTTCAGGAAACACCATACACTTCTCCCAAGTGTCTGTTGGCAATTTACATCCCGCCCATCAGCATAACAAGGCTCCCAGTTCTCCATGGCCTGTCCTGCCTTTCTGGATTTTACATTTTTCTCAGATGGCCCTTTTGACCAGGGGGAAGTGAGACTTCATTGTAGTGCAGATTTCCTTTGCAAGCTTGCTTGGTTGGCCAAAAAGGGCGTATGCGTTTTTTCCTGAATATATTCAGGAAAAAACGCATACGCCCTTTTTGGCCAAGTGCATCATTGTGGACGTTCTGCCTCTTTTCCTATGCTTTCAATGCAATTCCAGTCTACCTCCTGAAATCGGTTTCCTGCAATTCTTCCCCGCTTTCAAGTCCTCTTGGCAGCCTTACTTCAGTCTATTTTTGGACGATAGCTGTCATTTATAACTCTGCAGGTTTGTGAATTACAGTGCCCCTGAGCTCCTTTCTTCAACTCGCTTTCTTTTGAGCTGGCCGCAACACCGCAGGATGGCTTCAGGCCCTAATCTGGTTCCGGCACGGCACGCTGAGCCTTTGGTTATTTCCTCTTCCTGGTGGGAAATGAGAGTTAAATTTGCCCGTCCAGAAACCTCCAGCTAGCCTCTCATTTGTTCTCGCTATTCCTGTTCATCTTCCGCAGAAATTGCAAACTGGGCCAAACAGGAGGTTAAAGCACTGACTCTCCAAGTGGGGAGAGTGTTAGTAAAGCGTCTGGAATGTTGCACCTGAGTACCAGGGGAGGAAAACTGAGACATATTTGAACACGTCTCCCGATCACATGGTTGATCATACTCTAGGTTCCACATGCATGTTTTAGCTGAAGGAAGAATACCTTAAACCTGGGTAGTTGAAACCCGTGGAATGGGTACCATGCAATATGACTTCAAAGGGTCTTCATTTGCTCACCGAACCTCTCCAATCCTATCACTGCTGCGTTTATGCCCCTGTACACATGCTTGATTCTCTTTCGGAGACATAGCAATCCATAGGTTTTAAGATACTTACAAGTCAGGTACATTCTTAGGCGTTTAATATGCGGTGTTGAGTCCATTTCGTTGAGCAAGGAGTAGCTCTTGTCTATTCCATATTTGGCTTAAGGAACTTTATCTGTGCTCATTTCAATCTCTGGTTTTATGCAGCACCCCAACTCACCTTTACCCTTAAGCAAGCATAAGTTGTTTTTCTAAATTTGAGACCCTGTTCTGTTCTGTAATTCAGTTCCTGTGTAGCCAAGTTTCCATTCCGTGTGTTACTGATATCTTATGATGTTTCTTTTTCTGTGTGACTTACTTCAGTTAGAATCATCATACCTGAATCCACTCATTGTGCTGCTAAGGGCCTGATGACATAGATTTCATTGCTGAGTGATATTGCTTTGTAAGTGAATACCACAACTTCTTTATCCATTTTTCACTTTCTGCGATGTTGAACTTGTACTGTAAACGAGGTTCTTGTAAACAGAGCCGTTCCAAACTTTGGGGTGGCTGTGTCTTTTTGATTTTAATTTCCCTAAGCTATAGGACCATAAGTGGAAGTGCCCTAGGCTCTGTTGCTTTGTTTTTTAGATGTTTCAGGAAACACCATACACTTCTCCCGAGTGGTTGTTGGCAATTTACATCCCGCCCATCAGCATAACAAGGCTCCCAGTTCTCCATGGCCTGTCCTGCCTTTCTGGATTTTACACTTTTTTCAGATGGCCCTTTTGACCGGGGGGAAGTGAGACTTCATTGTAGTGCAGATTTCCTTTGCAAGCTTGCTTGGTTGGCCAAAAAGGGCGTATGCGTTTTTTCCTGAATATATTCAGGAAAAAACGCATACACCCTTTTTGGCCAAGTGCATCATTGTGGACGTTCTGCCTCTTTTCTTATGCTTTCAATGCAATTCCAGTCTACCTCCTGAAATCGATTTCCCGCAATTCTGCCCCGCTTTCAAGTCCTCTTGGCAGCCTTACTTCAGTCTATTTTTGGACGATAGCTGTCATTTATAACTCTGCAGGTTTGTGAATTACAGTGCCCCTGAGCTCCTTTCTTCAACTCGCTTTCTTGTGACCTGGCCGCAACACCGCAGGATGGTTTCAGGCCCTAATCTGGTTCCGGCCCGGCATGCTGATCCTTTGGTTAATTCCTCTTCCTGGTGGGAAATGAGAGTTAAATTTGCCCGTCCAGACACCTCCAGCTAGCCTCTCATTGGTTCTCGCTATTCCTGTTCATCTTCCGCAGAAATTGCAAACTGGGCCAAACAGGAGGTTAAAGGGACTGACTCTCCAAGTGGGGAGAGTGTTAGTAAAGCGTCTGGAATGTTGTACCCGAGTACCAGGGGAGGAAAACTGAGACATATTTGAACACGTCTCCCGATCACATGGTTGATCATACTCTAGGTTCCACATGCATGTTTTAGCTGAAGGAAGAATACCTTAAACCTGGGTAGTTGAAACCCGTGGAATGGGTACCATGCAATATGATTTCAAAGGGTCTTCATTTGCTCACCGAACCTCTCCAATCCTATCACTGCTGCGTTTATGCCCCTGTACACATGCTTGATTCTCTTTTGGAGACATAGCAATCCATAGGTTTTAAGATACTTACAAGTCAGGTACATTCTTAGGCGTTTAATATGCGGTGTTGAGTCCATTTCGTTGAGCAAGGAGTAGCTCTTGTCTATTCCATATTTGGCTTAAGGAACTTTATCTGTGCTCATTTCAGTCTCTGGTTTTATGCAGCACCCCAACTCACCTTTACCCTTAAGCAAGCATAAGTTGTTTTTCTAAATTTGAGACCCTGTTCTGTTCTGTAATTCAGTTCCTGTGTAGCCAAGTTTCCATTCCGTGTATTACTGATATCTTATGATGTTTCTTTTTCTGTGTGACTTATTTCAGTTAGAATCATCATACCTGAATCCACTCATTGTGCTGCTAAGGGCCTGATGACATAGATTTCATTGCTGAGTGATATTGCTTTGTAAGTGAATACCACAACTTCTTTATCCATTTTTCACTTTCTGCGATGTTGAACTTGTACTGTAAACGAGGTTCTTGTAAACAGAGCCGTTCCAAACTTTGGGGTGGCTGTGTCTTTTTGATTTTAATTTCCCTAAGCTATAGGACCATAAGTGGAAGTGCCCTAGGCTCTGTTGCTTTGTTTTTTAGATGTTTCAGGAAACACCATACACTTCTCCCGAGTGGTTGTTGGCAATTTACATCCCGCCCATCAGCATAACAAGGCTCCCAGTTCTCCATGGCCTGTCCTGCCTTTCTGGATTTTACACTTTTTTCAGATGGCCCTTTTGACCGGGGGGAAGTGAGACTTCATTGTAGTGCAGATTTCCTTTGCAAGCTTGCTTGGTTGGCCAAAAAGGGCGTATGCGTTTTTTCCTGAATATATTCAGGAAAAAACGCATACACCCTTTTTGGCCAAGTGCATCATTGTGGACGTTCTGCCTCTTTTCCTATGCTTTCAATGCAATTCCAGTCTACCTCCTGAAATCGGTTTCCTGCAATTCTGCCCCGCTTTCAAGTCCTCTTGGCAGCCTTACTTCAGTCTATTTTTGGACGATAGCTGTCATTTATAACTCTGCAGGTTTGTGAATTACAGTGCCCCTGAGCTCCTTTCTTCAACTTGCTTTCTTGTGACCTGGCCGCAACACCGCAGGATGGCTTCAGGCCCTAATCTGGTTCCGGCACGGCACGCTGAGCCTTTGGTTATTTCCTCTTCCTGGTGGGAAATGAGAGTTAAATTTGCCCGTCCAGACACCTCCAGCTAGTCTCTCATTGGTTCTCGCTATTCCTGTTCATCTTCCGCAGAAATTGCAAACTGGGCCAAACAGGAGGTTAAAGGCGCTGACTCTCCAAGTAGGGAGAGTGTTAGTAAAGCGTCTGGAATGTTGCACCCGAGTACCAGGGGAGGAAAACTGAGACATATTTGAACACGTCTCCCGTTCACATGGTTTATCATTCTTGGGTTCCACATGCATGTTTTAGCTGAAGGAAGAATACCTTAAACCTGGAGAGTTAAGACCCGTGTAATGGGTACCATGCAATATGACTTCAAAAGGTCTTCATTTGCTCACCGAACCTCTCCAATCCTATCACTGCTGCGTTTATGCCCCTGTACACATGCTTGATTCTCTTTCGGAGACATAGCAATCCATAGGTTTTAAGATACTTACTAGTCAGGTACATTCTTAGGCGTTTAATATGCGGTGTTGAGTCCATTTCGTTGAGCAAGGAGTAGCTCTTGTCTATTCCATATTTGACTTAAGGAACTTTATCTGTGCTCATTTCAATCTCTGGTTTTATGCAGCACCCCAACTCACCTTTACCCTTAAGCAAGCATAAGTTGGTTTTCTAAATTTGAGACCCTGTTCTGTTCTGTAATTCAGTTCCTGTGTAGCCAAGTTTACATTCCGTGTATTACTGATATCTTATGATGTTTCTTTTTCTGTGTGACTTACTTCAGTTAGAATCATCATACCTGAATCCACTCATTGTGCTGCTAAGGGCCTGATGACATAGATTTCATTGCTGAGTGATATTGCTTTGTAAGTGAATACCACAACTTCTTTATCCATTTTTCACTTTCTGCGATGTTGAACTTGTACTGTAAACGAGGTTCTTGTAAACAGAGCCGTTCCAAACTTTGGGGTGGCTGTGTCTTTTTGATTTTAATTTCCCTAAGCTATAGGACCATAAGTGGAAGTGCCCTAGGCTCTGTTGCTTTGTTTTTTAGATGTTTCAGGAAACACCATACACTTCTCCCGAGTGGTTGTTGGCAATTTACATCCCGCCCATCAGCATAACAAGGCTCCCAGTTCTCCATGGCCTGTCCTGCCTTTCTGGATTTTACACTTTTTTCAGATGGCCCTTTTGACCGGGGGGAAGTGAGACTTCATTGTAGTGCAGATTTCCTTTGCAAGCTTGCTTGGTTGGCCAAAAAGGGCGTATGCGTTTTTTCCTGAATATATTCAGGAAAAAACGCATACACCCTTTTTGGCCAAGTGCATCATTGTGGACGTTCTGCCTCTTTTCCTATGCTTTCAATGCAATTCCAGTCTACCTCCTGAAATCGGTTTCCTGCAATTCTGCCCCGCTTTCAAGTCCTCTTGGCAGCCTTACTTCAGTCTATTTTTGGACGATAACTGTCATTTATAACTCTGCAGGTTTGTGAATTACAGTGCCCCTGAGCTCCTTTCTTCAACTTGCTTTCTTGTGACCTGGCCGCAACACCGCAGGATGGCTTCAGGCCCTAATCTGGTTCCGGCACGGCACGCTGAGCCTTTGGTTATTTCCTCTTCCTGGTGGGAAATGAGAGTTAAATTTGCCCGTCCAGACACCTCCAGCTAGTCTCTCATTGGTTCTCGCTATTCCTGTTCATCTTCCGCAGAAATTGCAAACTGGGCCAAACAGGAGGTTAAAGGCGCTGACTCTCCAAGTAGGGAGAGTGTTAGTAAAGCGTCTGGAATGTTGCACCCGAGTACCAGGGGAGGAAAACTGAGACATATTTGAACACGTCTCCCGTTCACATGGTTGATCATTCTTGGGTTCCACATGCATGTTTTAGCTGAAGGAAGAATACCTTAAACCTGGAGAGTTAAGACCCGTGTAATGGGTACCATGCAATATGACTTCAAAAGGTCTTCATTTGCTCACCGAACCTCTCCAATCCTATCACTGCTGCGTTTATGCCCCTGTACACATGCTTGATTCTCTTTCGGAGACATAGCAATCCATAGGTTTTAAGATACTTACTAGTCAGGTACATTCTTAGGCGTTTAATATGCGGTGTTGAGTCCATTTCGTTGAGCAAGGAGTAGCTCTTGTCTATTCCATATTTGACTTAAGGAACTTTATCTGTGCTCATTTCAATCTCTGGTTTTATGCAGCACCCCAACTCACCTTTACCCTTAAGCAAGCATAAGTTGGTTTTCTAAATTTGAGACCCTGTTCTGTTCTGTAATTCAGTTCCTGTGTAGCCAAGTTTACATTCCGTGTATTACTGATATCTTATGATGTTTCTTTTTCTGTGTGACTTACTTCAGTTAGAATCATCATACCTGAATCCACTCATTGTGCTGCTAAGGGCCTGATGACACAGATTTCATTGCTGAGTGATATTGCTTTGTAAGTGAATACCACAACTTCTTTATCCATTTTTCACTTTCTGCGATGTTGAACTTGTACTGTAAACGAGGTTCTTGTAAACAGAGCCGTTCCAAACTTTGGGGTGGCTGTGTCTTTTTGATTTTAATTTCCCTAAGCTATAGGACCATAAGTGGCAGTGCCCTAGGCTCTGTTGCTTTGTTTTTTAGATGTTTCAGGAAACACCATACACTTCTCCCAAGTGTCTGTTGGCAATTTACATCCCGCCCATCAGCATAACAAGGCTCCCAGTTCTCCATGGCCTGTCCTGCCTTTCTGGATTTTACATTTTTTTCAGATGGCCCTTTTGACCGGGGGGAAGTGAGACTTCATTGTAGTGCAGATTTCCTTTGCAAGCTTGCTTGGTTGGCCAAAAAGGGCGTATGCGTTTTTTCCTGAATATATTCAGGAAAAAACGCATACGCCCTTTTTGGCCAAGTGCATCATTGTGGACGTTCTGCCTCTTTTCCTATGCTTTCAATGCAATTCCAGTCTACCTCCTGAAATCGGTTTCCTGCAATTCTGCCCCGCTTTCAAGTCCTCTTGGCAGCCTTACTTCAGTCTATTTTTGGACGATAGCTGTCATTTATAACTCTGCAGGTTTGTGAATTACAGTGCCCCTGAGCTCCTTTCTTCAACTCGCTTTCTTGTGACCTGGCCGCAACACCGCAGGATGGCTTCAGGCCCTAATCTGGTTCCGGCACGGCACGCTGAGCCTTTGGTTATTTCCTCTTCCTGGTGGGAAATGAGAGTTAAATTTGCCCGTCCAGACACCTCCAGCTAGTCTCTCATTGGTTCTCGCTATTCCTGTTCATCTTCCGCAGAAATTGCAAACTGGGCCAAACAGGAGGTTAAAGGCGCTGACTCTCCAAGTGGGGAGAGTGTTAGTAAAGCGTCTGGAATGTTGCACCCGAGTACCAGGGGAGGAAAACTGAGACATATTTGAACACGTCTCCCGTTCACATGGTTGATCATTCTTGGGTTCCACATGCATGTTTTAGCTGAAGGAAGAATACCTTAAACCTGGAGAGTTAAGACCCGTGTAATGGGTACCATGCAATATGACTTCAAAGGGTCTTCATTTGCTCACCGAACCTCTCCAATCCTATCACTGCTGCGTTTATGCCCCTGTACACATGCTTGATTCTCTTTCGGAGACATAGCAATCCATAGGTTTTAAGATACTTACTAGTCAGGTACATTCTTAGGCGTTTAATATGCGGTGTTGAGTCCATTTCGTTGAGCAAGGAGTAGCTCTTGTCTATTCCATATTTGACTTAAGGAACTTTATCTGTGCTCATTTCAATCTCTGGTTTTATGCAGCACCCCAACTCACCTTTACCCTTAAGCAAGCATAAGTTGGTTTTCTAAATTTGAGACCCTGTTCTGTTCTGTAATTCAGTTCCTGTGTAGCCAAGTTTACATTCCGTGTATTACTGATATCTTATGATGTTTCTTTTTCTGTGTGACTTACTTCAGTTAGAATCATCATACCTGAATCCACTCATTGTGCTGCTAAGGGCCTGATGACACAGATTTCATTGCTGAGTGATATTGCTTTGTAAGTGAATACCACAACTTCTTTATCCATTTTTCACTTTCTGCGATGTTGAACTTGTACTGTAAACGAGGTTCTTGTAAACAGAGCCGTTCCAAACTTTGGGGTGGCTGTGTCTTTTTGATTTTAATTTCCCTAAGCTATAGGACCATAAGTGGCAGTGCCCTAGGCTCTGTTGCTTTGTTTTTTAGATGTTTCAGGAAACACCATACACTTCTCCCGAGTGTCTGTTGGCAATTTACATCCCGCCCATCAGCATAACAAGGCTCCCAGTTCTCCATGGCCTGTCCTGCCTTTCTGGATTTTACATTTTTTTCAGATGGCCCTTTTGACCGGGGGGAAGAGAGACTTCATTGTAGTGCAGATTTCCTTTGCAAGCTTGCTTGGTTGGCCAAAAAGGGCGTATGCGTTTTTTCCTGAATATATTCAGGAAAAAACGCATACGCCCTTTTTGGCCAAGTGCATCATTGTGGACGTTCTGCCTCTTTTCCTATGCTTTCAATGCAATTCCAGTCTACCTCCTGAAATCGGTTTCCTGCAATTCTGCCCCGCTTTCAAGTCCTCTTGGCAGCCTTACTTCAGTCTATTTTTGGACGATAGCTGTCATTTATAACTCTGCAGGTTTGTGAATTACAGTGCCCCTGAGCTCCTTTCTTCAACTCGCTTTCTTGTGACCTGGCCGCAACACCGCAGGATGGCTTCAGGCCCTAATCTGGTTCCGGCACGGCACGCTGAGCCTTTGGTTATTTCCTCTTCCTGGTGGGAAATGAGAGTTAAATTTGCCCGTCCAGACACCTCCAGCTAGTCTCTCATTGGTTCTCGCTATTCCTGTTCATCTTCCGCAGAAATTGCAAACTGGGCCAAACAGGAGGTTAAAGGCGCTGACTCTCCAAGTGGGGAGAGTGTTAGTAAAGCGTCTGGAATGTTGCACCCGAGTACCAGGGGAGGAAAACTGAGACATATTTGAACACGTCTCCCGTTCACATGGTTGATCATTCTTGGGTTCCACATGCATGTTTTAGCTGAAGGAAGAATACCTTAAACCTGGAGAGTTAAGACCCGTGTAATGGGTACCATGCAATATGACTTCAAAGGGTCTTCATTTGCTCACCGAACCTCTCCAATCCTATCACTGCTGCGTTTATGCCCCTGTACACATGCTTGATTCTCTTTCGGAGACATAGCAATCCATAGGTTTTAAGATACTTACTAGTCAGGTACATTCTTAGGCGTTTAATATGCGGTGTTGAGTCCATTTCGTTGAGCAAGGAGTAGCTCTTGTCTATTCCATATTTGACTTAAGGAACTTTATCTGTGCTCATTTCAATCTCTGGTTTTATGCAGCACCCCAACTCACCTTTACCCTTAAGCAAGCATAAGTTGGTTTTCTAAATTTGAGACCCTGTTCTGTTCTGTAATTCAGTTCCTGTGTAGCCAAGTTTACATTCCGTGTATTAGTGATATCTTATGATGTTTCTTTTTCTGTGTGACTTACTTCAGTTAGAATCATCATACCTGAATCCACTCATTGTGCTGCTAAGGGCCTGATGACACAGATTTCATTGCTGAGTGATATTGCTTTGTAAGTGAATACCACAACTTCTTTATCCATTTTTCACTTTCTGCGATGTTGAACTTGTACTGTAAACGAGGTTCTTGTAAACACAGCAGTTCCAAACTTTGGGGTGGCTGTGTCTTTTTGATTTTAATTTCCCTAAGCTATAGGACCATAAGTGGCAGTGCCCTAGGCTCTGTTGCTTTGTTTTTTAGATGTTTCAGGAAACACCATACACTTCTCCCGAGTGTCTGTTGGCAATTTACATCCCGCCCATCAGCATAACAAGGCTCCCAGTTCTCCATGGCCTGTCCTGCCTTTCTGGATTTTACACTTTTTTCAGATGGCCCTTTTGACCGGGGGGAAGTGAGACTTCATTGTAGTGCATATTTCCTTTGCAAGCTTGCTTGGTTGGCCAAAAAGGGCGTATGCGTTTTTTCCTGAATATATTCAGGAAAAAACGCATACGCCCTTTTTGGCCAAGTGCATCATTGTGGACGTTCTGCCTCTTTTCCTATGCTTTCAATGCAATTCCAGTCTACCTCCTGAAATCGGTTTCCTGCAATTCTGCCCCGCTTTCAAGTCCTCTTGGCAGCCTTACTTCAGTCTATTTTTGGACGATAGCTGTCATTTATAACTCTGCAGGTTTGTGAATTACAGTGCCCCTGAGCTCCTTTCTTCAACTTGCTTTCTTGTGACCTGGCCGCAACACCGCAGGATGGCTTCAGGCCCTAATCTTGTTCCGGCACGGCACGCTGAGCCTTTGGTTATTTCCTCTTCCTGGTGGGAAATGAGAGTTAAATTTGCCCGTCCAGACACCTCCAGCTAGTCTCTCATTGGTTCTCGCTATTCCTGTTCATCTTCCGCAGAAATTGCAAACTGGGCCAAACAGGAGGTTAAAGGCGCTGACTCTCCAAGTGGGGAGAGTGTTAGTAAAGCGTCTGGAATGTTGCACCCGAGTACCAGGGGAGGAAAACTGAGACATATTTGAACACGTCTCCCGTTCACATGGTTGATCATACTTGGGTTCCACATGCATGTTTTAGCTGAAGGAAGAATACCTTAAACCTGGAGAGTTAAGACCCGTGTAATGGGTACCATGCAATATGACTTCAAAGGGTCTTCATTTGCTCACCGAACCTCTCCAATCCTATCACTGCTGCGTTTATGCCCCTGTACACATGCTTGATTCTCTTTCGGAGACATAGCAATCCATAGGTTTTAAGATACTTACTAGTCAGGTACATTCTTAGGCGTTTAATATGCGGTGTTGAGTCCATTTCGTTGAGCAAGGAGTAGCTCTTGTCTATTCCATATTTGACTTAAGGAACTTTATCTGTGCTCATTTCAATCTCTGGTTTTATGCAGCACCCCAACTCACCTTTACCCTTAAGCAAGCATAAGTTGGTTTTCTAAATTTGAGACCCTGTTCTGTTCTGTAATTCAGTTCCTGTGTAGCCAAGTTTACATTCCGTGTATTACTGATATCTTATGATGTTTCTTTTTCTGTGTGACTTACTTCAGTTAGAATCATCATACCTGAATCCACTCATTGTGCTGCTAAGGGTCTGATGACACAGATTTCATTGCTGAGTGATATTGCTTTGTAAGTGAATACCACAACTTCTTTATCCATTTTTCACTTTCTGCGATGTTGAACTTGTACTGTAAACGAGGTTCTTGTAAACAGAGCCGTTCCAAACTTTGGGGTGGCTGTGTCTTTTTGATTTTAATTTCCCTAAGCTATAGGACCATAAGTGGAAGTGCCCTAGGTTCTGTTGCTTTGTTTTTTAGATGTTTCAGGAAACACCATACACTTCTCCCGAGTGGTTGTTGGCAATTTACATCCCGCCCATCAGCATAACAGGGCTCCCAGTTCTCCATGGCCTGTCCTGCCTTTCTGGATTTTACACTTTTTTCAGATGGCCCTTTTGACCGGGGGGAAGTGAGACTTCATTGTAGTGCAGATTTCCTTTGCAAGCTTGCTTGGTTGGCCAAAAAGGGCGTATGCGTTTTTTCCTGAATATATTCAGGAAAAATCGCATACGCCCTTTTTGGCCAAGTGCATCATTGTGGACGTTCTGCCTCTTTTCCTATGCTTTCAATGCAATTCCAGTCTACCTCCTGAAATCGGTTTCCTGCAATTCTGCCCTGCTTTCAAGTCCTCTTGGCAGCCTTACTTCAGTCTATTTTTGGACGATAGCTGTCATTTATAACTCTGCAGGTTTGTGAATTACAGTGCCCCTGAGCTCCTTTCTTCAACTTGCTTTCTTGTGACCTGGCCGCAACACCGCAGGATGGCTTCAGGCCCTAATCTGGTTCCGGCCCGGCATGCTGAGCCTTTGGTTAATTCCTCTTCCTGGTGGGAAATGAGAGTTAAATTTCCCCGTCCAGACACCTCCAGCTAGCCTCTCATTGGTTCTCGCTATTCCTGTTCATCTTCCGCAGAAATTGCAAACTGGGCCAAACAGGAGGTTAAAGGGACTGACTCTCCAAGTAGGGAGAGTGTTAGTAAAGCGTCTGGAATGTTGTACCCGAGTACCAGGGGAGGAAAACTGAGACATATTTGAACACGTCTCCCGATCACATGGTTGATCATACTCTAGGTTCCACATGCATGTTTTAGCTGAAGGAAGAATACCTTAAACCTGGGTAGTTGAAACCCGTGGAATGGGTACCATGCAATATGACTTCAAAGGGTCTTCATTTGCTCACCGAACCTCTCCAATCCTATCACTGCTGCGTTTATGCCCCTGTACACATGCTTGATTCTCTTTCGGAGACATAGCAATCCATAGGTTTTAAGATACTTACTAGTCAGGTACATTCTTAGGCGTTTAATATGCGGTGTTGAGTCCATTTCGTTGAGCAAGGAGTAGCTCTTGTCTATTCCATATTTGACTTAAGGAACTTTATCTGTGCTCATTTCAATCTCTGGTTTTATGCAGCACCCCAACTCACCTTTACCCTTAAGCAAGCATAAGTTGGTTTTCTAAATTTGAGACCCTGTTCTGTTCTGTAATTCAGTTCCTGTGTAGCCAAGTTTACATTCCGTGTATTACTGATATCTTATGATGTTTCTTTTTCTGTGTGACTTACTTCAGTTAGAATCATCATACCTGAATCCACTCATTGTGCTGCTAAGGGTCTGATGACACAGATTTCATTGCTGAGTGATATTGCTTTGTAAGTGAATACCACAACTTCTTTATCCATTTTTCACTTTCTGCGATGTTGAACTTGTACTGTAAACGAGGTTCTTGTAAACAGAGCCGTTCCAAACTTTGGGGTGGCTGTGTCTTTTTGATTTTAATTTCCCTAAGCTATAGGACCATAAGTGGAAGTGCCCTAGGTTCTGTTGCTTTGTTTTTTAGATGTTTCAGGAAACACCATACACTTCTCCCGAGTGGTTGTTGGCAATTTACATCCCGCCCATCAGCATAACAGGGCTCCCAGTTCTCCATGGCCTGTCCTGCCTTTCTGGATTTTACACTTTTTTCAGATGGCCCTTTTGACCGGGGGGAAGTGAGACTTCATTGTAGTGCAGATTTCCTTTGCAAGCTTGCTTGGTTGGCCAAAAAGGGCGTATGCGTTTTTTCCTGAATATATTCAGGAAAAAACGCATACGCCCTTTTTGGCCAAGTGCATCATTGTGGACGTTCTGCCTCTTTTCCTATGCTTTCAATGCAATTCCAGTCTACCTCCTGAAATCGGTTTCCCGCAATTCTGCCCCGCTTTCAAGTCCTCTTGGCAGCCTTACTTCAGTCTATTTTTGGACGATAGCTGTCATTTATAACTCTGCAGGTTTGTGAATTACAGTGCCCCTGAGCTCCTTTCTTCAACTTGCTTTCTTGTGACCTGGCCGCAACACCGCAGGATGGCTTCAGGCCCTAATCTGGTTCCGGCACGGCACGCTGAGCCTTTGGTTATTTCCTCTTCCTGGTGGGAAATGAGAGTTAAATTTGCCCGTCCAGACACCTCCAGCTAGCCTCTCATTAGTTCTCGCTATTCCTGTTCATCTTCCGCAGAAATTGAAAACTGGGCCAAACAGGAGGTTAAAGGCGCTGACTCTCCAAGTGGGGAGAGTGTTAGTAAAGCGTCTGGAATGTTGCACCCGAGTACCAGGGGAGGAAAACTGAGACATATTTGAACACGTCTCCCGTTCACATGGTTGATCATTCTTGGGTTCCACATGCATGTTTTAGCTGAAGGAAGAATACCTTAAACCTGGAGAGTTAAGACCCGTGTAATGGGTACCATGCAATATGACTTCAAAGGGTCTTCATTTGCTCACCGAACCTCTCCAATCCTATCACTGCTGCGTTTATGCCCCTGTACACATGCTTGATTCTCTTTCGGAGACATAGCAATCCATAGGTTTTACGATACTTACTAGTCAGGTACATTCTTAGGCGTTTAATATGCGGTGTTGAGTCCATTTCGTTGAGCAAGGAGTAGCTCTTGTCTATTCCATATTTGACTTAAGGAACTTTATCTGTGCTCATTTCAATCTCTGGTTTTATGCAGCACCCCAACTCACCTTTACCCTTAAGCAAGCATAAGTTGGTTTTCTAAATTTGAGACCCTGTTCTGTTCTGTAATTCAGTTCCTGTGTAGCCAAGTTTACATTCCGTGTATTACTGATATCTTATGATGTTTCTTTTTCTGTGTGACTTATTTCAGTTAGAATCATCATACCTGAATCCACTCATTGTGATGCTATGGGACTGATGACATAGATTTCATTGCTGAGTGATATTGCTTTGTAAATAAATACCACAACTTCTTTATCCATTTTTCACTTTCTGCAATGTTGAGCTTGTACTGTAAATGAGGTTCTTGTAAACAGAGGCGTCCCAAACTTTGGGGTGGCTGTGTCTTTTTGATTTTAATTTCCCTAAGCTATAGGACCATAAGTGGCAGTGCCCTAGGCTCTGTTGCTTTGTTTTTTAGATGTTTCAGGAAACACCATACACTTCTCCCGAGTGTCTGTTGGCAATTTACATCCCGCCCATCAGCATAACAAGGCTCCCAGTTCTCCATGGCCTGTCCTGCCTTTCTGGATTTTACACTTTTTTCAGATGGCCCTTTTGACCGGGGGGAAGTGAGACTTCATTGTAGTGCAGATTTCCTTTGCAAGCTTGCTTGGTTGGCCAAAAAGGGCGTATGCGTTTTTTCCTGAATATATTCAGGAAAAAACGCATACGCCCTTTTTGGCCAAGTACATCATTGTGGACGTTCTGCCTCTTTTCCTATGCTTTCAATGCAATTCCAATCTACCTCCTGAAATCGGTTTCCTGCAATTCTGCCCTGCTTTCAAGTCCTCTTGGCAGCCTTACTTCAGTCTATTTTTGGACGATAGCTGTCATTTATAACTCTGCAGGTTTGTGAATTACAGTGCCCCTGAGCTCCTTTCTTCAACTTGCTTTCTTGTGACCTGGCCGCAACACCGCAGGATGGCTTCAGGCCCTAATCTTCTTCCGGCCCGGCATGCTGAGCCTTTGGTTAATTCCTCTTCCTGGTGGGAAATGAGAGTTAAATTTGCCCGTCCAGACACCTCCAGCTAGCCTCTCATTGGTTCTCGCTATTCCTGTTCATCTTCCGCAGAAATTGCAAACTGGGCCAAACAGGAGGTTAAAGGGACTGACTCTCCAAGTGGGGAGAGTGTTAGTAAAGCGTCTGGAATGTTGTACCCGAGTACCAGGGGAGGAAAACTGAGACATATTTGAACACGTCTCCCGATCACATGGTTGATCATACTCTAGGTTCCACATGCATGTTTTAGCTGAAGGAAGAATACCTTAAACCTGGGTAGTTGAAACCCGTGGAATGGGTACCATGCAATATGACTTCAAAGGGTCTTCATTTGCTCACCGAACCTCTCCAATCCTATCACTGCTGCGTTTATGCCCCTGTACACATGCTTGATTCTCTTTTGGAGACATAGCAATCCATAGGTTTTACGATACTTACTAGTCAGGTACATTCTTAGGCGTTTAATATGCGGTGTTGAGTCCATTTCGTTGAGCAAGGAGTAGCTCTTGTCTATTCCATATTTGGCTTAAGGAACTTTATCTGTGTTCATTTCAATCTCTGGTTTTATGCAGCACCCCAACTCACCTTTACCCTTAAGCAAGCATAAGTTGGTTTTGTAAATTTGAGACCCTGTTCTGTTCTGTAATTCAGTTCCTGTGTAGCCAAGTTTCCATTCCGTGTATTACTGATATCTTATGATGTTTCTTTTTCTGTGTGACTTACTTCAGTTAGAATCATCATACCTGAATCCACTCATTGTGCTGCTAAGGGCCTGATGACACAGATTTCATTGCTGAGTGATATTGCTTTGTAAGTAAATACCACAACTTCTTTATCCATTTTTCACTTTCTGCGATGTTGAACTTGTACTGTAAACGAGGTTCTTGTAAACAGAGCCGTTCCAAACTTTGGGGTGGCTGTGTCTTTTTGATTTTAATTTCCCTAAGCTATAGGACCATAAGTGGAAGTGCCCTAGGTTCTGTTGCTTTGTTTTTTAGATGTTTCAGGAAACACCATACACTTCTCCCGAGTGGTTGTTGGCAATTTACATCCCGCCCATCAGCATAACAAGGCTCCCAGTTCTCCATGGTCTGTCCTGCCTTTCTGGGTTTTACATTTTTTTCAGATGGCCCTTTTGACCGGGGGGAAGTGAGACTTCATTGTAGTGCAGATTTCCTTTGCAAGCTTGCTTGGTTGGCCAAAAAGGGCGTATGCGTTTTTTCCTGAATATATTCAGGAAAAAACGCATACGCCCTTTTTGGCCAAGTGCATCATTGTGGACGTTCTGCCTCTTTTCCTATGCTTTCAATGCAATTCCAGTCTACCTCCTGAAATCGGTTTCCTGCAATTCTGCCCTGCTTTCAAGTTCTCTTGGCAGCCTTACTTCAGTCTATTTTTGGACGATAGCTGTCATTTATAACTCTGCAGGTTTGTGAATTACAGTGACCCTGAGCTCCTTTCTTCAACTTGCTTTCTTGTGACCAGGCCGCAACACCGCAGGATGGCTTCAGGCCCTAATCTGGTTCCGGCCCGGCATGCTGAGCCTTTGGTTAATTCCTCTTCCTGGTGGGAAATGAGAGTTAAATTTGCCCGTCCAGACACCTCCAGCTAGCCTCTCATTGGTTCTCGCTATTCCTGTTCATTTTCCGCAGAAATTGCAAACTGGGCCAAACAGGAGGTTAAAGGGACTGACTCTCCAAGTGGGGAGAGTGTTAGTAAAGCGTCTGGAATGTTGTACCCGAGTACCAGGGGAGGAAAACTGAGACATATTTGAACACGTCTCCCGATCACATGGTTGATCATACTCTAGGTTCCAAATGCATGTTTTAGCTGAAGGAAGAATACCTTAAACCTGGGTAGTTGAAACCCGTGGAATGGGTACCATGCAATATGACTTCAAAGGGTCTTCATTTGCTCACCGAACCTCTCCAATCCTATCACTGCTGCGTTTATGCCCCTGTACACATGCTTGATTCTCTTTCGGAGACATAGCAATCCATAGGTTTTAAGATACTTACAAGTCAGGTACATTCTTAGGCGTTTAATATGCGGTGTTGAGTCCATTTCGTTGAGCAAGGAGTAGCTCTTGTCTATTCCATATTTGGCTTAAGGAACTTTATCTGTGTTCATTTCAATCTCTGGTTTTATGCAGCACCCCAACTCACCTTTACCCTTAAGCAAGCATAAGTTGGTTTTGTAAATTTGAGACCCTGTTCTGTTCTGTAATTCAGTTCCTGTGTAGCCAAGTTTACATTCCGTGTATTACTGATATCTTATGATGTTTCTTTTTCTGTGTGACTTATTTCAGTTAGAATCATCATACCTGAATCCACTCATTGTGATCCTAAGGGACTGATGACATAGATTTCATTGCTGAGTGATATTGCTTTGTAAGTAAATACCACAACTTCTTTATCCATTTTTCACTTTCTGTGATGTTGAACTTGTACTGTAAACGAGGTTCTTGTAAACAGAGGCGTCCCAAACTTTGGGGTGGCTGTGTCTTTTTGATTTTAATTTCCCTAAGCTATAGGACCATAAGTGGCAGTGCCCTAGGCTCTGTTGCTTTGTTTTTTAGATGTTTCAGGAAACACCATACACTTCTCCCGAGTGGTTGTTGGCAATTTACATCCCGCCCATCAGCATAACAAGGCTCCCAGTTCTCCATGGCCTGTCCTGCCTTTCTGGATTTTACACTTTTTTCAGATGGCCCTTTTGACTGGGGGGAAGTGAGACTTCATTGTAGTGCAGATTTCCTTTGCAAGCTTGCTTGGTTGGCCAAAAAGGGCGTATGCGTTTTTTCCTGAATATATTCAGGAAAAATCGCATACGCCCTTTTTGGCCAAGTGCATCATTGTGGACGTTCTGCCTCTTTTCCTATGCTTTCAATGCAATTCCAGTCTACCTCCTGAAATCGGTTTCCTGCAATTCTGCCCTGCTTTCAAGTCCTCTTGGCAGCCTTACTTCAGTCTATTTTTGGACGATAGCTGTCATTTATAACTCTGCAGGTTTGTGAATTACAGTGACCCTGAGCTCCTTTCTTCAACTCGCTTTCTTGTGACCTGGCCGCAACACCGCAGGATGGCTTCAGGCCCTAATCTGGTTCCGGCCCGGCATGCTGAGCGTTTGGTTAATTCCTCTTCCTGGTGGGAAATGAGAGTTAAATTTGCCCGTCCAGACACCTCCAGCTAGCCTCTCATTGGTTCTCGCTATTCCTGTTCATCTTCCGCAGAAATTGCAAACTGGGCCAAACAGGAGGTTAAAGGGACTGACTCTCCAAGTGGGGAGAGTGTTAGTAAAGCGTCTGGAATGTTGTACCCGAGTACCAGGGGAGGAAAACTGAGACATATTTGAACACGTCTCCCGATCACATGGTTGATCATACTCTAGGTTCCACATTCATGTTTTAGCTGAAGGAAGAATACCTTAAACCTGGGTAGTTGAAACCCGTGGAATGGGTACCATGCAATATGACTTCAAACGGTCTTCATTTGCTCACCGAACCTCTCCAATCCTATCACTGCTGCGTTTATGCCCCTGTACACATGCTTGATTCTCTTTCGGAGACATAGCAATCCATAGGTTTTAAGATACTTACTAGTCAGGTACATTCTTAGGCGTTTAATATGCGGTGTTGAGTCCATTTCGTTGAGCAAGGAGTAGCTCTTGTCTATTCCATATTTGACTTAAGGAACTTTATCTGTGCTCATTTCAATCTCTGGTTTTATGCAGCACCCCAACTCACCTTTACCCTTAAGCAAGCATAAGTTGGTTTTCTAAATTTGAGACCCTGTTCTGTTCTGTAATTCAGTTCCTGTGTAGCCAAGTTTACATTCCGTGTATTACTGATATCTTATGATGTTTCTTTTTCTGTGTGACTTATTTCAGTTAGAATCATCATACCTGAATCCACTCATTGTGCTGCTAAGGGTCTGATGACACAGATTTCATTGCTGAGTGATATTGCTTTGTAAGTAAATACCACAACTTCTTTATCCATTTTTCACTTTCTGCGATGTTGAACTTGTACTGTAAACGAGGTTCTTGTAAACAGAGCCATTACAAACTTTGGGGTGGCTGTGTCTTTTTGATTTTAATTTCCCTAAGCTATAGGACCATAAGTGGAAGTGCCCTATGTTCTGTTGCTTTGTTTTTTAGATGTTTTAGGAAACACCATACACTTCTCCCGAGTGGTTGTTGGCAATTTACATCCCGCCCATCAGCATAACAAGGCTCCCAGTTCTCCATGGCCTGTCCTGCCTTTCTGGATTTTACATTTTTTTCAGATGGCCCTTTTGACCGGGGGGAAGTGAGACTTCATTGTAGTGCAGATTTCCTTTGCAAGCTTGCTTGGTTGGCCAAAAAGGGCGTATGCGTTTTTTCCTGAATATATTCAGGAAAAAACGCATACGCCCTTTTTGGCCAAGTGCATCATTGTGGACGTTCTGCCTCTTTTCCTATGCTTTCAATGCAATTCCAATCTACCTCCTGAAATCGGTTTCCTGCAATTCTTCCCCGCTTTCATGTCCTCTTGGCAGCCTTACTTCAGTATATTTTTGGACGATAGCTGTCATTTATAACTCTGCAGGTTTGTGAATTACAGTGCCCCTGAGCTCCTTTCTTCAACTCGCTTTCTTTTGAGCTGGCCGCAACACCGCAGGATGGCTTCAGGCCCTAATCTGGTTCCGGTACGGCACGCTGAGCCTTTGGTTATTTCCTCTTCCTGGTGGGAAATGAGAGTTAAATTTGCCCGTCCAGACACCTCCAGCTAGCCTCTCATTGGTTCTCGCTATTCCTGTTGATCTTCCGCAGAAATTGCAAACTGGGCCAAACAGGAGGTTAAAGCACTGACTCTCCAAGTGGGGAGAGTGTTAGTAAAGCGTCTGGAATGTTGCACCCGAGTACCAGGGGAGGAAAACTGAGACATATTTGAACACGTCTCCCGTTCACATGGTTGATCATACTTGGGTTCCACATGCATGTTTTAGCTGAAGGAAGAATACCTTAAACCTGGAGAGTTAAGACCCGTGTAATGGGTACCATGCAATATGACTTCAAAGGGTCTTCATTTGCTCACCGTACCTCTCCAATCCTATCACTGCTGCGTTTATGTCCCTGTACACATGCTTGATTCTCTTTCGGAGACATAGCAATCCATAGGTTTTAAGATACTTACTAGTCAGGTACATTCTTAGGCGTTTAATATGCGGTGTTGTGTCCATTTCGTTGAGCAAGGAGTAGCTCTTGTCTATTCCATATTTGACTTAAGGAACTTTATCTGTGCTCATTTCAATCTCTGGTTTTATGCAGCACCCCAACTCACCTTTACCCTTAAGCAAGCATAAGTTGGTTTTCTAAATTTGAGACCCTGTTCTGTTTTGGAATGCAGTTCCTGTGTAGCCAAGTTTACATTCCGTGTATTACTGATATCTTATGATGTTTCTTTTTCTGTGTGACTTATTTCAGTTAGAATCATCATACCTGAATCCACTCATTGTGCTGCTAAGGGCCTGGTGACACAGATTTCATTGCTGAGTGATACTGCATTGTACGTAAGTACCACAAGTTCTTTATCCATTTTTCACTTTCTGCGATGTTGAACTTGTACTGTAAACGAGGTTCTTGTAAACAGAGCCGTTCCAAACTTTGGGGTGGCTGTGTCTTTTTGATTTTAATTTCCCTAAGCTATAGGACCATAAGTGGAAGTGCCCTAGGTTCTGTTGCTTTGTTTTTTAGATGTTTCAGGAAACACCATACACTTCTCCCGAGTGGTTGTTGGCAATTTACATCCCGCCCATCAGCATAACAAGGCTCCCAGTTCTCCATGGCCTGTCCTGCCTTTCTGGATTTTACACTTTTTTCAGATGGCCCTTTTGACCGGGGGGAAGTGAGACTTCATTGTAGTGCAGATTTCCTTTGCAAGCTTGCTTGGTTGGCCAAAAAGGGCGTATGCGTTTTTTCCTGAATATATTCAGGAAAAAACGCATACGCCCTTTTTGGCCAAGTGCATCATTGTGGACGTTCTGCCTCTTTTCCTATGCTTTCAATGCAATTCCAGTCTACCTCCTGAAATCGGTTTCCTGCAATTCTGCCCCGCTTTCAAGTCCTCTTGGCAGCCTTACTTCAGTCTATTTTTGGACGATAGCTGTCATTTATAACTCTGCAGGTTTGTGAATTACAGTGCCCCTGAGCTCCTTTCTTCAACTCGCTTTCTTGTGACCTGGCCGCAACACCGCAGGATGGCTTCAGGCCCTAATCTGGTTCCGGCCCGGCATGCTGAGCCTTTGGTTAATTCCTCTTCCTGGTGGGAAATGAGAGTTAAATTTGCCCGTCCAGACACCTCCAGCTAGCCTCTCATTGGTTCTCGCTATTCCTGTTCATCTTCCGCAGAAATTGCAAACTGGGCCAAACAGGAGGTTAAAGGGACTGACTCTCCAAGTGGGGAGAGTGTTAGTAAAGCGTCTGGAATGTTGCACCCGAGTACCAGGGGAAGAAAACTGAGACATATTTGAACACGTCTCCCGTTCACATGGTTGATCATACTCTGGGTTCCACATGCATGTTTTATCTGAAGGAAGAATACCTTAAACCTGGGTAGTTGAAACCCGTGGAATGGGTACCATGCAATATGACTTCAAAGGGTCTTCATTTGCTCACCGAACCTCTCCAATCCTTTCACTGCTGCGTTTATGCCCCTGTACACACGCTTGATTCTCTTTTGGAGACATAGCAATCCATAGGTTTTAAGATACTTACTAGTCAGGTACATTCTTAGGCGTTTAATATGCGGTGTTGAGTCCATTTCGTTGAGCAAGGAGTAGCTCTTGTCTATTCCATATTTGGCTTAAGGAACTTTATCTGTGCTCATTTCAATCTCTGGTTTTATGCAGCACCCCAACTCACCTTTCCCCTTAAGCAAGCATAAGTTGGTTTTCTAAATTTGAGACCCTGTTCTGTTTTGGAATGCAGTTCCTGGGTAGCCAAGTTTACATTCCGTGTATTAGTGATATCTTATGATGTTTCTTTTTCTGTGTGACTTATTTCAGTTAGAATCATCATACCTGAATCCACTCATTGTGCTGCTATGGTCCTGATGACATAGATTTCATTGCTGACTGATACTGCATTGTACGTAAGTACCACAAGTTCTTTATCCATTTTTCACTTTCTGTGATATTGAACTTGTACGGCAAACGGGGTTCTTGTAAACGGAGGCGTCCCAAACTTTGGGGTGGCTGTGTCTTTTTAATTTCCCTAAGCTATAGGACCATAAGTTTAAGTGCCCTAGGCTCTGTTGCTTTGTTTTTTAGATGTTTCAGGAAACACTATACACTTCTCCTGAGTGTCTGTTGGCAATTTACATCCCTCCCATCAGCATAACAAGGCTCCCAGTACTCAATGGCCTGTTGCCTTTCTGGATTTTACACTTTTTTCAGATGGCCCTTTTGACCGGGGGGAAGTGAGACTTCATTGTAGTGCAGATTTCCTTTGCAAGCTTGCTTGGTTGGCCAAAAAGGGCTTATGCGTTTTTTCCTGAATATATTCAGGAAAAGACGCATACGCCCTTTTTGGCCAAGTGCATCATTGTGGACGTTCTGCCTCTTTTCCTATGCTTTCAATGCAATTCCAGTCTACCTCCTGAAATCGGTTTCCTGCAATTCTGCCCCGCTTTCGAGTCATCTTGGCAGCCTTACTTCAGTCTACTTTTGGACGATAGCTCTCATTTATAACTCTGCATGTTTGTGAATTACAGTGCCCCTGAGCTCCTTTCTTCAACTCGCTTTCTTGTGACCTGGCCGCAACACCGCAGGATGGCTTCAGGCCCTAATCTGGTTCCGGCCCGGCATGCTGAGCCTTTGGTTAATTCCACTTCCTGGTGGGAAATGAGAGTTAAATTTGCCCGTCCAGACACCTCCAGCTAGCCTCTCATTGGTTCTCGCTATTCCTGTTCATCTTCCGCAGAAATTGCAAACCTGGCCAAACAGGAGGTTAAAGGCGCTGACTCTCCAAGTGGGGAGAGTGTTAGTAAAGCGTCTGGAATGTTGCACCCGAGTACCAGGGTACGAAAACTGAGACATATTTGAACACGTCTCCCAATCAAATGGTTGATCATACTCTAGGTTCCACATGAATGTTTTAGCTGAAGGAAGAATACCTTAAACCTGGGTAGTTGAAACCTGTGGAATGGGTACCATGCAATATGACTTCAAAGGGTCTTCATTTGCTCACCGAACCTCTCCAATCCTATCACTGCTGCGTTTATGACCCTGTACACATGCTTGATTCTCTTTCGGAGACATAGCAATCTATAGGTTTTAAGATACTTACTAGTCAGGTACATTCTTAGGCGTTTAATATGCGGTGTTGAGTCCATTTCGTTGAGCAAGGAGTAGCTCTTGTTTATTCCATATTTGGCTTAAGGAACTTTATCTGTGCTCATTTCAGTCTCTGGTTTTATGCAGCACCCCAACTCACCTTTACCCTTAAGCAAGCATAAGTTGGTTTTCTAAATTTGAGACCCTGTTCTGTTCTGTAATTCAGTTCCTGTGTAGCCAAGTTTCCATTCCGTGTATTACTGATATCTTATGATGTTTCTTTTTCTGTGTGACTTATTTCAGTTAGAATCATCATACCTGAATCCACTCATTGTGCTGCTAAGGGCCTGATGACATAGATTTCATTGCTGAGTGATATTGCTTTGTAAGTGAATACCACAACTTCTTTATCCATTTTTCACTTTCTGCGATGTTGAACTTGTACTGTAAACGAGGTTCTTGTAAACAGAGCCGTTCCAAACTTTGGGGTGGCTGTGTCTTTTTGATTTTAATTTCCCTAAGCTATAGGACCATAAGTGGAAGTGCCCTAGGCTCTGTTGCTTTGTTTTTTAGATGTTTCAGGAAACACCATACACTTCTCCTGAGTGTCTGTTGGCAGTTTACATCCCGCCCATCAGCATAACAAGGCACCCAGTTCTCAATGGCCTGTCCTGCCTTTCTGGATTTTACACTTTTTTCAGATGGCCCTTTTGACCGGGGGGAAGTGAGACTTCATTGTAGTGCAGATTTCCTTTGCAAGCTTGCTTGGTTGGCCAAAAAGGGCGTATGCGTTTTTTCCTGAATATATTCAGGAAAAAACGCATACGCCCTTTTTGGCCAAGGGCATCATTGTGGACGTTCTGCCTCTTTTCCTATGCTTTCAATGCAATTCCAGTCTACCTCCTGAAATCGGTTTCCTGCAATTCTGCCCCGCTTTCAAGTCCTCTTGGCAGCCTTACTTCAGTCTATTTTTGGACGATAGCTGTCATTTATAACTCTGCAGGTTTGTGAATTACAGTGCCCCTGAGCTCCTTTCTTCAACTCGCTTTCTTGTGACCTGGCCGCAACACCGCAGGATGGCTTCAGGCCCTAATCTGGTTCCGGCACGGCACACTGAGCCTTTGGTTATTTCCTCTTCCTGGTGGGAAATGAGAGTTAAATTTGCCCGTCCAGACACCTCCAGTTAGCCTCTCATTGGTTCTCGCTATTCCTGTTCATCTTCCGCAGAAATTGCAAACTGGGCCAAACAGGAGGTTAAAGGGACTGACTCTCCAAGTGGGGAGAGTGTTAGTAAAGCGTCTGGAATGTTGCACCCGAGTACCAGGGGAGGAAAACTGAGACATATTTGAACACGTCTCCCGTTCACATGGTTGATCATACTCTGGGTTCCACATGCATGTTTTAGCTGAAGGAAGAATAACTTAAACCTGGAGAGTTGAGACCCGTGTAATGGGTACCATGCAATATGACTTCAAAGGGTCTTCATTTGCTCACCGAACCTCTCCAATTCTATCACTGCTGCGTTTATGACCCTGTACACATGCTTGATTCTCTTTCGGAGACATAGCAATCCATAGGTTTTAAGATACTTACTAGTCAGGTACATTCTTAGGCGTTTAATATGTGGTGTTGAGTCCATTTCGTTGAGCAAGGTGTAGCTCTTGTCTATTCCATATTTGACTTAAGGAACTTTATCTGTGCTCATTTCAATCTCTGGTTTTATGCAGCACCCCAACTCACCTTTCCCCTTAAGCAAGCATAAGTTGGTTTTCTAAATTTGAGACCCTGTTCTGTTTTGGAATGCAGTTCCTGTGTAGCCAAGTTTACATTCCGTGTATTACTGATATCTTATGATGTTTCTTTTTCTGTGTGACTTATTTCAGTTAGAATCATCATACCTGAATCCACTCATTGTGCTGCTAAGGGCCTGGTGACACAGATTTCATTGCTGAGTGATACTGCATTGTACGTAAGTACCACAAGTTCTTTATCCATTTTTCACTTTCTGCGATGTTGAACTTGTACTGTAAACGAGGTTCTTGTAAACAGAGCCGTTCCAAACTTTGGGGTGGCTGTGTCTTTTTGATTTTAATTTCCCTAAGCTATAGGACCATAAGTGGAAGTGCCCTAGGTTCTGTTGCTTTGTTTTTTAGATGTTTCAGGAAACACCATACACTTCTCCCGAGTGGTTGTTGGCAATTTACATCCCGCCCATCAGCATAACAAGGCTCCCAGTTCTCCATGGCCTGTCCTGCCTTTCTGGATTTTACACTTTTTTCAGATGGCCCTTTTGACCGGGGGGAAGTGAGACTTCATTGTAGTGCAGATTTCCTTTGCAAGCTTGCTTGGTTGGCCAAAAAGGGCGTATGCGTTTTTTCCTGAATATATTCAGGAAAAAACGCATACGCCCTTTTTGGCCAAGTGCATCATTGTGGACGTTCTGCCTCTTTTCCTATGCTTTCAATGCAATTCCAGTCTACCTCCTGAAATCGGTTTCCTGCAATTCTGCCCCGCTTTCAAGTCCTCTTGGCAGCCTTACTTCAGTCTATTTTTGGACGATAGCTGTCATTTATAACTCTGCAGGTTTGTGAATTACAGTGCCCCTGAGCTCCTTTCTTCAACTCGCTTTCTTGTGACCTGGCCGCAACACCGCAGGATGGCTTCAGGCCCTAATCTGGTTCCGGCCCATCATGCTGAGCCTTTGGTTAATTCCTCTTCCTGGTGGGAAATGAGAGTTAAATTTGCCCGTTCGGACACCTGCAGCTAGCCTCTCATTGGTTCTCGCTATTCCTGTTCATCTTCCGCAGAAATTGCAAACTGGGCCAAACAGGAGGTTAAAGGGACTGACTCTCCAAGTGGGGAGAGTGTTAGTAAAGCGTCTGGAATGTTGCACCCGAGTACCAGGGGAGGAAAACTGAGACATATTTGAACACGTCTCCCGTTCACATGGTTGATCATACTCTGGGTTCCACATGCATGTTTTAGCTGAAGGAAGAATAACTTAAACCTGGAGAGTTGAGACCCGTGTAATGGGTACCATGCAATATGACTTCAAAGGGTCTTCATTTGCTCACCGAACCTCTCCAATCCTATCACTGCTGCGTTTATGCCCCTGTACACACGCTTGATTCTCTTTTGGAGACATAGCAATCCATAGGTTTTAAGATACTTACTAGTCAGGTACATTCTTAGGCGTTTAATATGCGGTGTTGAGTCCATTTCGTTGAGCAAGGAGTAGCTCTTGTCTATTCCATATTTGGCTTAAGGAACTTTATCTGTGCTCATTTGAATCTCTGGTTTTATGCAGCACCCCAACTCACCTTTCCCCTTAAGCAAGCATAAGTTGGTTTTCTAAATTTGAGACCCTGTTCTGTTTTGGAATGCAGTTCCTGTGTAGCCAAGTTTACATTCCGTGTATTAGTGATATCTTATGATGTTTCTTTTTCTGTGTGACTTATTTCAGTTAGAATCATCGTACCTGAATCCACTCATTATGCTGCTATGGGCCTGATGACATAGATTTCATTGCTGAGTGATACTGCATTGTACGTAAGTACCACAAGTTCTTTATCCATTTCTCACTTTCTGTGATATTGAACTTGTACGGTAAACGGGGTTCTTGTAAACGGAGGCGTCCCAAACTTTGGGGTGGCTGTGTCTTTTTGATTTTAATTTCCCTAAGCTATAGGACCATAAGTGGAAGTGCCCTAGGCTCTGTTGCTTTGTTTTTAGATGTTTCAGGAAACACCATACACTTCTCCTGAGTGTCTGTTGGCAATTTACATCCCTCCCATCAGCATAACAAGGCTCCCAGTTCTCAATGGCCTGTTGCCTTTCTGGATTTTACACTTTTTTCAGATGGCCCTTTTGACCGGGGGGAAGTGAGACTTCATTGTAGTGCAGATTTCCTTTGCAAGGTTGCTTGGTTGGCCAAAAAAGGCGTATGCGTTTTTTCCTGAATATATTCAGGAAAAAACGCATACGCCCTTTTTGGCCAAGTGCATCATTGTGGACGTTCTGCCTCTTTTCCTATGCTTTCAATGCAATTCCAGTCTACCTCCTGAAATCGGTTTCCTGCAATTCTGCCCCGCTTTCGAGTCCTCTTGGCAGCCTTACTTCAGTCTACTTTTGGACGATAGCTGTCATTTATAACTCTGCAGGTTTGTGAATTACAGTGCCCCTGAGCTCCTTTCTTCAACTCGCTTTCTTGTGACCTGGCCGCAACACCGCAGGATGGCTTCAGGCCCTAATCTGGTTCCGGCCCGGCATTCTGAGCCTTTCGTTAATTCCTCTTCCTGGTGGGAAATGAGAGTTAAATTTGCCCGTCCAGACACCTCCAGCTAGCCTCTCATTGGTTCTCGCTATTACTGTTCATCTTCCGCAGAAATTGCAAACTGGGCCAAACAGGAGGTTAAAGGGACTGACTCTCCAAGTCGGGAGAGTGTTAGTAAAGCGTCTGGAATGTTGCACCCGAGTACCAGGGTACGAAAACTGAGACATATTTGAACACGTCTCCCGATCACATGGTTGATCATACTCTAGGTTCCACATGCATGTTTTATCTGAAGGTAGAATACCTTAAACCTGGGTAGTTGAAACCCGTGGAATGGGTACCATGCAATATGACTTCAAAGGGTCTTCATTTGCTCACCAAACCTCTCCAATCCTATCACTGCTGCGTTTATGACCCTGTACACATGCTTGATTCTCTTTCGGAGACATAGCAATCTATAGGTTTTAAGATACTTACTAGTCAGGTACATTCTTAGGCGTTTAATATGCGGTGTTGAGTCCGTTTCGTTGAGCAAGGAGTAGCTCTTGTCTATTCCATATTTGGCTTAAGGAACTTTATCTGTGCTCATTTCAATCCCTGGTTTTATGCAGCACCCCAACTCACCTTTACCCTTAAGCAAGCATAAGTTGGTTTTCTAAATTTGAGACCCTGTTCTGTTCTGTAATTAAGTTCCTGTGTAGCCAAGTTTCCATTCCGTGTATTACTGATATCTTATGACGTTTCTTTTTCTGTGTGACTTATTTCAGTTAGAATCATCATACCTGAATCCACTCATTGTGCTACTAAGGGCCTGATGACATAGATTTCATGGCTGAGTGATATTGCTTTGTAAGTGAATACCACAACTTCTTTATCCATTTTTCACTTTCTGCGATGTTGAACTTGTACTGTAAACGAGGTTCTAGTAAACAGAGCCGTTCCAAACTTTGGGGTGGCTGTGTCTTTTTGATTTTAATTTCCCTAAGCTATAGGACCATAAGTGGAAGTGCCCTAGGCTCTGTTGCTTTGTTTTTTAGATGTTTCAGGAAACACCATACACTTCTCCCAAGTGTCTGTTGGCAATTTACATCCCGCCCATCAGCATAACAAGGCTCCCAGTTCTCAATGGCCTTTTGCCTTTCTGCATTTTACACTTTTTTCAGATGGCCCTTTTGACCGGGGGGAAGTGAGACTTCATTGTAGTGCAGATTTCCTTTGCAAGCTTGCTTGGTTTACCAAAAAGGGCGTATGCGTTTTTTCCTGAATATATTCAGGAAAAAACGCATACGCCCTTTTTGGCCAAGTGCATCATTGTGGACGTTCTGCCTCTTTTCCTATGCTTTCAATGCAATTCCAGTCTACCTCCTGAAATCGGTTTCCTGCAATTCTGCCCCGCTTTCAAGTCCTCTTGGCAGCCTTACTTCAGTCTATTTTTGGACGATAGCTGTCATTTATAACTCTGCAGGTTTGTGAATTACAGTGCCCCTGAGCTCCTTTCTTCAACTCGCTTTCTTGTGACCTGGCCGCAACACCGCAGGATGGCTTCCGGACCTAATCTGGTTCCGGCACGGCACGCTGAGCCTTTGGTTATTTCCTCTTCCTGGTGGGAAATGAGAGTTAAATTTGCCCGTCCAGACACCTCCAGCTAGTCTCTCATTGGTTCTCGCTATTCCTGTTCATCTTCCGCAGAAATTGCAAACTGGGCCAAACAGGAGGTTAAAGGCGCTGACTCTCCAAGTGGGGAGAGTGTTAGTAAAGCGTCTGGAATGTTGCACCCGAGTACCAGGGGTGGAAAACTGAGGCATATTTGAACACGTCTCCCGTTCACATGGTTGATCATACTTGGGTTCCACATGCATGTTTTAGCTGAAGGAAGAATACCTTAAACCTGGAGAGTTAAGACCCGTGTAATGGGTACCATGCAATATGACTTCAAAGTGTCTTCATTTGCTCACCGAACCTCTCCAATCCTATCACTGCTGCGTTTATGACCCTGTACACATGCTTGATTCTCTTTCGGAGACATAGCAATCCATAGGTTTTAAGATACTTACTAGTCAGGTACATTCTTAGGCGTTTAATATGCGGTGTTGAGTCCATTTCGTTGAGCAAGGAGTAGCTCTTGTCTATTCCATATTTGGCTTAAGGAACTTTATCTGTGCTCATTTCAATCTCTGGTTTTATGCAGCACCCCAACTCACCTTTCCCCTTAAGCAAGCATAAGTTGGTTTTCTAAATTTGAGACCCTGTTCTGTTCTGTAATTCAGTTCATGTGTAGCCAAGTTTCCATTCTGTGTATTACTGATATCTTATGATGTTTCTTTTTCTGTGTGACTTATTTCAGTTAGAATCATCATACCTGAATCCACTCATTGTGCTGCTAAGGGCCTGATGACATAGATTTCATTGCTGAGTGATATTGCTTTGTAAGTGAATACCACAACTTCTTTATCCATTTTTCACTTTCTGCGATGTTGAACTTGTACTGTAAACGAGGTTCTTGTAAACAGAGCTGTTCCAAACTTTGGGGTGGCTGTGTCTTTTTGATTTTAATTTCCCTAAGCTATAGGACCATAAGTGGAAGTGCCCTAGGCTCTGTTGCTTTGTTTTTTAGATGTTTCAGGAAACACCATACACTTCTCCCGAGTGTCTGTTGGCAATTTACATCCCGCCCATCAGCATAACAAGGCACCCAGTTCTCAATGGCCTGTCCTGCCTTTCTGGATTTTACACTTTTTTCAGATGGCCCTTTTGACCGGGGGGAAGTGAGACTTCATTGTAGTGCAGATTTCCTTTGCAAGCTTGCTTGGTTGGCCAAAAAGGGCGTATGCGTTTTTTCCTGAATATATTCAGGAAAAAACGCATACGCCCTTTTTGGCCAAGTGCATCATTGTGGACGTTCTGCCTCTTTTCCTATGCTTTCAATGCAATTCCAGTCTACCTTCTGAAATCGGTTTCCTGCAATTCTGCCCCGATTTCGAGTCCTCTTGGCAGCCTTACTTCAGTCTACTTTTGGACGATAGCTCTCATTTATAACTCTGCAGGTTTGTGAATTACAGTGCCCCTGAGCTCCTTTCTTCAACTCGCTTTCTTGTGACCTGGCCGCAACACCGCAGGATGGCTTCAGGCCCTAATCTGGTTCCGGCACGGCACGCTGAGCCTTTGGTTATTTCCTCTTCCTGGTGGGAAATGAGAGTTAAATTTGCCCGTCCAGACACCTCCAGCTAGTCTCTCATTGGTTCTCGCTATTCCTGTTCATCTTCCGCAGAAATTGCAAACTGGGCCAAACAGGAGGTTAAAGGCGCTGACTCTCCAAGTGGGGAGAGTGTTAGTAAAGCGTCTGGAATGTTGCACCCGAGTACCAGGGGAGGAAAACTGAGACATATTTGAACACGTCTCCCGTTCACATGGTTGATCATACTTGGGTTCCACATGCATGTTTTAGCTGAAGGAAGAATACCTTAAACCTGGAGAGTTAAGACCCGTGTAATGGGTACCATGCAATATGACTTCAAAGGGTCTTCATTTGCTCACCGAACCTCTCCAATCCTATCACTGCTGCGTTTATGACCCTGTACACATGCTTGATTCTCTTTCGGAGACATAGCAATCCATAGGTTTTAAGATACTTACTAGTCAGGTGCATTGTTAGGCGTTTAATATGCGGTGTTGAGTCCATTTCGTTGAGCAAGGAGTAGCTCTTGTCTATTCCATATTTGACTTAAGGAACTTTATCTGTGCTCATTTCAATCTCTGGTTTTATGCAGCACCCCAACTCACCTTTCCCCTTAAGCAAGCATAAGTTGGTTTTCTAAATTTGAGACCCTGTTCTGTTCTGTAATTCAGTTCCTGTGTAGCCAAGTTTACATTCCGTGTATTACTGATATCTTATGATGTTTCTTTTTCTGTGTGACTTATTTCAGTTAGAATCATCATACCTGAATCCACTCATTGTGCTGCTAAGGGCCTTGTGACACAGATTTCATTGCTGAGTGATATTGCTTTGTAAGTAAATACCACAACTTCTTTATCCATTTTTCACTTTCTGCGATGTTGAACTTGTACTGTAAACGAGGTTCTTGTAAACAGGGCCGTTCCAAACTTTGGGGTGGCTGTGTCTTTTTGATTTTAATTTCCCTAAGCTATAGGACCATAAGTGGAAGTGCCCTAGGCTCTGTTGCTTTGTTTTTTAGATGTTTCAGGAAACACCATACACTTCTCCCGAGTGGTTGTTGGCAATTTACATCCCGCCCATCAGCATAACAAGGCTCCCAGTTCTCCATGGCCTCTCCTGCCTTTCTGGATTTTACACTTTTTTCAGAAGTCCCTTTTGACCCGGGGGAAGTGAGACTTCATTGTAGTGCAGATTTCCTTTGCAAGCTTGCTTGGTTGGCCAAAAAGGGCGTATGCGTTTTTTCCTGAATATATTCAGGAAAAAACGCATACGCCCTTTTTGGCCAAGTGCATCATTGTGGACGTTCTGCCTCTTTTCCTATGCTTTCAATGCAATTCCAGTCTACCTCCTGAAATCGGTTTCCTGCAATTCTGCCCCGCTTTCAAGTCCTCTTGGCAGCCTTACTTCAGTCTATTTTTGGACGATAGCTGTCATTTATAACTCTGCAGGTTTGTGAATTACAGTGCCCCTGAGCTCCTTTCTTCAACTCGCTTTCTTGTGACCTGGCCGCAACACCGCAGGATGGCTTCAGGCCCTAATCTGGTTCCGGCCCGGCATGCTGAGCCTTTGGTTAATTCCTCTTCCTGGTGGGAAATGAGAGTTAAATTTGCCCGTCCAGACACCTCCAGCTAGCCTCTCATTGGTTCTCGCTATTCCTGTTCATCTTCCGCAGAAATTGCAAACTGGGCCAAACAGGAGGTTAAAGGGACTGACTCTCCAAGTGGGGAGAGTGTTAGTAAAGCGTCTGGAATGTTGCACCCGAGTACCAGGGGAGGAAAACTGAGACATATTTGAACACGTCTCCCGTTCACATGGTTGATCATACTCTGGGTTCCACATGCATGTTTCAACTGAAGGAAGAATACCTTAAACCTGGAGAGTTGAGACCCGTGTAATGGGTACCATGCAATATGACTTCAAAGGGTCTTCATTTGCTCACCGAACCTCTCCAATCCTATCACTGCTGCGTTTATGCCCCTGTACACACGCTTGATTCTCTTTTGGAGACATAGCAATCCATAGGTTTTAAGATAATTACTAGTCAGGTACATTCTTAGGCGTTTAATATGCGGTGTTGAGTCCATTTCGTTGAGCAAGGAGTAGCTCTTGTCTATTCCATATTTGGCTTAAGGAACTTTATCTGTGCTCATTTCAATCTCTGGTTTTATGCAGCACCCCAACTCACCTTTCCCCTTAAGCAAGCATAAGTTGGTTTTCTAAATTTGAGACCCTGTTCTGTTTTGGAATGCAGTTCCTGTGTAGCCAAGTTTACATTCCGTGTATTTGTGATATCTTATGATGTTTCTTTTTCTGTGTGACTTATTTCAGTTAGAATCATCGTACCTGAATCCACTCATTATGCTGCTATGGGCCTGATGACATAGATTTCATTGCTGAGTGATACTGCATTGTACGTAAGTACCACAAGTTCTTTATCCATTTCTCACTTTCTGTGATATTGAACTTGTACGGTAAACGGGGTTCTTGTAAACGGAGGCGTCCCAAACTTTGGGGTGGCTGTGTCTTTTTGATTTTAATTACCCTAAGCTATACGACCATAAGTGGAAGTGCCCTAGGCTCTGTTGCTTTGTTTTTTAGATGTTTCAGGAAACACCATACACTTCTCCTGAGTGTCTGTTGGCAATTTACATCCCTCCCATCAGCATAACAAGGCTCCCACTACTCAATGGCCTGTTGCCTTTCTGGATTTTACACTTTTTTCAGATGGCCCTTTTGACCGGGGGGAAGTGAGACTTCATTGTAGTGCAGATTTCCTTTGCAAGCTTGCTTGGTTGGCCAAAAAGGGCGTATGCGTTTTTTCCTGAATATATTCAGGAAAAAACGCATACGCCCTTTTTGGCCAAGTGCATCATTGTGGACGTTCTGCCTCTTTTCCTATGCTTTCAATGCAATTCCAGTCTACCTCCTGAAATCGGTTTCCTGCAATTCTGCCCCGATTTCGAGTCCTCTTGGCAGCCTTACTTCAGTCTACTTTTGGACGATAGCTCTCATTTATAACTCTGCAGGTTTGTGAATTACAGTGCCCCTGAGCTCCTTTCTTCAACTCGCTTTCTTGTGACCTGGCCGCAACACCGCAGGATGGCTTCAGGCCCTAATCTGGTTCCGGCCCGGCATGCTGAGCCTTTGGTTAATTCCACTTCCTGGTGGGAAATGAGAGTTAAATTTGCCCGTCCAGACACCTCCAGCTAGCCTCTCATTGGTTCTCGCTATTCCTGTTCATCTTCCGCAGAAATTGCAAACTGGGCCAAACAGGAGGTTAAAGGCGCTGACTCTCCAAGTGGGGAGAGTGTTAGTAAAGCGTCTGGAATGTTGCACCCGAGTACCAGGGTACGAAAACTGAGACATATTTGAACACGTCTCCCGTTCACATGGTTGATCATACTCTAGGTTCCACATGCATGTTTTAGCTGAAGGAAGAACACCTTAAACCTGGGTAGTTGAAACCCGTGGAATGGGTACCATGCAATATGACTTCAAAGGGTCTTCATTTGCTCACTGAACCTCTCCAATCCTATCACTGCTGCGTTTATGCCCCTGTACACACGCTTGATTCTCTTTTGGAGACATAGCAATCCATAGGTTTTAAGATAATTACTAGTCAGGTACATTCTTAGGCGTTTAATATGCGGTGTTGAGTCCATTTCGTTGAGCAAGGAGTAGCTCTTGTCTATTGCATATTTGGCTTAAGGAACTTTATCTGTGCTCATTTCAATCTCTGGTTTTATGCAGCACCCCAACTCACCTTTCCCCTTAAGCAAGCATAAGTTGGTTTTCTAAATTTGAGACCCTGTTCTGTTTTGGAATGCAGTTCCTGTGTAGCCAAGTTTACATTCCGTGTATTAGTGATATCTTATGATGTTTCTTTTTCTGTGTGACTTATTTCAGTTAGAATCATCGTACCTGAATCCACTCATTATGCTGCTATGGGCCTGATGACATAGATTTCATTGCTGAGTGATACTGCATTGTACGTAAGTACCACAAGTTCTTTATCCATTTCTCACTTTCTGTGATATTGAACTTGTACGGTAAACGGGGTTCTTGTAAACAGAGGCGTCCCAAACTTTGGGGTGGCTGTGTCTTTTTGATTTTAATTTCCCTAAGCTATAGGACCATAAGTGGAAGTGCCCTAGGCTCTGTTGCTTTGTTTTTTAGATGTTTCAGGAAACACCATACACTTCTCCTGAGTGTCTGTTGGCAATTTACATCCCTCCCATCAGCATAACAAGGCTCCCACTACTCAATGGCCTGTTGCCTTTCTGGATTTTACACTTTTTTCAGATGGCCCTTTTGACCGGGGGGAAGTGAGACTTCATTGTAGTGCAGATTTCCTTTGCAAGCTTGCTTGGTTGGCCAAAAAGGGCGTATGCGTTTTTTCCTGAATATATTCAGGAAAAAACGCATACGCCCTTTTTGGCCAAGTGCATCATTGTGGACGTTCTGCCTCTTTTCCTATGCTTTCAATGCAATTCCAGTCTACCTCCTGAAATCGGTTTCCTGCAATTCTGCCCCGATTTCGAGTCCTCTTGGCAGCCTTACTTCAGTCTACTTTTGGACGATAGCTCTCATTTATAACTCTGCAGGTTTGTGAATTACAGTGCCCCTGAGCTCCTTTCTTCAACTCGCTTTCTTGTGACCTGGCCGCAACACCGCAGGATGGCTTCAGGCCCTAATCTGGTTCCGGCCCGGCATGCTGAGCCTTTGGTTAATTCCACTTCCTGGTGGGAAATGAGAGTTAAATTTGCCCGTCCAGACACCTCCAGCTAGCCTCTCATTGGTTCTCGCTATTCCTGTTCATCTTCCGCAGAAATTGGAAACTGGGCCAAACAGGAGGTTAAAGGCGCTGACTCTCCAAGTGGGGAGAGTGTTAGTAAAGCGTCTGGAATGTTGCACCCGAGTACCAGGGTACGAAAACTGAGACATATTTGAACACGTCTCCCGTTCACATGGTTGATCATACTCTAGGTTCCACATGCATGTTTTAGCTGAAGGAAGAACACCTTAAACCTGGGTAGTTGAAACCAGTGGAATGGGTACCATGCAATATGACTTCAAAGGGTCTTCATTTGCTCACTGAACCTCTCCAATCCTATCACTGCTGCGTTTATGACCCTGTACACATGCTTGATTCTCTTTCAGAGACATAGCAATCTATAGGTTTTAAGATACTTACTAGTCAGGTACATTCTTAGGCGTTTAATATGCGGTGTTGAGTCCATTTCGTTGAGCAAGGAGTAGCTCTTGTCTATTCCATATTTGGCTTAAGGAACTTTATCTGTGCTCATTTCAATCTCTGGTTTTATGCAGCACCCCAACTCACCTTTCCCCTTAAGCAAGCATAAGTTGGTTTTCTAAATTTGAGACCCTGTTCTGTTCTGTAATTCAGTTCCTGTGTAGCTAGTTTCCATTCCGTGTATTACTGATATCTTATGATGTTTCTTTTTCTGTGTGACTTATTTCAGTTAGAATCATCATACCTGAATCCACTCATTGTGCTGCTAAGGGCCTGATGACATAGATTTCATTGCTGAGTGATATTGCTTTGTAAGTGAATACCACAACTTCTTTATCCATTTTTCACTTTCTGCGATGTTGAACTTGTACTGTAAACGAGGTTCTTGTAAACAGAGCTGTTCCAAACTTTGGGGTGGCTGTGTCTTTTTGATTTTAATTTCCCTAAGCTATAGGACCATAAGTGGAAGTGCCCTAGGCTCTGTTGCTTTGTTTTTTAGATGTTTCAGGAAACACCATACACTTCTCCCAAGTGTCTGTTGGCAATTTACATCCCGCCCATCAGCATAACAAGGCACCCAGTTCTCAATGGCCTGTCCTGCCTTTCTGGATTTTACACTTTTTTCAGATGGCCCTTTTGACCGGGGGGAAGTGAGACTTCATTGTAGTGCAGATTTCCTTTGCAAGCTTGCTTGGTTGGCCAAAAAGGGCGTATGCGTTTTTTCCTGAATATATTCAGGAAAAAACGCATACGCCCTTTTTGGCCAAGTGCATCATTGTGGACGTTCTGCCTCTTTTCCTATGCTTTCAATGCAATTCCAGTCTACCTCCTGAAATCGGTTTCCTGCAATTCTGCCCCGCTTTCAAGTCCTCTTGGCAGCCTTACTTCAGTCTATTTTTGGACGATAGCTGTCATTTATAACTCTGCAGGTTTGTGAATTACAGTGCCCCTGAGCTCCTTTCTTCAACTCGCTTTCTTGTGACCTGGCCGCAACACCGCAGGATGGCTTCAGGCCCTAATCTGGTTCCGGCACGGCACGCTGAGCCTTTGGTTATTTCCTCTTCCTGGTGGGAAATGAGAGTTAAATTTGCCCGTCCAGACACCTCCAGCTAGTCTCTCATTGGTTCTCGCTATTCCTGTTCATCTTCCGCAGAAATTGCAAACTGGGCCAAACAGGAGGTTAAAGGCGCTGACTCTCCAAGTGGGGAGAGTGTTAGTAAAGCGTCTGGAATGTTGCACCCGAGTACCAGGGGAGGAAAACTGAGACAAATTTGAACACGTCTCCCGTTCACATGGTTGATCATACTTGGGTTCCACATGCATGTTTTAGCTGAAGGAAGAATACCTTAAACCTGGAGAGTTAAGACCCGTGTAATGGGTACCATGCAATATGACTTCAAAGGGTCTTCATTTGCTCACCGAACCTCTCCAATCCTATCACTGCTGCGTTTATGACCCTGTACACATGCTTGATTCTCTTTCGGAGACATAGCAATCCATAGGTTTTAAGATACTTACTAGTCAGGTACATTGTTAGGCGTTTAATATGCGGTGTTGAGTCCATTTCGTTGAGCAAGGAGTAGCTCTTGTCTATTCCATATTTGACTTAAGGAACTTTATCTGTGCTCATTTCAATCTCTGGTTTTATGCAGCACCCCAACTCACCTTTCCCCTTAAGAAAGCATAAGTTGGTTTTCTAAATTTGAGACCCTGTTCTGTTCTGTAATTCAGTTCCTGTGTAGCCAAGTTTACATTCCGTGTATTACTGATACCTTATGATGTTTCTTTTTCTGTGTGACTTATTTCAGTTAGAATCATCATACCTGAATCCACTCATTGTGCTGCTAAGGGCCTTGTGACACAGATTTCATTGCTGAGTGATATTGCTTTGTAAGTAAATACCACAACTTCTTTATCCATTTTTCACTTTCTGCGATGTTGAACTTGTACTGTAAACGAGGTTCTTGTAAACAGAGCCGTTCCAAACTTTGGGGTGGCTGTGTCTTTTTGATTTTAATTTCCCTAAGCTATAGGACCATAAGTGGAAGTGCCCTAGGCTCTGTTGCTTTGTTTTTTAGATGTTTCAGGAAACACCATACACTTCTCCGGAGTGGTTGTTGGCAATTTACATCCCGCCCATCAGCATAACAAGGCTCCCAGTTCTCCATGGCCTCTCCTGCCTTTCTGGATTTTACACTTTTTTCAGAAGGCCCTTTACACCCGGGGGAAGTGAGACTTCATTGTAGTGCAGATTTCCTTTGCAAGCTTGCTTGGTTGGCCAAAAAGGGCGTATGCGTTTTTTCCTGAATATATTCAGGAAAAAACGCATACGCCCTTTTTGGCCAAGTACATCATTGTGGACGTTCTGCCTCTTTTCCTATGCTTTCAATGCAATTCCAGTCTACCTCCTGAAATCGGTTTCCTGCAATTCTGCCCCGCTTTCAAGTCCTCTTGGCAGCCTTACTTCAGTCTATTTTTGGACGATAGCTGTCATTTATAACTCTGCAGGTTTGTGAATTACAGTGCCCCTGAGCTCCTTTCTTCAACTCGCTTTCTTGTGACCTGGCCGCAACACCGCAGGATGGCTTCAGGCCCTAATCTGGTTCCGGCCCGGCATGCTGAGCCTTTGGTTAATTCCTCTTCCTGGTGGGAAATGAGAGTTAAATTTGCCCGTCCAGACACCTCCAGCTAGCCTCTCATTGGTTCTCGCTATTCCTGTTCATCTTCCGCAGAAATTGCAAACTGGGCCAAACAGGAGGTTAAAGGGACTGACTCTCCAAGTGGGGAGAGTGTTAGTAAAGCGTCTGGAATGTTGCACCCGAGTACCAGGGGAGGAAAACTGAGACATATTTGAACACGTCTCCCGTTCACATGGTTGATCATACTCTGGGTTCCACATGCATGTTTCAACTGAAGGAAGAATACCTTAAACCTGGAGAGTTGAGACCCGTGTAATGGGTACCATGCAATATGACTTCAAAGGGTCTTCATTTGCTCACCGAACCTCTCCAATCCTATCACTGCTGCGTTTATGCCCCTGTACACACGCTTGATTCTCTTTTGGAGACATAGCAATCCCTAGGTTTTAAGATAATTACTAGTCAGGTACATTCTTAGGCGTTTAATATGCGGTGTTGAGTCCATTTCGTTGAGCAAGGAGTAGCTCTTGTCTATTCCATATTTGGCTTAAGGAACTTTATCTGTGCTCATTTCAATCTCTGGTTCTATGCAGCACCCCAACTCACCTTTCCCCTTAAGCAAGCATAAGTTGGTTTTCTAAATTTGAGACCCTGTTCTGTTTTGGAATGCAGTTCCTGTGTAGCCAAGTTTACATTCCGTGTATTAGTGATATCTTATGATGTTTCTTTTTCTGTGTGACTTATTTCAGTTAGAATCATCGTACCTGAATCCACTCATTATGCTGCTATGGGCCTGATGACATAGATTTCATTGCTGAGTGATACTGCATTGTACGTAAGTACCACAAGTTCTTTATCCATTTCTCACTTTCTGTGATATTGAACTTGTACGGTAAACGGGGTTCTTGTAAACGGAGGCGTCCCAAACTTTGGGGTGGCTGTGTCTTTTTGATTTTAATTTCCCTAAGCTATAGGACCATAAGTGGAAGTGCCCTAGGCTCTGTTGCTTTGTTTTTTAGATGTTTCAGGAAACACCATACACTTCTCCTGAGTGTCTGTTGGCAATTTACATCCCTCCCATCAGCATAACAAGGCTCCCAGTACTCAATGGCCTGTTGCCTTTCTGGATTTTACACTTTTTTCAGATGGCCCTTTTGACCGGGGGGAAGTGAGACTTCATTGTAGTGCAGATTTCCTTTGCAAGCTTGCTTGGTTGGCCAAAAAGGGCGTATGCGTTTTTTCCTGAATATATTCAGGAAAAAACGCATACGCCCTTTTTGGCCAAGTGCATCATTGTGGACGTTCTGCCTCTTTTCCTATGCTTTCAATGCAATTCCAGTCTACCTCCTGAAATCGGTTTCCTGCAATTCTGCCCCGATTTCGAGTCCTCTTGGCAGCCTTACTTCAGTCTACTTTTGGACGATAGCTCTCATTTATAACTCTGCAGGTTTGTGAATTACAGTGCCCCTGAGCTCCTTTCTTCAACTCGCTTTCTTGTGACCTGGCCGCAACACCGCAGGATGGCTTCAGGCCCTAATCTGGTTCCGGCCCGGCATGCTGAGCCTTTGGTTAATTCCACTTCCTGGTGGGAAATGAGAGTTAAATTTGCCCGTCCAGACACCTCCAGCTAGCCTCTCATTGGTTCTCGCTATTCCTGTTCATCTTCCGCAGAAATTGGAAACTGGGCCAAACAGGAGGTTAAAGGCGCTGACTCTCCAAGTGGGGAGAGTGTTAGTAAAGCGTCTGGAATGTTGCACCCGAGTACCAGGGTACGAAAACTGAGACATATTTGAACACGTCTCCCGTTCACATGGTTGATCATACTCTAGGTTCCACATGCATGTTTTAGCTGAAGGAAGAACACCTTAAACCTGGGTAGTTGAAACCCGTGGAATGGGTACCATGCAATATGACTTCAAAGGGTCTTCATTTGCTCACTGAACCTCTCCAATCCTATCACTGCTGCGTTTATGCCCCTGTACACACGCTTGATTCTCTTTTGGAGACATAGCAATCCATAGGTTTTAAGATAATTACTAGTCAGGTACATTCTTAGGCGTTTAATATGCGGTGTTGAGTCCATTTCGTTGAGCAAGGAGTAGCTCTTGTCTATTCCATATTTGGCTTAAGGAACTTTATCTGTGCTCATTTCAATCTCTGGTTTTATGCAGCACCCCAACTCACCTTTCCCCTTAAGCAAGCATAAGTTGGTTTTCTAAATTTGAGACCCTGTTCTGTTTTGGAATGCAGTTCCTGTGTAGCCAAGTTTACATTCCGTGTATTTGTGATATCTTATGATGTTTCTTTTTCTGTGTGACTTATTTCAGTTAGAATCATCGTACCTGAATCCACTCATTATGCTGCTATGGGCCTGATGACATAGATTTCATTGCTGAGTGATACTGCATTGTACGTAAGTACCACAAGTTCTTTATCCATTTCTCACTTTCTGTGATATTGAACTTGTACGGTAAACGGGGTTCTTGTAAACGGAGGCGTCCCAAACTTTGGGGTGGCTGTGTCTTTTTGATTTTAATTTCCCTAAGCTATAGGACCATAAGTGGAAGTGCCCTAGGCTCTGTTGCTTTGTTTTTTAGATGTTTCAGGAAATACCATACACTTCTCCTGAGTGTCTGTTGGCAATTTACATCCCTCCCATCAGCATAACAAGGCTCCCACTACTCAATGGCCTGTTGCCTTTCTGGATTTTACACTTTTTTCAGATGGCCCTTTTGACCGGGGGGAAGTGAGACTTCATTGTAGTGCAGATTTCCTTTGCAAGCTTGCTTGGTTGGCCAAAAAGGGCGTATGCGTTTTTTCCTGAATATATTCAGGAAAAAACGCATACGCCCTTTTTGGCCAAGTGCATCATTGTGGACGTTCTGCCTCTTTTCCTATGCTTTCAATGCAATTCCAGTCTACCTCCTGAAATCGGTTTCCTGCAATTCTGCCCCGATTTCGAGTCCTCTTGGCAGCCTTACTTCAGTCTACTTTTGGACGATAGCTCTCATTTATAACTCTGCAGGTTTGTGAATTACAGTGCCCCTGAGCTCCTTTCTTCAACTCGCTTTCTTGTGACCTGGCCGCAACACCGCAGGATGGCTTCAGGCCCTAATCTGGTTCCGGCCCGGCATGCTGAGCCTTTGGTTAATTCCACTTCCTGGTGGGAAATGAGAGTTAAATTTGCCCGTCCAGACACCTCCAGCTAGCCTCTCATTGGTTCTCGCTATTCCTGTTCATCTTCCGCAGAAATTGCAAACTGGGCCAAACAGGAGGTTAAAGGCGCTGACTCTCCAAGTGGGGAGAGTGTTAGTAAAGCGTCTGGAATGTTGCACCCGAGTACCAGGGTACGAAAACTGAGACATATTTGAACACGTCTCCCGTTCACATGGTTGATCATACTCTAGGTTCCACATGCATGTTTTAGCTGAAGGAAGAACACCTTAAACCTGGGTAGTTGAAACCAGTGGAATGGTTACCATGCAATATGACTTCAAAGGGTCTTCATTTGCTCACTGAACCTCTCCAATCCTATCACTGCTGCGTTTATGACCCTGTACACATGCTTGATTCTCTTTCAGAGACATAGCAATCTATAGGTTTTAAGATACTTACTAGTCAGGTACATTCTTAGGCGTTTAATATGCGGTGTTGAGTCCATTTCGTTGAGCAAGGAGTAGCTCTTGTCTATTCCATATTTGGCTTAAGGAACTTTATCTGTGCTCATTTCAATCTCTGGTTTTATGCAGCACCCCAACTCACCTTTCCCCTTAAGCAAGCATAAGTTGGTTTTCTAAATTTGAGACCCTGTTCTGTTCTGTAATTCAGTTCCTGTGTAGCTAGTTTCCATTCCGTGTATTACTGATATCTTATGATGTTTCTTTTTCTGTGTGACTTATTTCAGTTAGAATCATCATACCTGAATCCACTCATTGTGCTGCTAAGGGCCTGATGACATAGATTTCATTGCTGAGTGATATTGCTTTGTAAGTGAATACCACAACTTCTTTATCCATTTTTCACTTTCTGCGATGTTGAACTTGTACTGTAAACGAGGTTCTTGTAAACAGAGCTGTTCCAAACTTTGGGGTGGCTATGTCTTTTTGATTTTAATTTCCCTAAGCTATAGGACCATAAGTGGAAGTGCCCTAGGCTCTGTTGCTTTGTTTTTTAGATGTTTCAGGAAACACCATACACTTCTCCCAAGTGTCTGTTGGCAATTTACATCCCGCCCATCAGCATAACAAGGCACCCAGTTCTCAATGGCCTGTCCTGCCTTTCTGGATTTTACACTTTTTTCAGATGGCCCTTTTGACCGGGGGGAAGTGAGACTTCATTGTAGTGCAGATTTCCTTTGCAAGCTTGCTTGGTTGGCCAAAAAGGGCGTATGTGTTTTTTCCTGAATATATTCAGGAAAAAACGCATACGCCCTTTTTGGCCAAGTGCATCATTGTGGACGTTCTGCCTCTTTTCCTATGCTTTCAATGCAATTCCAGTCTACCTCCTGAAATCGGTTTCCTGCAATTCTGCCCCGCTTTCAAGTCCTCTTGGCAGCCTTACTTCAGTCTATTTTTGGACGATAGCTGTCATTTATAACTCTGCAGGTTTGTGAATTACAGTGCCCCTGAGCTCCTTTCTTCAACTCGCTTTCTTGTGACCTGGCCGCAACACCGCAGGATGGCTTCAGGCCCTAATCTGGTTCCGGCACGGCACGCTGAGCCTTTGGTTATTTCCTCTTCCTGGTGGGAAATGAGAGTTAAATTTGCCCGTCCAGACACCTCCAGCTAGTCTCTCATTGGTTCTCGCTATTCCTGTTCATCTTCCGCAGAAATTGCAAACTGGGCCAAACAGGAGGTTAAAGGCGCTGACTCTCCAAGTGGGGAGAGTGTTAGTAAAGCGTCTGGAATGTTGCACCCGAGTACCAGGGGAGGAAAACTGAGACATATTTGAACACGTCTCCCGTTCACATGGTTGATCATACTTGGGTTCCACATGCATGTTTTAGCTGAAGGAAGAATACCTTAAACCTGGAGAGTTGAGACCCGTGTAATGGGTACCATGCAATATGACTTCAAAGGGTCTTCATTTGCTCACCGAACCTCTCCAATCCTATCACTGCTGCGTTTATGCCCCTGTACACACGCTTGATTCTCTTTTGGGACATAGCAATCCATAGGTTTTAAGATACTTACTAGTCAGGTACATTCTTAGGCGTTTAATATGCGGTGTTGAGTCCATTTTGTTGAGCAAGGAGTAGCTCTTGTCTATTCCATATTTGGCTTAAGGAACTTTATCTGTGCTCATTTCAATCTCTGGTTTTATGCAGCACCCCAACTCACCTTTCCCCTTAAGCAAGCATAAGTTGGTTTTCTAAATTTGAGACCCTGTTCTGTTTTGGAATGCAGTTCCTGTGTAGCCAAGTTTACTTTCCGTGTATTAGTGATATCTTATGATGTTTCTTTTTCTGTGTGACTTATTTCAGTTAGAATCATCGTACCTGAATCCACTCATTATGCTGCTATGGGCCTGATGACATAGATTTCATTGCTGAGTGATACTGCATTGTACGTAAGTACCACAAGTTCTTTATCCATTTTTCACTTTCTGTGATATTGAACTTGTACGGTAAACGGTTTTCTTGTAAACGGAGGCGTCCCAAACTTTGGGGTGGCTGTGTCTTTTTGATTTTAATTTCCCTAAGCTATAGGACCATAAGTGGAAGTGCCCTAGGCTCTGTTGCTTTGTTTTTTAGATGTTTCAGGAAACACCATACACTTCTCCTGAGTGTCTGTTGGCAATTTACATCCCTCCCATCAGCATAACAAGGCTCCCAGTTCTCAATGGCCTGTTGCCTTTCTGGATTTTACACTTTTTTCAGATGGCCCTTTTGACCGGGGGGAAGTGAGACTTCATTGTAGTGCAGATTTCCTTTGCAAGCTTGCTTGGTTGGCCAAAAAGGGCGTATGCGTTTTTTCCTGAATATATTCAGGAAAAAATGCATACGCCCTTTTTGGCCAAGTGCATCATTGTGGACGTTCTGCCTCTTTTCCTATGCTTTCAATGCAATTCCAGTCTACCTCCTGAAATCGGTTTCCTGCAATTCTGCCCCGCTTTCGAGTCCTCTTGGCAGCCTTACTTCAGTCTACTTTTGGACGATAGCTCTCATTTATAACTCTGCAGGTTTGTGAATTACAGTGCCCCTGAGCTCCTTTCTTCAACTTGCTTTCTTGTGACCTGGCTGCAGCACCGCAGGATGGCTTCAGGCCCTAATCTGGTTCTGGCACGGCACGCTGAGCCTTTGGTTATTTCCTCTTCCTGGTGGGAAATGAGAGTTAAATTTGCCCGTCCAGACACCTCCAGCTAGCCTCTCATTGGTTCTCGCTATTCCTGTTCATCTTCCGCAGAAATTGCAAACTGGGCCAAACAGGAGGTTAAAGGCGCTGACTCTCCAAGTGGGGAGAGTGTTAGTAAAGCGTCTGGAATGTTGCACCCGAGTACCAGGGTACGAAAACTGAGACATATTTGAACACGTCTCCCAATCAAATGGTTCATCATACTCTAGGTTCCACATGCATGTTTTAGCTGAAGGAAGAATACCTTAAACCTGGGTAGTTGAAACCCGTGGAATGGGTACCATGCAATATGACTTCAAAGGGTCTTCATTTGCTCACCGAACCTCTCCAATCCTATCACTGCTGCGTTTATGACCCTGTACACATGCTTGATTCTCTTTCGGAGACATAGCAATCTATAGGTTTTAAGATACTTACTAGTCAGGTACATTCTTAGGCGTTTAATATGCGGTGTTGAGTCCATTTCGTTGAGCAAGGAGTAGCTCTTGTCTATTCCATATTTGGCTTAAGGAACTTTATCTGTGCTCATTTCAATCTCTGGTTTTATGCAGCACCCCAACTCACCTTTCCCCTTAAGCAAGCATAAGTTGGTTTTCTAAATTTGAGACCCTGTTCTGTTCTGTAATTCAGTTCATGTGTAGCCAAGTTTCCATTCTGTGTATTACTGATATCTTATGATGTTTCTTTTTCTGTGTGACTTATTTCAGTTAGAATCATCATACCTGAATCCACTCATTGTGCTGCTAAGGGCCTGATGACATAGATTTCATTGCTGAGTGATATTGCTTTGTAAGTGAATACCACAACTTCTTTATCCATTTTTCACTTTCTGCGATGTTGAACTTGTACTGTAAACGAGGTTCTTGTAAACAGAGCTGTTCCAAACTTTGGGGTGGCTGTGTCTTTTTGATTTTAATTTCCCTAAGCTATAGGACCATAAGTGGAAGTGCCCTAGGCTCTGTTGCTTTGTTTTTTAGATGTTTCAGGAAACACCATACACTTCTCCCGAGTGTCTGTTGGCAATTTACATCCCGCCCATCAGCATAACAAGGCACCCAGTTCTCAATGGCCTGTCCTGCCTTTCTGGATTTTACACTTTTTTCAGATGGCCCTTTTGACCGGGGGGAAGTGAGACTTCATTGTAGTGCAGATTTCCTTTGCAAGCTTGCTTGGTTGGCCAAAAAGGGCGTATGCGTTTTTTCCTGAATATATTCAGGAAAAAACGCATACGCCCTTTTTGGCCAAGTGCATCATTGTGGACGTTCTGCCTCTTTTCCTATGCTTTCAATGCAATTCCAGTCTACCTCCTGAAATCGGTTTCCTGCAATTCTGCCCCGATTTCGAGTCCTCTTGGCAGCCTTACTTCAGTCTACTTTTGGACGATAGCTCTCATTTATAACTCTGCAGGTTTGTGAATTACAGTGCCCCTGAGCTCCTTTCTTCAACTCGCTTTCTTGTGACCTGGCCGCAACACCGCAGGATGGCTTCAGGCCCTAATCTGGTTCCGGCACGGCACGCTGAGCCTTTGGTTATTTCCTCTTCCTGGTGGGAAATGAGAGTTAAATTTGCCCGTCCAGACACCTCCAGCTAGTCTCTCATTGGTTCTCGCTATTCCTGTTCATCTTCCGCAGAAATTGCAAACTGGGCCAAACAGGAGGTTAAAGGCGCTGACTCTCCAAGTGGGGAGAGTGTTAGTAAAGCGTCTGGAATGTTGCACCCGAGTACCAGGGGAGGAAAACTGAGACATATTTGAACACGTCTCCCGTTCACATGGTTGATCATACTTGGGTTCCACATGCATGTTTTAGCTGAAGGAAGAATACCTTAAACCTGGAGAGTTAAGACCCGTGTAATGGGTACCATGCAATATGACTTCAAAGGGTCTTCATTTGCTCACCGAACCTCTCCAATCCTATCACTGCTGCGTTTATGACCCTGTACACATGCTTGATTCTCTTTCGGAGACATAGCAATCCATAGGTTTTAAGATACTTACTAGTCAGGTACATTGTTAGGCGTTTAATATGCGGTGTTGAGTCCATTTCGTTGAGCAAGGAGTAGCTCTTGTCTATTCCATATTTGACTTAAGGAACTTTATCTGTGCTCATTTCAATCTCTGGTTTTATGCAGCACCCCAACTCACCTTTCCCCTTAAGCAAGCATAAGTTGGTTTTCTAAATTTGAGACCCTGTTCTGTTCTGTAATTCAGTTCCTGTGTAGCCAAGTTTACATTCCGTGTATTACTGATATCTTATGATGTTTCTTTTTCTGTGTGACTTATTTCAGTTAGAATCATCATACCTGAATCCACTCATTGTGCTGCTAAGGGCCTTGTGACACAGATTTCATTGCTGAGTGATATTGCTTTGTAAGTGAATACCACAACTTCTTTATCCATTTTTCACTTTCTGCGATGTTGAACTTGTACTGTAAACGAGGTTCTTGTAAACAGAGCCGTTCCAAACTTTGGGGTGGCTGTGTCTTTTTGATTTTAATTTCCCTAAGCTATAGGACCATAAGTGGAAGTGCCCTAGGCTCTGTTGCTTTGTTTTTTAGATGTTTCAGGAAACACCATACACTTCTCCCGAGTGGTTGTTGGCAATTTACATCCCGCCCATCAGCATAACAAGGCTCCCAGTTCTCCATGGCCTCTCCTGCCTTTCTGGATTTTACACTTTTTTCAGAAGTCCCTTTTGACCCGGGGGAAGTGAGACTTCATTGTAGTGCAGATTTCCTTTGCAAGCTTGCTTGGTTGGCCAAAAAGGGCGTATGCGTTTTTTCCCGAATATATTCAGGAAAAAACGCATACGCCCTTTTTGGCCAAGTGCATCATTGTGGACGTTCTGCCTCTTTTCCTATGCTTTCAATGCAATTCCAGTCTACCTCCTGAAATCGGTTTCCTGCAATTCTGCCCCGCTTTCAAGTCCTCTTGGCAGCCTTACTTCAGTCTATTTTTGGACGATAGCTGTCATTTATAACTCTGCAGGTTTGTGAATTACAGTGCCCCTGAGCTCCTTTCTTCAACTCGCTTTCTTGTGACCTGGCCGCAACACCGCAGGATGGCTTCAGGCCCTAATCTTGTTCCGGCCCGGCATGCTGAGCCTTTGGTTAATTCCTCTTCCTGGTGGGAAATGAGAGTTAAATTTGCCCGTCCAGACACCTCCAGCTAGCCTCTCATTGGTTCTCGCTATTCCTGTTCATCTTCCGCAGAAATTGCAAACTGGGCCAAACAGGAGGTTAAAGGGACTGACTCTCCAAGTGGGGAGAGTGTTAGTAAAGCATCTGGAATGTTGCACCCGAGTACCAGGGGAGGAAAACTGAGACATATTTGAACACGTCTCCCGTTCACATGGTTGATCATACTCTGGGTTCCACATGCATGTTTCAACTGAAGGAAGAATACCTTAAACCTGGAGAGTTGAGACCCGTGTAATGGGTACCATGCAATATGACTTCAAAGGGTCTTCATTTGCTCACCGAACCTCTCCAATCCTATCACTGCTGCGTTTATGCCCCTGTACACACGCTTGATTCTCTTTTGGAGACATAGCAATCCATAGGTTTTAAGATAATTACTAGTCAGGTACATTCTTAGGCGTTTAATATGCGGTGTTGAGTCCATTTCGTTGAGCAAGGAGTAGCTCTTGTCTATTCCATATTTGGCTTAAGGAACTTTATCTGTGCTCATTTGAATCTCTGGTTTTATGCAGCACCCCAACTCACCTTTCCCCTTAAGCAAGCATAAGTTGGTTTTCTAAATTTGAGACCCTGTTCTGTTTTGGAATGCAGTTCCTGTGTAGCCAAGTTTACATTCCGTGTATTTGTGATATCTTATGATGTTTCTTTTTCTGTGTGACTTATTTCAGTTAGAATCATCGTACCTGAATCCACTCATTATGCTGCTATGGGCCTGATGACATAGATTTCATTGCTGAGTGATACTGCATTGTACGTAAGTACCACAAGTTCTTTATCCATTTCTCACTTTCTGTGATATTGAACTTGTACGGTAAACGGGGTTCTTGTAAACGGAGGCGTCCCAAACTTTGGGGTGGCTGTGTCTTTTTGATTTTAATTACCCTAAGCTATACGACCATAAGTGGAAGTGCCCTAGGCTCTGTTGCTTTGTTTTTTAGATGTTTCAGGAAACACCATACACTTCTCCTGAGTGTCTGTTGGCAATTTACATCCCTCCCATCAGCATAACAAGGCTCCCACTACTCAATGGCCTGTTGCCTTTCTGGATTTTACACTTTTTTCAGATGGCCCTTTTGACCGGGGGGAAGTGAGACTTCATTGTAGTGCAGATTTCCTTTGCAAGCTTGCTTGGTTGGCCAAAAAGGGCGTATGCGTTTTTTCCTGAATATATTCAGGAAAAAACGCATACGCCCTTTTTGGCCAAGTGCATCATTGTGGACGTTCTGCCTCTTTTCCTATGCTTTCAATGCAATTCCAGTCTACCTCCTGAAATCGGTTTCCTGCAATTCTGCCCCGATTTCGAGTCCTCTTGGCAGCCTTACTTCAGTCTACTTTTGGACGATAGCTCTCATTTATAACTCTGCAGGTTTGTGAATTACAGTGCCCCTGAGCTCCTTTCTTCAACTCGCTTTCTTGTGACCTGGCCGCAACACCGCAGGATGGCTTCAGGCCCTAATCTGGTTCCGGCCCGGCATGCTGAGCCTTTGGTTAATTCCACTTCCTGGTGGGAAATGAGAGTTAAATTTGCCCGTCCAGACACCTCCAGCTAGCCTCTCATTGGTTCTCGCTATTCCTGTTCATCTTCCGCAGAAATTGCAAACTGGGCCAAACAGGAGGTTAAAGGCGCTGACTCTCCAAGTGGGGAGAGTGTTAGTAAAGCGTCTGGAATGTTGCACCCGAGTACCAGGGTACGAAAACTGAGACATATTTGAACACGTCTCCCGTTCACATGGTTGATCATACTCTAGGTTCCACATGCATGTTTTAGCTGAAGGAAGAACACCTTAAACCTGGGTAGTTGAAACCCGTGGAATGGGTACCATGCAATATGACTTCAAAGGGTCTTCATTTGCTCACTGAACCTCTCCAATCCTATCACTGCTGCGTTTATGCCCCTGTACACACGCTTGATTCTCTTTTGGAGACATAGCAATCCCTAGGTTTTAAGATAATTACTAGTCAGGTACATTCTTAGGCGTTTAATATGCGGTGTTGAGTCCATTTCGTTGAGCAAGGAGTAGCTCTTGTCTATTCCATATTTGGCTTAAGGAACTTTATCTGTGCTCATTTCAATCTCTGGTTTTATGCAGCACCCCAACTCACCTTTCCCCTTAAGCAAGCATAAGTTGGTTTTCTAAATTTGAGACCCTGTTCTGTTTTGGAATGCAGTTCCTGTGTAGCCAAGTTTACATTCCGTGTATTAGTGATATCTTATGATGTTTCTTTTTCTGTGTGACTTATTTCAGTTAGAATCATCGTACCTGAATCCACTCATTATGCTGCTATGGGCCTGATGACATAGATTTCATTGCTGAGTGATACTGCATTGTACGTAAGTACCACAAGTTCTTTATCCATTTCTCACTTTCTGTGATATTGAACTTGTACGGTAAACGGGGTTCTTGTAAACAGAGGCGTCCCAAACTTTCGGGTGGCTGTGTCTTTTTGATTTTAATTTCCCTAAGCTATAGGACCATAAGTGGAAGTGCCCTAGGCTCTGTTGCTTTGTTTTTTAGATGTTTCAGGAAACACCATACACTTCTCCTGAGTGTCTGTTGGCAATTTACATCCCTCCCATCAGCATAACAAGGCTCCCACTACTCAATGGCCTGTTGCCTTTCTGGATTTTACACTTTTTTCAGATGGCCCTTTTGACCGGGGGGAAGTGAGACTTCATTGTAGTGCAGATTTCCTTTGCAAGCTTGCTTGGTTGGCCAAAAAGGGCGTATGCGTTTTTTCCTGAATATATTCAGGAAAAAACGCATACGCCCTTTTTGGCCAAGTGCATCATTGTGGACGTTCTGCCTCTTTTCCTATGCTTTCAATGCAATTCCAGTCTACCTCCTGAAATCGGTTTCCTGCAATTCTGCCCCGATTTCGAGTCCTCTTGGCAGCCTTACTTCAGTCTACTTTTGGACGATAGCTCTCATTTATAACTCTGCAGGTTTGTGAATTACAGTGCCCCTGAGCTCCTTTCTTCAACTCGCTTTCTTGTGACCTGGCCGCAACACCGCAGGATGGCTTCAGGCCCTAATCTGGTTCCGGCCCGGCATGCTGAGCCTTTGGTTAATTCCACTTCCTGGTGGGAAATGAGAGTTAAATTTGCCCGTCCAGACACCTCCAGCTAGCCTCTCATTGGTTCTCGCTATTCCTGTTCATCTTCCGCAGAAATTGCAAACTGGGCCAAACAGGAGGTTAAAGGCGCTGACTCTCCAAGTGGGGAGAGTGTTAGTAAAGCGTCTGGAATGTTGCACCCGAGTACCAGGGTACGAAAACTGAGACATATTTGAACACGTCTCCCGTTCACATGGTTGATCATACTCTAGGTTCCACATGCATGTTTTAGCTGAAGGAAGAACACCTTAAACCTGGAGAGTTAAGACCCGTGTAATGGTTACCATGCAATATGACTTCAAAGGGTCTTCATTTGCTCACTGAACCTCTCCAATCCTATCACTGCTGCGTTTATGACCCTGTACACATGCTTGATTCTCTTTCAGAGACATAGCAATCTATAGGTTTTAAGATACTTACTAGTCAGGTACATTCTTAGGCGTTTAATATGCGGTGTTGAGTCCATTTCGTTGAGCAAGGAGTAGCTCTTGTCTATTCCATATTTGGCTTAAGGAACTTTATCTGTGCTCATTTCAATCTCTGGTTTTATGCAGCACCCCAACTCACCTTTCCCCTTAAGCAAGCATAAGTTGGTTTTCTAAATTTGAGACCCTGTTCTGTTCTGTAATTCAGTTCCTGTGTAGCTAGTTTCCATTCCGTGTATTACTGATATCTTATGATGTTTCTTTTTCTGTGTGACTTATTTCAGTTAGAATCATCATACCTGAATCCACTCATTGTGCTGCTAAGGGCCTGATGACATAGATTTCATTGCTGAGTGATATTGCTTTGTAAGTGAATACCACAACTTCTTTATCCATTTTTCACTTTCTGCGATGTTGAACTTGTACTGTAAACGAGGTTCTTGTAAACAGAGCTGTTCCAAACTTTGGGGTGGCTATGTCTTTTTGATTTTAATTTCCCTAAGCTATAGGACCATAAGTGGAAGTGCCCTAGGCTCTGTTGCTTTGTTTTTTAGATGTTTCAGGAAACACCATACACTTCTCCCAAGTGTCTGTTGGCAATTTACATCCCGCCCATCAGCATAACAAGGCACCCAGTTCTCAATGGCCTGTCCTGCCTTTCTGGATTTTACACTTTTTTCATATGGCCCTTTTGACCGGGGGGAAGTGAGACTTCATTGTAGTGCAGATTTCCTTTGCAAGCTTGCTTGGTTGGCCAAAAAGGGCGTATGCGTTTTTTCCTGAATATATTCAGGAAAAAACGCATACGCCCTTTTTGGCCAAGTGCATCATTGTGGACGTTCTGCCTCTTTTCCTATGCTTTCAATGCAATTCCAGTCTACCTCCTGAAATCGGTTTCCTGCAATTCTGCCCCGCTTTCAAGTCCTCTTGGCAGCCTTACTTCAGTCTATTTTTGGACGATAGCTGTCATTTATAACTCTGCAGGTTTGTGAATTACAGTGCCCCTGAGCTCCTTTCTTCAACTCGCTTTCTTGTGACCTGGCCGCAACACCGCAGGATGGCTTCAGGCCCTAATCTGGTTCCGGCACGGCACGCTGAGCCTTTGGTTATTTCCTCTTCCTGGTGGGAAATGAGAGTTAAATTTGCCCGTCCAGACACCTCCAGCTAGTCTCTCATTGGTTCTCGCTATTCCTGTTCATCTTCCGCAGAAATTGCAAACTGGGCCAAACAGGAGGTTAAAGGCGCTGACTCTCCAAGTGGGGAGAGTGTTAGTAAAGCGTCTGGAATGTTGCACCCGAGTACCAGGGGAGGAAAACTGAGACATATTTGAACACGTCTCCCGTTCACATGGTTGATCATTCTTGGGTTCCACATGCATGTTTTAGCTGAAGGAAGAATACCTTAAACCTGGAGAGTTAAGACCCGTGTAATGGGTACCATGCAATATGACTTCAAAGGGTCTTCATTTGCTCACCGAACCTCTCCAATCCTATCACTGCTGCGTTTATGCCCCTGTACACATGCTTGATTCTCTTTCGGAGACATAGCAATCCATAGGTTTTAAGATACTTACTAGTCAGGTACATTGTTAGGCGTTTAATATGCGGTGTTGAGTCCATTTCGTTGAGCAAGGAGTAGCTCTTGTCTATTCCATATTTGACTTAAGGAACTTTATCTGTGCTCATTTCAATCTCTGGTTTTATGCAGCACCCCAACTCACCTTTACCCTTAAGCAAGCATAAGTTGGTTTTCTAAATTTGAGACCCTGTTCTGTTCTGTAATTCAGTTCCTGTGTAGCCAAGTTTACATTCCGTGTATTAGTGATATCTTATGATGTTTCTTTTTCTGTGTGACTTACTTCAGTTAGAATCATCATACCTGAATCCACTCATTGTGCTGCTAAGGGCCTGATGACACAGATTTCATTGCTGAGTGATATTGCTTTGTAAGTGAATACCACAACTTCTTTATCCATTTTTCACTTTCTGCGATGTTGAACTTGTACTGTAAACGAGGTTCTTGTAAACACAGCAGTTCCAAACTTTGGGGTGGCTGTGTCTTTTTGATTTTAATTTCCCTAAGCTATAGGACCATAAGTGGCAGTGCCCTAGGCTCTGTTGCTTTGTTTTTTAGATGTTTCAGGAAACACCATACACTTCTCCCGAGTGTCTGTTGGCAATTTACATCCCGCCCATCAGCATAACAAGGCTCCCAGTTCTCCATGGCCTGTCCTGCCTTTCTGGATTTTACACTTTTTTCAGATGGCCCTTTTGACCGGGGGGAAGTGAGACTTCATTGTAGTGCATATTTCCTTTGCAAGCTTGCTTGGTTGGCCAAAAAGGGCGTATGCGTTTTTTCCTGAATATATTCAGGAAAAATCGCATACGCCCTTTTTGGCCAAGTGCATCATTGTGGACGTTCTGCCTCTTTTCCTATGCTTTCAATGCAATTCCAGTCTACCTCCTGAAATCGGTTTCCTGCAATTCTGCCCTGCTTTCAAGTCCTCTTGGCAGCCTTACTTCAGTCTATTTTTGGACGATAGCTGTCATTTATAACTCTGCAGGTTTGTGAATTACAGTGCCCCTGAGCTCCTTTCTTCAACTCGCTTTCTTGTGACCTGGCCGCAACACCGCAGGATGGCTTCAGGCCCTAATCTGGTTCCGGCCCGGCATGCTGAGCCTTTGGTTAATTCCTCTTCCTGGTGGGAAATGAGAGTTAAATTTGCCCGTCCAGACACCTCCAGCTAGCCTCTCATTGGTTCTCGCTATTCCTGTTCATCTTCCGCAGAAATTGCAAACTGGGCCAAACAGGAGGTTAAAGGGACTGACTCTCCAAGTGGGGAGAGTGTTAGTAAAGCGTCTGGAATGTTGTACCCGAGTACCAGGGCAGGAAAACTGAGACATATTTGAACACGTCTCCCGATCACATGGTTGATCATACTCTAGGTTCCACATGCATGTTTTAGCTGAAGGAAGAATACCTTAAACCTGGGTAGTTGAAACCCGTGGAATGGGTACCATGCAATATGACTTCAAAGGGTCTTCATTTGCTCACCGAACCTCTCCAATCCTATCACTGCTGCGTTTATGCCCCTGTACACATGCTTGATTCTCTTTCAGAGACATAGCAATCCATAGGTTTTAAGATACTTACAAGTCAGGTACATTCTTAGGCTTTTAATATGCGGTGTTGAGTCCATTTCGTTGAGCAAGGAGTAGCTCTTGTCTATTCCATATTTGGCTTAAGGAACTTTATCTGTGCTCATTTCAGTCTCTGGTTTTATGCAGCACCCCAACTCACCTTTACCCTTAAGCAAGCATAAGTTGGTTTTCTAAATTTGAGACCCTGTTCTGTTCTGTAATTCAGTTCCTGTGTAGCCAAGTTTCCATTCCGTGTGTTACTGATATCTTATGATGTTTCTTTTTCTGTGTGACTTACTTCAGTTAGAATCATCATACCTGAATCCACTCATTGTGCTGCTAAGGGCCTGATGACACAGATTTCATTGCTGAGTGATATTGCTTTGTAAGTAAATACCACTACTTCTTTATCCATTTTTCACTTTCTGCGATGTTGAACTTGTACTGTAAACGAGGTTCTTGTAAACAGAGCCGTTCCAAACTTTGGGGTGGCTGTGTCTTTTTGATTTTAATTTCCCTAAGCTATAGGACCATAAGTGGAAGTGCCCTAGGCTCTGTTGCTTTGTTTTTTAGATGTTTCAGGAAACACCATACACTTCTCCCGAGTGGTTGTTGGCAATTTACATCCCGCCCATCAGCATAACAAGGCTCCCAGTTCTCCATGGCCTGTCCTGCCTTTCTGGATTTTACACTTTTTTCAGATGGCCCTTTTGACCAGGGGGAAGTGAGACTTCATTGTAGTGCAGATTTCCTTTGCAAGCTTGCTTGGTTGGCCAAAAAGGGCGTATGCGTTTTTTCCTGAATATATTCAGGAAAAAACGCATACGCCCTTTTTGGCCAAGTGCATCATTGTGGACGTTCTGCCTCTTTTCCTATGCTTTCAATGCAATTCCAGTCTACCTCCTGAAATCGGTTTCCTGCAATTCTGCCCCGCTTTCAAGTCCTCTTGGCAGCCTTACTTCAGTCTATTTTTGGACGATAGCTGTCATTTATAACTCTGCAGGTTTGTGAATTACAGTGCCCCTGAGCTCCTTTCTTCAACTTGCTTTCTTGTGACCTGGCCGCAACACCGCAGGATGGCTTCAGGCCCTAATCTTGTTCCGGCACGGCACGCTGAGCCTTTGGTTATTTCCTCTTCCTGGTGGGAAATGAGAGTTAAATTTGCCCGTCCAGACACCTCCAGCTAGTCTCTCATTGGTTCTCGCTATTCCTGTTCATCTTCCGCAGAAATTGCAAACTGGGCCAAACAGGAGGTTAAAGGCGCTGACTCTCCAAGTGGGGAGAGTGTTAGTAAAGCGTCTGGAATGTTGCACCCGAGTACCAGGGGAGGAAAACTGAGACATATTTGAACACGTCTCCCGTTCACATGGTTGATCATACTTGGGTTCCACATGCATGTTTTAGCTGAAGGAAGAATACCTTAAACCTGGAGAGTTAAGACCCGTGTAATGGGTACCATGCAATATGACTTCAAAGGGTCTTCATTTGCTCACCGAACCTCTCCAATCCTATCACTGCTGCGTTTATGCCCCTGTACACATGCTTGATTCTCTTTCGGAGACATAGCAATCCATAGGTTTTAAGATACTTACAAGTCAGGTACATTCTTAGGCGTTTAATATGCGGTGTTGAGTCCATTTCGTTGAGCAAGGAGTAGCTCTTGTCTATTCCATATTTGGCTTAAGGAACTTTATCTGTGTTCATTTCAATCTCTGGTTTTATGCAGCACCCCAACTCACCTTTACCCTTAAGCAAGCATAAGTTGGTTTTGTAAATTTGAGACCCTGTTCTGTTCTGTAATTCAGTTCCTGTGTAGCCAAGTTTACATTCCGTGTATTACTGATATCTTATGATGTTTCTTTTTCTGTGTGACTTATTTCAGTTAGAATCATCATACCTGAATCCACTCATTGTGATCCTAAGGGACTGATGACATAGATTTCATTGCTGAGTGATATTGCTTTGTAAGTAAATACCACAACTTCTTTATCCATTTTTCACTTTCTGTGATGTTGAACTTGTACTGTAAACGAGGTTCTTGTAAACAGAGGCGTCCCAAACTTTGGGGTGGCTGTGTCTTTTTGATTTTAATTTCCCTAAGCTATAGGACCATAAGTGGCAGTGCCCTAGGCTCTGTTGCTTTGTTTTTTAGATGTTTCAGGAAACACCATACACTTCTCCCGAGTGGTTGTTGGCAATTTACATCCCGCCCATCAGCATAACAAGGCTCCCAGTTCTCCATGGCCTGTCCTGCCTTTCTGGATTTTACACTTTTTTCAGATGGCCCTTTTGACCGGGGGGAAGTGAGACTTCATTGTAGTGCAGATTTCCTTTGCAAGCTTGCTTGGTTGGCCAAAAAGGGCGTATGCGTTTTTTCCTGAATATATTCAGGAAAAATCGCATACGCCCTTTTTGGCCAAGTGCATCATTGTGGACGTTCTGCCTCTTTTCCTATGCTTTCAATGCAATTCCAGTCTACCTCCTGAAATCGGTTTCCTGCAATTCTGCCCTGCTTTCAAGTCCTCTTGGCAGCCTTACTTCAGTCTATTTTTGGACGATAGCTGTCATTTATAACTCTGCAGGTTTGTGAATTACAGTGACCCTGAGCTCCTTTCTTCAACTCGCTTTCTTGTGACCTGGCCGCAACACCGCAGGATGGCTTCAGGCCCTAATCTGGTTCCGGCCCGGCATGCTGAGCCTTTGGTTAATTCCTCTTCCTGGTGGGAAATGAGAGTTAAATTTGCCCGTCCAGACACCTCCAGCTAGCCTCTCATTGGTTCTCGCTATTCCTGTTCATCTTCCGCAGAAATTGCAAACTGGGCCAAACAGGAGGTTAAAGGGACTGACTCTCCAAGTGGGGAGAGTGTTAGTAAAGCGTCTGGAATGTTGCACCCGAGTACCAGGGGAGGAAAACTGAGACATATTTGAACACGTCTCCCGTTCACATGGTTGATCATACTCTGGGTTCCACATGCATGTTTCAACTGAAGGAAGAATACCTTAAACCTGGAGAGTTGAGACCCGTGTAATGGGTACCATGCAATATGACTTCAAAGGGTCTTCATTTGCTCACCGAACCTCTCCAATCCTATCACTGCTGCGTTTATGCCCCTGTACACACGCTTGATTCTCTTTTGGAGACATAGCAATCCATAGGTTTTAAGATAATTACTAGTCAGGTACATTCTTAGGCGTTTAATATGCGGTGTTGAGTCCATTTCGTTGAGCAAGGAGTAGCTCTTGTCTATTCCATATTTGGCTTAAGGAACTTTATCTGTGCTCATTTCAATCTCTGGTTTTATGCAGCACCCCAACTCACGTTTCCCCTTAAGCAAGCATAAGTTGGTTTTCTAAATTTGAGACCCTGTTCTGTTTTGGAATGCAGTTCCTGTGTAGCCAAGTTTACATTCCGTGTATTTGTGATATCTTATGATGTTTCTTTTTCTGTGTGACTTATTTCAGTTAGAATCATCGTACCTGAATCCACTCATTATGCTGCTATGGGCCTGATGACATAGATTTCATTGCTGAGTGATACTGCATTGTACGTAAGTACCACAAGTTCTTTATCCATTTCTCACTTTCTGTGATATTGAACTTGTACGGTAAACGGGGTTCTTGTAAACGGAGGCGTCCCAAACTTTGGGGTGGCTGTGTCTTTTTGATTTTAATTACCCTAAGCTATACGACCATAAGTGGAAGTGCCCTAGGCTCTGTTGCTTTGTTTTTTAGATGTTTCAGGAAACACCATACACTTCTCCTGAGTGTCTGTTGGCAATTTACATCCCTCCCATCAGCATAACAAGGCTCCCACTACTCAATGGCCTGTTGCCTTTCTGGATTTTACACTTTTTTCAGATGGCCCTTTTGACCGGGGGGAAGTGAGACTTCATTGTAGTGCAGATTTCCTTTGCAAGCTTGCTTGGTTGGCCAAAAAGGGCGTATGCGTTTTTTCCTGAATATATTCAGGAAAAAACGCATACGCCCTTTTTGGCCAAGTGCATCATTGTGGACGTTCTGCCTCTTTTCCTATGCTTTCAATGCAATTCCAGTCTACCTCCTGAAATCGGTTTCCTGCAATTCTGCCCCGATTTCGAGTCCTCTTGGCAGCCTTACTTCAGTCTACTTTTGGACGATAGCTCTCATTTATAACTCTGCAGGTTTGTGAATTACAGTGCCCCTGAGCTCCTTTCTTCAACTCGCTTTCTTGTGACCTGGCCGCAACACCGCAGGATGGCTTCAGGCCCTAATCTGGTTCCGGCCCGGCATGCTGAGCCTTTGGTTAATTCCACTTCCTGGTGGGAAATGAGAGTTAAATTTGCCCGTCCAGACACCTCCAGCTAGCCTCTCATTGGTTCTCGCTATTCCTGTTCATCTTCCGCAGAAATTGCAAACTGGGCCAAACAGGAGGTTAAAGGCGCTGACTCTCCAAGTGGGGAGAGTGTTAGTAAAGCGTCTGGAATGTTGCACCCGAGTACCAGGGTACGAAAACTGAGACATATTTGAACACGTCTCCCGTTCACATGGTTGATCATACTCTAGGTTCCACATGCATGTTTTAGCTGAAGGAAGAACACCTTAAACCTGGGTAGTTGAAACCCGTGGAATGGGTACCATGCAATATGACTTCAAAGGGTCTTCATTTGCTCACTGAACCTCTCCAATCCTATCACTGCTGCGTTTATGCCCCTGTACACACGCTTGATTCTCTTTTGGAGACATAGCAATCCATAGGTTTTAAGATAATTACTAGTCAGGTACATTCTTAGGCGTTTAATATGCGGTGTTGAGTCCATTTCGTTGAGCAAGGAGTAGCTCTTGTCTATTCCATATTTGGCTTAAGGAACTTTATCTGTGCTCATTTCAATCTCTGGTTTTATGCAGCACCCCAACTCACCTTTCCCCTTAAGCAAGCATAAGTTGGTTTTCTAAATTTGAGACCCTGTTCTGTTTTGGAATGCAGTTCCTGTGTAGCCAAGTTTACATTCCGTGTATTAGTGATATCTTATGATGTTTCTTTTTCTGTGTGACTTATTTCAGTTAGAATCATCGTACCTGAATCCACTCATTATGCTGCTATGGGCCTGATGACATAGATTTCATTGCTGAGTGATACTGCATTGTACGTAAGTACCACAAGTTCTTTATCCATTTCTCACTTTCTGTGATATTGAACTTGTACGGTAAACGGGGTTCTTGTAAACAGAGGCGTCCCAAACTTTCGGGTGGCTGTGTCTTTTTGATTTTAATTTCCCTAAGCTATAGGACCATAAGTGGAAGTGCCCTAGGCTCTGTTGCTTTGTTTTTTAGATGTTTCAGGAAACACCATACACTTCTCCTGAGTGTCTGTTGGCAATTTACATCCCTCCCATCAGCATAACAAGGCTCCCACTACTCAATGGCCTGTTGCCTTTCTGGATTTTACACTTTTTTCAGATGGCCCTTTTGACCGGGGGGAAGTGAGACTTCATTGTAGTGCAGATTTCCTTTGCAAGCTTGCTTGGTTGGCCAAAAAGGGCGTATGCGTTTTTTCCTGAATATATTCAGGAAAAAACGCATACGCCCTTTTTGGCCAAGTGCATCATTGTGGACGTTCTGCCTCTTTTCCTATGCTTTCAATGCAATTCCAGTCTACCTCCTGAAATCGGTTTCCTGCAATTCTGCCCCGATTTCGAGTCCTCTTGGCAGCCTTACTTCAGTCTACTTTTGGACGATAGCTCTCATTTATAACTCTGCAGGTTTGTGAATTACAGTGCCCCTGAGCTCCTTTCTTCAACTCGCTTTCTTGTGACCTGGCCGCAACACCGCAGGATGGCTTCAGGCCCTAATCTGGTTCCGGCCCGGCATGCTGAGCCTTTGGTTAATTCCACTTCCTGGTGGGAAATGAGAGTTAAATTTGCCCGTCCAGACACCTCCAGCTAGCCTCTCATTGGTTCTCGCTATTCCTGTTCATCTTCCGCAGAAATTGCAAACTGGGCCAAACAGGAGGTTAAAGGCGCTGACTCTCCAAGTGGGGAGAGTGTTAGTAAAGCGTCTGGAATGTTGCACCCGAGTACCAGGGTACGAAAACTGAGACATATTTGAACACGTCTCCCGTTCACATGGTTGATCATACTCTAGGTTCCACATGCATGTTTTAGCTGAAGGAAGAACACCTTAAACCTGGGTAGTTGAAACCAGTGGAATGGGTACCATGCAATATGACTTCAAAGGGTCTTCATTTGCTCACTGAACCTCTCCAATCCTATCACTGCTGCGTTTATGCCCCTGTACACATGCTTGATTCTCTTTCAGAGACATAGCAATCTATAGGTTTTAAGATACTTACTAGTCAGGTACATTCTTAGGCGTTTAATATGCGGTGTTGAGTCCATTTCGTTGAGCAAGGAGTAGCTCTTGTCTATTCCATATTTGGCTTAAGGAACTTTATCTGTGCTCATTTCAATCTCTGGTTTTATGCAGCACCCCAACTCACCTTTCCCCTTAAGCAAGCATAAGTTGGTTTTCTAAATTTGAGACCCTGTTCTGTTCTGTAATTCAGTTCCTGTGTAGCTAGTTTCCATTCCGTGTATTACTGATATCTTATGATGTTTCTTTTTCTGTGTGACTTATTTCAGTTAGAATCATCATACCTGAATCCACTCATTGTGCTGCTAAGGGCCTGATGACATAGATTTCATTGCTGAGTGATATTGCTTTGTAAGTGAATACCACAACTTCTTTATCCATTTTTCACTTTCTGCGATGTTGAACTTGTACTGTAAACGAGGTTCTTGTAAACAGAGCTGTTCCAAACTTTGGGGTGGCTGTGTCTTTTTGATTTTAATTTCCCTAAGCTATAGGACCATAAGTGGAAGTGCCCTAGGCTCTGTTGCTTTGTTTTTTAGATGTTTCAGGAAACACCATACACTTCTCCCAAGTGTCTGTTGGCAATTTACATCCCGCCCATCAGCATAACAAGGCACCCAGTTCTCAATGGCCTGTCCTGCCTTTCTGGATTTTACACTTTTTTCAGATGGCCCTTTTGACCGGGGGGAAGTGAGACTTCATTGTAGTGCAGATTTCCTTTGCAAGCTTGCTTGGTTGGCCAAAAAGGGCGTATGCGTTTTTTCCTGAATATATTCAGGAAAAAACGCATACGCCCTTTTTGGCCAAGTGCATCATTGTGGACGTTCTGCCTCTTTTCCTATGCTTTCAATGCAATTCCAGTCTACCTCCTGAAATCGGTTTCCTGCAATTCTGCCCCGCTTTCAAGTCCTCTTGGCAGCCTTACTTCAGTCTATTTTTGGACGATAGCTGTCATTTATAACTCTGCAGGTTTGTGAATTACAGTGCCCCTGAGCTCCTTTCTTCAACTCGCTTTCTTGTGACCTGGCCGCAACACCGCAGGATGGCTTCAGGCCCTAATCTGGTTCCGGCACGGCACGCTGAGCCTTTGGTTATTTCCTCTTCCTGGTGGGAAATGAGAGTTAAATTTGCCCGTCCAGACACCTCCAGCTAGTCTCTCATTGGTTCTCGCTATTCCTGTTCATCTTCCGCAGAAATTGCAAACTGGGCCAAACAGGAGGTTAAAGGCGCTGACTCTCCAAGTGGGGAGAGTGTTAGTAAAGCGTCTGGAATGTTGCACCCGAGTACCAGGGGAGGAAAACTGAGACAAATTTGAACACGTCTCCCGTTCACATGGTTGATCATACTTGGGTTCCACATGCATGTTTTAGCTGAAGGAAGAATACCTTAAACCTGGAGAGTTAAGACCCGTGTAATGGGTACCATGCAATATGACTTCAAAGGGTCTTCATTTGCTCACCGAACCTCTCCAATCCTATCACTGCTGCGTTTATGACCCTGTACACATGCTTGATTCTCTTTCGGAGACATAGCAATCCATAGGTTTTAAGATACTTACTAGTCAGGTACATTGTTAGGCGTTTAATATGCGGTGTTGAGTCCATTTCGTTGAGCAAGGAGTAGCTCTTGTCTATTCCATATTTGACTTAAGGAACTTTATCTGTGCTCATTTCAATCTCTGGTTTTATGCAGCACCCCAACTCACCTTTCCCCTTAAGAAAGCATAAGTTGGTTTTCTAAATTTGAGACCCTGTTCTGTTCTGTAATTCAGTTCCTGTGTAGCCAAGTTTCCATTCCGTGTATTACTGATACCTTATGATGTTTCTTTTTCTGTGTGACTTATTTCAGTTAGAATCATCATACCTGAATCCACTCATTGTGCTGCTAAGGGCCTTGTGACACAGATTTCATTGCTGAGTGATATTGCTTTGTAAGTAAATACCACAACTTCTTTATCCATTTTTCACTTTCTGCGATGTTGAACTTGTACTGTAAACGAGGTTCTTGTAAACAGAGCCGTTCCAAACTTTGGGGTGGCTGTGTCTTTTTGATTTTAATTTCCCTAAGCTATAGGACCATAAGTGGAAGTGCCCTAGGCTCTGTTGCTTTGTTTTTTAGATGTTTCAGGAAACACCATACACTTCTCCGGAGTGGTTGTTGGCAATTTACATCCCGCCCATCAGCATAACAAGGCTCCCAGTTCTCCATGGCCTCTCCTGCCTTTCTGGATTTTACACTTTTTTCAGAAGGCCCTTTACACCCGGGGGAAGTGAGACTTCATTGTAGTGCAGATTTCCTTTGCAAGCTTGCTTGGTTGGCCAAAAAGGGCGTATGCGTTTTTTCCTGAATATATTCAGGAAAAAACGCATACGCCCTTTTTGGCCAAGTACATCATTGTGGACGTTCTGCCTCTTTTCCTATGCTTTCAATGCAATTCCAGTCTACCTCCTGAAATCGGTTTCCTGCAATTCTGCCCCGCTTTCAAGTCCTCTTGGCAGCCTTACTTCAGTCTATTTTTGGACGATAGCTGTCATTTATAACTCTGCAGGTTTGTGAATTACAGTGCCCCTGAGCTCCTTTCTTCAACTCGCTTTCTTGTGACCTGGCCGCAACACCGCAGGATGGCTTCAGGCCCTAATCTGGTTCCGGCCCGGCATGCTGAGCCTTTGGTTAATTCCTCTTCCTGGTGGGAAATGAGAGTTAAATTTGCCCGTCCAGACACCTCCAGCTAGCCTCTCATTGGTTCTCGCTATTCCTGTTCATCTTCCGCAGAAATTGCAAACTGGGCCAAACAGGAGGTTAAAGGGACTGACTCTCCAAGTGGGGAGAGTGTTAGTAAAGCGTCTGGAATGTTGCACCCGAGTACCAGGGGAGGAAAACTGAGACATATTTGAACACGTCTCCCGTTCACATGGTTGATCATACTCTGGGTTCCACATGCATGTTTCAACTGAAGGAAGAATACCTTAAACCTGGAGAGTTGAGACCCGTGTAATGGGTACCATGCAATATGACTTCAAAGGGTCTTCATTTGCTCACCGAACCTCTCCAATCCTATCACTGCTGCGTTTATGCCCCTGTACACACGCTTGATTCTCTTTTGGAGACATAGCAATCCCTAGGTTTTAAGATAATTACTAGTCAGGTACATTCTTAGGCGTTTAATATGCGGTGTTGAGTCCATTTCGTTGAGCAAGGAGTAGCTCTTGTCTATTCCATATTTGGCTTAAGGAACTTTATCTGTGCTCATTTCAATCTCTGGTTTTATGCAGCACCCCAACTCACCTTTCCCCTTAAGCAAGCATAAGTTGGTTTTCTAAATTTGAGACCCTGTTCTGTTTTGGAATGCAGTTCCTGTGTAGCCAAGTTTACATTCCGTGTATTAGTGATATCTTATGATGTTTCTTTTTCTGTGTGACTTATTTCAGTTAGAATCATCGTACCTGAATCCACTCATTATGCTGCTATGGGCCTGATGACATAGATTTCATTGCTGAGTGATACTGCATTGTACGTAAGTACCACAAGTTCTTTATCCATTTCTCACTTTCTGTGATATTGAACTTGTACGGTAAACGGGGTTCTTGTAAACGGAGGCGTCCCAAACTTTGGGGTGGCTGTGTCTTTTTGATTTTAATTTCCCTAAGCTATAGGACCATAAGTGGAAGTGCCCTAGGCTCTGTTGCTTTGTTTTTTAGATGTTTCAGGAAACACCATACACTTCTCCTGAGTGTCTGTTGGCAATTTACATCCCTCCCATCAGCATAACAAGGCTCCCAGTACTCAATGGCCTGTTGCCTTTCTGGATTTTACACTTTTTTCAGATGGCCCTTTTGACCGGGGGGAAGTGAGACTTCATTGTAGTGCAGATTTCCTTTGCAAGCTTGCTTGGTTGGCCAAAAAGGGCGTATGCGTTTTTTCCTGAATATATTCAGGAAAAAACGCATACGCCCTTTTTGGCCAAGTGCATCATTGTGGACGTTCTGCCTCTTTTCCTATGCTTTCAATGCAATTCCAGTCTACCTCCTGAAATCGGTTTCCTGCAATTCTGCCCCGATTTCGAGTCCTCTTGGCAGCCTTACTTCAGTCTACTTTTGGACGATAGCTCTCATTTATAACTCTGCAGGTTTGTGAATTACAGTGCCCCTGAGCTCCTTTCTTCAACTCGCTTTCTTGTGACCTGGCCGCAACACCGCAGGATGGCTTCAGGCCCTAATCTGGTTCCGGCCCGGCATGCTGAGCCTTTGGTTAATTCCACTTCCTGGTGGGAAATGAGAGTTAAATTTGCCCGTCCAGACACCTCCAGCTAGCCTCTCATTGGTTCTCGCTATTCCTGTTCATCTTCCGCAGAAATTGCAAACTGGGCCAAACAGGAGGTTAAAGGCGCTGACTCTCCAAGTGGGGAGAGTGTTAGTAAAGCGTCTGGAATGTTGCACCCGAGTACCAGGGTACGAAAACTGAGACATATTTGAACACGTCTCCCGTTCACATGGTTGATCATACTCTAGGTTCCACATGCATGTTTTAGCTGAAGGAAGAACACCTTAAACCTGGGTAGTTGAAACCCGTGGAATGGGTACCATGCAATATGACTTCAAAGGGTCTTCATTTGCTCACTGAACCTCTCCAATCCTATCACTGCTGCGTTTATGCCCCTGTACACACGCTTGATTCTCTTTTGGAGACATAGCAATCCATAGGTTTTAAGATAATTACTAGTCAGGTACATTCTTAGGCGTTTAATATGCGGTGTTGAGTCCATTTCGTTGAGCAAGGAGTAGCTCTTGTCTATTCCATATTTGGCTTAAGGAACTTTATCTGTGCTCATTTCAATCTCTGGTTTTATGCAGCACCCCAACTCACCTTTCCCCTTAAGCAAGCATAAGTTGGTTTTCTAAATTTGAGACCCTGTTCTGTTTTGGAATGCAGTTCCTGTGTAGCCAAGTTTACATTCCGTGTATTTGTGATATCTTATGATGTTTCTTTTTCTGTGTGACTTATTTCAGTTAGAATCATCGTACCTGAATCCACTCATTATGCTGCTATGGGCCTGATGACATAGATTTCATTGCTGAGTGATACTGCATTGTACGTAAGTACCACAAGTTCTTTATCCATTTCTCACTTTCTGTGATATTGAACTTGTACGGTAAACGGGGTTCTTGTAAACGGAGGCGTCCCAAACTTTGGGGTGGCTGTGTCTTTTTGATTTTAATTTCCCTAAGCTATAGGACCATAAGTGGAAGTGCCCTAGGCTCTGTTGCTTTGTTTTTTAGATGTTTCAGGAAACACCATACACTTCTCCTGAGTGTCTGTTGGCAATTTACATCCCTCCCATCAGCATAACAAGGCTCCCACTACTCAATGGCCTGTTGCCTTTCTGGATTTTACACTTTTTTCAGATGGCCCTTTTGACCGGGGGGAAGTGAGACTTCATTGTAGTGCAGATTTCCTTTGCAAGCTTGCTTGCTTGGCCAAAAAGGGCGTATGCGTTTTTTCCTGAATATATTCAGGAAAAAACGCATACGCCCTTTTTGGCCAAGTGCATCATTGTGGACGTTCTGCCTCTTTTCCTATGCTTTCAATGCAATTCCAGTCTACCTCCTGAAATCGGTTTCCTGCAATTCTGCCCCGATTTCGAGTCCTCTTGGCAGCCTTACTTCAGTCTACTTTTGGACGATAGCTCTCATTTATAACTCTGCAGGTTTGTGAATTACAGTGCCCCTGAGCTCCTTTCTTCAACTCGCTTTCTTGTGACCTGGCCGCAACACCGCAGGATGGCTTCAGGCCCTAATCTGGTTCCGGCCCGGCATGCTGAGCCTTTGGTTAATTCCACTTCCTGGTGGGAAATGAGAGTTAAATTTGCCCGTCCAGACACCTCCAGCTAGCCTCTCATTGGTTCTCGCTATTCCTGTTCATCTTCCGCAGAAATTGCAAACTGGGCCAAACAGGAGGTTAAAGGCGCTGACTCTCCAAGTGGGGAGAGTGTTAGTAAAGCGTCTGGAATGTTGCACCCGAGTACCAGGGTACGAAAACTGAGACATATTTGAACACGTCTCCCGTTCACATGGTTGATCATACTCTAGGTTCCACATGCATGTTTTAGCTGAAGGAAGAACACCTTAAACCTGGGTAGTTGAAACCAGTGGAATGGTTACCATGCAATATGACTTCAAAGGGTCTTCATTTGCTCACTGAACCTCTCCAATCCTATCACTGCTGCGTTTATGACCCTGTACACATGCTTGATTCTCTTTCAGAGACATAGCAATCTATAGGTTTTAAGATACTTACTAGTCAGGTACATTCTTAGGCGTTTAATATGCGGTGTTGAGTCCATTTCGTTGAGCAAGGAGTAGCTCTTGTCTATTCCATATTTGGCTTAAGGAACTTTATCTGTGCTCATTTCAATCTCTGGTTTTATGCAGCACCCCAACTCACCTTTCCCCTTAAGCAAGCATAAGTTGGTTTTCTAAATTTGAGACCCTGTTCTGTTCTGTAATTCAGTTCCTGTGTAGCTAGTTTCCATTCCGTGTATTACTGATATCTTATGATGTTTCTTTTTCTGTGTGACTTATTTCAGTTAGAATCATCATACCTGAATCCACTCATTGTGCTGCTAAGGGCCTGATGACATAGATTTCATTGCTGAGTGATATTGCTTTGTAAGTGAATACCACAACTTCTTTATCCATTTTTCACTTTCTGCGATGTTGAACTTGTACTGTAAACGAGGTTCTTGTAAACAGAGCTGTTCCAAACTTTGGGGTGGCTATGTCTTTTTGATTTTAATTTCCCTAAGCTATAGGACCATAAGTGGAAGTGCCCTAGGCTCTGTTGCTTTGTTTTTTAGATGTTTCAGGAAACACCATACACTTCTCCCAAGTGTCTGTTGGCAATTTACATCCCGCCCATCAGCATAACAAGGCACCCAGTTCTCAATGGCCTGTCCTGCCTTTCTGGATTTTACACTTTTTTCATATGGCCCTTTTGACCGGGGGGAAGTGAGACTTCATTGTAGTGCAGATTTCCTTTGCAAGCTTGCTTGGTTGGCCAAAAAGGGCGTATGCGTTTTTTCCTGAATATATTCAGGAAAAAACGCATACGCCCTTTTTGGCCAAGTGCATCATTGTGGACGTTCTGCCTCTTTTCCTATGCTTTCAATGCAATTCCAGTCTACCTCCTGAAATCGGTTTCCTGCAATTCTGCCCCGCTTTCAAGTCCTCTTGGCAGCCTTACTTCAGTCTATTTTTGGACGATAGCTGTCATTTATAACTCTGCAGGTTTGTGAATTACAGTGCCCCTGAGCTCCTTTCTTCAACTCGCTTTCTTGTGACCTGGCCGCAACACCGCAGGATGGCTTCAGGCCCTAATCTGGTTCCGGCACGGCACGCTGAGCCTTTGGTTATTTCCTCTTCCTGGTGGGAAATGAGAGTTAAATTTGCCCGTCCAGACACCTCCAGCTAGTCTCTCATTGGTTCTCGCTATTCCTGTTCATCTTCCGCAGAAATTGCAAACTGGGCCAAACAGGAGGTTAAAGGCGCTGACTCTCCAAGTGGGGAGAGTGTTAGTAAAGCGTCTGGAATGTTGCACCCGAGTACCAGGGGAGGAAAACTGAGACATATTTGAACACGTCTCCCGTTCACATGGTTGATCATTCTTGGGTTCCACATGCATGTTTTAGCTGAAGGAAGAATACCTTAAACCTGGAGAGTTAAGACCCGTGTAATGGGTACCATGCAATATGACTTCAAAGGGTCTTCATTTGCTCACCGAACCTCTCCAATCCTATCACTGCTGCGTTTATGCCCCTGTACACATGCTTGATTCTCTTTCGGAGACATAGCAATCCATAGGTTTTAAGATACTTACTAGTCAGGTACATTGTTAGGCGTTTAATATGCGGTGTTGAGTCCATTTCGTTGAGCAAGGAGTAGCTCTTGTCTATTCCATATTTGACTTAAGGAACTTTATCTGTGCTCATTTCAATCTCTGGTTTTATGCAGCACCCCAACTCACCTTTACCCTTAAGCAAGCATAAGTTGGTTTTCTAAATTTGAGACCCTGTTCTGTTCTGTAATTCAGTTCCTGTGTAGCCAAGTTTACATTCCGTGTATTAGTGATATCTTATGATGTTTCTTTTTCTGTGTGACTTACTTCAGTTAGAATCATCATACCTGAATCCACTCATTGTGCTGCTAAGGGCCTGATGACACAGATTTCATTGCTGAGTGATATTGCTTTGTAAGTGAATACCACAACTTCTTTATCCATTTTTCACTTTCTGCGATGTTGAACTTGTACTGTAAACGAGGTTCTTGTAAACACAGCAGTTCCAAACTTTGGGGTGGCTGTGTCTTTTTGATTTTAATTTCCCTAAGCTATAGGACCATAAGTGGCAGTGCCCTAGGCTCTGTTGCTTTGTTTTTTAGATGTTTCAGGAAACACCATACACTTCTCCCGAGTGTCTGTTGGCAATTTACATCCCGCCCATCAGCATAACAAGGCTCCCAGTTCTCCATGGCCTGTCCTGCCTTTCTGGATTTTACACTTTTTTCAGATGGCCCTTTTGACCGGGGGGAAGTGAGACTTCATTGTAGTGCATATTTCCTTTGCAAGCTTGCTTGGTTGGCCAAAAAGGGCGTATGCGTTTTTTCCTGAATATATTCAGGAAAAATCGCATACGCCCTTTTTGGCCAAGTGCATCATTGTGGACGTTCTGCCTCTTTTCCTATGCTTTCAATGCAATTCCAGTCTACCTCCTGAAATCGGTTTCCTGCAATTCTGCCCTGCTTTCAAGTCCTCTTGGCAGCCTTACTTCAGTCTATTTTTGGACGATAGCTGTCATTTATAACTCTGCAGGTTTGTGAATTACAGTGCCCCTGAGCTCCTTTCTTCAACTCGCTTTCTTGTGACCTGGCCGCAACACCGCAGGATGGCTTCAGGCCCTAATCTGGTTCCGGCCCGGCATGCTGAGCCTTTGGTTAATTCCTCTTCCTGGTGGGAAATGAGAGTTAAATTTGCCCGTCCAGACACCTCCAGCTAGCCTCTCATTGGTTCTCGCTATTCCTGTTCATCTTCCGCAGAAATTGCAAACTGGGCCAAACAGGAGGTTAAAGGGACTGACTCTCCAAGTGGGGAGAGTGTTAGTAAAGCGTCTGGAATGTTGTACCCGAGTACCAGGGCAGGAAAACTGAGACATATTTGAACACGTCTCCCGATCACATGGTTGATCATACTCTAGGTTCCACATGCATGTTTTAGCTGAAGGAAGAATACCTTAAACCTGGGTAGTTGAAACCCGTGGAATGGGTACCATGCAATATGACTTCAAAGGGTCTTCATTTGCTCACCGAACCTCTCCAATCCTATCACTGCTGCGTTTATGCCCCTGTACACATGCTTGATTCTCTTTCAGAGACATAGCAATCCATAGGTTTTAAGATACTTACAAGTCAGGTACATTCTTAGGCTTTTAATATGCGGTGTTGAGTCCATTTCGTTGAGCAAGGAGTAGCTCTTGTCTATTCCATATTTGGCTTAAGGAACTTTATCTGTGCTCATTTCAGTCTCTGGTTTTATGCAGCACCCCAACTCACCTTTACCCTTAAGCAAGCATAAGTTGGTTTTCTAAATTTGAGACCCTGTTCTGTTCTGTAATTCAGTTCCTGTGTAGCCAAGTTTCCATTCCGTGTGTTACTGATATCTTATGATGTTTCTTTTTCTGTGTGACTTACTTCAGTTAGAATCATCATACCTGAATCCACTCATTGTGCTGCTAAGGGCCTGATGACACAGATTTCATTGCTGAGTGATATTGCTTTGTAAGTAAATACCACTACTTCTTTATCCATTTTTCACTTTCTGCGATGTTGAACTTGTACTGTAAACGAGGTTCTTGTAAACAGAGCCGTTCCAAACTTTGGGGTGGCTGTGTCTTTTTGATTTTAATTTCCCTAAGCTATAGGACCATAAGTGGAAGTGCCCTAGGCTCTGTTGCTTTGTTTTTTAGATGTTTCAGGAAACACCATACACTTCTCCCGAGTGGTTGTTGGCAATTTACATCCCGCCCATCAGCATAACAAGGCTCCCAGTTCTCCATGGCCTGTCCTGCCTTTCTGGATTTTACACTTTTTTCAGATGGCCCTTTTGACCAGGGGGAAGTGAGACTTCATTGTAGTGCAGATTTCCTTTGCAAGCTTGCTTGGTTGGCCAAAAAGGGCGTATGCGTTTTTTCCTGAATATATTCAGGAAAAAACGCATACGCCCTTTTTGGCCAAGTGCATCATTGTGGACGTTCTGCCTCTTTTCCTATGCTTTCAATGCAATTCCAGTCTACCTCCTGAAATCGGTTTCCTGCAATTCTGCCCCGCTTTCAAGTCCTCTTGGCAGCCTTACTTCAGTCTATTTTTGGACGATAGCTGTCATTTATAACTCTGCAGGTTTGTGAATTACAGTGCCCCTGAGCTCCTTTCTTCAACTTGCTTTCTTGTGACCTGGCCGCAACACCGCAGGATGGCTTCAGGCCCTAATCTTGTTCCGGCACGGCACGCTGAGCCTTTGGTTATTTCCTCTTCCTGGTGGGAAATGAGAGTTAAATTTGCCCGTCCAGACACCTCCAGCTAGTCTCTCATTGGTTCTCGCTATTCCTGTTCATCTTCCGCAGAAATTGCAAACTGGGCCAAACAGGAGGTTAAAGGCGCTGACTCTCCAAGTGGGGAGAGTGTTAGTAAAGCGTCTGGAATGTTGCACCCGAGTACCAGGGGAGGAAAACTGAGACATATTTGAACACGTCTCCCGTTCACATGGTTGATCATACTTGGGTTCCACATGCATGTTTTAGCTGAAGGAAGAATACCTTAAACCTGGAGAGTTAAGACCCGTGTAATGGGTACCATGCAATATGACTTCAAAGGGTCTTCATTTGCTCACCGAACCTCTCCAATCCTATCACTGCTGCGTTTATGCCCCTGTACACATGCTTGATTCTCTTTCGGAGACATAGCAATCCATAGGTTTTAAGATACTTACAAGTCAGGTACATTCTTAGGCGTTTAATATGCGGTGTTGAGTCCATTTCGTTGAGCAAGGAGTAGCTCTTGTCTATTCCATATTTGGCTTAAGGAACTTTATCTGTGTTCATTTCAATCTCTGGTTTTATGCAGCACCCCAACTCACCTTTACCCTTAAGCAAGCATAAGTTGGTTTTGTAAATTTGAGACCCTGTTCTGTTCTGTAATTCAGTTCCTGTGTAGCCAAGTTTACATTCCGTGTATTACTGATATCTTATGATGTTTCTTTTTCTGTGTGACTTATTTCAGTTAGAATCATCATACCTGAATCCACTCATTGTGATCCTAAGGGACTGATGACATAGATTTCATTGCTGAGTGATATTGCTTTGTAAGTAAATACCACAACTTCTTTATCCATTTTTCACTTTCTGTGATGTTGAACTTGTACTGTAAACGAGGTTCTTGTAAACAGAGGCGTCCCAAACTTTGGGGTGGCTGTGTCTTTTTGATTTTAATTTCCCTAAGCTATAGGACCATAAGTGGCAGTGCCCTAGGCTCTGTTGCTTTGTTTTTTAGATGTTTCAGGAAACACCATACACTTCTCCCGAGTGGTTGTTGGCAATTTACATCCCGCCCATCAGCATAACAAGGCTCCCAGTTCTCCATGGCCTGTCCTGCCTTTCTGGATTTTACACTTTTTTCAGATGGCCCTTTTGACCGGGGGGAAGTGAGACTTCATTGTAGTGCAGATTTCCTTTGCAAGCTTGCTTGGTTGGCCAAAAAGGGCGTATGCGTTTTTTCCTGAATATATTCAGGAAAAATCGCATACGCCCTTTTTGGCCAAGTGCATCATTGTGGACGTTCTGCCTCTTTTCCTATGCTTTCAATGCAATTCCAGTCTACCTCCTGAAATCGGTTTCCTGCAATTCTGCCCTGCTTTCAAGTCCTCTTGGCAGCCTTACTTCAGTCTATTTTTGGACGATAGCTGTCATTTATAACTCTGCAGGTTTGTGAATTACAGTGACCCTGAGCTCCTTTCTTCAACTCGCTTTCTTGTGACCTGGCCGCAACACCGCAGGATGGCTTCAGGCCCTAATCTGGTTCCGGCCCGGCATGCTGAGCGTTTGGTTAATTCCTCTTCCTGGTGGGAAATGAGAGTTAAATTTGCCCGTCCAGACACCTCCAGCTAGCCTCTCATTGGTTCTCGCTATTCCTGTTCATCTTCCGCAGAAATTGCAAACTGGGCCAAACAGGAGGTTAAAGGGACTGACTCTCCAAGTGGGGAGAGTGTTAGTAAAGCGTCTGGAATGTTGTACCCGAGTACCAGGGGAGGAAAACTGAGACATATTTGAACACGTCTCCCGATCACATGGTTGATCATACTCTAGGTTCCACATTCATGTTTTAGCTGAAGGAAGAATACCTTAAACCTGGGTAGTTGAAACCCGTGGAATGGGTACCATGCAATATGACTTCAAACGGTCTTCATTTGCTCACCGAACCTCTCCAATCCTATCACTGCTGCGTTTATGCCCCTGTACACATGCTTGATTCTCTTTCGGAGACATAGCAATCCATAGGTTTTAAGATACTTACTAGTCAGGTACATTCTTAGGCGTTTAATATGCGGTGTTGAGTCCATTTCGTTGAGCAAGGAGTAGCTCTTGTCTATTCCATATTTGACTTAAGGAACTTTATCTGTGCTCATTTCAATCTCTGGTTTTATGCAGCACCCCAACTCACCTTTACCCTTAAGCAAGCATAAGTTGGTTTTCTAAATTTGAGACCCTGTTCTGTTCTGTAATTCAGTTCCTGTGTAGCCAAGTTTACATTCCGTGTATTACTGATATCTTATGATGTTTCTTTTTCTGTGTGACTTATTTCAGTTAGAATCATCATACCTGAATCCACTCATTGTGCTGCTAAGGGTCTGATGACACAGATTTCATTGCTGAGTGATATTGCTTTGTAAGTAAATACCACAACTTCTTTATCCATTTTTCACTTTCTGCGATGTTGAACTTGTACTGTAAACGAGGTTCTTGTAAACAGAGCCATTACAAACTTTGGGGTGGCTGTGTCTTTTTGATTTTAATTTCCCTAAGCTATAGGACCATAAGTGGAAGTGCCCTATGTTCTGTTGCTTTGTTTTTTAGATGTTTTAGGAAACACCATACACTTCTCCCGAGTGGTTGTTGGCAATTTACATCCCGCCCATCAGCATAACAAGGCTCCCAGTTCTCCATGGCCTGTCCTGCCTTTCTGGATTTTACATTTTTTTCAGATGGCCCTTTTGACCGGGGGGAAGTGAGACTTCATTGTAGTGCAGATTTCCTTTGCAAGCTTGCTTGGTTGGCCAAAAAGGGCGTATGCGTTTTTTCCTGAATATATTCAGGAAAAAACGCATACGCCCTTTTTGGCCAAGTGCATCATTGTGGACGTTCTGCCTCTTTTCCTATGCTTTCAATGCAATTCCAATCTACCTCCTGAAATCGGTTTCCTGCAATTCTTCCCCGCTTTCATGTCCTCTTGGCAGCCTTACTTCAGTATATTTTTGGACGATAGCTGTCATTTATAACTCTGCAGGTTTGTGAATTACAGTGCCCCTGAGCTCCTTTCTTCAACTCGCTTTCTTTTGAGCTGGCCGCAACACCGCAGGATGGCTTCAGGCCCTAATCTGGTTCCGGTACGGCACGCTGAGCCTTTGGTTATTTCCTCTTCCTGGTGGGAAATGAGAGTTAAATTTGCCCGTCCAGACACCTCCAGCTAGCCTCTCATTGGTTCTCGCTATTCCTGTTCATCTTCCGCAGAAATTGCAAACTGGGCCAAACAGGAGGTTAAAGCACTGACTCTCCAAGTGGGGAGAGTGTTAGTAAAGCGTCTGGAATGTTGCACCCGAGTACCAGGGGAGGAAAACTGAGACATATTTGAACACGTCTCCCGTTCACATGGTTGATCATACTTGGGTTCCACATGCATGTTTTAGCTGAAGGAAGAATACCTTAAACCTGGAGAGTTAAGACCCGTGTAATGGGTACCATGCAATATGACTTCAAAGGGTCTTCATTTGCTCACCGTACCTCTCCTATCCTATCACTGCTGCGTTTATGTCCCTGTACACATGCTTGATTCTCTTTCGGAGACATAGCAATCCATAGGTTTTAAGATACTTACTAGTCAGGTACATTCTTAGGCGTTTAATATGCGGTGTTGTGTCCATTTCGTTGAGCAAGGAGTAGCTCTTGTCTATTCCATATTTGACTTAAGGAACTTTATCTGTGCTCATTTCAATCTCTGGTTTTATGCAGCACCCCAACTCACCTTTACCCTTAAGCAAGCATAAGTTGGTTTTCTAAATTTGAGACCCTGTTCTGTTTTGGAATGCAGTTCCTGTGTAGCCAAGTTTACATTCCGTGTATTACTGATATCTTATGATGTTTCTTTTTCTGTGTGACTTATTTCAGTTAGAATCATCATACCTGAATCCACTCATTGTGCTGCTAAGGGCCTGGTGACACAGATTTCATTGCTGAGTGATACTGCATTGTACGTAAGTACCACAAGTTCTTTATCCATTTTTCACTTTCTGCGATGTTGAACTTGTACTGTAAACGAGGTTCTTGTAAACAGAGCCGTTCCAAACTTTGGGGTGGCTGTGTCTTTTTGATTTTAATTTCCCTAAGCTATAGGACCATAAGTGGAAGTGCCCTAGGCTCTGTTGCTTTGTTTTTTAGATGTTTCAGGAAACACTATACACTTCTCCTGAGTGTCTGTTGGCAATTTACATCCCTCCCATCAGCATAACAAGGCTCCCAGTACTCAATGGCCTGTTGCCTTTCTGGATTTTACACTTTTTTCAGATGGCCCTTTTGACCGGGGGGAAGTGAGACTTCATTGTAGTGCAGATTTCCTTTGCAAGCTTGCTTGGTTGGCCAAAAAGGGCTTATGCGTTTTTTCCTGAATATATTCAGGAAAAGACGCATACGCCCTTTTTGGCCAAGTGCATCATTGTGGACGTTCTGCCTCTTTTCCTATGCTTTCAATGCAATTCCAGTCTACCTCCTGAAATCGGTTTCCTGCAATTCTGCCCCGCTTTCGAGTCATCTTGGCAGCCTTACTTCAGTCTACTTTTGGACGATAGCTCTCATTTATAACTCTGCATGTTTGTGAATTACAGTGCCCCTGAGCTCCTTTCTTCAACTCGCTTTCTTGTGACCTGGCCGCAACACCGCAGGATGGCTTCAGGCCCTAATCTGGTTCCGGCCCGGCATGCTGAGCCTTTGGTTAATTCCACTTCCTGGTGGGAAATGAGAGTTAAATTTGCCCGTCCAGACACCTCCAGCTAGCCTCTCATTGGTTCTCGCTATTCCTGTTCATCTTCCGCAGAAATTGCAAACCTGGCCAAACAGGAGGTTAAAGGCGCTGACTCTCCAAGTGGGGAGAGTGTTAGTAAAGCGTCTGGAATGTTGCACCCGAGTACCAGGGTACGAAAACTGAGACATATTTGAACACGTCTCCCAATCAAATGGTTGATCATACTCTAGGTTCCACATGAATGTTTTAGCTGAAGGAAGAATACCTTAAACCTGGGTAGTTGAAACCTGTGGAATGGGTACCATGCAATATGACTTCAAAGGGTCTTCATTTGCTCACCGAACCTCTCCAATCCTATCACTGCTGCGTTTATGACCCTGTACACATGCTTGATTCTCTTTCGGAGACATAGCAATCTATAGGTTTTAAGATACTTACTAGTCAGGTACATTCTTAGGCGTTTAATATGCGGTGTTGAGTCCATTTCGTTGAGCAAGGAGTAGCTCTTGTCTATTCCATATTTGGCTTAAGGAACTTTATCTGTGCTCATTTCAGTCTCTGGTTTTATGCAGCACCCCAACTCACCTTTACCCTTAAGCAAGCATAAGTTGGTTTTCTAAATTTGAGACCCTGTTCTGTTCTGTAATTCAGTTCCTGTGTAGCCAAGTTTCCATTCCGTGTATTACTGATATCTTATGATGTTTCTTTTTCTGTGTGACTTATTTCAGTTAGAATCATCATACCTGAATCCACTCATTGTGCTGCTAAGGGCCTGATGACATAGATTTCATTGCTGAGTGATATTGCTTTGTAAGTGAATACCACAACTTCTTTATCCATTTTTCACTTTCTGCGATGTTGAACTTGTACTGTAAACGAGGTTCTTGTAAACAGAGCCGTTCCAAACTTTGGGGTGGCTGTGTCTTTTTGATTTTAATTTCCCTAAGCTATAGGACCATAAGTGGAAGTGCCCTAGGCTCTGTTGCTTTGTTTTTTAGATGTTTCAGGAAACACCATACACTTCTCCTGAGTGTCTGTTGGCAGTTTACATCCTGCCCATCAGCATAACAAGGCACCCAGTTCTCAATGGCCTGTCCTGCCTTTCTGGATTTTACACTTTTTTCAGATGGCCCTTTTGACCGGGGGGAAGTGAGACTTCATTGTAGTGCAGATTTCCTTTGCAAGCTTGCTTGGTTGGCCAAAAAGGGCGTATGCGTTTTTTCCTGAATATATTCAGGAAAAAACGCATACGCCCTTTTTGGCCAAGGGCATCATTGTGGACGTTCTGCCTCTTTTCCTATGCTTTCAATGCAATTCCAGTCTACCTCCTGAAATCGGTTTCCTGCAATTCTGCCCCGCTTTCAAGTCCTCTTGGCAGCCTTACTTCAGTCTATTTTTGGACGATAGCTGTCATTTATAACTCTGCAGGTTTGTGAATTACAGTGCCCCTGAGCTCCTTTCTTCAACTCGCTTTCTTGTGACCTGGCCGCAACACCGCAGGATGGCTTCAGGCCCTAATCTGGTTCCGGCACGGCACACTGAGCCTTTGGTTATTTCCTCTTCCTGGTGGGAAATGAGAGTTAAATTTGCCCGTCCAGACACCTCCAGTTAGCCTCTCATTGGTTCTCGCTATTCCTGTTCATCTTCCGCAGAAATTGCAAACTGGGCCAAACAGGAGGTTAAAGGGACTGACTCTCCAAGTGGGGAGAGTGTTAGTAAAGCGTCTGGAATGTTGCACCCGAGTACCAGGGGAGGAAAACTGAGACATATTTGAACACGTCTCCCGTTCACATGGTTGATCATACTCTGGGTTCCACATGCATGTTTTAGCTGAAGGAAGAATAACTTAAACCTGGAGAGTTGAGACCCGTGTAATGGGTACCATGCAATATGACTTCAAAGGGTCTTCATTTGCTCACCGAACCTCTCCAATCCTATCACTGCTGCGTTTATGCCCCTGTACACACGCTTGATTCTCTTTTGGAGACATAGCAATCCATAGGTTTTAAGATACTTACTAGTCAGGTACATTCTTAGGCGTTTAATATGCGGTGTTGAGTCCATTTCGTTGAGCAAGGAGTAGCTCTTGTCTATTCCATATTTGGCTTAAGGAACTTTATCTGTGCTCATTTGAATCTCTGGTTTTATGCAGCACCCCAACTCACCTTTCCCCTTAAGCAAGCATAAGTTGGTTTTCTAAATTTGAGACCCTGTTCTGTTTTGGAATGCAGTTCCTGTGTAGCCAAGTTTACATTCCGTGTATTAGTGATATCTTATGATGTTTCTTTTTCTGTGTGACTTATTTCAGTTAGAATCATCGTACCTGAATCCACTCATTATGCTGCTATGGGCCTGATGACATAGATTTCATTCCTGAGTGATACTGCATTGTACGTAAGTACCACAAGTTCTTTATCCATTTTTCACTTTCTGTGATATTGAACTTGTACGGTAAACGGGGTTCTTGTAAACGGAGGCGTCCCAAACTTTGGGGTGGCTGTGTCTTTTTGATTTTAATTTCCCTAAGCTATAGGACCATAAGTGGAAGTGCCCTAGGCTCTGTTGCTTTGTTTTTTAGATGTTTTAGGAAACACCATACTCTTCTCCTGAGTGTCTGTTGGCAATTTACATCCCTCCCATCAGCATAACAAGGCTCCCAGTTCTCAATGGCCTGTTGCCTTTCTGGATTTTACACTTTTTTCAGATGGCCCTTTTGACCGGGGGGAAGTGAGACTTCATTGTAGTGCAGATTTCCTTTGCAAGCTTGCTTGGTTGGCCAAAAAGGGCGTATGCGTTTTTTCCTGAATATATTCAGGAAAAAACGCATACGCCCTTTTTGGCCAAGTGCATCATTGTGGACGTTCTGCCTCTTTTCCTATGCTTTCAATGCAATTCCAGTCTACCTCCTGAAATCGGTTTCCTGCAATTCTGCCCCGCTTTCGAGTCCTCTTGGCAGCCTTACTTCAGTCTACTTTTGGACGATAGCTGTCATTTATAACTCTGCAGGTTTGTGAATTACAGTGCCCCTGAGCTCCTTTCTTCAACTCGCTTTCTTGTGACCTGGCCGCAACACCGCAGGATGGCTTCAGGCCCTAATCTGGTTCCGGCCCGGCATTCTGAGCCTTTCGTTAATTCCTCTTCCTGGTGGGAAATGAGAGTTAAATTTGCCCGTCCAGACACCTCCAGCTAGCCTCTCATTGGTTCTCGCTATTACTGTTCATCTTCCGCAGAAATTGCAAACTGGGCCAAACAGGAGGTTAAAGGGACTGACTCTCCAAGTCGGGAGAGTGTTAGTAAAACGTCTGGAATGTTGCACCCGAGTACCAGGGTACGAAAACTGAGACATATTTGAACACGTCTCCCGATCACATGGTTGATCATACTCTAGGTTCCACATGCATGTTTTATCTGAAGGTAGAATACCTTAAACCTGGGTAGTTGAAACCCGTGGAATGGGTACCATGCAATATGACTTCAAAGGGTCTTCATTTGCTCACCAAACCTCTCCAATCCTATCACTGCTGCGTTTATGACCCTGTACACATGCTTGATTCTCTTTCGGAGACATAGCAATCTATAGGTTTTAAGATACTTACTAGTCAGGTACATTCTTAGGCGTTTAATATGCGGTGTTGAGTCCGTTTCGTTGAGCAAGGAGTAGCTCTTGTCTATTCCATATTTGGCTTAAGGAACTTTATCTGTGCTCATTTCAATCCCTGGTTTTATGCAGCACCCCAACTCACCTTTACCCTTAAGCAAGCATAAGTTGGTTTTCTAAATTTGAGACCCTGTTCTGTTCTGTAATTAAGTTCCTGTGTAGCCAAGTTTCCATTCCGTGTATTACTGATATCTTATGACGTTTCTTTTTCTGTGTGACTTATTTCAGTTAGAATCATCATACCTGAATCCACTCATTGTGCTACTAAGGGCCTGATGACATAGATTTCATGGCTGAGTGATATTGCTTTGTAAGTGAATACCACAACTTCTTTATCCATTTTTCACTTTCTGCGATGTTGAACTTGTACTGTAAACGAGGTTCTAGTAAACAGAGCCGTTCCAAACTTTGGGGTGGCTGTGTCTTTTTGATTTTAATTTCCCTAAGCTATAGGACCATAAGTGGAAGTGCCCTAGGCTCTGTTGCTTTGTTTTTTAGATGTTTCAGGAAACACCATACACTTCTCCCAAGTGTCTGTTGGCAATTTACATCCCGCCCATCAGCATAACAAGGCTCCCAGTTCTCAATGGCCTTTTGCCTTTCTGCATTTTACACTTTTTTCAGATGGCCCTTTTGACCGGGGGGAAGTGAGACTTCATTGTAGTGCAGATTTCCTTTGCAAGCTTGCTTGGTTTACCAAAAAGGGCGTATGCGTTTTTTCCTGAATATATTCAGGAAAAAACGCATACGCCCTTTTTGGCCAAGTGCATCATTGTGGACGTTCTGCCTCTTTTCCTATGCTTTCAATGCAATTCCAGTCTACCTCCTGAAATCGGTTTCCTGCAATTCTGCCCCGCTTTCAAGTCCTCTTGGCAGCCTTACTTCAGTCTATTTTTGGACGATAGCTGTCATTTATAACTCTGCAGGTTTGTGAATTACAGTGCCCCTGAGCTCCTTTCTTCAACTCGCTTTCTTGTGACCTGGCCGCAACACCGCAGGATGGCTTCCGGACCTAATCTGGTTCCGGCACGGCACGCTGAGCCTTTGGTTATTTCCTCTTCCTGGTGGGAAATGAGAGTTAAATTTGCCCGTCCAGACACCTCCAGCTAGTCTCTCATTGGTTCTCGCTATTCCTGTTCATCTTCCGCAGAAATTGCAAACTGGGCCAAACAGGAGGTTAAAGGCGCTGACTCTCCAAGTGGGGAGAGTGTTAGTAAAGCGTCTGGAATGTTGCACCCGAGTACCAGGGGTGGAAAACTGAGGCATATTTGAACACGTCTCCCGTTCACATGGTTGATCATACTTGGGTTCCACATGCATGTTTTAGCTGAAGGAAGAATACCTTAAACCTGGAGAGTTAAGACCCGTGTAATGGGTACCATGCAATATGACTTCAAAGTGTCTTCATTTGCTCACCGAACCTCTCCAATCCTATCACTGCTGCGTTTATGACCCTGTACACATGCTTGATTCTCTTTCGGAGACATAGCAATCCATAGGTTTTAAGATACTTACTAGTCAGGTACATTCTTAGGCGTTTAATATGCGGTGTTGAGTCCATTTCGTTGAGCAAGGAGTAGCTCTTGTCTATTCCATATTTGGCTTAAGGAACTTTATCTGTGCTCATTTCAATCTCTGGTTTTATGCAGCACCCCAACTCACCTTTCCCCTTAAGCAAGCATAAGTTGGTTTTCTAAATTTGAGACCCTGTTCTGTTCTGTAATTCAGTTCATGTGTAGCCAAGTTTCCATTCTGTGTATTACTGATATCTTATGATGTTTCTTTTTCTGTGTGACTTATTTCAGTTAGAATCATCATACCTGAATCCACTCATTGTGCTGCTAAGGGCCTGATGACATAGATTTCATTGCTGAGTGATATTGCTTTGTAAGTGAATACCACAACTTCTTTATCCATTTTTCACTTTCTGCGATGTTGAACTTGTACTGTAAACGAGGTTCTTGTAAACAGAGCTGTTCCAAACTTTGGGGTGGCTGTGTCTTTTTGATTTTAATTTCCCTAAGCTATAGGACCATAAGTGGAAGTGCCCTAGGCTCTGTTGCTTTGTTTTTTAGATGTTTCAGGAAACACCATACACTTCTCCCGAGTGTCTGTTGGCAATTTACATCCCGCCCATCAGCATAACAAGGCACCCAGTTCTCAATGGCCTGTCCTGCCTTTCTGGATTTTACACTTTTTTCAGATGGCCCTTTTGACCGGGGGGAAGTGAGACTTCATTGTAGTGCAGATTTCCTTTGCAAGCTTGCTTGGTTGGCCAAAAAGGGCGTATGCGTTGTTTCCTGAATATATTCAGGAAAAAACGCATACGCCCTTTTTGGCCAAGTGCATCATTGTGGACGTTCTGCCTCTTTTCCTATGCTTTCAATGCAATTCCAGTCTACCTCCTGAAATCGGTTTCCTGCAATTCTGCCCCGATTTCGAGTCCTCTTGGCAGCCTTACTTCAGTCTACTTTTGGACGATAGCTCTCATTTATAACTCTGCAGGTTTGTGAATTACAGTGCCCCTGAGCTCCTTTCTTCAACTCGCTTTCTTGTGACCTGGCCGCAACACCGCAGGATGGCTTCAGGCCCTAATCTGGTTCCGGCACGGCACGCTGAGCCTTTGGTTATTTCCTCTTCCTGGTGGGAAATGAGAGTTAAATTTGCCCGTCCAGACACCTCCAGCTAGTCTCTCATTGGTTCTCGCTATTCCTGTTCATCTTCCGCAGAAATTGCAAACTGGGCCAAACAGGAGGTTAAAGGCGCTGACTCTCCAAGTGGGGAGAGTGTTAGTAAAGCGTCTGGAATGTTGCACCCGAGTACCAGGGGAGGAAAACTGAGACATATTTGAACACGTCTCCCGTTCACATGGTTGATCATACTTGGGTTCCACATGCATGTTTTTTATCTGAAGGAAGAATACCTTAAACCTGGAGAGTTGAGACCCGTGTAATGGGTACCATGCAATATGACTTCAAAGGGTCTTCATTTGCTCACCGAACCTCTCCAATCCTATCACTGCTGCGTTTATGCCCCTGTACACACGCTTGATTCTCTTTTAGGACATAGCAATCCATAGGTTTTAAGATACTTACTAGTCAGGTACATTCTTAGGCGTTTAATATGCGGTGTTGAGTCCATTTCGTTGAGCAAGGAGTAGCTCTTGTCTATTCCATATTTGGCTTAAGGAACTTTATCTGTGCTCATTTCAATCTCTGGTTTTATGCAGCACCCCAACTCACCTTTACCCTTAAGCAAGCATAAGTTGGTTTTCTAAATTTGAGACCCTGTTCTGTTTTGGAATGCAGTTCCTGTGTAGCCAAGTTTACATTCCGTGTATTAGTGATATCTTATGATGTTTCTTTTTCTGTGTGACTCATTTCAGTTAGAATCATCGTACCTGAACCCACTCATTATGCTGCTATGGGCCTGATGACATAGATTTCATTGCTGAGTGATACTGCATTGTACGTAAGTACCACAAGTTCTTTATCCATTTTTCACTTTCTGTGATATTGAACTTGTACGGTAAACGGTTTTCTTGTAAACGGAGGCGTCCCAAACTTTGGGGTGGCTGTGTCTTTTTGATTTTAATTTCCCTAAGCTATAGGACCATAAGTGGAAGTGCCCTAGGCTCTGTTGCTTTGTTTTTTAGATGTTTCAGGAAACACCATACACTTCTCCTGAGTGTCTGTTGGCAATTTACATCCCTCCCATCAGCATAACAAGGCTCCCAGTTCTCAATGGCCTGTTGCCTTTCTGGATTTTACACTTTTTTCAGATGGCCCTTTTGACCGGGGGGAAGTGAGACTTCATTGTAGTGCAGATTTCCTTTGCAAGCTTGCTTGGTTGGCCAAAAAGGGCGTATGCGTTTTTTCCTGAATATATTCAGGAAAAAACGCATACGCCCTTTTTGGCCAAGTGCATCATTGTGGACGTTCTGCCTCTTTTCCTATGCTTTCAATGCAATTCCTGTCTACCTCCTGAAATCGGTTTCCTGCAATTCTGCCCCGCTTTCGAGTCCTCTTGGCAGCCTTACTTCAGTCTACTTTTGGACGATAGCTCTCATTTATAACTCTGCAGGTTTGTGAATTACAGTGCCCCTGAGCTCCTTTCTTCAACTCGCTTTCTTGTGACCTGGCTGCAGCACCGCAGGATGTCTTCAGGCCCTAATCTGTTTCTGGCACGGCACGCTGAGCCTTTGGTTATTTCCTCTTCCTGGTGGGAAATGAGAGTTAAATTTGCCCGTCCAGACACCTCCAGCTAGCCTCTCATTGGTTCTCGCTATTCCTGTTCGTCTTCCGCAGAAATTGCAAACTGGGCCAAACAGGAGGTTAAAGGTGCTGACTCTCCAAGTGGGGAGAGTGTTAGTAAAGCGTCTGGAATGTTGCACCCGAGTACCAGGGTACGAAAACTGAGACATATTTGAACACGTCTCCCAATCAAATGGTTGATCATACTCTAGGTTCCACATGCATGTTTTAGCTGAAGGAAGAATACCTTAAACCTGGGTAGTTGAAACCCGTGGAATGGGTACCATGCAATATGACTTCAAAGGGTCTTCATTTGCTCACCGAACCTCTCCAATCCTATCACTGCTGCGTTTATGCCCCTGTACACATGCTTGATTCTCTTTCGGAGACATAGCAATCTATAGGTTTTAAGATACTTACTAGTCAGGTACATTCTTAGGCGTTTAATATGCGGTGTTGAGTCCATTTCGTTGAGCAAGGAGTAGCTCTTGTCTATTCCATATTTGGCTTAAGGAACTTTATCTGTGCTCATTTCAATCTCTGGTTTTATGCAGCACCCCAACTCACCTTTACCCTTAAGCAAGCATAAGTTGGTTTTCTAAATATGAGACCCTGTTCTGTTCTGTAATTCAGTTCCTGTGTAGCCAAGTTTCCATTCCGTGTTTTACTGATATCTTATGATGTTTCTTTTTCTGTGTGACTTATTTCAGTTAGAATCATCATACCTGAATCCACTCATTGTGCTGCTAAGGGCCTGATGACATAGATTTCATTGCTGAGTGATATTGCTTTGTAAGTGAATACCACAACTTCTTTATCCATTTTTCACTTTCTGGGATGTTGAACTTTTACTGTAAACGAGGTTCTTGTAAACAGAGCCGTTCCAAACTTTGGGGTGGCTGTGTCTTTTTGATTTTAATTTCCCTAAGCTATAGGACCATAAGTGGAAGTGCCCTAGGCTCTGTTGCTTTGTTTTTTAGATGTTTCAGGAAACACCATACACTTCTCCCAAGTGTCTGTTGGCAATTTACATCCCGCCCATCAGCATAACAAGGCTCCCAGTTCTCAATGGCCTTTTGCCTTTCAGGATTTTACACTTTTTTCAGATGGCACTTTTGACCGGGGGGAAGTGAGACTTCATTGTAGTGCAGATTTCCTTTGCAAGCTTGCTTGGTTGGCCAAAAAGGGCGTATGCGTTTTTTCCTGAATATATTCAGGAAAAAACGCATACGCCCTTTTTGGCCAAGTGCATCATTGTGGACGTTCTGCCTCTTTTCCTATGCTTTCAATGCAATTCCAGTCTACCTCCTGAAATCGGTTTCCTGCAATTCTGCCCCGCTTTCAAGTCCTCTTGGCAGCCTTACTTCAGTCTATTTTTGGACGATAGCTGTCATTTATAACTCTGCAGGTTTGTGAATTACAGTGCCCCTGAGCTCCTTTCTTCAACTCGCTTTCTTGTGACCTGGCCGCAGCACCGCATGATGTCTTCAGGCCCTAATCTGGTTCCGGCACGGCACGCTGAGCCTTTGGTTATTTCCTCTTCCTGGTGGGAAATGAGAGTTAAATTTGCCCGTCCAGACACCTCCAGCTAGTCTCTCATTGGTTCTCGCTATTCCTGTTCATCTTCCGCAGAAATTGCAAACTGGGCCAAACAGGAGGTTAAAGGCGCTGACTCTCCAAGTGGGGAGAGTGTTAGTAAAGCGTCTGGAATGTTGCACCCGAGTACCAGGGGAGGAAAACTGAGACATATTTGAACACGTCTCCCGTTCACATGGTTGATCATACTTGGGTTCCACATGCATGTTTTAGCTGAAGGAAGAATACCTTAAACCTGGAGAGTTAAGACCCGTGTAATGGGTACCATGCAATATGACTTCAAATGGTCTTCATTTGCTCACCGAACCTCTCCAATCCTATCACTGCTGCGTTTATGACCCTGTACACATGCTTGATTCTCTTTCGGAGACATAGCAAACCATAGGTTTTAAGATACTTACTAGTCAGGTACATTCTTAGGCGTTTAATATGCGGTGTTGAGTCCATTTCGTTGAGCAAGGAGTAGCTCTTGTCTATTCCATATTTGACTTAAGGAACTTTATCTGTGCTCATTTCAATCTCTGGTTTTATGCAGCACCCCAACTCACCTTTACCCTTAAGCAAGCATAAGTTGGTTTTCTAAATTTGAGACCCTGTTCTGTTCTGTAATTCAGTTCCTGTGTAGCCAAGTTTACATTCCGTGTATTACTGATATCTTATGATGTTTCTTTTTCTGTGTGACTTATTTCAGTTAGAATCATCATACCTGAATCCACTCATTGTGCTGCTAAGGGCCTGATGACACAGATTTCATTGCTGAGTGATATTGCTTTGTAAGTAAATACCACAACTTCTTTATCCATTTTTCACTTTCTGCGATGTTGAACTTGTACTGTAAACGAGGTTCTTGTAAACAGAGCCGTTCCAAACTTTGGGGTGGCTGTGTCTTTTTTATTTTAATTTCCCTAAGCTATAGGACCATATGTGGAAGTGCCCTAGGTTCTATTGCTTTGTTTTTTAGATGTTTCAGGAAACACCATACACTTCTCCTGAGTGGTTGTTGGCAATTTACATCCCGCCCATCAGCATAACAAGGCTCCCAGTTCTCCATGGCCTGTCCTGCCTTTCTGGATTTTACACTTTTTTCAGATGGCCCTTTTGACCGGGGGGAAGTGAGACTTCATTGTAGTGCAGATTTCCTTTGCAAGCTTGCTTGGTTGGCCAAAAAGGGCGTATGCGTTTTTTCCTGAATATATTCAGGAAAAAACGCATACGCCCTTTTTGGCCAAGTGCATCATTGTGGACGTTCTGCCTCTTTTCCTATGCTTTCAATGCAATTCCAGTCTACCTCCTGAAATCGGTTTCCTGCAATTCTGCCCCGCTTTCAAGTCCTCTTGGCAGCCTTACTTCAGTCTATTTTTGGACGATAGCTGTCATTTATAACTCTGCAGGTTTGTGAATTACAGTGCCCCTGAGCTCCTTTCTTCAACTCGCTTTCTTGTGACCTGGCCGCAACACCGCAGGATGGCTTCAGGCCCTAATCTGGTTCCGGCCCGGCATGCTGAGCCTTTGGTTAATTCCTCTTCCTGGTGGGAAATGAGAGTTAAATTTGCCCGTCCAGACACCTCCAGCTAGCCTCTCATTGGTTCTCGCTATTCCTGTTCATCTTCCGCAGAAATTGCAAACTGGGCCAAACAGGAGGTTAAAGCACTGACTCTCCAAGTGGGGAGAGTGTTAGTAAAGCGTCTGGAATGTTGCACCCAAGTACCAGGGGAGGAAAACTGAGACATATTTGAACACGTCTCCCGTTCACATGGTTGATCATACTCTGGGTTCCACATGCATGTTTTAGCTGAAGGAAGAATAACTTAAACCTGGAGAGTTGAGACCCGTGTAATGGGTACCATGCAATATGACTTCAAAGGGTCTTCATTTGCTCACCGAACCTCTCCAATCCTATCACTGCTGCGTTTATGCCCCTGTACACACACTTGATTCTCTTTTGGGACATAGCAATCCATAGGTTTTAAGATACTTACTAGTCAGGTACATTCTTAGGCGTTTAATATGCGGTGTTGAGTCCATTTCGTTGAGCAAGGAGTAGCTCTTGTCTATTCCATATTTGGCTTAAGGAACTTTATCTGTGCTCATTTCAATCTCTGGTTTTATGCAGCAACCCAACTCACCTTTACCCTTAAGCAAGCATAAGTTGGTTTTCTAAATTTGAGACCCTGTTCTGTTTTGGAATGCAGTTCCTGTGTAGCCAAGTTTACATTCCGTGTATTAGTGATATCTTATGATGTTTCTTTTTCTGTGTGACTTATTTCAGTTAGAATCATCGTACCTGAATCCACTCATTATTCTGCTATGGGCCTGATGACATAGATTTCATTGCTGAGTGATACTGCATTGTACGTAAGTACCACAAGTTCTTTATCCATTTTTCACTTTCTGTGATATTGAACTTGTACGGTAAACGGTTTTCTTGTAAACGGAGGCGTCCCAAATTTTGGGGTGGCTGTGTCTTTTTGATTTTAATTTCCCTAAGCTATAGGACCATAAGTGGAAGTGCCCTAGGCTCTGTTGCTTTGTTTTTTAGATGTTTCAGGAAACACCATACACTTCTCCTGAGTGTCTGTTGGCAATTTACATCCCTCCCATCAGCATAACAAGGCTCCCAGTTCTCAATGGCCTGTTGCCTTTCTGGATTTTACACTTTTATCAGATGGCCCTTTTGACCGGGGGGAAGTGAGACTTCATTGTAGTGCAGATTTCCTTTGCAAGCTTGCTTGGTTGGCCAAAAAGGGCGTATGCGTTTTTTCCTGAATATATTCAGGAAAAAACGCATACGCCCTTTTTGGCCAAGTGCATCATTGTGGACGTTCTGCCTCTTTTCCTATGCTTTCAATGCAATTCCAGTCTACCTCCTGAAATCGGTTTCTGCAATTCTGCCCCGCTTTCGAGTCCTCTTGGCAGCCTTACTTCAGTCTACTTTTGGACGATAGCTGTCATTTATAACTCTGCAGGTTTGTGAATTACAGTGCCCCTGAGCTCCTTTCTTCAACTCGCTTTCTTGTGACCTGGCTGCAGCACCGCAGGATGGCTTCAGGCCCTAATCTGGTTCTGGCACGGCACGCTGAGCCTTTGGTTATTTCCTCTTCCTGGTGGGAAATGAGAGTTAAATTTGCCCGTCCAGACACCTCCAGCTAGCCTCTCATTGGTTCTCGCTATTCCTGTTCGTCTTCCGCAGAAATTGCAAACTGGGCCAAACAGGAGGTTAAAGGCGCTGACTCTCCAAGTGGGGAGAGTGTTAGTAAAGCGTCTGGAATGTTGCACCCGAGTACCAGGGTACGAAAACTGAGACATATTTGAACACGTCTCCCAATCAAATGGTTGATCATACTCTAGGTTCCACATGCATGTTTTAGCTGAAGGAAGAATACCTTAAACCTGGGTAGTTGAAACCCGTGGAATGGGTACCATGCAATATGACTTCAAAGGGTCTTCATTTGCTCACCGAACCTCTCCAATCCTATCACTGCTGCGTTTATGCCCCTGTACACATGCTTGATTCTCTTTCGGAGACATAGCAATCTATAGGTTTTAAGATACTTACTAGTCAGGTACATTCTTAGGCGTTTAATATGCGGTGTTGAGTCCATTTCGTTGAGCAAGGTGTAGCTCTTGTCTATTCCATATTTGGCTTAAGGAACTTTATCTGTGCTCATTTAAATCTCTGGTTTTATGCAGCACCCCAACTCACCTTTACCCTTAAGCAAGCATAAGTTGGTTTTCTAAATTTGAGACCCTGTTCTGTTCTGTAATTCAGTTCCTGTGTAGCCAAGTTTCCATTCCGTGTATTACTGATATCTTATGATGTTTCTTTTTCTGTGTGACTTATTTCAGTTAGAATCATCATACCTGAATCCACTCATTGTGCTGCTAAGGGCCTGATGACATAGATTTCATTGCTGAGTGATATTGCTTTGTAAGTGAATACCACAACTTCTTTATCCATTTTTCACTTTCTGCGATGTTGAACTTGTACTGTAAACGAGGTTCTTGTAAACAGAGCCATTCCAAACTTTGGGGTGGCTGTGTCTTTTTGATTTTAATTTCCCTAAGCTATAGGACCATAAGTGGAAGTGCCCTAGGCTCTGTTGCTTTGTTTTTTAGATGTTTCAGGAAACACCATACACTTCTCCCAAGTGTCTCTTGGCAATTTACATCCCGCCCATCAGCATAACAAGGCTGCCAGTTCTCAATGGCCTTTTGCCTTTCTGGATTTTACATTTTTATCAGATGGCCCTTTTGACAGGGGGGAAGTGAGACTTCATTGTAGTGCAGATTTCCTTTGCAAGCTTGCTTGGTTGGCCAAAAAGGGCGTATGCGTTTTTTCCTGAATATATTCAGGAAAAAACGCATACGCCCTTTTTGGCCAAGTGCATCATTGTGGACGTTCTGCCTCTTTTCCTATGCTTTCAATGCAATTCCAGTCTACCTCCTGAAATCGGTTTCCTGCAATTCTGCCCCGCTTTCAAGTCCTCTTGGCAGCCTTACTTCAGTCTATTTGTGGACGATAGCTGTCATTTATAACTCTGCAGGTTTGTGAATTACAGTGCCCCTGAGCTCCTTTCTTCAACTCGCTTTCTTGTGACCTGGCCGCAGCACCGCAGGATGTCTTCAGGCCCTAATCTGGTTCCGGCACGGCACGCTGAGCCTTTGGTTATTTCCTCTTCCTGGTGGGAAATGAGAGTTAAATTTGCCCGTCCAGACACCTCCAGCTAGTCTCTCATTGGTTCTCGCTATTCCTGTTCATCTTCCGCAGAAATTGCAAACTGGGCCAAACAGGAGGTTAAAGGCGCTAACTCTCCAAGTGGGGAGAGTGTTAGTAAAGCGTCTGGAATGTTGCACCCGAGTACCAGGGGAGGAAAACTGAGACATATTTGAACACGTCTCCCGTTCACATGGTTGATCATACTTGGGTTCCACATGCATGTTTTAGCTGAAGGAAGAATACCTTAAACCTGGAGAGTTAAGACCCGTGTAATGGGTACCATGCAATATGACTTCAAAGGGTCTTCATTTGCTCACCGAACCTCTCCAATCCTATCACTGCTGCGTTTATGACCCTGTACACATGCTTGATTCTCTTTCAGAGACATAGCAATCCATAGGTTTTAAGATACTTAAGTCAGGTACATTCTTAGGCGTTTAATATGCGGTGTTGAGTCCATTTCGTTGAGCAAGGAGTAGCTCTTGTCTATTCCATATTTGACTTAAGGAACTTTATCTGTGCTCATTTCAATCTCTGGTTTTATGCAGCACCCCAACTCACCTTTACCCTTAAGCAAGCATAAGTTGGTTTTCTAAATTTGAGACCCTGTTCTGTTCTGTAATTCAGTTCCTGTGTAGCCAAGTTTACATTCCGTGTATTACTGATATCTTATGATGTTTCTTTTTCTGTGTGACTTATTTCAGTTAGAATCATCATACCTGAATCCACTCATTCTGCTGCTAAGGGCCTTGTGACACAGATTTCATTGCTGAGTGATATTGCTTTGTAAGTAAATACCACAACTTCTTTATCCATTTTTCACTTTCTGCGATGTTGAACTTGTACTGTAAACGAGGTTCTTGTAAACAGAGCCGTTCCAAACTTTGAGGTGGCTGTGTCTTTTTGATTTTAATTTCCCTAAGCTATAGGACCATAAGTGGAAGTGCCCTAGGTTCTGTTGCTTTCTTTTTTACATGTTTCAGGAAACACCATACACTTCTCCCGAGTGGTTGTTGGCAATTTACATCCCGCCCATCAGCATAACAAGGCTCCCAGTTCTCCATAGCCTGTCCTGCCTTTCTGGATTTTACACTTTTTTCAGATGGCCCTTTTGACCGGTGGGAAGTGAGACTTCATTGTAGTGCAGATTTCCTTTGCAAGCTTGCTTGGTTGGCCAAAAAGGGCGTATGCGTTTTTTCCTGAATATATTCAGGAAAAAACGCATACGCCCTTTTTGGCCAAGTGCATCATTGTGGACGTTCTGCCTCTTTTCCTATGCTTTCAATGCAATTCCAGTCTACCTCCTGAAATCGGTTTCCTGCAATTCTGCCCCGCTTTCAAGTCCTCTTGGCAGCCTTACTTCAGTCTATTTTTGGACGATAGCTGTCATTTATAACTCTGCAGGTTTGTGAATTACAGTGCCCCTGAGCTCCTTTCTTCAACTGGCTTTCTTGTGACCTGGCCGCAACACCGCAGGATGGCTTCAGGCCCTAATCTGGTTCCGGCCGGCATGCTGAGCCTTTGGTTTATTCCTCTTCCTGGTGGGAAATGAGAGTTAAATTTGCCCGTCCAGACACCTCCAGCTAGCCTCTCATTGGTTCTCGCTATTCCTATTCATCTTCCGCAGAAATTGCAAACTGGGCCAAACAGGAGGTTAAAGGGACTGACTCTCCAAGTGGGGAGAGTGTTAGTAAAGCGTCTGGAATGTTGCACCCGAGTACCAGGGGAGGAAAACTGAGACATATTTGAACACGTCTCCCGTTCCCATGGTTGGTCATATTCTGGGTTCCACATGCAAGTTTTAGCTGAAGGAAGAATACCTTAAACATGGAGAGTTGAGACCCGTGTAATGGGTACCATGCAATATGACTTCAAAGGGTCTTCATTTGCTCACCGAACCTCTCCAATCCTATCACTGCTGCGTTTATGCCCCTGTACACACGCTTGATTCTCTTTTGGAGACATAGCAATCCATAGGTTTTAAGATACTTACCAGTCAGGTACATTCTTAGGCGTTTAATATGCGGTGTTGAGTCCATTTCGTTGAGCAAGGAGTAGCTCTTGTCTATTCCATATTTGGCTTAAGGAACTTTATCTGTGCTCATTTCAATCTCTGGTTTTATGCAGCACCCCAACTCACCTTTACCCTTAAGCAAGCATAGGTTGGTTTTCTAAATTTGAGATCCTGTTCTGTTCTGTAATTCAGTTCCTGTGTAGCCAAGTTTCCATTCCGTGTATTACTGATATCTTATGATGTTTCTTTTTCTGTGTGACTTATTTCAGTTAGAATCATCATACCTGAATCCACTCATTGTGCTGCTAAGGGCCTGATGACATAGATTTCATTGCTGAGTGATATTGCTTTGTAAGTGAATACCACAACTTCTTTATCCATTTTTCACTTTCTGCGACGTTGAACTTGTACTGTAACGAGGTTCTTGTAAACAGAGGCATCCCAAACTTTGGGGTGGCTGTGTCTTTTTGATTTTAATTTCCCTAAGCTATAGGACCATAAGTGGCAGTGCACTAGGCTCTGTTGCTTTGTTTTTTAGATGTTTCAGGAAACACCATACACTTCTCCGGAGTGGTTGTTGGCAATTTACATCCCACCCATCAGCATAACAAGGCTCCCAGTTCTCCATGGCCTGTCCTGCCTTTCTGGATTTTACACTTTTTTCAGATGGCCCTTTTGACCGGGGGGAAGTGAGACTTCATTGTAGTGCAGATTTCCTTTGCAAGCTTTCTTCTTGGCCAAAAAGTGCGTATGCGTTTTTTCCTGAATATATTCAGGAAAAAATGCATACGCCCTTTTTGGCCAAGTGCATCATTGTGGACGTTCTGCCTCTTTTCCTATGCTTTCAATGCAATTCCAGTCTACCTCCTGAAATCGGTTTCCTGCAATTCTGCCCCGCTTTCAAGTCCTCTTGGCAGCCTTACTTCAGTCTATTTTTGGACGATAGCTGTCATTTATAAGTCTGCAGGTTTGTGAATTACAGTGCCCCTGAGCTCCTTTCTTCTACTCGCTTTCTTGTGAGCTGGCCGCCACACCGCAGGATGGCTTCAGGCCCTAATCTGTTTCCGGCACGGCACGCTGAGCCTTTGGTTAATTCCTCATCCTGGTGGGAAATTAGAGTTAAATTTGCCCGTCCAGACACCTCCTGCTTGTCTCTCATTGGTTCTCCCTATTCCTGTACATCTTCCGCAGAAATTGCAAATTGGGCCAAACAGGAGGTTAAAGGCACTGACTCTCCAAGTGGGGAGAGTGTTAGTAAAGCGTCTGGAATGTTGCACCGAAGTACCAGGGGACGAAAACTGCGACATATTTGAACACGTCTCCCGATCACACGGTTGATCATACTCTGGGTTCCACATGCATGTTTTAGCTGAAGAAAGAATACCTTAAACCTGGAAAGTTGAGACCCGTGGAATGGGTACCATGCAATATGACTTCAAAGGGTCCTCATTTGCTCACCGAACCTCTCCAATCCTATCACTGCTGCGTTTATGCCCCTGTACACATGCTTGATTCTCTTTCGGAGACATAGCAATCTATAGGTTTTAAGATACTTACTAGTCAGGTACATACTTAGGCGTTTAATATGGGGTGTTGAGTCCATTTCGTTGAGCAAGGAGTAGCTCTTGTCTATTCCATATTTGGCTTAAGGAACTTTATCTGTGCTCATTTCAATCTCTGGTTTTATGCAGCACCCCAACTCACCTTTCCCCTTAAGCAAGCATAAGTTGGTTTTCTAAATTTGAGACCCTGTTCTGTTCTGTAATTCAGTTCCTGTGTAGCCAAGTTTACATTCCGTGTATTACTGATATCTTATGATGTTTCTTTTTCTGTGTGACTTATTTCAGTTAGAATCATCATACCTGAATCCACTCATTGTGCTGCTACGGGCCTGATGACACAGATTTCATTGCTGAGTGATATTGCTTTGTAAGTAAATACCACAACTTCTTTATCCATTTTTCACTTTCTGCGATGTTGAACTTGTACTGTAAACGAGGTTCTTGTAAACAGAGCCGTCCCAAACTTTGGGGTGGCTGTGTCTTTTTGATTTTAATTTCCCTAAGCTATAGGACCATAAGTGGCAGTGCCCTAGGCTCTGTTGCTTTGTTTTTTAGATGTTTCAGGAAACACCATACACTTCTCCCAAGTGTCTGTTGGCAATTTACATCCCGCCCATCACCATAACAAGGCTCCCAGTTCTCCATGGCCTGTCCTGCCTTTCTGGATTTTACACTTTTTTCAGATGGCCCTTTTGACCGGGGGGAAGTGAGACTTCATTGTAGTGCAGATTTCCTTTGCCAGCTTGCTTGTTTGGCCAAAAAGGGCGTATGCGTTTTTTTCCTGAATATATTCAGGAAAAAACGCATACGCCCTTTTTGGCCAAGTGCATCATTGTGGACGTTCTGCCTCTTTTCCTATGCTTTCAATGCAATTCCAGTCTACCTCCTGCAATCGGTTTCCTGCAATTCTGCCCCGCTTTCGAGTCCTCTTGGCAGCCTTACTTCAGTCTATTTTTGGATGATAGCTCTCATTTATAACTCTGCAGGTTTGTGAATTACAGTGCCCCTGAGCTCCTTTCTTCAACTCGCTTTCTTGTGACCTGGCCGCAACACCGCAGGATGGCTTCAGGCCCTAATCTGGTTCCGGCACGGCACGCTGAGCCTTTGGTTATTTCCTCTTCCTGGTGGGAAATGAGAGTTAAATTTGCCCGTCCAGACACCTCCAGCTAGTCTCTCATTGGTTCTCGCTATTCCTGTTCATCTTCCGCAGAAATTGCAAACTGGGCCAAACAGGAGGTTAAAGGCGCTGACTCTCCAAGTGGGGAGAGTGTTAGTAAAGCGTCTGGAATGTTGCACCCGAGTACCAGGGGAGGAAAACTGAGACATATTTGAACACGTCTCCCGATCACATGGTTGATCATACTCAGGGTTCCACACGCATGTTTTAGCTGAAGGAAGAATACGTAAAAGCTGGGTAGTTGAAACCCGTGGAATGGGTACCATGCAATATGACTTCAAAGGGTCTTCATTTGCTCACCGAACCTCTCCAATCCTATCACTGCTGCGTTTATGCCCCTGTACAGATGCTTGATTCTCTTTCGGAGACATAGCAATCCATAGGTTTTAAGATACTTACTAGTCAGGTACATTCTTAGGCGTTTAATATGCGGTGTTGAGTCCATTTCGTTGAGCAAGGAGTAGCTCTTGTCTATTCCATATTTGGCTTAAGGAACTTTATCTGTGCTCATTTCAATCTCTGGTTTTATGCAGCACCCCAACTCACCTTTCCCCTTAAGCAAGCATAAGTTGGTTTTCTAAATTTGAGACCCTGTTCTGTTCTGTAACTCAGTTCCTGTGTAGCCAAGTTTCCATTCTGTGTATTACTGATATCTTATGATGTTTCTTTTTCTGTGTGACTTATTTCAGTTAGAATCATCATACCTGAATCCACTCTTTGTGCTGCTAAGGGCCTGATGACATAGATTTCATTGCTGAGTGATATTGCTTTGTAAGTGAATACCACAACTTCTTTATCCATTTTTCACTTTCTGCGATGTTGAACTTGTACTGTAAACGAGGTTCTTGTAAACAGAGCCGTTCCAAACTTTGGGGTGGCTGTGTCTTTTTGATTTTAATTTCCCTAAGCTATAGGACCATAAGTGGAAGTGCCCTAGGTTCTGTTGCTTTGTTTTTTAGATGTTTCAGGAAACACCATACACTTCTCCCGAGTGGTTGTTGGCAATGTACATCCTGCCCATCAGCATAACAAGGCTCCCATTTCTCCATGGCCTGTCCTGCCTTTCTGGATTTTACACTTTTTTCAGATGGCCCTTTTGACCGGGGGTAAGTGAGACTTCATTGTAGTGCAGATTTCCTTTGCAAGCTTGCTTGGTTGGCCAAAAAGTGCGTATGCATTTTTTCCTGAATATATTCAGGAAAAAACGCATACGCCCTTTTTGGCCAAGTGCATCATTGTGGACGTTCTTCCTCTTTTCCTATGCCTGAAATGCAATTCCAGTCTACCTCCTGAAATCGGTTTCCTGCAATTCTGCCCCGCTTTCAAGTCCTCTTGGCAGCCTTACTTCAGTCTATTTTTGGACGATAGCTGTCATTTATAACTCTGCAGGTTTGTGAATTACAGTGCCCCTGAGCTCCTTTCTTCAACTCGCTTTCTTTTGAGCTGGCCGCAACACCGCAGGATGGCTTCAGGCCCTAATCTGGTTCTGGTACGGCACGCTGAGCCTTTGGTTATTTCCTCTTCCTGGTGGGAAATGAGAGTTAAATTTGCCCGTCCAGACACCTCCAGCTAGCCTCTCATTTGTTCTCGCTATTCCTGTTCATCTTCCGCAGAAATTGCAAACTGGGCCAAACAGGAGGTTAAAGGGACTGACTCTCCAAGTCGGGAGAATGTTAGTAAAGCGTCTGGAATGTTGCACCCGAGTACCAGGGGAGGAAAACTGAGACATATTTGAACACGTCTCCCGTTCACATGGTTGATCATACTCTGGGTTCCACATGCATGTTTTAGCTGAAGGAAGAATACCTTAAACCTGGAGAGTTGAGAGCCGTGGAATGAGTACCATGCAATATGACTTCAAAGGGTCTTCATTTGCTCACCGAACCTCTCCAATCCTATCACTGCTTCGTTTATGCCCCTGTACACACGCTTGATTCTCTTTTGGAGGTATAGCAATCCATAGGTTTTAAGATACTTACTAGTCAGGTACATTCTTAGGCGTTTAATATGGGGTTTTGAGTCCATTTCGTTGAGCAAGGAGTAGCTCTTGTCTATTCCATATTTGGCTTAAGGAACTTTATCTGTGCTCATTTCAATCTCTGGTTTTATGCAGCACCCCAACTCACCTTTCCCCTTAAGCAAGCATAAGTTGGTTTTCTAAATTTGAGACCCTGTTCTGTTTTGGAATGCAGTTCCTGTGTAGCCAAGTTTACATTCCGTGTATTAGTGATATCTTATGATGTTTCCTTTTCTGTGTGACTTATTTCAGTTAGAATCATCATACCTGAATCCACTCATTGTGCTGCTAAGGGCCTGATGACATAGATTTCATTTCTGAGTGATACTGCATTGTACATAAGGACCACAAGTTCTTTATCCATTTTTCACTTTCTGTGATATTGAACTTGTACGGTAAACGAGGTTCTTGTAAACGGAGGCGTCCAAACGTTGGGGTGGCTGTGTCTTTTTGATTTTAATTTCCCTAAGCTATAGGACCATAAGTGGAAGTGCCCTAGGCTCTGTTGCTTTGTTTTTTAGATGTTTCAGGAAACACCATACACTTCTCCTGAGTGTCTGTTGGCAATTTACATCCCGCCCATCAGCATAACAAGGCTCCCAGTTCTCCATGGCCTGTCCTGCCTTTCTGGATTTTACACTTTTTTCAGATGGCCCTTTTGACCGGGGGGAAGTGAGACTTCATTGTAGTGCAGATTTCCTTTGCAAGCTTGCTTGGTTGGCCAAAAAGGGCATATGCGTTTTTTCCTGAATATATTCAGGAAAAAACGCATATGCCCCTTTTTGGCCAAGTGCATCATTGTGGACGTTCTGCCTCTTTTCCTATGCTTTCAATGCAATTCCAGTCTACCTCCTGAAATCGGTTTCCTGCAATTCTGCCCCGCTTTCAAGTCCTCTTGGCAGCCTTACTTCAGTCTATTTTTGGACGATAGCTGTCATTTATAACTCTGCAGGTTTGTGAATTACAGTGCCCCTGAGCTCCTTTCTTCAACTCGCTTTCTTGTGACCTGGCCGCAACACCGCAGGATGTCTTCAGGCCCTAATCTGGTTCTGGCACGGCACGCTGTGCCTTTGGTTAATTCCTCTTCCTGGTGGGAAATGAGAGTTAAATTTGCCCATCCAGACACCTCCAGCTAGTCTCTCATTGGTTCTCGCTATTCCTGTTCATCTTCCACAGAAATTGCAAACTGGGCCAAACAGGAGGTTAAAGGGACTGACTCTCCAAGTGGGGAGAGTGTTAGTAAAGCGTCTGGAATGTTGCACCCGAGTACCAGGGTACGAAAACTGAGACATATTTGAACACGTCTCCCGATCACATGGTTGATCATACTCTAGGTTCCACATGCATGTTTTAGCTGAAGGAAGAATACCTTAAACCTGGGTAGTTGAAACCCGTGGAATGGGTACCATGCAATATGACTTCAAAGGGTCTTCATTTGCTCACGAACCTCTCCAATCCTATCACTGCTGCGTTTATGCCCCTGTACACATGCTTGATTCTCTTTCTGAGACATAGCAATCCATAGGTTTTAAGATACTTACTAGTCAGGTACTTTCTTAGGCGTTTAATATGCGGTGTTGAGTCCATTTCGTTGAGCAAGGAGTAGCTCTTGTCTATTCCATATTTGGCTTAAGGAACTTTATCTGTGCTCATTTCAATCTCTGGTTTTATGCAGCACCCCAACTCACCTTTCCCTTTAAGCAAGCATAAGTTGGTTTTCTAAATTTGAGACCCTGTTCTGTTCTGTAATTCTGTTCCTGTGTAGCCAAGTTTCCATTCCGTGTATTACTGATATCTTATGATGTTTCTTTTTCTGTGTGACTTATTTCAGTTACAATCATCATACCTGAATCCACTCATTGTGCTGCTAAGGGCCTGATGACATAGATTTCATTGCTGATTGATACTGCATTGTTCGTAAGTACCACAACTTCTTTATCCATTTTTCACTTTCTGCGATATTGAACTTGTACGGTAAATGAGGTTCTTGTAAACAGAGACGTCCCAAACTTTGGGGTGGCTGTGTCTTTTTGATTTTAATTTCCCTAAGCTATAGGACCATAAGTGGAAGTGCCCTAGGCTCTGTTGCTTTGATTTTTAGATGTTTCAGGAAACACCATACACTTCTCCCGAGTGGTTGTTGGCAGTTTACATCCCGCCCATCAGCATAACAAGGCTCCCAGTTCTCCATGGCCTGTCCTGCCTTTCTGGATTTTACACTTTTTTCAGATGGCCCTTTTGACCGGGGGGAAGTGAGACTTCATTGTAGTGCAGATTTCCTTTGCAAGCTTGCTTGGTTGGCCAAAAAGGGCGTACGCGTTTTTTCCTGAATATATTCAGGAAAAAACGCGTACGCCCTTTTTCGCCAAGTGCATCATTGTGGACGTTCTGCCTCTTTTCCTATGCTTTCAATGCAATTCCAGTCTACCTCCTGAAATCGGTTTCCTGCAATTCTGCCCCGCTTTCAAGTCCTCTTGGCAGCCTTACTTCAGTCTATTTTTGGACGATAGCTGTCATTTATAACTCTGCAGGTTTGTGAATTACAGTGCCCCTGAGCTCCTTTGTTCAAGTCGCTTTCTTGTGAGCTAGCTGCAACATCGCAGGATGGCTTCAGGCCCTAATCTTTTTCTGGCATGGCACGCTGAGCCTTTGGTTAATTCCTCTTCCTGGTGGGAAATGAGAGTTAAATTTGCCCGTTCAAACACCTCCAGCTAGTCACTCATTGGTTCTCTCTATTCCTGTTCATCTTCCGCAGAAATTGCAAACTGGGCCAAACAGGAGGTTAAAGGCACTGACTCTCCAAGTCGGGAGAGTGTTAGTAAAGCATCTGGAATGTTGCACCCGAGTACCAGGGGACGAAAACTGAGACATATTTGAACACGTTTCCCGATCACACGGTTGATCGTACTCTGGGTTCCACATGCATGTTTTAGCTGAAGGAAGAATACCTTAAACCTGGAGAGCTGAGATCCGTGGAATGGGTAATATGCAATATGACTTCAAAGGGTCTTCATTTGCTCACCGAACCTCTCCAATCCTATCACTGCTGCGTTTATGCCCCTGTACACACGCTTGATTCTCTTTCGGAGACATAGCAATCCATAGGTTTTAAGATACTTACTAGTCAGGTACATTCTTAGGTGTTTAATATGGGGTGTTGAGTCCATTTTATTGAGCAAGGAGTAGCTCTTGTCTATTCCATATTTGGCTTAGGAACTTTATCTGTGCTCATTTCAATCTCTGGTTTTATGAGCACCGCAACTCACCTTTCCCCTTAAGCAAGCATAAGTTGCTTTTCTAAACTTGAGAACCTGTTTGTTTTGTAATTCAGTTCCTGTGTAGCCAAGTTTACATTCCGTGTATTACTGATATCTTATGATGTTTCTTTTTCTGTGTGACTTATTTCAGTTAGAATCATCATACCTGAATCCACTCATTGTGCTGCTATGGGCCTGATGACATAGATTTCATTGCTGATTGATACTGCATTGTACGTAAATACCACAACTTCTTTATCCATTTTTCACTTTCTGCAATATTGAACTTGTACCGTAAACGAGGTTCTTGTAAACGGAGGCGTCCCAAACTTTGGGGTGGCTGTGTCTTTTTGATTTTAATTTCCCTAAGCTATAGGACCATAAGTGGAAGTGCCCTAGGCTCTGTTGCTTTGTTTTTTAGATGTTTCATCAAACACCATACACTTCTCCCAAGTGGCTGTTGGCAATTTACATCCTGCCCATCAGCATAACAAGGCTCCCAGTTCTCCATGGCCTGTCCTGCTTTTCTGGATTTTACACTTTTTTCAGTTGGCCCCTTTGAGCAGGGGGAATTGAGACTTCATTGTAGTGCAGATTTCCTTTGCAAGCTTGCTTGGTTGGCCAAAAAGTGCGTATGCGTTTTTTCCTGAATATATTCAGGAAAAAACGCATATGCCCTTTTTGGCCAAGTGCATCATTGTGGACGTTCTGCCTCTTTTCCTATGCTTTCAATGCAATTCCAGTCTACCTCCTGAAATCGGTTTCCTGCAATTCTGCCCCGCTTTCAAGTCCTCTTGGCAACCTTACTTCAGTATATTTTTGGACGATGGCTCTCATTTATAACTCTGCAGGTTTGTGAATTACAGTGCCCCTGAGCTCCTTTCTTCAACTCGCTTTCTTGTGACCTGGCCGCAACACCGCAGGATGTCTTCAGGCCCTAATCTGGTCCGGCACGGCACACTGAGCCTTTGGTTAATTCCTCTTCCTGGTGGGAAATGAGAGTTAAATTTGCCCGTCCAGACACCTCCAGCTAGTCTCTCATTGGTTCTCCCTATTCCTGTTCATCTTCCGCAGAAATTGCAAACTTGGCCAAACAGGAGGTTAAAGGCGCTGACTCTCCAAGTGGGGAGAGTGTTAGTAAAGCGTCTGGAATGTTGCACCCGAGTATCAGGGGAGGAAAACTGAGACATATTTGAACACGTCTCCCGTTCACACGGTTGATCATACTCTGGGTTCCATATGCATGTTTTAGCTGAAGAAAGAATACCTTAAACCTGGAGAGTTGAGACCCGTGGAATGGGTACCATGCATTATAACTTCAAAGGGTCTTCATTTGCTCACCGAATCTCTCCAATCCTATCACTGCTGCGTTTATGACCCTTGTACACACGCTTGATTCTCTTTTGGAGACATAGCAATCCATAGGTTTTAAGATACTTACTAGTCAGGTATATTCTTAGGCGTTTAATATGGGGTGTTGAGTCCATTTCGTTGAGCAAGGAGTAGCTCTTGTCTATTCCATATTTGGCTTTAGGAACTTTATCTGTGCTCATTTCAATCTCTGGTTTTATGCAGCACCCCAACTCACCTTTCCACTTAAGCAAGCATAAGTTGGTTTTCTAAATTTGAGACCCTGTTCTGTTTTGTAATTCAGTTCCTCTGTCTCCAAGTTTACATTCCATGTATTAGTGATATTTTTTGATGTTTCTTTTTCTGTGTGACTTATTTCAGTTAGAATCAGCATACCCGAATCCACTCATTGTGCTGCTACTGGCCTGGTGACATAGATTTCATTGCTGAATGATATTGCATTGTACGTGAGTACCACAACTTCTTTATCCATTTTTCACTTTCTGTGATATTGAAATTGTACGGTAAACGAGGTTCTTGTAAACAGAGGCGTCCCAAACTTTGGGGTGGCTGTGTCTTTTTGATTTTAATTTCCCTAAGCTATAGGACCATAAGTGGAAGTGCACTAGGCTCTGTTGCTTTGGTTTTTAGATGTTTCAGGAAACACCATACACTTCTCCGGAGTGGCTGTTGGCCATTTACATCCCGCCCATCAGCATAACAAGGCTCCCAGTTCTCCATGTCCTGTCCTGCCTTTCTGGATTTCACACTTTTTTCAGATGGCCCTTTTGACCGGGGGGAAGTGAGACTTCATTGTAGTGCAGATTTCCTTTGCAAGTTTGCTTGGTTGGACAAAAAGGGCGTATGCGTTTTTTCCTGAATATATTCAGGAGAAAACGCATACGCCCTTTTTGGCCAAGTGCATCATTGTGGACGTTCTGCCTCTTTTCCTATGCCTGAAATGCAATTCCAGTCTACCTCCTGAAATCAGTTTCCTGCAATTCTGCCCCGCTTTCAAGTCCTCTTTGCAGTCTTACTTCAGTATATTTTTGGATGATAGCTGTCATTTATAACTCTGCAGGTTTGTGAATTACAGTGCCCCTGAGCTCCTTTCTTCAACTCGCTTTCTTTTGAGCTGGCCGCAACACCGCAGGATGGCTTCAGGCCCTAATCTGGTTCTGGTACGGCACGCTGAGCCTTTGGTTATTTCCTCTCCTGGTGGGAAATGAGAGTTAAATTTGCCCGTCCAGACACCTCCAGCTAGCCTCTCATTTGTTCTCGCTATTCCTGTTCATCTTCCGCAGAAATTGCAAACTGGGCCAAACAGGAGGTTAAAGGCGCTGACTCTCCAAGTGGGGAGAGTGTTAGTAAAGCGTCTGGAATGTTGCACCCGAGTACCAGGGGAGGAAAACTGAGACATATTTGAACACCTCTCCCGATCACATGGTTGATCATACTCTGGGTTCCACATGCATGTTTTAGCTGAAGGAAGAATACCTAAAAACTGGGTAGTTGAAACCCGTGGAATGGGTACCATGCAATATGACTTCAAAGGGTCTTCATTTGCTCACCGAACCTCTCCAATCCTATCACTGCTGCGTTTATGCCCCTGTACACATGCTTGATTCTCTTTCGGAGACATAGCAATCTATAGGTTTTAAGATACTTACTAGTCAGGTACATTCTTAGGCGTTTAATATGCGGTGTTGAGTCCATTTCGTTGAGCAAGGAGTAGCTCTTGTCTATTCCATATTTGGCTTAAGGAACTTTATCTGTGCTCATATCAATCTCTGGTTTTATGCAGCACCCCAACTCACCTTTACCCTTAAGCAAGCATAAGTTGGTTTTCTAAATTTGAGACCCTGTTCTGTTCTGTAATTCAGTTCCTGTATAGCCAAGTTTACATTCCGTGTATTACTGATATCTTATGATGTTTCTTTTTCTGTGTGACTTATTTCAGTTAGAATCATCATACCTGAATCCACTCATTGTGCTGCTAAGGACCTGATGACACAGATTTCATTGCTGAGTGATATTGCTTTGTAAGTAAATACCACAACTTCTTTATCCATTTTTCACTTTCTGCGATGTTGAACTTGTACTGTAAACGAGGTTCTTGTAAACAGAGCCGTTCCAAACTTTGGGGTGGCTGTGTCTTTTTGATTTTAATTTCCCTAAGCTATAGGACCATAAGTGGAAGTGCCCTAGGTTCTGTTGCTTTGTTTTTTAGATGTTTCAGGAAACACCATACACTTCTCCCGAGTGGTTGTTGGCAATTTACATCCCGCCCATCAGCATGACAAGGCTCCCAGTTCTCCATGGCCTGTCCTGCCTTTCTGGATTTTACACTTTTTTCAGATGGCCCTTTTGACCGGGGGGAAGTGAGACTTCATTGTAGTGCAGATTTCCTTTGCAAGCTTGCTTGGTTGGCCAAAAAGGGCGTATGCGTTTTTTCCTGAATATATTCAGGAAAAAACGCATACGCCCTTTTTGGCCAAGTGCATCATTGTGGACGTTCTGCCTCTTTTCCTATGCTTTCAATGCAATTCCAGTCTACCTCCTGAAATCGGTTTCCTGCAATTCTGCCCCGCTTTCAAGTCCTCTTGGCAGCCTTACTTCAGTCTAATTTTTGACGATAGCTGTCATTTATAACTCTTCAGGTTTGTGAATTACAGTGCCCCTGAGCTCCTTTCTTCAACTCGCTTTCTTTTGAGCTGGCCGCAACACCGCAGGATGGCTTCAGGCCCTAATCTGGTTCTGGTACGGCACGCTGAGCCTTTGGTTATTTCCTCTCCTGGTGGGAAATGAGAGTTAAATTTGCCCGTCCAGACACCTCCAGCTAGCCTCTCATTTGTTCTCGCTATTCCTGTTCATCTTCCGCAGAAATTGCAAACTGGGCCAAACAGGAGGTTAAAGGCGCTGACTCTCCAAGTGGGGAGAGTGTTAGTAAAGCGTCTGGAATGTTGCACCCGAGTACCAGGGGAGGAAAACTGAGACATATTTGAACACCTCTCCCGATCACATGGTTGATCATACTCTGGGTTCCACATGCATGTTTTAGCTGAAGGAAGAATACCTAAAAACTGGGTAGTTGAAACCCGTGGAATGGGTACCATGCAATATGACTTCAAAGGGTCTTCATTTGCTCACCGAACCTCTCCAATCCTATCACTGCTGCGTTTATGCCCCTGTACACATGCTTGATTCTCTTTCGGAGAGATAGCAATCTATAGGTTTTAAGATACTTACTAGTCAGGTACATTCTTAGGCGTTTAATATGCGGTGTTGAGTCCATTTCGTTGAGCAAGGAGTAGCTCTTGTCTATTCCATATTTGGCTTAAGGAACTTTATCTGTGCTCATATCAATCTCTTGTTTTATGCAGCACCCCAACTCACCTTTCCCCTTAAGCAAGCATAAGTTGGTTTTCTAAATTTGAGACCCTGTTCTGTTCTGTAATTCAGTTCCTGTGTAGCCAAGTTTACATTCCGTGTATTACTGATATCTTATGATGTTTCTTTTTCTGTGTGACTTATTTCAGTTAGAATCATCATACCTGAATCCACTCATTGTGCTGCTAAGGACCTGATGACACAGATTTCATTGCTGAGTGATATTGCTTTGTAAGTAAATACCACAACTTCTTTATCCATTTTTCACTTTCTGCGATGTTGAACTTGTACTGTAAACGAGGTTCTTGTAAACAGAGCCGTTCCAAACTTTGGGGTGGCTGTGTCTTTTTGATTTTAATTTCCCTAAGCTATAGGACCATAAGTGGAAGTGCCCTAGGTTCTGTTGCTTTGTTTTTTAGATGTTTCAGGAAACACCATACACTTCTCCCGAGTGGTTGTTGGCAATTTACATCCCGCCCATCAGCATGACAAGGCTCCCAGTTCTCCATGGCCTGTCCTGCCTTTCTGGATTTTACACTGTTTTCAGATGGCCCTTTTGACCGGGGGGAAGTGAGACTTCATTGTAGTGCAGATTTCCTTTGCAAGCTTGCTTGGTTGGCCAAAAAGGGCGTATGCGTTTTTTCCTGAATATATTCAGGAAAAAACGCATACGCCCTTTTTGGCCAAGTGCATCATTGTGGACGTTCTGCCTCTTTTCCTATGCTTTCAATGCAATTCCAGTCTACCTCCTGAAATAAGTTTCCTGCAATTCTGCCCCGCTTTCAAGTCCTCTTGGCAGCCTTACTTCAGTCTATTTTTGGACGATAGCTGTCATTTATAACTCTGCAGGTTTGTGAATTACAGTGCCCCTGAGCTCCTTTCTTCAACTCGCTTTCTTTTGAGCTGGCCGCAACACCGCAGGATGGCTTCAGGCCCTAATCTGGTTCCGGCACGGCACGCTGAGCCTTTGGTTAATTCCTCTTCCTGGTGGGAAATGAGAGTTAAATTTGCCCGTCCAGACACCTCCAGCTAGCCTCTCATTGGTTCTCGCTATTCCTGTTCATCGTCCGCAGAAATTGCAAACTGGGCCAAACAGGAGGTTAAAGGGACTGACTCTCCAAGTCGGGAGAGTGTTAGTAAAGCGTCTGGAATGTTGCACCCGAGTACCAGGGTACGAAAACTGAGACATATTTGAACACGTCTCCCGATCACATGGTTGATCATACTCTGGGTTCCACATGCAGGTTTTAGCAGAAGGAAGAATACCTTAAACCTGGGTAGTTGAAACCCGTGGAATGGGTACCATGCAATATGACTTCAAAGGGTCTTCATTTGCTCACCGAACCTCTCCAATCCTATCACTGCTGCGTTTATGCCCCTGTACACATGCTTGATTCTCTTTTGGAGACATAGCAATCCATAGGTTTTAAGATACTTACTAGTCAGGTACATTCTTAGGCGTTTAATATGCGGTGTTGAGTCCATTTCGTTGAGCAAGGAGTAGCTCTTGTCTATTCCATATTTGGCTTAAGGAACTTTATCTATGCTCATTTCAATCTCTGGTTTTATGCAGCACCCCAACTCACCTTTCCCTTTAAGCAAGCATAAGTTGGTTTTCTAAATTTGAGACCCTGTTCTGTTCTGTAATTCAGTTCCTGTGTAGCCAAGTTTCCATTCCGTGTATTACTGATATCTTATGATGTTTCTTTTTCTGTGTGACTTATTTCAGTTAGAATCATCATACCTGAATCCACTCATTGTGCTGCTAAGGGCCTGATGACACAGATTTCATTGCTGAGTGATATTGCTTTGTAAGTAAATACCACAACTTCTTTATCCATTTTTCACTTTCTGCGATGTTGAACTTGTACTGTAAACGAGGTTCTTGTAAACAGAGCCGTTCCAAACTTTGGGGTGGCTGTGTCTTTTTGATTTTAATTTCCCTAAGCTATAGGACCATAAGTGGAAGTGCCCTAGGTTCTGTTGCTTTGTTTTTTAGATGTTTCAGGAAACACCATACATTTCTCCCGAGTGGTTGTTGGCAATTTACATCCCGCCCATCAGCATAACAAGGCTCCCAGTTCTCCATGGCCTGTCCTGCCTTTCTGGATTTTACACTTTTTTCAGATGGCCCTTTTGACCGGGGGGAAGTGAGACTTCATTGTAGTGCAGATTTCCTTTGCAAGCTTGCTTGGTTGGCCAAAAAGGGCGTATGCGTTTTTTCCTGAATATATTCAGGAAAAAACGCATACGCCCTTTTTGGCCAAGTGCATCATTGTGGACGTTCTGCCTCTTTTCCTATGCTTTCAATGCAATTCCAGTCTACCTCCTGAAATCGGTTTCCTGCAATTCTGCCCCGCTTTCAAGTCCTCTTGGCAGCCTTACTTCAGTCTATTTTTGGACGATAGCTGTCATTTATAACTCTGCAGGTTTGTGAATTACAGTGCCCCTGAGCTCCTTTCTTCAACTCGCTTTCTTGTGACCTGGCCGCAACACCGCAGGATGGCTTCAGGCCCTAATCTGGTTCCGGCACGGCACGCTGAGCCTTTGGTTAATTCCTCTTCCTGGTGGGAAATGAGAGTTAAATTTGCCCGTCCAGACACCTCCAGCTAGTCTCTCATTGGTTCTCGCTATTCCTGTTCATCTTCCGCAGAAATTGCAAACTGCGCCAAACAGGAGGTTATAGGGACTGACTCTCCAAGTGGGGAGAGTGTTAGTAAAGCGTCTGGAATGTTGCACCCGAGTACCAGGGGAGGAAAACTGAGACATATTTGAACACGTCTCCCGATCACATGGTTGATCATACTCTGGGTTCCACATGCAGGTTTTAGCTGAAGGAAGAATACCTTAAACCTGGAGAGTTAAGACCCGTGTAATGGGTACCATGCAATATGACTTCAAAGGGTCTTCATTTGCTCACCGAACCTCTCCAATCCTATCACTGCTGCGTTTATGCCCCTGTACACATGCTTGATTCTCTTTTGGAGACATAGCAATCCATAGGTTTTAAGATACTTACTAGTCAGGTACATTCTTAGGCGTTTAATATGCGGTGTTGAGTCCATTTCGTTGAGCAAGGAGTAGCTCTTGTCTATTCCATATTTGGCTTAAGGAACTTTATCTGTGCTCATTTCAATCTCTGGTTTTATGCAGCACCCCAACTCACCTTTACCCTTAAGCAAGCATAAGTTGGTTTTCTAAATTTGAGACCCTGTTCTGTTCTGTAACTCAGTTCCTGTGTAGCCAAGTTTACATTCCGTGTATTAGTGATATCTTATGATGTTTCTTTTTCTGTGTGACTTATTTCAGTTAGAATCATCATACCTGAATCCACTCATTGTGCTGCTAAGGGCCTGATGACACAGATTTCATTGCTGAGTGATATTGCTTTGTAAGTAAATACCACAACTTCTTTATCCATTTTTCACTTTCTGCGATGTTGAACTTGTACTGTAAACGAGGTTCTTGTAAACAGAGCCGTTCCAAACTTTGGGGTGGCTGTGTCTTTTTGATTTTAATTTCCCTAAGCTATAGGACCATAAGTGGAAGTGCCCTAGGTTCTGTTGCTTTGTTTTTTAGATGTTTCAGGAAACACCATACACTTCTCCCGAGTGGTTGTTGGCAATTTACATCCCGCCCATCAGCATAACAAGGCTCCCAGTTCTCCATGGCCTGTCCTGCCTTTCTGGATTTTACACTTTTTTCAGATGGCCCTTTTGACCGGGGGGAAGTGAGACTTCATTGTAGTGCAGATTTCCTTTGCAAGCTTGCTTGGTTGGCCAAAAAGGGCGTATGCATTTTTTCCTGAATATATTCAGGAAAAAACGCATACGCCCTTTTTGGCCAAGTGCATCATTGTGGACGTTCTGCCTCTTTTCCTATGCTTTCAATGCAATTCCAGTCTACCTCCTGAAATCGGTTTCCTGCAATTCTGCCCCGCTTTCAAGTCCTCTTGGCAGCCTTACTTCAGTCTATTTTTGGACGATAGCTGTCATTTATAACTCTGCAGGTTTGTGAATTACAGTGCCCCTGAGCTCCTTTCTTCAACTTGCTTTCTTGTGACCTGGCCGCAACACCGCAGGATGGCTTCAGGCCCTAATCTGGTTCCGGCACGGCACGCTGAGCCTTTGGTTAATTCCTCTTCCTGGTGGGAAATGAGAGTTAAATTTGCCCGTCCAGACACCTCCAGCTAGTCTCTCATTTGTTCTCGCTATTCCTGTTCATCTTCCGCAGAAATTGCAAACTGGGCCAAACAGGAGGTTAAAGGGACTGACTCTCCAAGTGGGGAGAGTGTTAGTAAACCGTCTGGAATGTTGCACCCGAGTACCAGGGTACGAAACCTGAGACATATTTGAACACGTCTCCCGATCACGTGGTTGATCATACTCTGGGTTCCACATGCATGTTTTAGCTGAAGGAAGAATACCTAAAACCTGGGTAGTTGAAACCCGTGGAATGGGTACCATGCAATATGACTTCAAAGGGTCTTCATTTGCTCACCGAACCTCTCCAATCCTATCACTGCTGCGTTTATGCCCCTGTACACATGCTTGATTCTCTTTCGGAGACATAGCAATCCATAGGTTTTAAGATACTTACTAGTCAGGTACATTCTTAGGCGTTTAATATGCGGTGTTGAGTCCATTTCGTTGAGCAAGGAGTAGCTCTTGTCTATTCCATATTTGGCTTAAGGAACTTTATCTGTGCTCATTTCAATCTCTGGTTTTATGCAGCACCCCAACTCACCTTTACCCTTAAGCAAGCATAAGTTGTTTTTCTAAATTTGAGACCCTGTTCTGTTCTGTAATTCTGTTCCTGTGTAGCCAAGTTTACATTCCGTGTATTACTAATATCTTATGATGTTTCTTTTTCTGTGTGACTTATTTCAGTTAGAATCATCATACCTGAATCCACTCATTGTGCTGCTAAGGGCCTGATGACACAGATTTCATTGCTGAGTGATATTGCTTTGTAAGTAAATACCACAACTTTTTTATCCATTTTTCACTTTCTGCGATGTTGAATTTGTACTGTAAACGAGGTTCTTGTAAACAGAGCCGTTCCAAACTTTGGGGTGGCTGTGTCTTTTTGATTTTAAATTCCCTAAGCTATAGGACCATAAGTGGAAGTGCCCTAGGTTCTGTTGCTTTGTTTTTTAGATGTTTCAGGAAACACCATACACTTCTCCCGAGTGGTTGTTGGCAATTTACATCCCGCCCTTCAGCATAACAAGGCTCCCAGTTCTCCATGGCCTGTCCTGCCTTTCTGGATTTTACACTTTTTTCAGATGGCCCTTTTGACCGGGGGGAAGTGAGCCTTCATTGTAGTGCAGATTTCCTTTGCAAGCTTCTTGCTTGGCCAAAAAGGGCGTATGCATTTTTTCCTGAATATATTCAGGAAAAAGCGCATACGCCCTTTTTGGCCAAGTGCATCATTGTGGACGTTCTGCCTCTTTTCCTATGCTTTCAATGCAATTCCAGTCTACCTCCTGAAATCGGTTTCCTGCAATTCTGCCCCGCTTTCAAGTCCTCTTGGCAGCCTTACTTCAGTCTATTTTTGGACGATAGCTGTCATTTATAACTCTGCAGGTTTGTGAATTACAGTGCCCCTGAGCTCCTTTCTTCAACTCGCTTTCTTGTGAGCTGGCCGCAACACCGCAGGATGGCTTCAGGCCCTAATCTGGTTCTGGCACGGCACGCTGAGCCTTTGGTTAATTCCTCTTCCTGGTGGGAAATGAGAGTTAAATTTGCCCGTCCAGACACCTCCAGCTAGTCTCTCATTGGTTCTCGCTATTCCTGTTCATCTTCCGCAGAAATTGCAAACTGGGCCAAACAGGAGGTTAAAGGGACTGACTCTCCAAGTGGGGAGAGTGTTAGTAAAGCGTCTGGAATGTTGCACCCGAGTACCAGGGGAGGAAAACTGAGACATATTTGAACACGTCTCCCGATCACATGGTTGATCATACTCTGGGTTCCACATGCATGTTTTAGCTGAAGGAAGAATACCTTAAACCTGCAGAGTTGAGACCCGTGTAATGGGTACCATGCAATATGACTTCAAAGGGTCTTCATTTGCTCACCAAACCTCTCCAATCCTATCACTGCTGCGTTTATGCCCCTGTACACACGCCTGATTCTCTTTTGGAGACATAGCAATCCATAGGTTTTACGATACTTACTAGTCAGGTACATTCTTAGGCGTTTAATATGGGGTGTTGAGTCCATTTCGTTGAGCAAGGAGTAGCTCTTGTCTATTCCATATTTGGCTTAAGGAACTTTATCTGTGCTCATTTCAATCTCTGGTTTTATGCAGCACCCCAACTCACCTTTCCCCTTAAGCAAGCATAAGTTGGTTTTCTAAATTGGAGACCCTGTTCTGTTTTGGAATGCAGTTCCTGTGTAGCCAAGTTTACATTGCTTGTATTAGTGATATCTTATGATGTTCCTTTTTCTGTGTGAATTATTTCAGTTAGAATCATCGTACCTGAATCCACTCATTATGCTGCTACGGGCCTGATGACATAGATTTCATTGCTGAGTGATACTGCATTGTACGTAAGTACCACAAGTTCTTTATCCATTTTTCACTTTCTGTGATATTGAACTTGTACGGTAAACGAGGTTCTTGTAAACGGAGGCGTCCCAAAGTTTGGCGTGGCTGTGTCTTTTTGATTTTAATTTCCCTAAGCTATAGGACCATAAGTGGAAGTGCCCTAGGCTCTGTTGCTTTGTTTTTTAGATGTTTCAGGAAACACCATACACTTCTCCTGAGTGTCTGTTGGCAATTTACATCCCGCCCATCAGCATAACAAGGCTCCCAGTTCTCCATGGCCTGTCCTGCCTTTCTGGATTTTACACTTTTTTCAGATGGCCCTTTTGACCGGGGAGAAGTGAGACTTCATTGTAGTGCAGATTTCCTTTGCAAGTTTGCTTGGTTGGCCAAAAAGGGCGTATGCGTTTTTTCCTGAATATATTCAGGAAAAAACGCATACGCCCTTTTTAGTCAAGTGCATCATTGTGGACGTTCTGCCTCTTTTCCTATGCTTTCAATGCAATTCCAGTCTACCTCCTGAAATCGGTTTCCTGCAATTCTGCCCCGCTTTGAAGTCCTCTTGGCAGCCTTACTTCTGTCTATTTTTGGATGATAGCTCTCATTTATAACTCTGCAGGTTTGTGAATTACAGTGCCCCTGAGCTCCTTTCTTCAACTCGCTTTCTTGTGACCTGGCCGCAACACCGCAGGATGTCTTCAGGCCCTAATCTGGTTCCGGCACGGCACGCTGAGCCTTTGGTTAATTCCTCTTCCTGGTGGGAAATGAGAGTTAAATTTGCCCGTCCAGACACCTCCAGCTAGTCTCTCATTGGTTCTCGCTATTCCTGTTCATCTTCCGCAGAAATTGCAAACTGCGCCAAACAGGAGGTTATAGGGACTGACTCTCCAAGTGGGGAGAGTGTTAGTAAAGCGTCTGGAATGTTGCACCCGAGTACCAGGGGAGGAAAACTGAGACATATTTGAACACGTCTCCCGATCACATGGTTGATCATACTCTAGGTTCCACATGCAGGTTTTAGCTGAAGGAAGAATACCTTAAACCTGGAGAGTTAAGACCCGTGTAATGGGTACCATGCAATATGACTTCAAAGGGTCTTCATTTGCTCACCGAACCTCTCCAATCCTATCACTGCTGCGTTTATGCCCCTGTACACATGCTTGATTCTCTTTTGGAGACATAGCAATCCATAGGTTTTAAGATACTTACTAGTCAGGTACATTCTTAGGCGTTTAATATGCGGTGTTGAGTCCATTTCGTTGAGCAAGGAGTAGCTCTTGTCTATTCCATATTTGGCTTAAGGAACTTTATCTGTGCTCATTTCAATCTCTGGTTTTATGCAGCACCCCAACTCACCTTTACCCTTAAGCAAGCATAAGTTGGTTTTCTAAATTTGAGACCCTGTTCTGTTCTGTAACTCAGTTCCTGTGTAGCCAAGTTTACATTCCGTGTATTAGTGATATCTTATGATGTTTCTTTTTCTGTGTGACTTATTTCAGTTAGAATCATCATACCTGAATCCACTCATTGTGCTGCTAAGGGCCTGATGACACAGATTTCATTGCTGAGTGATATTGCTTTGTAAGTAAATACCACAACTTCTTTATCCATTTTTCACTTTCTGCGATGTTGAACTTGTACTGTAAACGAGGTTCTTGTAAACAGAGCCGTTCCAAACTTTGGGGTGGCTGTGTCTTTTTGATTTTAATTTCCCTAAGCTATAGGACCATAAGTGGAAGTGCCCTAGGTTCTGTTGCTTTGTTTTTTAGATGTTTCAGGAAACACCATACACTTCTCCCGAGTGGTTGTTGGCAATTTACATCCCGCCCATCAGCATAACAAGGCTCCCAGTTCTCCATGGCCTGTCCTGCCTTTCTGGATTTTACACTTTTTTCAGATGGCCCTTTTGACCGGGGGGAAGTGAGACTTCATTGTAGTGCAGATTTCCTTTGCAAGCTTGCTTGGTTGGCCAAAAAGGGCGTATGCATTTTTTCCTGAATATATTCAGGAAAAAACGCATACGCCCTTTTTGGCCAAGTGCATCATTGTGGACGTTCTGCCTCTTTTCCTATGCTTTCAATGCAATTCCAGTCTACCTCCTGAAATCGGTTTCCTGCAATTCTGCCCCGCTTTCAAGTCCTCTTGGCAGCCTTACTTCAGTCTATTTTTGGACGATAGCTGTCATTTATAACTCTGCAGGTTTGTGAATTACAGTGCCCCTGAGCTCCTTTCTTCAACTTGCTTTCTTGTGACCTGGCCGCAACACCGCAGGATGGCTTCAGGCCCTAATCTGGTTCCGGCACGGCACGCTGAGCCTTTGGTTAATTCCTCTTCCTGGTGGGAAATGAGAGTTAAATTTGCCCGTCCAGACACCTCCAGCTAGTCTCTCATTTGTTCTCGCTATTCCTGTTCATCTTCCGCAGAAATTGCAAACTGGGCCAAACAGGAGGTTAAAGGGACTGACTCTCCAAGTGGGGAGAGTGTTAGTAAACCGTCTGGAATGTTGCACCCGAGTACCAGGGTACGAAACCTGAGACATATTTGAACACGTCTCCCGATCACGTGGTTGATCATACTCTGGGTTCCACATGCATGTTTTAGCTGAAGGAAGAATACCTAAAACCTGGGTAGTTGAAACCCGTGGAATGGGTACCATGCAATATGACTTCAAAGGGTCTTCATTTGCTCACCGAACCTCTCCAATCCTATCACTGCTGCGTTTATGCCCCTGTACACATGCTTGATTCTCTTTCGGAGACATAGCAATCCATAGGTTTTAAGATACTTACTAGTCAGGTACATTCTTAGGCGTTTAATATGCGGTGTTGAGTCCATTTCGTTGAGCAAGGAGTAGCTCTTGTCTATTCCATATTTGGCTTAAGGAACTTTATCTGTGCTCATTTCAATCTCTGGTTTTATGCAGCACCCCAACTCACCTTTACCCTTAAGCAAGCATAAGTTGTTTTTCTAAATTTGAGACCCTGTTCTGTTCTGTAATTCTGTTCCTGTGTAGCCAAGTTTACATTCCGTGTATTACTAATATCTTATGATGTTTCTTTTTCTGTGTGACTTATTTCAGTTAGAATCATCATACCTGAATCCACTCATTGTGCTGCTAAGGGCCTGATGACACAGATTTCATTGCTGAGTGATATTGCTTTGTAAGTAAATACCACAACTTTTTTATCCATTTTTCACTTTCTGCGATGTTGAATTTGTACTGTAAACGAGGTTCTTGTAAACAGAGCCGTTCCAAACTTTGGGGTGGCTGTGTCTTTTTGATTTTAAATTCCCTAAGCTATAGGACCATAAGTGGAAGTGCCCTAGGTTCTGTTGCTTTGTTTTTTAGATGTTTCAGGAAACACCATACACTTCTCCCGAGTGGTTGTTGGCAATTTACATCCCGCCCTTCAGCATAACAAGGCTCCCAGTTCTCCATGGCCTGTCCTGCCTTTCTGGATTTTACACTTTTTTCAGATGGCCCTTTTGACCGGGGGGAAGTGAGCCTTCATTGTAGTGCAGATTTCCTTTGCAAGCTTCTTGCTTGGCCAAAAAGGGCGTATGCATTTTTTCCTGAATATATTCAGGAAAAAGCGCATACGCCCTTTTTGGCCAAGTGCATCATTGTGGACGTTCTGCCTCTTTTCCTATGCTTTCAATGCAATTCCAGTCTACCTCCTGAAATCGGTTTCCTGCAATTCTGCCCCGCTTTCAAGTCCTCTTGGCAGCCTTACTTCAGTCTATTTTTGGACGATAGCTGTCATTTATAACTCTGCAGGTTTGTGAATTACAGTGCCCCTGAGCTCCTTTCTTCAACTCGCTTTCTTGTGAGCTGGCCGCAACACCGCAGGATGGCTTCAGGCCCTAATCTGGTTCTGGCACGGCACGCTGAGCCTTTGGTTAATTCCTCTTCCTGGTGGGAAATGAGAGTTAAATTTGCCCGTCCAGACACCTCCAGCTAGTCTCTCATTGGTTCTCGCTATTCCTGTTCATCTTCCGCAGAAATTGCAAACTGGGCCAAACAGGAGGTTAAAGGGACTGACTCTCCAAGTGGGGAGAGTGTTAGTAAAGCGTCTGGAATGTTGCACCCGAGTACCAGGGGAGGAAAACTGAGACATATTTGAACACGTCTCCCGATCACATGGTTGATCATACTCTGGGTTCCACATGCATGTTTTAGCTGAAGGAAGAATACCTTAAACCTGCAGAGTTGAGACCCGTGTAATGGGTACCATGCAATATGACTTCAAAGGGTCTTCATTTGCTCACCAAACCTCTCCAATCCTATCACTGCTGCGTTTATGCCCCTGTACACACGCCTGATTCTCTTTTGGAGACATAGCAATCCATAGGTTTTACGATACTTACTAGTCAGGTACATTCTTAGGCGTTTAATATGGGGTGTTGAGTCCATTTCGTTGAGCAAGGAGTAGCTCTTGTCTATTCCATATTTGGCTTAAGGAACTTTATCTGTGCTCATTTCAATCTCTGGTTTTATGCAGCACCCCAACTCACCTTTCCCCTTAAGCAAGCATAAGTTGGTTTTCTAAATTGGAGACCCTGTTCTGTTTTGGAATGCAGTTCCTGTGTAGCCAAGTTTACATTGCTTGTATTAGTGATATCTTATGATGTTCCTTTTTCTGTGTGAATTATTTCAGTTAGAATCATCGTACCTGAATCCACTCATTATGCTGCTACGGGCCTGATGACATAGATTTCATTGCTGAGTGATACTGCATTGTACGTAAGTACCACAAGTTCTTTATCCATTTTTCACTTTCTGTGATATTGAACTTGTACGGTAAACGAGGTTCTTGTAAACGGAGGCGTCCCAAAGTTTGGCGTGGCTGTGTCTTTTTGATTTTAATTTCCCTAAGCTATAGGACCATAAGTGGAAGTGCCCTAGGCTCTGTTGCTTTGTTTTTTAGATGTTTCAGGAAACACCATACACTTCTCCTGAGTGTCTGTTGGCAATTTACATCCCGCCCATCAGCATAACAAGGCTCCCAGTTCTCCATGGCCTGTCCTGCCTTTCTGGATTTTACACTTTTTTCAGATGGCCCTTTTGACCGGGGAGAAGTGAGACTTCATTGTAGTGCAGATTTCCTTTGCAAGTTTGCTTGGTTGGCCAAAAAGGGCGTATGCGTTTTTTCCTGAATATATTCAGGAAAAAACGCATACGCCCTTTTTAGTCAAGTGCATCATTGTGGACGTTCTGCCTCTTTTCCTATGCTTTCAATGCAATTCCAGTCTACCTCCTGAAATCGGTTTCCTGCAATTCTGCCCCGCTTTGAAGTCCTCTTGGCAGCCTTACTTCAGTCTATTTTTGGATGATAGCTCTCATTTATAACTCTGCAGGTTTGTGAATTACAGTGCCCCTGAGCTCCTTTCTTCAAGTCGCTTTCTTGTGACCTGGCCGCAACACCACAGGATGGCTTCAGGCCCTAATCTGGTTCTGGCACGGCACGCTGAGCCTTTGGTTAATTCCTCTTCCTGGTGGGAAATGAGAGTTAAATTTGCCCATCCAGACACCTCCAGCTAGTCTCTCATTGATTCTCGCTATTCCTGTTCATCTTCCACAGAAATTGCAAACTGGGCCAAACAGGAGGTTAAAGGGACTGACTCTCCAAGTCGGGAGAGTGTTAGTAAAGCGTCTGGAATGTTGCACCCGAGTACCAGTGGAGGAAAACTGAGACATATTTGAACACGTCTCCCGATCACATGGTTGATCATACTCTGGGTTCCACATGCAGGTTTTAGCTGAAGGAAGAATACCTTAACATGGAGAGTTAAGACCCGTGTAATGGGTACCATGCAATATGACTTCAAAGGGTCTTCATTTGCTCACCGAACCTCTCCAATCCTATCACTGCTGCGTTTATGCCCCTGTACACATGCTTGATTCTCTTTTGGAGACATAGCAATCCATAGGTTTTAAGATACTTACTAGTAAGGTACATTCTTAGGCGTTTAATATGCGGTGTTGAGTCCATTTCGTTGAGCAAGGAGTAGCTCTTGTCTATTCCATATTTGGCTTAAGGAAATTTATCTGTGCTCATTTCAATCTCTGGTTTTATGCAGCACCCCAACTCACCTTTCCCCTTAAGCAAGCATAAGTTGGTTTTCTAAATTTGAGACCCTGTTCTGTTCTGTAATTCAGTTCCTGTGTAGCCAAGTTTACATTCCGTTTATTAGTGATATCTTATGATGTTTCTTTTTCTGTGTGACTTATTTCAGTTAGAATCATCATACCTGAATCCACTCATTGTGCTGCTAAGGGCCTGATGACATAGATTTCATTGCTGAGTGATATTGCTTTGTAAGTAAATACCACAACTTCTTTATCCATTTTTCACTTTCTGCGATGTTGAACTTGTACTGTAAATGAGGTTCTTGTAAACAGAGGCGTCCCAAACTTTGGGGTGGCTGTGTCTTTTTGATTTTAATTTCCCTAAGCTATCGGACCATAAGTGGAAATGCCCTAGGCTCTGTTGCTTTGTTTTTTAGATGTTTCAGGAAACACCATACACTTCTCCTGAGTGTCTGTTGGCAATTTACATCCCTCCCATCAGCATAACAAGGCTCCTAGTTCTCCATGGCCTGTCCTGCCTTTCTGGATTTTACACTTTTTTCAGATGGCCCTTTTGACCGGGGGGAAGTGAGACTTCATTGTAGTGCAGATTTCCTTTGCAAGCTTGCTTGGTTGGCCAAAAAGAGCGTATGCGTTTTTTCCTGAATATATTCAGGAAAAAACGCATACGCCCTTTTTGGCCAAGTGCATCATTGTGGACGTTCTGCCTCTTTTCCTATGCTTTCAATGCAATTCCAGTCTACCTCCTGAAATCGGTTTCCTGCAATTCTGCCCCGCTTTCAAGTCCTCTTGGCAGCCTTACTTCAGTCTATTTTTGGACGATAGCTCTCATTTATAACTCTGCAGGTTTGTGAATTACAGTGCCCCAGAGCTCCTTTCTTCAACTCGCTTTCTTTTGAGCTGGCCGCAACACCGCAGGATGGCTTCAGGCCCTAATCTGGTTCCGGCACGGCATGCTAAGCCTTTGGTTATTTCCTCTTCCTGGTTGGAAATGAGAGTTAAATTTGCCCGGCCAGACACCTCCAGCTAGCCTCTCATTGGTTCTCGCTATTCCTGTTCATCTTCCGCAGAAATTGCAAACTGGGCCAAACAGGAGGTTAAAGGCGCTGACTCTCCAAGTGGGGAGAGTGTTAGTTAAGCGTCTAGAATGTTGCACCCGAGTACCAGGGGAGGAAAACTGAGACATATTTGAACACCTCTCCCGTTCACATGGTTGATCATACTTGTGTTCCACATGCATGTTTTAGCTGAACGAAGAATACCTTAAACCTGTAGAGTTGAGACCCGTGTAATGGGTACCATGCAATATGACTTCAAAGGGTCTTCATTTGCTCACCGAACCTCTCCAATCCTATCACTGCTGCGTTTATGCCCCTGTACACACGCTTGATTCTCTTTTGGAGACATAGGAATCCATAGGTTTTACGATACTTACTAGTCAGGTACATTCTTAGGCGTTTAATATGCGGTGTTGAGTCCATTTCGTTGAGCAAGGAGTAGCTCTTGTCTATTCCATATTTGACTTAAGGAACTTTATCTGTGCTCATTTCAATCTCTGGTTTTATGCAGCACCCCAACTCACCTTTCCCCTTAAGCAAGCATAAGTTGGTTTTCTAAATTTGAGACCCTGTTCTGTTCTGTAATTCAGTTCCTGTGTAACCAAGTTTACATTCCGTGTATTACTGATATCTTATGATGTTTCTTTTTCTGTGTGACTTATTTCAGTTAGAATCATCATACCTGAATCCACTCATTGTGCTGCTAAGGGCCTGATGACATAGATTTCATTGCTGAGTGATATTGCTTTGTAAGTAAATACCACAACTTCTTTATCCATTTTTCACTTTCTGCGATGTTGAACTTGTACTGTAAACGAGGTTCTTGTAAACAGAGCCGTTCCAAACTTTGGGGTGGCTGTGTCTTTTTGATTTTAATTTCCCTAAGCTATAGGACCATAAGTGGAAGTGCCCTAGGCTCTGTTGCTTTGTTTTTTAGATGTTTTAGGAAACACCATACACTTCTCCTGAGTGTCTGTTGGCAATTTACATCCCGCCCATCAGCATAACAAGGCTCCTAGTTCTCCATGGCCTGTCCTGCCTTTCTGGATTTTACACTTTTTTCAGATGGCCCTTTTGACCGGAGAGAAGTGAGACTTCATTGTAGTGCAGATTTCCTTTGCAAGTTTGCTTGGTTGGCCAAAAAGGGCGTATGCGTTTTTTCCTGAATATATTCAGGAAAAAACGCATACGCCCTTTTTGGTCAAGTGCATCATTGTGGACGTTCTGCCTCTTTTCCTATGCTTTCAATGCAATTCCAGTCTACCTCCTGAAATCGGTTTCCTGCAATTCTGCCCCGCTTTCAAGTCCTCTTGGCAGCCTTACTTCAGTCTATTTTTGGACGATAGCTGTCATTTATAACTCTGCAGGTTTGTGAATTAGTGTCCCTGAGCTCCTTTCTTCAACTCGCTTTCTTGTGACCTGGCCGCAACACCGCAGGATGGCTTCAGGCCCTAATCTGGTTCCGGCACGGCACGCTGACCCTTTGGATAATTCCTCTTCCTGGTGGGAAATGAGAGTTAAATTTGCTCGTCCACACACCTCCAGCTAGTCTCTCATTGGTTCTCGCTATTCCTGTTCATCTTCCGCAGAAATTGCAAACTGGGCCAAACAGGAGGTTAAAGGGACTGACTCTCCAAGTCGGGAGAGTGTTAGAAAAGCGTCTGGAATGTTGCACCCGAGTACCAGGGTACGAAAACTGAGACATATTTGAACACGTCTCCCTATCACATGGTTGATCATACTCTGGGTTCCACATGCATGTTTTAGCGGAAGGAAGAATACCTAAAACCTGGGTAGTTGAGACCCGTGGAATGGGTACCATGCAATATGACTTCAAAGGGTCTTCATTTGCTCACCGAACCTCTCCAATCCTATCACTGCTGCGTTTATGCCCCTGTACACATGCTTGATTCTCTTTCGGAGACATAGCAATCCATAGGTTTTACGATACTTACTAGTGAGGTACATTCTTAGGCGTTTAATATGCGGTGTTGAGTCCATTTCGTTGAGCAAGGAGTAGCTCTTGTCTATTCCATATTTGACTTAAGGAACTTTATCTGTGCTCATTTCAATCTCTGGTTTTATGCAGCACCCCAACTCACCTTTACCCTTAAGCAAGAATAAGTTGGTTTTCTAAATTTGAGACCCTGTTCTGTTCTGTAATTCAGTTCCTGTGTAACCAAGTTTCCATTCCGTGTATTACTGATATCTTATGATGTTTCTTTTTCTGTGTGTCTTATTTCAGTTAGAATCATCATACCTGAATCCACTCATTGTGCTGCTAAGGGCCTGATGACACAGATTTCATTGCTGAGTGATATTGCTTTGTAAGTAAATACCACAACTTCTTTATCCATTTTTCACTTTCTGCGATGTTGAACTTGTACTGTAAACGAGGTTCTTGTAAACAGAGCCGTTCCAAACTTTGGGGTGGCTGTGTCTTTTTGATTTTAATTTCCCTAAGCTATAGGACCATAAGTGGAAGTGCCCTAGGTTCTGTGGCTTTGTTTTTTAGATGTTATAGGAAACACCATACACTTCTCGCGAGTCTCTGTTGGCAATTTACATCCCGCCCATCAGCATAACAAGTCTCCCAGTTCTCCATGGCCTGTCCTGCCTTTCTGGATTTTACACTTTTTTCAGATGGCCCTTTTGACCGGGGGGAAGTGAGACTTCATTGTAGTGCAGATTTCCTTTGCAAGCTTGCTTGGTTGGCCAAAAAGGGCGTATGCGTTTTTTCCTGAATATATTCAGGAAAAAACGCATACGCCCTTTTTGGCCAAGTGCATCATTGTGGACGTTCTGCCTCTTTTCCTATGCTTTCAATGCAATTCCAGTCTACCTTCTGAAATCGGTTTCCTGCAATTCTGCCCCGCTTTCAAGTCCTCTTGGCAGCCTTACTTCAGTCTATTTTTGGACGATAGCTGTCATTTATAACTCTGCAGGTTTGTGAATTACAGTGCCCCTGAGCTCCTTTCTTCAACTCGCTTTCTTTTGAGCTGGCCGCAACACCGCAGGATGGCTTCAGGCCCTAATCTGGTTCCGGCACGGCACGCTGAGCCTTTGGTTAATTCCTCTTCCTGGTGGGAAATGAGAGTTAAATTTGCCCGTCCAGACACCTCCAGCTAGGCTCTCATTGGTTCTCCCTATTCCTGTTCATCTTGCGCAGAAATTGCAAACTGGGCCAAACAGGAGTTTAAAGGCGCTGACTCTCCAAGTGGGGAGAGTGTTAGTAAAGCGTCTGGAATGTTGCACCCGAGTACCAGGGGAGGAAAACTGAGACATATTTGAACACGTCTCCCGATCGCATGGTTGATCATACTCTGGGTTCCACATGCATGTTTAGCTGAAGGAAGAATACCTAAAACCTGGGTAGTTGAAACCCGTGGAATGGGTACCATGCAATATGACTTCAAAGGGTCTTCATTTGCTCACCGAACCTCTCCAATCCTATCACTGCTACGTTTATGCCCCTGTACACTTGCTTGATTCTCTTTTGGAGACATAGCAATCTATAGGTTTTAAGATACTTACTAGTCAGGTACATTCTTAGGCGTTTAATATGCGGTGTTGAGTCCATTTCGTTGAGTAAGGAGTAGCTCTTGTCTATTCCATATTTGGCTTAAGGAACTTTATCTGTGCTCATTTCAATCTCTGGTTTTATGCAGCACCCCAACTCACCTTTCCCCTTAAGCAAGCATAAGTTGGTTTTCTAAATTTGAGACCCTGTTCTGTTCTGTAATTCAGTTCCTGTGTAGCCAAGTTTACATTCCGTGTATTACTGATATCTTATGATGTTTCTTTTTCTGTGTGACTTATTTCAGTTAGAATCATCATACCTGAATCCACTCATTTTGCTGCTAAGGGCCTGATGACACAGATTTCATTGCTGAGTGATATTGCTTTGTAAGTATATACCACAACTTCTTTATCCATTTTTCACTTTCTGCGATGTTGAACTTGTACTGTAAACGAGGTTCTTGTAAACAGAGCCGTTCCAAACTTTGGGGTGGCTGTGTCTTTTTTATTTTAATTTCCCTAAGCTATAGGACCATAAGTGGAAGTGCCCTAGGTTCTGTTGCTTTGTTTTTTAGATGTTTCAGGAAACACCATACACTTCTCCCGAGTGGTTGTTGGCAATTTACATCCCGCCCATCAGCATAACAAGGCTCCCAGTTCTCCATGGCCTGTCCTGCCTTTCTGGATTTTACACTTTTTTCAGATGGCCCTTTTGACCGGGGGGAAGTGAGACATCATTGTAGTGCAGATTTCCTTTGCAAGCTTGCTTGGTTGGCCAAAAAGGGCGTATGCGTTTTTTCCTGAATATATTCAGGAAAAAACGCATACGCCCTTTTTGGCCAAGTGCATCATTGTGGACGTTCTGCCTCTTTTCCTATGCTTTCAATGCAATTCCAGTCTACCTCCTGAAATCGGTTTCCTGCAATTCTGCCCCGCTTTCAAGTCCTCTTGGCAGCCTTACTTCAGTCTATTTTTGGACGAGAGCTGTCATTTATAACTCTGCAGGTTTGTGAATTACAGTGCCCCTGAGCTCCTTTCTTCAACTCGCTTTCTTGTGACCTGGCCGCAACACCGCAGGATGGCTTCAGGCCCTAATGTGGTTCCGGCACGGCACGCTGAGCCTTTGGTTAATTCCTCTTCCTGGTGGGAAATGAGAGTTAAATTTGCCCGTCCAGACACCTCCAGCTAGCCTCTCATTGGTTCTCGCTATTCCTGTTCATCTTCCGCAGAAATTGCAAACTGGGCCAAACAGGAGGTTAAAGGGACTGACTCTCCAAGTGGGGAGAGTGTTAGTAAAGCGTCTGGAATGTAGCACCCGAGTACCAGGGTACGAAAACTGAGGCATATTTGAACATGTCTCCCGATCACATGGTTGATCATACTCTGGGTTCCACATGCATGTTTAGCTGAAGGAAGAATACCTAAAACCTGGGTAGTTGAAACCCTTGGAATGGGTACCATGCAATATGACTTCAAAGGGTCTTCATTTGCTCACCGAACCTCTCCAATCCTATCACTGCTGCGTTTATGCCCCTGTACACTTGCTTGATTCTCTTTTGGAGACATAGCAATCTATAGGTTTTAAGATACTTACTAGTCAGTTACATTCTTAGGCGTTTAATATGCGGTGTTGAGTCCATTTCGTTGAGCAAGGAGTAGCTCTTGTCTATTCCATATTTGGCTTAAGGAACTTTATCTGTGCTCATTTCAATCTCTGGTTTTATGTAGCACCGCAACTCACCTTTACCCTTAAGCAAGAATAAGTTGGTTTTCTAAATTTGAGACCCTGTTCTGTTCTGTAATTCAGTTCCTGTGTAGCCAAGTTTACATTCCGTGTATTACTGATATCTTATGATGTTTCTTTTTCTGTGTGACTTATTTTAGTTAGAATCATCATACCTGAATCCACTCATTGTGCTGCTAAGGGCCTGATGACACAGATTTCATTGCTGAGTGATATTGCTTTGTAAGTAAATACCACAACTTCTTTATCCATTTTTCACTTTCTGCGACGTTGAACTTGTACTGTAAACGAGGTTCTTGTAAACAGAGCCGTTCCAAACTTTGGGGTGGCTGTGTCTTTTTGATTTTAATTTCCCTAAGCTATAGGACCATAAGTGGAAGTGCCCTAGGTTCTGTTGCTTTGTTTTTTAGATGTTTCAGGAAACACCATACACTTCTCCCGAGTGTCTGTTGGCAATTTACATCCCCCCCATCAACATAACAAGGCTCCCAGTTCTCCATGGCCTGTCCTGCCTTTCTGGATTTTACACTTTTTTCAGATGACCCTTTTGACCAGGGGGAAGTGAGACTTCATTGTAGTGCAGATTTCCTTTGCAAGCTTGCTTGGTTGGCCAAAAAGGGCGTATGCGTTTTTTCCTGAATATATTCAGGAAAAAACGCATACGCCCTTCTTGGCCAAGTGCATCATTGTGGACGTTCTGCCTCTTTTCCTATGCTTTCAATGCAATTCCAGTCTACCTCCTGAAATCGGTATCCTGCAATTCTGCCCCGCTTTCAAGTCCTCTTGGCAGCCTTACTTCAGTCTATTTTTGGACGATAGCTGTCATTTATAACTCTGCAGGTTTGTGAATTACAGTGCCCCTGAGCTCCTTTCTTCAACTTGCTTTCTTGTGCCCTGGCCGCAACACCGCAGGATGGCTTCAGGCCCTAATGTGGTTCCGGCACGGCACGCTGAGCCTTTGGTTAATTCCTCTTCCTGGTGGGAAATGAGAGTTAAATTTGCCCGTCCAGACACCTCCAGCTAGCCTCTCATTGGTTCTCGCTATTCCTGTTCATCTTCCGCAGAAATTGTAAACTGGGCCAAACAGGAGGTTAAAGGGACTGACTCTCCAAGTGGGGAGAGTGTTAGTAAAGCGTCTGGAATGTTGCACCCGAGTACCAGGGTATGAAAACTGAGGCATATTTGAACATGTCTCCCGATCACATGGTTGATCATACTCTGGGTTCCACATGCATGTTTAGCTGAAGGAAGAATACCTAAAACCTGGGTAGTTGAAACCCTTGGAATGGGTACCATGCAATATGACTTCAAAGGGTCTTCATTTGCTCACCGAACCTTTCCAATCCTATCACTGCTGCGTTTATGCCCCTGTACACTTGCTTGATTCTCTTTTGGAGACATAGCAATCTATAGGTTTTAAGATACTTACTAGTCAGGTACATTCTTAGGCGTTTAATATGCGGTGTTGAGTCCATTTCGTTGAGCAAGGAGTAGCTCTTGTCTATTCCATATTTGGCTTAAGGAACTTTATCTGTGCTCATTTCAATCTCTGGTTTTATGCAGCACCCCAACTCCCCTTTACCCTTAAGCAAGCATAAGTTGGTTTTCTAAATTTGAGACCCTGTTCTGTTCTGTAATTCAGTTCCTGTGTAGCCAAGTTTACATTCCGTGTATTACTGATATCTTATGATGTTTCTTTTTCTGTGTGACTTATTTCAGTTAGAATCATCATACCTGAATCCACTCATTGTGCTGCTAAGGGCCTGATGACACAGATTTCATTGCTGAGTGATATTGCTTTGTAAGTAAATACCACAACTTCTTTATCCATTTTTCACTTTCTGCGACGTTGAACTTGTACTGTAAACGAGGTTCTTGTAAACAGAGCCGTTCCAAACTTTGGGGTGGCTGTGTCTTTTTGATTTTAATTTCCCTAAGCTATAGGACCATAAGTGGAAGTGCCCTAGGTTCTGTTGCTTTGTTTTTTAGATGTTTCAGGAAACACCATACACTTCTCCCGAGTGGTTGTTGGCAATTTACATCCCGCCCATCAGCATAACAAGGCTCCTAGTTCTCCATGGCCTGTCCTGCCTTTCTGGATTTTACACTTTTTTCAGATGGCCCTTTTGACCGGGGGGAAGTGAGACTTCATTGTAGTGCAGATTTCCTTTGCAAGCTTGCTTGGTTGGCCAAAAAGGGCATATGCGTTTTTTCCGGAATATATTCAGGAAGAAACGCATACTCCCTTTTTGGCCAAGTGCATCATTGTGGATGTTCTGCCTCTTCCTATGCTTTCAATGCAATTCCAGTCTTCCTCCTGAAATCGGTTTCCTGCAATTCTGCCCCGCTTTCACGTCCTCTTGGCAGCCTTACTTCAGTCTATTTTTGGACGATAGCTGTCATTTATAACTCTGCAGGTTTGTGAATTACAGTGCCCCTGAGCTCCTTTCTTCAACTCGCTTTCTTGTGACCTGGCCGCAACACCGCAGGATGGCTTCAGGCCCTAATCTGGTTCCGGCACGGCACACTGAGCCTTTGGTTATTTCCTCTTCCTGGTGGGAAATGAGAGTTAAATTTGCCCGTCCAGACTCCTCCAGCTAGTCTCTCATTGGTTCTCGCTATTCCTGTTCATCTTCCTCAGAAATTGCAAACTGGGCCAAACAGGAGGTTAAAGGGACTGACTCTCCAAGTCGGGAGAGTGTTAGTAAAGCGTCTGGAATGTTGCACCCGAGTACCAGGGTACGAAAACTGAGACATATTTGAACACATCTCCCGATCACATGGTTGATCATACTCTAGGTTCCACATGCATGTTTTAGCTGAAGGAAGAATACCTTAAACCTGGGTAGTTGAAACCCGTGGAATGGGTACCATGCAATATGACTTCAAAGGGTCTTCATTTGCTCACCGAACCTCTCCAATCCTATCACTGCTGCGTTTATGCCCCTGTACACATGCTTGATTCTCTTTTGGAGACATAGCAATCCATAGGTTTTAAGATACTTACTAGTCAGGTACATTGTTAGGCATTTAATATGCGGTTTTGAGTCCATTTCGTTGAGCAAGGAGTAGCTCTTGTCTATTCCATATTTGGCTTAAGGAACTTTATCTGTGCTCATTTCAATCTCTGGTTTTATGCAGCACTCCAACTCACCTTTCCCCTTAAGCAAGCATAAGTTGGTTTTCTAAATTTGATAACCTGTTCTGTTTTGGAATGCAGTTCCTGTGTAGCCAAGTTTACATTCCGTGTATTACTGATATCTTATGATGTTTCTTTTTCTGTGTGACTTATTTCAGTTAGGATCATCGTACCTGAATCTACTCATTATGCTGCTACGGGCCTGATGACATAGATTTCATTGCTGAGTGATACTGCATTGTACGTAAGTACCACAAGTTCTTTATCCATTTTTCACTTTCTGTGATATTGAACTTGTACGGTAAACGAGGTTCTTGTAAACAGAGGCGTCCCAAACTTTGGGGTGGCTGTGTCTTTTTGATTTTAATTTCCCTAAGCTATAGGACCATAAGTGGAAGTGCCCTAGGCTCTGTTGCTTTGTTTCTTAGATGTTTCAGGAAACACCATACACTTCTCCTGATTCTCTGTTGGCAATTTACATCCCGCCCATCAGCATAACAAGGCTCCCAGTTCTCCATGGCCTGTCCTGCCTTTCTGGATTTTACACTTTTTTCAGATTGCCTTTTTGACCGGGGAGAAGTGAGACTTCATTGTAGTGCAGATTTCCTTTGCAAGTTTGCTTGGTTGGCCAAAAAGGGAGTATGCGTTTTTTCCTGAATATATTCAGGAAAAAACGCATACGCCCTTTTTGGCCAAGTGCATCATTGTGGACGTTCTGCCTCTTTTCCTATGCTTTCAATGCAATTCCAGTCTACCTCCTGAAATCGGTTTCCTGCAATTCTGCCTTGCTTTCAATGCCTCTTCATAGCCTTACCTCAATATATTTTTTAAAAATAGTTGGCCTTTATAACTCTGCAGGTTTTTGAATTGCAGTGGCCCTTAGCTCCATTTTTTAGCTCTTATTTTTGTGGTATTGCCCCATAACCACAGGATTCCTTGAAGCCCTATTTTTCTTCTGGGGCACCTGCTGTGCCTTTGGTTAATTCTTCTTACTGATGTGATATTAGAGTGACATGTGCCCATTGAAACCGCTACAGCTAGTTTCTCACTGGTTCCCCCTATTCCCATTCATCCTCTGCACTAACTGCAGACTGTGCGATACCAGAACTTAAAGGCATTGACTCCATGTGGGGATGTTGTTAGTAAAGCGGCTGGAATGTCGATCCAGAGCCCCAGGAGAGGAAAAATGAGGTGCGTTTTAGAAACCTTTCCCGATCATATGGTATACCAGTCGCTGGGTTTCCCAAGCATGGTTTAGCTGTAGGAAGATTCCCTTCAACCTGGAGTGTTGGGACCCTTGGACTGAGTAGCATGAAGTATTGCATTAAACTTTCGGCAGTTGCTCACCAAAGCTCACCAATCCTGTCAGCCCCAAGTGTCCAGCCTTATGTCTTATCCAGCTGTGGGTTTATATGTGGTCAATCCAGGTTGCATCACAGCCCCTGAGCGAATTTTGTAAGAATTTTTCTCTCTTTCATTGTTTCAGCGTTTTGTTTTTAAAATTTATTTCTATAATGGGGTTTAGCTCCTTTTCACTGCTGTGTTTGTGCCGCTCTGCACACACTTGATTCCCTTATGGAGATATATCAATACATGGGTTTTAAGATTCTTATTCCTCAGATATATTTCTCTGCGGTGTATAGGGTGTGTTGAGGCCTGTTCATTGAGCAAGGTGTAGATCTTGTCTAATACCTATTTGGTTTATTGAACGGTATCTGTGCTAATTTCAAACTCTGGTTTTATGCATCACCCCACCTCTCCTTTCCCCTTAAGCTGACATAAGTGTGTTTTCTAAATGTGAGACACTGTTCTGTTCTGTAATTCATTTCTTGTGCAGCCATATTTACCCTCCCTCTATAAGTGATATCTTATGATATGTTTCTTTTTCTGTTTGACTTATTTCAAGTAGTATTATCGGACCTAAATCCACTCTTTATCCTTCTACTAGCCTTATTACATTGATTTCATGGTGAAGAGATATTCCATTGTACATAAGTACCACATCTTCTTTATCCATTGTTCTCTTTCTTGGGGTATTTAAGGTGTACTGAAGTTGAGGTTCTTGTAAACAGAGTAGCCCTAAACTGTGGTGTGCTTGTGTCTTGTTGATTTTTAGACTTCCCTAGATATACTCCCATGATTGGAAGTGTCCTATGCTCTGTAGCTCTGTTTTTTAGATGATTTAGGAACCACCATACACTTCTCCAGAGTGGCTCTCGGCAGTTCACACATTGCCCATCAGCGTATAAAGGCTCCCTGTTCTCCATGGCCTGTCCTGCATTTCTGGTTTTTACAATTTTTTAGGATGGCCCTTTTGACCGGGGGGAAGTGAGACTTCTTTGTTGTGCACATTTGCATTGCTTGCTTGCTTCGTTGCCCATAAAGTGTGTATGCGTTTTTTCCTGGATATAATCAGGAAAAAACGCATACGCCCTTTTGGGCCAACTGCATCATTGTCGAAATTCTGCGGCTTTTCATGTGCGTTAAAGACGAGTCCAATCTATCTCTTGAAATCTGTTTCTTGCAATTCTGTCTTGCATTCAGATCCTCTTCTTTGCCTTACCTCAACATATTTTTGGACGTTAGTTTTCATTTATAACTCTGCAGGTTTGTGAATTGCAGTGACCCTGAGCTCCATTTTTTAAGTTGCTCTTTTGTGAGCTGGCCTCAAACCCGCAGGATTGCTTCAGGCCCTATTTTGGCTCCGGCGAGGCAGGCTGAGCCTTTCTTTAATTCTTATTCTTAATGGGAAATTAGAGTGATATGTGCCCGTCCAAACCCCTACAACTCTTCTCTCATTGGTTCCCCCTCTTCCCGTTCATCCTCCTCACAATTTGCAAAATGTGTGAAACAGAAGTTTAAATGTGCTGATTCTCCAAGTGGGGAGATTCTAAGTAGCGTGGCTGGAATGGTGAACAGGAGCACCAGGAGAGGATAAATGAGGTGCATTTTAGACACATCTCCCGATCACATGGTGTACAGTCCTCTGGGTTTTCCATGCATGTTTTAGCTGTAGGAAGATCCCTTGAACCTGCAGATTTGGGACCCATTGAATGGGTACCAGGTAGTATTACTTTAAAGGGTGTGCATTTCCTCACCCAACCTCACATTTCTCTTAGCGCAAACAGTTTCCAGCCTTATGTCTCATCCTGCTGTGGGTCTAGATGTGTTCAATCCATGTTGCATCACCGTCCCTGAGGAAAAGTTGTAAGAGGTTTTCTCTGTCTCTCTGTCGTTTATTTTTTTCAATTTATTACTATATTGGTTACAGCTGATTTTCAAAGCTCTGTTTCTTGCTGCTGTACATCCACTTGATTCACGTACAGAGAGACATCAATAAATTCTTTTTCAGATTCTTACCAGTCGTATATATTCTTTTCCGGTGACTTGAGTGTGCTGAGTGCAGTTCTTTTAGCTACCGTGTAGGCCTTGTTGATTATCAGTTTGGTATTTGGAATGGTATCTTTGCTAATTTCAACCTCCTGGATGATGCCTCACCCCTCCCCACCTTTCCCGTTTAGCAGCCTTATGCGTGTTTTCTACATATTTGACTATGTTTTTGTTTTGTAATTTATTTCATGTGTAGCCATTTTGGATTCCACCTTTAAGTGATATCTTATGATATGTGTCTTTTTCTTTTTGAATTCTGTCACTTAGAATGATCATACGTAACTCCTCCGGAGTTGTTACAACTGGCCATATTTCATTGATTTCCAGGCTGAATAATATTCCACTCTACCTAAGTACCACATCTCTATCCATTTTTTCCCTCCAGAGACATTTAAGTTATATCCTAGTCGAGGATCTTTTAAACAGAGAGGGGGTAAACATTGGGGTGCCTGTGTCCTCTCGATTTTTGTTTTTCCCAAGATATACGCCCATGAGTGCAAGTGCCCTATGCTCTGTAGCTCATTTTTTAGATGCTTTAGTAAACACAATACACTTCTCCAGAATGGCCGTTGGCAATATACATTTCCACTATAAGTCTCACAGGGCTCCCTCTTCTCGTTGCCCTGTCCTGCATTTCTGTTGTTTACGCTTTATGAGGATGGCTCTTCTGACTGATGCGAAGTGATATCTTTTGTAGTATTGACTTCCAGTGCCCACCTGTTTGGTTGGCTAAAAAAGTGTATGCCCTTTTCTTGAATATATACAGAAAAGAATGCATACACCCTTTTTGGCCAACTGCAATGTTGGCAATGTTCAGCTCCTTTTCTTGTGCTTAATGGCGAGTCCTTTCTACCTCCTCAAATCCCTTTCCTGCCATTCTCCCTTGCTTACAAGTCCTTTTCTCTGACTTTCCTCAAGACATTTTTCAGTGATGGATATTTTCAACTCTGCAGTTTTGTGAATTTTACTGCCCCTGAGTTCCATTGTTCAACTCGTGTTTATGGGAACTGGCCACAAAGCAGCGGGATTTCCTCAAGCCCTATACTGTTTCCATGGGCAACCCTAGCCTTTGGTCAATTCGTCTTCCTGATTGGAAATTAGAGTGACATGTGCCTGTCTGAACACCTAGGACTTGTCTCTCATTGTTCCTCATCCTTCCGCTTCATCCTCTGGACAAATTCCAAACTGTACGCAACAGGATGTTGACAGTGCTGACATCTCCAAGTGGGGAGACTGTTAGTAAAGACGCTGGAGGGGTGAACCCGAGCACCAGGAGATGAGGAGATGAGATGCCTTTTCCAAACTCTTCCCGATCAGACGGTATACCATCCTCTGGGTGTGACAGACATGTTTTAGCAGTAGGAAGAGTCCCATTCATGTAAGGAGAACACCAGGGCTTTTTCAAAATCAGTGTCTCCCCGAAACCCAAACTGGGGAATTTTTTAAGCTACAGCTACACATATGTTCGTTAAGGGCCTTGGGAAGTAGGCAGAGTCCAAACTTTAGATGATTGAAGTCTTCAGGGTCAGAAGCACTCACCACCAGCTTCCCTTAGGCTACACTTTAACTGTCATTGATAGATGATGTCAATAAAAATATCTATTCTTTTTCAGATTATTTCCCCTTATAGGTTATTGCAAAATGTTGAGTGTAGTTCCCTGTGCTATACAGTAGTTCCTTGTTGATGATCTATTTTATACATAGCAGTGTGTATGTGTTCATTCCAAACTGTTAATTTATCCCTCCTCCCACCTTTCCCCTTTGGTAATAATAAATTATAAGATTTTATACTTCTCAGAAATGGGGGAGCTGAAAGAGAGGTATCATTTTCAATGGAAAAGCATTTAAAACAAGATTGAAGGTTTAACCAAGATTATTAGATGTACATCCTTGGAAAGAAATCACTTCGTTTCTCTAATATTGACCTGACAAATAAGACAAACCTTTTCACTGAACTTGCTTATAAAAAGTGATGGAAATATCAAATGGAAGTGTTAAAAACATCTTATTTTACCCGAGCCTTATACACTGTTCTATGTTAACTACAGTTTGGCTCACACATCTGTTCATTGAGGTTACAATAGTCTCAATTTCTGTTACTGATCCTCCAGAGTGGACCCCAACAAGTGTCCCCCTGCCCAGTGTCATTGGGGCCAACAGATCGAGACTGAGTTTGGTTCACAAGCAAAGGAAACTTTATATTTTGATCAGAGAATGGAGAGGTGAGAGCATGCACTACCCCGTGGGCTGTGGGCTGGGCTGCTGTGTAGAGATCCTGTCAGAGTCAGTGGGAGGGAGGGAGGCGGCGGAGCTCTCGAGGGCCGGGTTGGCTGTAGCTCAGGCTCTATATCGTGGAGTCTGCACTGGGCCCCAGGAGCTGAGGTGTCGACCCAGCCATTCTGCACTAGGAAATCTGGTCTGAAGTGCCGGGTGTGGAACCTCTGCATGCGGGACCCTAGGAGCACGTGAAATTAGACAAAGCACAAAGGATAAAAAAGGTTAGACTTGACTTTATTGCCCAGATTCTATTTTTATCTCCCAGGGATTTTTAATGGGCTTTGCTGGGGACAAACCCCTCCTCTGCCTTTTGTCCCGTTCCTCATTCTTGGAGTGCTGAGGGTGCAGACCCTTCTTCTGTAACTACTGAGTGCTGAGTTGGGAGCCCTCATACCCTGGGGCGAGGGTCAGAGCTTCTCCCCAGCAGCCTCCCGGTGACGTTGATTGTCCCCAGGACCCCTGCCTCCCTGCTCGTCCACCTGAGCACCAGCATTGGAAGTGTTATAGATTCTAATGACCTTTAAGGGTCCAGGAAAGAGATGTGCAGAGATGCTGTGGGGGCCGGTTTCACCCCGCCCCACATTTGTTCGGCCACCTTAGGCTGACCGTCTCTGCCAGCCTAGATGCTCTGACCAGTAGTCTGCGCTTTCTTCAGTTAGGCCCCTGAATTAACGTACAAACAGCACCAGGTGTCAGAGCCCTGCCCGCTCAACTCCCAGACAGTCCAGGGTCAGTGGTGATCAAGGACCATGATGGCTACTGAGTCAACAGCCTTTTGAAGTAAACAGGAGTCCAGCCGGTCTTATTGGCCACCATCATCACGGTGTCTGTAGGCTTTTCTATGGTGACAGTGTGGTATACTGTTCCCCCGCCAAGATTATTAGCTCCCCTCTGGGTGCAGTAAGTCCTGCAAGCAGTAGTCTACTCTTTTGGGACACACTCTTGTTGTTTTATGAGAGAAACTCCAGGTCAAGTGATGTTCACACGAGTCGTCATGGTGCCCTGTTGCCCCCGGTTATCTCTCTGGATGTTGGAGTTGGAGGGCCTCCTCACTCGAGGTCGGTGTGCCCACGGAGCGAACCCTGCAACTTCAGGGCATGGTTGGTGGTTAGGATCACCACGTGGGGTCCTTTTCCCTTAGGAGGGAGGTGGCCTTTTGGGCTGCTGATTTCCAGGTTTTTAGATACCGCCAGTATCTTGGCCAGATGTGGCAGTGGGCCAAGCCCCTTAGTGACCGTAGTTTATCCTACCTGGATGGCATTCTTGCATTGTTCCATTTCAAGTGGTCCCAGTTTTTGCACTAATTCTCCAATGGCGATTCACCTTTCACCGGGAATGTAAAGGTCAAAGGGTTTAGCTAAATTAGGGAGTTCCAGGGCAAGGGTCTGAATTGACTGCTCTTTCCATTCTTGAAAGGCCACTTCTGGATTCTATTCAAAAGGATCATCATCTTTTCCTTTCAGTGTTTCATATAGAGGCCCAGCTAGTAGACTGTAGCTAGAGATCCAGAAGCAGCAAACCCTGGCCTCCCCAGGAACCCCTAAGCTGTCTTCTAGTTTTAGAAAGGGGTAAGGCTGAAAATGGTTTCTTCCCTTTCCTGGGATGGGCTTCTCTGACCTTCTGTGAGAATGAAGCCCAGGCAGGTCACCACAGTCTGTGATATTTGAGCTTTTTCTTGGACAACTTCTATCCTTTATTGGCTTGGTAGTTCAGAGGCCTCCTTAGTAGGGCTGGTGATCAGAATGTCGTCTGCATATTGAAGGAGGGTTTCCTTTTCCAGAGGTAGAAGTTTTAGGTCTTTAGCTAAGCTTTCCCCAAAGATGGTGTGGGAATTTTTGCACCCTTGGGGCCAGACGGCCCAGAAGTATTGTTTTAGTTGTATGTTGAGTCCTGCCACTCACAAGCCAAAATTTCTTGTGACTCTGGGACTAATGGAATACAAAAGAAGGCATCATTGAAGACTAATACAGAATACCATGTCCTGGTGGTTGGTAGAATGACCAGCAGGGTGTAGGAATTAGGAGCAACTGGAGGTATATCCTCGGTGGCTTCACTGACTGTCCTGACATCCTTTACCAGGTCCCCAGCAGCCCATGGGGCTCTCGTGGTCAGACCAATCCCAGAATATGGAGCTCACCTGGGCAGGTACCCCACCCCCACCCCAGCCCACGGGGCTCTCGTGGTCAGGCCCCTCCCAGGATACAGAGCTACCCTTGCAGGTACCGTGGCAGGGCTGGGCACACAGGAACTGTGCACATAGCCCTCATTGCAGAGCACCCCCAGCTCACCTGTCGCTCAGAGCTGACACAGAGCACCTCAGAGCAGGACTTGAACTAACAAACAGCAGCTGCGACAGCTCTGTGACCCTGGGCATCACTCCGTGAGGCCTCCCTCCACCTGGTCTTCCAGAGACTTCCACTGCACCCGGGGCACCAGGCCTCTGTCTCCAACCACCACCCACCCCTCCTCTCCCTGACTCCTGGGTTCCTCTCATTAGGAGAGGGTTTTCTTGAAGTTGTCTCCCACTCATGGGCCAGATAAAATGATTAGAAAACAAGCCAAAGCTGCAGCCCCTTGTCTATCCTGACTCTCAGGAGCCCACACCTGTTCCTTGGACCTGGCCGGTTCAGCAAGTTCCATTTTCTGCAACTGTGAGCCCCTGAGGGGTGATGATTGGCTGACCTGGGCAGCCTTACCGTGCCGGCCAGCCCTCCCCAGGTGTGCCTGGGTTGAGATCAATATAAATACCACTCCAGGCAGCAAGAGCGCCTGCAGCCGTGCCTGACGCCATTTTCTCTGCCCTGTCAGCAGTCTCGGGGCTGGGCTGGTGGGAGGGAGTGAGAGGCCACGGCTTTGTGGGTGGCCCAGTGTGAGTGGGGCTCTGCTGGACTTTCTGCAGCAGTTGCCAGGCTGCCACCTGCTAAAGAAGAGGATGTGTCACCCATACCTGCTGCTGGAATTTCTCCCTGGGCAGAGGTGAGGAAGGAAAAAAGCAGTGGGGGCAGGGACAGGACGGGTATCTCAGGCAGGGAAATGGAAATCTTCCAGAAGAGCACCCAGGGCCAGGACCATCCTGGCTGGCCTGCAGGCACCAAGTCGGCCGGCATGCTGTCACTCGTGTGGCTCTATGGCCCTTCCTCTAGGCTTTCAAGTCCTTGTATATATTCAGGTGTTTTACCTGGGACGGGTGGGAATAGTTCAGCAGCAACTGGCCTGGGGCTCAGCTCACGTTTACTCACAGATGCCTCGGCACGGTGCCCCAGCTTTGCAATGAGGACGCTTGTTGCGTGGGGGCTGCTGGCTGAATGGGAGACGATTCCCCACCACTGACCAACTTCAGAATTGTTTACAACTGGAGCAAGTGCCCTGATACGGTTTTCCTCTGTGTAACTGGTGGGTTCTGTGTTTTTTTTCTCTTTTTCATTTTTGGTTCAAGGTAGATTTTATTCCTCTTTTTTGTATTTACAGATATAAGCATGGAAATAATTTATTCATATAAATACATGTATGTGCAGGGAATAATTGTTTTTTCTGTTTTATTTTTTAAATTTTATTTCTTTTTAATTTTGAATTTTATTTTATATTTTTATACAGCAGGTTCTTATTGGTTATCTATTTTATACATATAAATGTATACATGTCAATCCCAGTCTCTCAACTCCTCCCACCACCACCCCCCAACAGCTTTCCCCCCTTGTTGTCCATACGTTTGTTGTCTACATCTGTTGCTCTATTTATGCCTTGCAAAATGGTTAATCTGTACAGTTTTTCTAGGTTCCACATATATGCATGAATATACAAGATTTGTTTTTCTCTTTCTGACTTACTTCACTCTGTATGACAGTCTCTAGATCCATCGACGTCTCTACAAATGACCCAATTTCATTCCTTTTCATGGCTTAGTAATATTCCGTTTTATATATGTACCGCAGCTTTATGCATTCGTCTGTCTGTGGGCATTTAGGTTGCTTCCATTACCTCGATATTGTAAATAGTGATGCAATGAATATTGCGGTGAATGACTCTTTTTGATTTATGGTTTTGTCTGGGTATATGTCCAGTACTGGGATTGCTGTATCATATGGTAATTCTATTGTTAGTTTCTTAAGAAATTCCATATTGTTCTCCATAATGACTGTATCAATTTATATTCCCAACAATAGTGGGAGAGGGTTCCTTTTCTCCACACCCTTTCCAGCATTTTTTGTTTGTAGATTTTCAATGATGCCTATTCTACCAGGTGTGAGGTGATACCTCATTGTTGAATCCATTTCGTTGAGCAAGGGGTAGCTATTGTCTATTACATATTTGGCTTATGGAACGGTATCTGTGCTAATTTCAAACTCTGCTTTTATGCAGCACCCCAACTCACCTTCCCCCTTAAGCAGGCATAAGTTGGTTTTCTAAATTTGAGACCCTGTTCTGTTTTGTAATTCAGTTCATGTGTAGCCAAGTTCACATTCCGTGTATTAGTGATACCTTATGATGTTTCTTTTTCTGTGTGACTTATTTCACTTAGAATCATCGTGCCTCAATCCACTCATTATGCTGGTACGGGCCTGGTGACATAGATTTCATTGCAGAGTGGTATTCTGTTGTACATAAATACCGCAACTTCTTTATCCATTATTTGCTCTCTGGGATATTTAACTTGTGCCGTAGAAGAGATTCCTGTAAAAAGAGCCGTCCCAAATTTTGGGGTTGCTGTGTGTTTTTGATATTAATTTCCCTAAGCTATAGGACCATAAGTGGAAGTGCCCTAGGCTCTGTTGCTTTGTTTTTTAGATGTTTCAGGAAACACCATACACTTCTCCCGATTGTCTGTTGGCAATTTACATCCCGACCATCAGCATAACAAGGCTCCCACTTCTCCATGGCCTGTCCTGCCTTTCTGGATTTTACACTTTATTCTGATGGCCCTTTTGACCGGGGGGAAGTGAGACTTCATTGTAGTGCAGATTTCCTTTGCAAGCTTGCTTGGTTGGCCAAAAAGGGCGTATGCGTTTTTTCCTGAATATATTCAGGAAAAAACGCATATGCCCTTTTGGCAAAGTGCATCATTGTGGACGTTCTGCCTCTTTTCCTACGCTTTCAATGCAATTCCAGTCTACATCCTGAAATCGGTATCCTGCAATTCTGCCCCGCTTTCAAGTCCTCTTGGCAGCCTTACTTCAGTCTATTTTTGGACGATAGCTGTCATTTATAACTCTGCAGGTTTGTGAATTACAGTGCCCCTGAGCTCCTTTCTTCAACTCGCTTTCTTTTGAGGTGGCCGCAACACCGCAGGATGGCTTCAGGCCCTAATCTGGTTCCGGTACGGCACGCTGAGCCTTTGGTTATTTCCTCTTCCTGGTGGGAAATGAGAGTTAAATTTGCCGGTCCAGACACCTCCAGCTAGTCTCTCATTGGTTCTCGCTATTCCTGTTCATCCTCCGCAGAAATTGCAAACTGGGCCAAACAGGAGGTTAAAGGCACTGACTGTCCAAGTCGGTAGAGTGTTAGTAAAGCGTCTGGAATGTTGCACCCGAGTACCAGGGGAGGAAAACTGAGACATATTTGAACACGTCTCCCGATCACACGGTTGATCATACTCTGGGATCCACATGCATGTTTTAGCTGAAGGAAGAATACATTAAACCTGGAGAGTTGAGACCCGTGGAATGGGTACCATGCAGTATGACTTCAAAGGGTCTTCATTTGCTCACCGAACCTCTCCAATCCTATCACTGCTGCATTTATGCCCCAGTACACACGCTTGATTCTCTTTCGGAGACATAGCAATCCATAGATTTTAAGGTACTTGCTAGTCAGGTATATTCTTAGGCATTTAATATGGGGTGTTGAGTCCATTTCGTTGAGCAAGGAGTAGCTCTTGTCTATTCCATATTTGGCTTAAGGAACTTTATCTGTGCTCATTTCAATCTCTGGTTTTATGGAGCACCCCATCTCACCTTTCCCCTGAAGCAAGCAGAAGTTGGTTTTCTAAATTTGAGACCCTGTTCTGTTCTGTAATTCAGTTCCTGTGTAGCCAAGTTTACATTCCGTGTATTACTGATATCTTATGATGTTTCTTTTTCTGTGTGACTTATTTCAATTAGAAACATCGTACCTGAATCCACTCATTATGCTGCTACGGGCCTGATGACAAAGATTTCATTGCTGAGTGATACTGCATTGTACGTAAGTACCACAACTTCTTTATCCATTTTTCACTTTCTGCGATATTGAACTTTTACAGTAAACGAGGTTCTTGTAAACAGAGGCGTCCCAAACTTTCGGTGGCTGTGTCTTTTTGATTTTAATTTCCCTAAGCTATAGGACCATAAGTGGAAGTGCCCTAGGCTCTGTTGCTTTGTTTTTTAGATGATTCAGGAAACACCATACACTTCTCCCGAGTGGCTGTTGGCAATTTACATCCCGCCCATCAGCATAACAAGGCTCCCAGTTCTCCATTGCCTGTCCTGCCTTTCTGGATTTTACACTTTTTTCAGATGGCCCTTTTGACCGGGGGGAAGTGAGACTTCATTGTAGTGCAGATTTCCTTTGCAAGTTTGCTTGGTTGGCCAAAAAGGGCGTATGCGTTTTTTCCTGAATATATTCAGGAAAAAACGCATACGCCCTTCTTGGCCAAGTGCATCATTGTGGACGTTCTGCCTCTTTTCCTATGCTTTCAATGCATTTCCAGTCTACCTCCTGAAATCGGTTTCCTGCAATTCTGCCCCGCTTTCTAGTTCTCTTGGCAGCCTTACTTCAGTATATTTTTGGACGATAGCTGTCATTTATAACTCTGCATGTTTGAGAATTACAGGGCCCCTGAGCTCCTTTCTTCAACTCGCTTTCTTGTGACCTGGCCGCAACACCGCAGGATGGCTTCAGGCCCTAATCTGGTTCCGGCATGGCACGCTGAGCCTTTGGTTAATTCCTCTTCCTGGTGGGAAATGAGAGTTAAATTTGCCCGTCCAGACACCTCCAGCTAGTCTCTCATTGGTTCTCGCTATTCCTGTTCATCTTCTGCAGAAATTGCAAACTGGGTCAAACAGGAGGTTAAAGGGACTGACTGTCCAAGTCGGGAGAGTGTTAGTAAAGCATCTGGAATGTTGCACCCGAGTACCAGCGTACGAAAACTGAGACATATTTGAACACGTCTCCCGTTCACACGGTTGATCATACTCTGGGTTCCACATGCATGTTTTAGCTGAAGGAAGAATACCTTAAACCTGGGTAGTTGAAACCCGTGGAATGCGTACCATGCAATATGACTTCAAAGGGACTTCATTTGCTCACCGAACGTCTGCAATCCTATCACTGCTGTGTTTATGCCCCTGTACACATGCTTGATTCTCTTTCGGAGACATAGCAATCCATAGGTTTTAAGTTACTTACTAGTCAGGTACATTCTTAGGCGTTTAATATGCGATGTTGAGGCCATTTCGTTGAGCAAGGAGTAGCTCTTGTCTATTCCATATTTGGCTTAAGGAACTTTATCTGTGCTCATTTCAATCTCTGGTTTTATGCAGCACCCCAACTCACCTTTCCCCTTAAGCAAGCATAAGTTGGTTTTCTAAATTTGAGACCCTGTTCTGTTCTGTAATTCAGTTCCTGTGTAGCCAAGTTTACATTCCGTGTATTACTGATATCTTATGATGTTTCTTTTTCTGTGTGACTTATTTCAGTTAGAATCATCATACCTGAATGCACTCATTGTGCTGCTAAGGGCCTGATGACATAGATTTCATTGCTGAGTGATATTGCTTTGTAAGTAAATACCACAACTTCTTTATCCATTTTTCTCTTTCTGAGATGTTGAACTTGTACTGTAAACGAGGTTCTTGTAAACAGAGCCGTTCCAAACTTTGGGGTGGCTGTGTCTTTTTGATTTTAATTTCCCTAAGCTATAGGACCATAAGTGGAAGTGCCCTAGGCTCTGTTGCTTTGTTTTTTAGATGTTTCAGGAAACACCATACACTTCTCCCTAGTGGTTGTTGGCAATTTACATCCCGCCCATCAGCATAACAAGGCTCCCAGTTCTCCATGGCCTGTCCTGCCTTTCTGGATTTTACACTTATTTCAGATGGCTCTTTTGACCAGGGGGAAGTGAGACTTCATTGTAGTGCAGATTTCCTTTGCAAGCTTGCTTGGTTGGCCAAAAAGGGCGTATGCTTTTTTTCCTGAATATATTCAGGAAAAAACGCATACGCCCTTTTTGGCCAAGTGCATCATTGTGGACGTTCTGCCTCTTTTCCTATGCTTTCAATGCAATTCCAGTCTACCTCCTGAAATCGGTTTCCTGCAATTCTGCCCCGCTCTCAAGTCCTCTTGGCAGCCTTACTTCAGTCTATTTTTGGACGATAGCTGTCATTTATAACTCTGCAGGTTTGTGAATTACAGTGCCCCTGAGCTCCTTTCTTCAACTCGCTTTCTTTTGAGCTGGCCGCAACACCGCAGGATGGCTTCAGGCCCTAATCTGGTTCTGGCACGGCACGCTGAGCCTTTGGTTAATTCCTCTTCCTGGTGGGAAATGAGAGTTAAATTTGCCCGTCCAGACACCTCCAGCTAGTCTCTCATTGGTTCTCGCTATTCCTGTTCATCTTCCGCAGAAATTGCAAACTGGGCCAAACAGGAGGTTAAAGGGACTGACTCTCCAAGTCGGGAGAGTGTTAGTAAAGCGTCTGGAATGTTGCACCCGAGTACCAGGGTACGAAAACTGAGACATATTTGAACACGTCTCCCGATCACATGGTTGATCATACTCTAGGTTCCACATGCATGTTTTAGCTGAAGGAAGAATACCTTAAACCTGGGTAGTTGAAACCCGTGGAATGGGTACCATGCAATATGACTTCAAAGGGTCTTCATTTGCTCACCGAACCTCTCCAATCCTATCACTGCTGCGTTTATGCCCCTGTACACATGCTTGATTCTCTTTCGGAGACATAGCAATCCATAGGTTTTAAGATACTTACTAGTCAGGTACATTCTTAGGCGTATAATATGCGGTGTTGAGTCCATTTCGTTGAGCAAGGAGTAGCTCTTGTCTATTCCATATTTGGCTTAAGGAACTTTATCTGTGCTCATTTCAATCTCTGGTTTTATGCAGCATCCCAACTCACCTTTACACTTAAGCAAGCATAAGTTGGTTTTCTAAATTTGAGACCCTGTTCTGTTCTGTAATTCAGTTCCTGTGTAGCCAAGTTTACATTCCGTGTATTACTGATATCTTATGATGTTTCTTTTTCTGTGTGACTTATTTCAGTTAGAATCATCATACCTGAATCCACTCATTGTGCTGCTAAGGGCCTGATGACATAGATTTCATTGCTGAGTGATATTGCTTTGTAAGTGAATACCACAACTTCTTTATCCATTTTTCACTTTGTGCAATGTTGAACTTGTACTGTAAACGAGGTTCTTGTAAACAGAGCCGTTCCAAACTTTGGGGTGGCTGTGTCTTTTTGATTTTAATTTCCCTAAGCTATAGGACCATAAGTGGAAGTGCCCTAGGCTCTGTTGCTTTGTTTTTTAGATATTTCAGGAAACACCATACACTTCTCCGGAGTGTCTGTTGGCAATTTACATCCCGCCCATCAGCATAACAAGGCTCCCAGTTCTCAATGGCCTGTTGCCTTTCTGGATTTTACACTTTTTTCAGATGGCCCTTTTGACCGGGGAGAAGTGAGACTTCATTGTAGTGCAGATTTCCTTTGCAAGCTTGCTTGGTTGGCCAAAAAGGGCGTATGCGTTTTTTCCTGAATATATTCAGGAAAAAACGCATATGCCCTTTTTGGCCAAGTGCATCATTGTGGACGTTCTGCCTCTTTTCCTATGCTTTCAATGCAATTCCAGTCTACCTCCTGAAATCGGTTTCCTGCAATTCTGCCCTATTTTCAAGTCCTCTTGGCAGCCTTACTTCAGTCTATTTTTGGACGATAGCTGTCATTTATAACTCTGCAGGTTTGTGAATTACAGTGCCCCTGAGCTCCTTTCTTCAACTCGCTTTCTTGTGAGCTGGCCGCCACACCGCAGGATTGCTTCAGGCCCTAATCTGGTTCCGGTACGGCACGCTGAGCCTTTGGTTATTTCCTCTTCCTGGTGGGAAATGAGAGTTAAATTTGCCCGTCCAAACACCTCCAGCTAGTCTCTCATTGGTTCTCACTATTCCTGTTCATCTTCTGCAGAAATTGCAAACTGGGCGAAACAGGAGGTTAAAGGGACTGACTCTCCAAGTGGGGAGAGTGTTAGTAAAGCGTCTGGAAAGTTGCACCGAAGTACCAGGGGACGAAAACTGAGACATATTTGAACACGTCTCCCAATCACACGGTTGATCATACTCTGGGTTCCACATGCATGTTTTAGCTGAAGAAAGAATACCTTAAACCTGGAGAGTTGAGACCCGTGTAATGGGTACCATGCAATATGACTTCAAAGGGTCTTCATTTGCTCACCGAACCTCTCCAATCCTATCACTGCTGCGTTTATGACCCTTGTACACACGCTTGATTCTCTTTTGGAGACATAGCAATCCATAGGTTTTAAGATACTTACTAGTCAGGTACATTCTTAGGCGTTTAATATGCGGTGTTGAGTCCATTTCGTTGAGCAAGGAGTAGCTCTTGTCTATTCCATATTTGGCTTAAGGAACTTTATCTGTGCTCATTTCAATCTCTGGTTTTATGCAGCACCCCAACTCACCTTTCCCCTTAAGCAAGCATAAGTTGGTTTTCTAAATTTGAGACCCTGTTTTGTTTTGGAATTCAGTTCCTGTGTAGCCAGTTTACATTCCGTGTATTAGTGATATCTTATGATGTTTCTTTTTCTGTGTGACTTATTTCAGTTAGAATCATCGTACCTGAATCCCCTCATTATGCCGCTACGGGCCTGATGACATAGATTTCATTGCTGATTGATACTGCATTGTACGTAAGTACCACAACTTCTTTATCCATTTTTCACTTTCTGCGATATTGAACTTGTACGGTAAACGAGGTTTTTGTAAGCAGACACGTCCCAAACTTTGGGGTGGCTGTGTCTTTTTGATTTTAATTTCCCTAAGCTATAGGACCATAAGTGGAAGTGCCCTAGGCTCTGTTGCTTTGTTTTTTAGATGTTTCAGGAAACACCATACACTTCTCCCGAGTGGCTGTTGGCAATTTACATCCCGCCCATCAGCATAAGAAGGCTACCAGTTCTTCATGGCCTGTCCTGCCTTTCTGGATTTTACACTTTTTTCAGTTGGCCCCTTTGAGCAGGGGGAATTGAGACTTCATTGTAGTGCAGATTACCTTTTCAGCCTGCTTGGTTGGCCAAAAAGGGCGTATGCGTTTTTTCCTGAATATATTCAGGAAAAAACACATACGCCCTTTTTGGCCAAGTGCATCATTGTGGACGTTCTGCCTCTTTTCCTATGCTTGAAATACAATTCCAGTCTACCTCCTGAAATCGGTTTCCTGCAATTCTGCCCCACTCTCAAGTCCTCTTGGCAGCCTTACTTCAGTCTATTTTTGGACGATAGCTGTCATTTATAACTCTGCAGGTTTGTGAATTACAGTGCCCCTGAGCTCCTTTCTTCAACTCGCTTTCTTTAGAGCTGGCCGCAACACCGCAGGATGGCTTCAGGCCCTAATCTGGTTCTGGCACGGCACGCTGAGCCTTTGGTTAATTCCTCTTCCTGGTGGGAAATGAGAGTTAAATTTGCCCGTCCAGACACCTCCAGCTAGTCTCTCATTGGTTCTCGCTATTCCTGTTCATCTTCCGCAGAAATTGCAAACTGGGCCAAACAGGAGGTTAAAGGGACTGACTCTCCAAGTCGGGAGAGTGTTAGTAAAGCGTCTGGAATGTTGCACCCGAGTACCAGGGTACGAAAATTGAGACATATTTGAACACGTCTCCCGATCACATGGTTGATCATACTCTAGGTTCCACATGCATGTTTTAGCTGAAGGAAGAATACCTAAAACCTGGGTAGTTGAAACCCGTGGAATGGGTACCATGCAATATGACTTCAAAGGGTCTTTATTTGCTCACCGAACCTCTCCAATCCTATCACTGCTGCGTTTATGCCCCTGTACACATGCTTGATTCTCTTTCGGAGACATAGCAATCCATAGGTTTTAAGATACTTACTAGTCAGGTACATTCTTAGGCGTTTAATATGCGGTGTTGAGTCCATTTCGTTGAGCAAGGAGTAGCTCTTGTCTATTCCATATTTGGCTTAAGGAACTTTATCTGTGCTCATTTCAATCTCTGGTTTTATGCAGCACCCCAACTCACCTTTACCCTTAAGCAAGCATAAGTTGGTTTTCTAAATCTGAGACCCTGTTCTGTTCTGTAATTCAATTCCTGTGTAGCCAAGTTTACATTCCGTGTATTACTGATATCTTATGATGTTTCTTTTTCTGTGTGACTTATTTCAGTCAGAATCATCATACCTGCATCCACTCATTGTGCTGCTAAGGGCCTGATGACATAGAATTCATTGCTGAGTGATATTGCTTTGTAAGTGAATACCATAACTTCTTTATCCATTTTTCACTTTCTGCGATGTTGAACTTGTACTGTAAACGAGGTTCTTGTAAACAGAGCCGTTCCAAACTTTGGGGTGGCTGTGTCTTTTTGATTTTAATTTCCCTAAGCTATAGGACCATAAGTGGAAGTGCCCTAGGCTCTGTTGCTTTGTTTTTTAGATGTTTCAGGAAACACCATACACTTCTCCCGAGTGTCTGTTGGCAATTTACATCCCGCCCATCAGCATAACAAGGCTCCCAGTTCTCAATGGCCTGTTGCCTTTCTGGATTTTACACTTTTTTCAGATGGCCCTTTTGACCGGGGGGAAGTGAGACTTCATTGTAATGCAGATTTCCTTTGCAAGCTTGCTTGGTTGGCCAAAAAGGGCGTATGCGTTTTTTCCTGAATATATTCAGGAAAAAAGGCATACACCCTTTTTGGCCAAGTGCATCATTGTGGACGTTCTGCCTCTTTTCCTATGCTTTCAATGCAATTCCAGTCTACCTCCTGAAATCCGTTCCCTGCAATTCTGCCCCGCTTTCAAGTCCTCTTGGCAGCCTTACTTCAGTCTATTTTTGGACGATAGCTGTCATTTATAACTCTGCAGGTTTGTGAATTACAGTGCCCCTGAGCTCCTTTCTTCAACTCGCTTTCTTGTGACCTGGCCGCAACACCGCAGGATGGCTTCAGGCCCTAATCTGGTTCCGGTACGGCACCCTGAGCCTTTGGTTATTTCCTCTTCCTGGTGGGAAATGAGAGTTAAATTTGCCCGTCCAGACACCTCCAGCTAGCCTCTCATTGGTTCTCACTATTCCTGTTCATCTTCCGCAGAAATTGCAAACTGGGCCAAACAGGAGGTTAAAGGGAATGACTCTCCATGTCGGGAGAGTGTTAGTAAAGTGTCTGGAATGTTGCACCCGTGTACCAGGGGAGGAAAACTGAGACATATTTGAACACGTCTCCCGTTCACATGGTTGATCATACTCTGGGTTCCACATGCATGTTTTAGCTGAAGGAAGAATACCTTAAACCTGGGTAGTTGAGACCCGTGGAATGGGTACCATGCAATATGACTTCAAAGGGTCTTCATTTGCTCACCGAACCTCTCCAATCCTATCACTGCTGCATTTATGCCCCTGTACACACGCTTGGTTCTCTTTTGGAGACATAGCAATCCATAGGTTTTAAGATACTTACTAGTCAGGTACATTCTTAGGCGTTTAATATGGGGTGTTGAGTCCATTTCGTTGAGCAAGGAGTAGCTCTTGTCTATTCCATATTTGGCTTAAGGAACTTTATCTGTGCTCATTTCAATCTCTGGTTTTATGCAGCACCCCAACTCACCTTTCCCCTTAAGCAAGCATAAGTTGGTTTTCTAAATTTGAGACCCTGTTCTGTTCTGTAATTCAGTTCCTGTGTAGCCAAGTTTCCATTCCGTGTATTACTGATATCTTATGATGTTTCTTTTTCTGTGTGACTTATTTCAGTTAGAATCATGGTACCTGAATCCACTCATTATGCTGCTACGGGCCTGATGACACAGATTTCATTGCTGAGTGATACTGCATTGTACGTAAGTACCACAAGTTCTTTATCCATTTTTCACTTTCTGTGATATTGAACTTGTACGGTAAACGAGGTTCTTGTAAATGGAGGCGTCCCAAACTTTGGGGTGGCTGTGTCTTTTTGATTTAATTTCCCTAAGCTATAGGACCATAAGTGGAAGTGCCCTAGGCTCTGTTGCTTTGTTTTTTAGATGTTTCAGGAAACACCATACACTTCTCCCCAGTGTCTGTTGGCAATTTACATCCCGCCCATCAGCATAACAAGGCTCCCAGTTCTCCATGGCCTTTCCTGCCTTTCTGGATTTTACACTTTTTTCAGATGGCCCTTTTGACCGGGGGGAAGTGAGACTTCATTGTAGTGCAGATTTCCTTTGCAAGTTTGCTTGGTTGGCCAAAAAGTGCGTATGCGTTTTTTCCTGAATATATTCAGGAAAAAACGCATACGCACTTTTTGGCCAAGTGCATCATTGTGGACGTTCTGCCTCTTTTCCTATGCTTTCAATGCAATTCCAGTCTACCTCCTGAAATCGGTTTCCTGCAATTCTGCCCCGCTTTCAAGTCCTCTTGGCAGCCTTACTTCAGTCTATTTTTGGACGATAGCTGTCATTTATAACTCTGCAGGTTTGTGAATTACAGTGCCCCTGAGCTCCTTTGTTCAACTCGCTTTCTTGTGACCTGGCCGCAACACCGCAGGATGGCTTCAGGCCCTAATCTGGTTCCGGCACGGCACGCTGAGCCTTTGGTTAATTCCTCTTCCTGGTGGGAAATGAGAGTTAAATTTGCCCGTCCAGACACCTCCAGCTAGTCTCTCATTGGTTCTCGCTATTCCTGTTCATCTTCCGCAGAAATTGCAAACTGGGCCAAACAGGAGGTTAAAGGGACTGACTCTCCAAGTCGGGAGAGTGTTAGTAAAGCGTCTGGAATGTTGCACCCGAGTACCAGGGGAGGAAAACTGAGACATATTTGAACACGTCTCCCGATCACATGGTTGATCATACTCTAGGTTCCACATGCATGTTTTAGCTGAAGGAAGAATACCTTAAAACTGGAGAGTTGAGACCCGTGGAATGGGTACCATGCAATATGAATTCAAAGGGTCTTCATTTGCTCACTGAACCTCTCCAATCCTAACACTACTGCGTTTATGCCCCTATACACATGCTTGATTCTCTTTCGGAGACATAGCAATCCATAGGTTTTAAGATACTTACTAGTCAGGTACATTCTTAGGCGTTTAATATGCGGTGTTGAGTCCATTTCGTTGAGCAAGGAGTAGCTCTTGTCTATTCCATATTTGGCTTAAGGAACTTTATCTGTGCTCATTTCAATCTCTGGTTTTATGCAGCACCCCAACTCACCTTTACCCTTAAGCAAGCATAAGTTGGTTTTCTAAATTTGAGACCCTGTTCTGTTCTGTAATTCAGTTCCTGTGTAGCCAAGTTTCCATTCCGTGTATTACTGATATCTTATGATGTTTCTTTTTCTGTGTGACTTATTTCAGTTAGAATCATCGTACCTGAATCCACTCATTGTGCTGCTAAGGGCCTGATGACATAGATTTCATTGCTGAGTGATATTGCTTTGTAAGTGAATACCACAACTTCTTTATCCATTTTTCACTTTCTGCGATGTTGAACTTGTACTGTAAACGAGGTTCTTGTAAACAGAGCCATTCCAAACTTTGGGGTGGCTGTGTCTTTTTGATTTTAATTTCCCTAAGCTATAGGACCATAAGTGGAAGTGCCCTAGGCTCTGTTGCTTTGTTTTTTAGATGTTTCAGGAAACACTGTACACTTCTCCCGAGTGTCTGTTGGCAATTTACATCCCGCCCATCAGCATAACAAGGCTCCCAGTTCTCCATGGCCTGTCCTGCCTTTCTGGATTTTACACTTTTTTCAGATGGCCCTTTTGACCGGGGGGAAGTGAGACTTCATTGTAGTGCAGATTTCCTTTGCAAGCTTGCTTGGTTGGCCAAAAAGGGCGTATGCGTTTTTTCCTGAATATATTCAGGAAAAAACGCATACGCCCTTTTTGGCCAAGTGCATCATTGTGGACGTTCTGCCTCTTTTCCTATGCTTTCAATGCAATTCCAGTCTACCTCCTGAAATCGGTTTCCTGCAATTCTGCCCCGCTTTCAAGTCCTCTTGGCAGCCTTACTTCAGTCTATTTTTGGACGATAGCTGTCATTTATAACTCTGCAGGTTTGTGAATTACAGTGCCCCTGAGCTCCTTTCTTCAACTCGCTTTCTTTTGAGCTGGCCGCAACACCGCAGGATGGCTTCAGGCCCTAATCTGGTTCCGGCACGGCACGCTGAGCCTTTGGTTATTTCCTCTTCCTGGTGGGAAATGAGAGTTAAATTTGCCCGACCAGACACCTCCAGCTAGTCTCTCATTGGTTCTCGCTATTCCTGTTCATCTTCCGCAGAAATTGCAAACTGGGCCAAACATTAGGTTAAAGGCGCTGACTCTCCAAGTGGGGAGAGTGTTAGTAAAGCGTCTGGAATGTTGCACCCGAGTACCACGGGAGGAAAATTGAGACATATTTGAACACGTCTCCCGTTCACATGGTTGATCATACTTGGGTTCCACATGCATGTTTTAGCTGAAGGAAGAATACCTTAAACCTGGAGAGTTGAGACCCGTGTAATGGGTACCATGCAATATGACTTCAAAGGGTCTTCATTTGCTCACCGAACCTCTCCAATCCTATCACTGCTGCGTTTATGCCCCTGTACACATGCTTGATTCTCTTTCGGAGACTTAGCAATCCATAGGTTTTAAGATACTTACTAGTCAGGTACATTCTTAGGCGTTTAATATGCGGTGCTGAGTCCATTTCGTTGAGCAAGGAGTAGCTCTTGTCTACTCCATATTTGGCTTAAGGAACTTTATCTGTGCTCATTTCAATCTCTGGTTTTATGCAGCACCCCAACTCACCTTTCCCCTTAAGCAAGCATAAGTTGGTTTTCTAAATTTGAGACCCTGTTCTGTTCTGTAATTCAGTTCCTGTGTAGCCAAGTTTACATTCCATGTATTACTGTTATCTTATGATGTTTCTTTTTCTGTGTGACTTATTTCAGTTAGAATCATCATACCTGAATCCACTCATTGTGCTGCTAAGGGCCTGATGACATAGATTTCATTGCTGAGTGATATTGCTTTGTAAGTAAATACCACAACTTCTTTATCCATTTTTCACTTTCTGCGATGTTGAACTTGTACTGTAAACGAGGTTCTTGTAAACAGAGCCGTTCCAAACTTTGGGGTGGCTGTGTCTTTTTGATTTTAATTTCCCTAAGCTATAGGACCATAAGTGGAAGTGCCCTAGGTTCTGTTGCTTTGTTTTTTAGATGTTTCAGGAAACACCATACACTTCTCCCGAGTGGTTGTTGGCAATTTACATCCCGCCCATCAGCATAACAAGGCTCCCAGTTCTCCATGGCCTGTCCTGCCTTTCTGGATTTTACACTTTTTTCAGATGGCCCTTTTGACCGGGGGGAAGTGAGACTTCATTGTAGTGCAGATTTCCTTTGCAAGCTTGCTTGGTTGGCCAAAAAGGGCGTATGCGTTTTTTCCTGAATATATTCAGGAAAAAACGCATACGCCCTTTTTGGCCAAGTGCATCATTGTGGACGTTCTGCCTCTTTTCCTATGCTTTCAATGCAATTCCAGTCTACCTCCTGAAATCGGTTTCCTGCAATTCTGCCCTGCTTTCAAGTCCTCTTGGCAGCCTTACTTCAGTCTATTTTTGGACGATAGCTGTCATTTATAACTCTGCAGGTTTGTGAATTACAGTGCCCCTGAGCTCCTTTCTTCAACTCGCTTTCTTGTGACCTGGCCGCAACACCGCAGGATGGCTTCAGGCCCTAATCTGGTTCCGGCCCGGCATGCTGAGCCTTTGGTTAATTCCTCTTCCTGGTGGGAAATGAGAGTTAAATTTGCCCGTCCAGACACCTCCAGCTAGCCTCTCATTGGTTCTCGCTATTCCTGTTCATCTTCCGCAGAAATTGCAAACTGGGCCAAACAGGAGGTTAAAGGGACTGACTCTCCAAGTGGGGAGAGTGTTAGTAAAGCGTCTGGAATGTTGCACCCGAGTACCAGGGGAGGAAAACTGAGACATATTTGAACACGTCTCCCGTTCACATGGTTGATCATACTCTGGGTTCCACATGCATGTTTTAGCTGAAGGAAGAATAACTTAAACCTGGAGAGTTGAGACCCGTGTAATGGGTACCATGCAATATGACTTCAAAGGGTCTTCATTTGCTCACCGAACCTCTCCAATCCTATCACTGCTGCGTTTATGCCCCTGTACACACGCTTGATTCTCTTTTGGGACATAGCAATCCATAGGTTTTAAGATACTTACTAGTCAGGTACATTCTTAGGCGTTTAATATGCGGTGTTGAGTCCATTTCGTTGAGCAAGGAGTAGCTCTTGTCTATTCCATATTTGGCTTAAGGAACTTTATCTGTGCTCATTTCAATCTCTGGTTTTATGCAGCACCCCAACTCACCTTTACCCTTAAGCAAGCATAAGTTGATTTTCTAAATTTGAGACCCTGTTCTGTTTTGGAATGCAGTTCCTTTGTAGCCAAGTTTACATTCCGTGTATTAGTGATATCTTATGATGTTTCTTTTTCTGTGTGACTTATTTCAGTTAGAATCATCGTACCTGAATCCACTCATTATGCTGCTATGGGCCTGATGACATAGATTTCATTGCTGAGTGATACTGCATTGTACGTAAGTACCACAACTTCTTTATCCATTTTTCACTTTCTGTGATATTGAACTTGTACGGTAAACGGTTTTCTTGTAAACGGAGGCGTCCCAAACTTTGGGGTGGCTGTGTCTTTTTGATTTTAATTTCCCTAAGCTATAGGACCATAAGTGGAAGTGCCCTAGGCTCTGTTGCTTTGTTTTTTAGATGTTTCAGGAAACACCATACACTTCTCCTGAGTGTCTGTTGGCAATTTACATCCCTCCCATCAGCATAACAAGGCTCCCAGTTCTCAATGGCCTGTTGCCTTTCTGGATTTTACACTTTTTTCAGATGGCCCTTTTGACCGGGGGGAAGTGAGACTTCATTGTAGTGCAGATTTCCTTTGCAAGCTTGCTTGGTTGGCCAAAAAGGGCGTATGCGTTTTTTCCTGAATATATTCAGGAAAAAACGCATACGCCCTTTTTGGCCAAGTGCATCATTGTGGACGTTCTGCCTCTTTTCCTATGCTTTCAATGCAATTCCAGTCTACCTCCTGAAATCGGTTTCCTGCAATTCTGCCCCGCTTTCGAGTCCTCTTGGCAGCCTTACTTCAGTCTACTTTTGGACGATAGCTCTCATTTATAACTCTGCAGGTTTGTGAATTACAGTGCCCCTGAGCTCCTTTCTTCAACTCGTTTTCTTGTGACCTGGCTGCAGCACCGCAGGATGGCTTCAGGCCCTAATCTGGTTCTGGCACGGCACGCTGAGCCTTTGGTTATTTCCTCTTCCTGGTGGGAAATGAGAGTTAAATTTGCCCGTCCAGACACCTCCAGCTAGCCTCTCATTGGTTCTCACTATTCCTGCTTGTCTTCCGCAGAAATTGCAAACTGGGCCAAACAGGAGGTTAAAGGCGCTGACTCTCCAAGTGGGGAGAGTGTTAGTAAAGCGTCTGGAATGTTGCACCCGAGTACCAGGGTACGAAAACTGAGACATATTTGAACACGTCTCCCAATCAAATGGTTGATCATACTCTAGGTTCCACATGCATGTTTTAGCTGAAGGAAGAATACCTTAAACCTGGGTAGTTGAAACCCGTGGAATGGGTACCATGCAATATGACTTCAAAGGGTCTTCATTTGCTCACCGAACCTCTCCAATCCTATCACTGCTGCGTTTATGCCCCTGTACACATGCTTGATTCTCTTTCGGAGACATAGCAATCTATAGGTTTTAAGATACTTACTAGTCAGGTACATTCTTAGGCGTTTAATATGCGGTGTTGAGTCCATTTCGTTGAGCAAGGAGTAGCTCTTGTCTATTCCATATTTGACTTAAGGAACTTTATCTGTGCTCATTTCAATCTCTGGTTTTATGCAGCACCCCAACTCACCCTTACCCTTAAGCAAGCATAAGTTGGTTTTCTAAATTTGAGACCCTGTTCTGTTCTGTAATTCAGTTCCTGTGTAGCCAAGTTTACATTCCGTGTATTACTGATATCTTATGATGTTTCTTTTTCTGTGTGACTTATTTCAGTTAGAATCATCATACCTGAATCCACTCATTGTGATGCTAAGGGCCTGATGACATAGATTTCATTGCTGAGTGATATTGCTTTGTAAGTAAATACCACAACTTCTTTATCCATTTTTCACTTTCTGCGATGTTGAACTTGTACTGTAAACGAGGTTCTTGTAAACAGAGGCGTCCCAAACTTTGGGGTGGCTGTGTCTTTTTGATTTTAATTTCCCTAAGCTATAGGACCATAAGTGGCAGTGCCCTAGGCTCTGTTGCTTTGTTTTTTAGATGTTTCAGGAAACACCATACACTTCTCCCGAGTGGTTGTTGGCAATTTACATCCCGCCCATCAGCATAACAAGGCTCCCAGTTCTCCATGGCCTGTCCTGCCTTTCTGGATTTTACACTTTTTTCAGATGGCCCTTTTGACCGGGGGGAAGTGAGACTTCATTGTAGTGCAGATTTCCTTTGCAAGCTTGCTTGGTTGGCCAAAAAGGGCGTATGCGTTTTTTCCTGAATATATTCAGGAAAAAACGCATACGCCCTTTTTGGCCAAGTGCATCATTGTGGACGTTCTGCCTCTTTTCCTATGCTTTCAATGCAATTCCAGTCTACCTCCTGAAATCGGTTTCCTGCAATTCTGCCCCGCTTTCAAGTCCTCTTGGCAGCCTTACTTCAGTCTATTTTTGGACGATAGCTGTCATTTATAACTCTGCAGGTTTGTGAATTACAGTGCCCCTGAGCTCCTTTCTTCAACTCGCTTTCTTGTGACCTGGCCGCAACACCGCAGGATGGCTTCAGGCCCTAATCTTCTTCCGGCCCGGCATGCTGAGCGTTTGGTTAATTCTTCTTACTGGTGGGAAATGAGAGTTAAATTTGCCCATCCAGACGCCTCCAGCTAGTCTCTCATTGGTTCTCGCTATTCCTGTTCATCTTCCGCAGAAATTGGAAACTGGGCCAAACAGGAGGTTAAAGGGACTGACTCTCCAAGTCGGGAGAGTGTTAGTAAAGCGTCTGGAATGTTGCACCCGAGTACCAGGGGAGGAAAACTGAGACATATTTGAACACGTCTCCCGTTCACATGGTTGATCATACTCTAGGTTCCACATGCATGTTTTAGCTGAAGGAAGAATACCTTAAACCTGGAGAGTTGAGACCCGTGTAATGGGTACCATGCAATATGACTTCAAAGGGTCTTCATTTGCTCACCGAACCTCTCCAATCCTATCACTGCTGCGTTTATGCCCCTGTACACACGCTTGATTCTCTATTGGAGACATAGCAATCCATAGGTTTTAAGATACTTACTAGTCAGCTACATTCTTATTCGTTTAATATGGGGTTTTGAGTCCATTTCGTTGAGCAAGGAGTAGCTCTTGTCTATTCCATATTTGGCTTAAGGAACTTTATCTGTGCTCATTTCAATCTCTGGTTTTATGCAGCACCCCAACTCACCTTTCCCCTTAAGCAACCATAAGTCGGTATTCTAAATTTGAGACCCTGTTCTGTTTTGGAATGCAGTTCCTGTGTAGCCAAGTTTACATTCCGTGTATTAGTGATATCTTATGATGTTTCTTTTTCTGTGTGACTTATTTCAGTTAGAATCATCGTACCTGAATCCACTCATTGTGCTGCTACGGGCCTGATGACATAGATTTCATTGCTTAGTGATACTGCATTGTACGTAAGTACCACAAGTTCTTTATCCATTTTTCACTTTCTGTGATATTGAACTTGTACGGAAAACGAGGTTCTTGTAAACAGAGGCGTCCCAAACTTTGGGGTGGCTGTGTCTTTTTGATTTTAATTTCCCTAAGCTATAGGACCATAAGTGGAAGTGCCCTAGGCTCTGTTCCTTTGTTTTATAGATGTTTCAGGAAACACCATACACTTCTCCTGAGTGTCTGTTGGCAATTTACATCCCGCCCATCAGCATAACAAGGCTCCCAGTTCTCCATGGCCTGTCCTGCCTTTCTGGATTTTACACTTTTTTCAGATGGCCCTTTTGACCGGGGAGAAGTGAGACTTCATTGTAGTGCAGATTTCCTTTGCAAGTTTGCTTGGTTGGCCAAAAAGGGCGTATGCGTTTTTTCCTGAATATATTCAGGAAAAAACGCATACGCCCTTTTTGGCCAAGTGCATCATTGTGGACGTTCTGCCTCTTTTCCTATGCTTTCAATGCAATTCCAGTCTACCTCCTGAAATCGGTTTCCTGCAATTCTGCCCCGCTTTCAAGTCCTCTTGGCAGCCTTACTTCAGTCTATTTTTGGACGATAGCTGTCATTTATAACTCTGCAGGTTTGTGAATTACAGTGCCCCTGAGCTCCTTTCTTCAACTCGCTTTCTTGTGACCTGGCCGCAACACCGCAGGATGGCTTCAGGCCCTAATCTGGTTCTGGCATGGCACGCTGAGCCTTTGGATAATTCCTCTTCCTGGTGGGAAATGAGAGTTAAATTTGCCCATCCAGACACCTCCAGCTAGTCTCTCATTGGTTCTCGCTATTCCTGTTCATCTTCCGCAGAAATTGCAAACTGGGCCAAACAGGAGGTTAAAGGGACTGACTCTCCAAGTGGGGAGAGTGTTAGTAAAGCGTCTGGAATGCTGCACCCGAGTACCAGGGTACGAAAACTGAGACATATTTGAAAACGACTCCCCATCACATGGTTGATCATACTCTAGGTTCCACATGCATGTTTTAGCTGAAGGAAGAATACCTTAAACCTGGGTAGTTGAAACCCGTGGAATGGGTACCATGCAATATGACTTCAAAGGGTCTTCATTTGCTCACGAACCTCTCCAATCCTATCACTGCTGCGTTTATGCCCCTGTACACATGCTTGATTCTCTTTCGGAGACTTAGCAATCCATAGGTTTTAAGATACTTACTAGTCAGGTACATTCTTAGGCGTTTAATATGCGGTGCTGAGTCCATTTCGTTGAGCAAGGAGTAGCTCTTGTCTACTCCATATTTGGCTTAAGGAACTTTATCTGTGCTCATTTCAATCTCTGGTTTTATGCAGCACCCCAACTCACCTTTCCCCTTAAGCAAGCATAAGTTGGTTTTCTAAATTTGAGACCCTGTTCTGTTCTGTAATTCAGTTCCTGTGTAGCCAAGTTTCCATTCCGTGTATTACAGATATCTTATGATGTTTCTTTTTCTGTGTGACTTATTTCAGTTAGAATCATCATACCTGAATCCACTCATTGTGCTGCTAAGGGCCTGATGACATAGATTTCATTGCTGAGTGATATTGCTTTGTAAGTAAATACCACAACTTCTTTATCCATTTTTCACTTTCTGCGATGTTGAACTTGTACTGTAAATGAGGTTCTTGTAAACAGAGGCGTCCCAAACTTTGGGGTGGCTGTGTCTTTATGATTTTAATTTCCCTAAGCTATAGGACCATAAGTGGCAGTGCCCTAGGCTCTGTTGCTTTGTTTTTTAGATGTTTCAGGAAACACCATACACTTCTCCCGAGTGGTTGTTGGCAATTTACATCCCGCCCATCAGCATAACAAGGCTCCCAGTTCTCCATGGCCTGTCCTGCCTTTCTGGATTTTACACTTTTTTCAGATGGCCCTTTTGACTGGGGGGAAGTGAGACTTCATTGTAGTGCAGATTTCCTTTGCAAGCTTGCTTGGTTGGCCAAAAAGGGCTTATGCGTTTTTTCCTGAATATATTCAGGAAAAAACGCATATGCCCTTTTTGGCCAAGTGCATCATTGTGGACGTTCTGCCTCTTTTCCTATGCTTTCAATGCAATTCCAGTCTACCTCCTGAAATCGGTTTCCTGCAATTCTGCCCCGCTTTCAAGTCCTCTTGGCAGCCTTACTTCAGTCTATTTTTGGACGATAGCTGTCATTTATAACTCTGCAGGTTTGTGAATTACAGTGCCCCTGAGCTCCTTTCTTCAACTCGCTTTCTTTTGAGCTGGCCGCAACACCGCAGGATGGCTTCAGGCCCTAATCTGGTTCCGGTACGGCACGCTGAGCCTTTGGTTATTTCCTCTTCCTGGTGGGAAATGAGAGTTAAATTTCCCGTCCAGACACCTCCAGCTAGTCTCTCATTGGTTCTCGCTATTCCTGTTCATCTTCCGCAGAAATTGCAAACTGGGCCAAACAGGAGGTTAAAGGGACTGACTCTCCTAGTCGGGAGAGTGTTAGTAAAGCGTCTGGAATGTTGCACCCGAGTACCAGGGGAGGAAAACTGAGACATATTTGAACACGTCTCCCGTTCACATGGTTGAACATACTCTGGGTTCCACATGCATGTTTTAGCTGAAGGAAGAATACCTTAAACCTGGAGAGTTGAGACCCGTGTAATGGGTACCATGCAATATGACTTCAAAGGGTCTTCATTTGCTCACCGAACCTCTCCAATCCTATCACTGCTGCGTTTATGCCCCTGTACACATGCTTGAATCTCTTTTGGAGACATAGCAATCCATAGGTTTTAAGATACTTACTAGTCAGGTACATTCTTAGGCGTTTAATATGCGGTGTTGAGTCCATTTCGTTGAGCAAGGAGTAGCTCTTGTCTATTCCATATTTGGCTTAAGGAACTTTATCTGTGCTCATTTCAATCTCTGGTTTTATGCAGCACCCCAACTCACCTTTCCCCTTAAGCAAGCATAAGTTGCTTTTCTAAATTTGAGACCCTGTTGTGTTTTGGAATTCAGTTCCTGTGTAGCCAAGTTTACATTCCGTGTATTAGTGATATCTTATGATGTTTCTTTTTCTGTGTGACTTATTTCAGTTAGAATCATCGTACCTGAATCCACTCATTATGCTGCTACGGGCCTGATGACATAGATTTCATTGCTGAGTGATACTGCATTGTACGTAAGTACCACAAGTTCTTTATCCATTTTTCACTTTCTGTGATATTGAACTTGTACGGAAAACGAGGTTCTTGTAAACAGAGACGTCCCAAACTTTGGGGTGGCTGTGTCTTTTTGATTTTAATTTCCCTAAGCTATAGGACCATAAGTGGAAGTGCCCTAGGTTCTGTTGCTTTGTTTTGTAGATGTTTCAGGAAACACCATACACTTCTCCCGAGTGGTTGTTGGCAATTTACATCCCGCCCATCAGCATAACAAGGCTCCCAGTTCTCCATGGCCTGTTCTGCCTTTCTGGATTTTACACTTTTTTCAGATGGCCCTTTTGACTGGGGGGGAGTGAGACTTCATTGTAGTGCAGATTTCCTTTGCAAGCTTGCTTGGTTGGCCAAAAAGGGCGTATGCGTTTTTTCCTGAATATATTCAGGAAAAAACGCATACGCGCTTTTTGGCCAAGTGCATCATTGTGGACGTTCTGCCTCTTTTCCTATGCTTTCAATGCAATTCCAGTCTACCTCCTGAAATCGGTTTCCTGCAATTCTGCCCCGCTTTCAAGTCCTCTTGGCAGCCTTACTTCAGTCTATTTTTGGACGATAGCTGTCATTTATAACTCTGCAGGTTTGTGAATTACAGTGCCCCTGAGCTCCTTTCTTCAACTCGCTTTCTTTTGAGCTGGCCGCAACACCGCAGGATGGCTTCAGGCCCTAATCTGGTTCCGGCACGGCACGCTGAGCCTTTGGTTATTTCCTCTTCCTGGTGGGAAATGAGAGTTAAATTTGCCCGTCCAGACACCTCCAGCTAGCCTCTCATTGGTTCTCGCTATTCCTGTTCATCTTCCGCAGAAATTGCAAACTGGGCCAAACAGGAGGTTAAAGGGACTGACTCTCCAAGTGGGGAGAGTGTTAGTAAAGCGTCTGGAATGTTGCACCCGAGTACCAGGGGAGGAAAACTGAGACACATTTGAACACGTCTCCCGATCACATGGTTGATCATACTCTAGGTTCCACATGCATGTTTTAGCTGAAGGAAGAATACCTTAAACCTGGGTAGTTGAAACCCGTGGAATGGGTACCATGCAATATGACTTCAAAGGGTCTTCATTTGCTCACCGAACCTCTCCAATCCTATCACTGCTGCGTTTATGCCCCTGTACACATGCTTGATTCTCTTTCGGAGACATAGCAATTCATAGGTTTTAAGATACTTACTAGTCAGGTACATTCTTAGGCGTTTAATATGCGGTGTTGAGTCCATTTCGTTGAGCAAGGAGTAGCTCTTGTCTATTCCATATTTGGCTTAAGGAACTTTATCTGTGCTCATTTCAATCTCTGGTTTTATGCAGCACCCCAACTCACCTTTACCCTTAAGCAAGCATAAGTTGTTTTTCTAAATTTGAGACCCTGTTCTGTTCTGTAATTCAGTTCCTGTGTAGCCAAGTTTCCATTCTGTGTATAACTGATATCTTATGATGTTTCTTTCTCTGTGTGACTTATTTCAGTTAGAATCATCATACCTGAATCCACTCATTGTGATGCTAAGGGCCTGATGACATAGATTTCATTGCTGAGTGATATTGCTTTGTAAGTAAATACCACAACTTCTTTATCCATTTTTCACTTTCTGCGATGTTGAACTTGTACTGTAAATGAGGTTCTTGTAAACAGAGGCGTCCCAAACTTTGGGGTGGCTGTGTCTTTTTGATTTTAATTTCCCTAAGCTATAGGACCATAAGTGGCAGTGCCCTAGGCTCTGTTGCTTTGTTTTTTAGATGTTTCAGGAAACACCATACACTTCTCCCGAGTGGTTGTTGGCAATTTACATCCCGCCCATCAGCATAACAAGGCTCCCAGTTCTCCATGGCCTGTTGCCTTTCTGGATTTTACACTTTTTTCAGATGGCCCTTTTGACCGGGGGGAAGTGAGACTTCATTGTAGTGCAGATTTCCTTTGCAAGCTTGCTTGGTTGGCCAAAAAGGGCGTATGCGTTTTTTCCTGAATATATTCAGGAAAAAACGCATACGCCCTTTTTGGCCAAGTGCATCATTGTGGACGGTCTGCCTCTTTTCCTATGCTTTCAATGCAATTCCAGTCTACCTCCTGAAATCGGTTTCCTGCAATTCTTCCCCGCTTTCAAGTCCTCTTGGCAGCCTTACTTCAGTATATTTTTGGACGATAGCTGTCATTTATAACTCTGCAGGTTTGTGAATTACAGTGCCCCTGAGCTCCTTTCTTCAACTCGCTTTCTTTTGAGCTGGCCGCAACACCGCAGGATGGCTTCAGGCCCTAATCTGGTTCCGGTACGGCACGCTGAGCCTTTGGTTATTTCCTCTTCCTGGTGGGAAATGAGAGTTAAATTTGCCCGTCCAGACACCTCCAGCTAGCCTCTCATTGGTTCTCGCTATTCCTGTTCATCTTCCGCAGAAATTGCAAACTGGGCCAAACAGGAGGTTAAAGGGACTGACTCTCCAAGTGGGGAGAGTGTTAGTAAAGCGTCTGGAATGTTGTACCCGAGTACCAGGGGAGGAAAACTGAGACATATTTGAACACGTCTCCCGATCACATGGTTGATCATACTCTAGGTTCCACATGCATGTTTTAGCTGAAGGAAGAATACCTTAAACCTGGGTAGTTGAAACCCGTGTAATGGGTACCATGCAATATGACTTCAAAGGGTCTTCATTTGCTCACCGAACCTCTCCAATCCTATCACTGCTGCGTTTATGCCCCTGTACACATGCTTGATTCTCTTTTGGAGACATAGCAATCCATAGGTTTTAAGATACTTACTAGTCAGGTACATTCTTAGGCGTTTAATATGCGGTGTTGAGTCCATTTCGTTGAGCAAGGAGTAGCTCTTGTCTATTCCATATTTGGCTTAAGGAACTTTATCTGTGCTCATTTCAATCTCTGGTTTTATGCAGCACCCCAACTCACCTTTCCCCTTAAGCAAGCATAAGTTGCTTTTCTAAATTTGAGACCCTGTTGTGTTTTGGAATTCAGTTCCTGTGTAGACAAGTTTACATTCTGTGTATTAGTGATATCTTATGATGTTTCTTTTTCTGTGTGACTTATTTCAGTTAGAATCATCGTACCTGAATCCACTCATTATGCTGCTACAGGCCTGATGACATAGATTTCATTGCTGAGTGATACTGCATTGTACGTAAGTACCACAAGTTCTTTATCCATTTTTCACTTTCTGTGATATTGAACTTGTACAGAAAACGAGGTTCTTGTAAACAGAGGCGTCCCAAACTTTGGGGTGGCTGTGTCTTTTTGATTTTAATTTCCCTAAGCTATAGGACCATAAGTGGAAGTGCCCTAGGCTCTGTTCCTTTGTTTTATAGATGTTTCAGGAAACACCATACACTTCTCCTGAGTGTCTGTTGGCAATTTACATCCCGCCCATCAGCATAACAAGGCTCCCAGTTCTCCATGGCCTGTCCTGCCTTTCTGGATTTTACACTTTTTTCAGATGGCCCTTTTGACCGGGGAGAAGTGAGACTTCATTGTAGTGCAGATTTCCTTTGCAAGTTTGCTTGGTTGGCCAAAAAGGGCGTATGCGTTTTTTCCTGAATATATTCAGGAAAAAACGCATACGCCCTTTTTGGCCAAGTGCATCATTGTGGACGTTCTGCCTCTTTTCCTATGCTTTCAATGCAATTCCAGTCTACCTCCTGAAATCGGTTTCCTGCAATTCTGCCCCGCTTTCAAGTCCTCTTGGCAGCCTTACTTCAGTCTATTTTTGGACGATAGCTGTCATTTATAACTCTGCAGGTTTGTGAATTACAGTGCCCCTGAGCTCCTTTCTTCAACTCGCTTTCTTGTGACCTGGCCGCAACACCGCAGGATGGCTTCAGGCCCTAATCTGGTTCTGGCATGGCACGCTGAGCCTTTGGATAATTCCTCTTCCTGGTGGGAAATGAGAGTTAAATTTGCCCATCCAGACACCTCCAGCTAGTCTCTCATTGGTTCTCGCTATTCCTGTTCATCTTCCGCAGAAATTGCAAACTGGGCCAAACAGGATGTTAAAGGGAGTGACTCTCCAAGTGGGGAGAGTGTTAGTAAAGCGTCTGGAATGCTGCACCCGAGTACCAGGTTACGAAAACTGAGACATATTTGAAAACGACTCCCGATAACATGGTTGATCATACTCTAGGTTCCACATGCATGTTTTAGCTGAAGGAAGAATACCTTAAACCTGGGTAGTTGAAACCCGTGGAATGGGTACCATGCAATATGACTTCAAAGGGTCTTCATTTGCTCACGAACCTCTCCAATCCTATCACTGCTGCGTTTATGCCCCTGTACACATGCTTGATTCTCTTTCGGAGACTTAGCAATCCATAGGTTTTAAGATACTTACTAGTCAGGTACATTCTTAGGCGTTTAATATGCGGTACTGAGTCCATTTCTTTGAGCAAGGAGTAGCTCTTGTCTACTCCATATTTGGCTTAAGGAACTTTATCTGTGCTCATTTCAATCTCTGGTTTTATGCAGCACCCCAACTCACCTTTCCCCTTAAGCAAGCATAAGTTGGTTTTCTAAATTTGAGACCCTGTTCTGTTCTGTAATTCAGTTCCTGTGTAGCCAAGTTTACATTCCGTGTATTACTGATATCTTATGATGTTTCTTTTTCTGTGTGACTTATTTCAGTTAGAATCATCATACCTGAATCCACTCATTGTGCTGCTAAGGGCCTGATGACATAGATTTCATTGCTGAGTGATATTGCTTTGTAAGTAAATACCACAACTTCTTTATCCATTTTTCACTTTCTGCGATGTTGAACTTGTACTGTAAATGAGGTTCTTGTAAACAGAGGCATCCCAAACATTGGGGTGGCTGTGTCTTTATGATTTTAATTTCCCTAAGCTATAGGACCATAAGTGGAAGTGCCCTAGGCTCTGTTGCTTTGTTTTTTAGATGTTTCAGGAAACACCATACACTTCTCCCGAGTGGTTGTTGGCAATTTACATCCCGCCCATCAGCATAACAAGGCTCCCAGTTCTCCATGGCCTGTCCTGCCTTTCTGGATTTTACACTTTTTTCAGATGGCCCTTTTGACTGGGGGGAAGTGAGACTTCATTGTAGTGCAGATTTCCTTTGCAAGCTTGCTTGGTTGGCCAAAAAGGGCGTATGCGTTTTTTCCTGAATATATTCGGGAAAAAACGCATACGCCCTTTTTGGCCAAGTGCATCATTTTGGACGTTCTGCCTCTTTTCCTATGCTTTCAATGCAATTCCAGTCTACCTCCTGAAATCGGTTTCCTGCAATTCTGCCCCGCTTTCAAGTCCTCTTGACAGCCTTACTTCAGTCTATTTTTGGACGATAGCTGTCATTTATAACTCTGCAGGTTTGTGAATTACAGTGCCCCTGAGCTCCTTTCTTCAACTCGCTTTCTTGTGACCTGGCCGCAACACCGCAGGATGGCTTCAGGCCCTAATCTGGTTCCAGCACGGCATGCTGAGCCTTTGGTTAATTCCTCTTCCTGGTGGGAAATGAGAGTTAAATTTGCCCGTCCAGACACCTCCAGCTAACCTCTCATTGGTTCTCGCTATTCCTGTTCATCTTCCGCAGAAATTGCAAACTGGGCCAAACAGGAGGTTAAAGGGACTGACTCTCCAAGTGGGGAGAGTGTTATTAAAGCGTCTGGAATGTTGCACCCGAGTACCAGGGGAAGAAAACTGAGACCTATTTGAACACGTCTCCCGTTCACATGGTTGATCATACTCTAGGTTCCACATGCATGTTTTAGCTGAAGGAAGAATACCTTAAACCTGGGTAGTTGAAACCCGTGGAATGGGTACCATGCAATATGACTTCAAAGGGTCTTCATTTGCTCACCGAACCTCTCCAATCCTATCACTGCTGCGTTTATGCCCCTGTACACATGCTTGATTCTCTTTCGGAGACATAGCAATCCATAGGTTTTAAGATACTTACTAGTCAGGTACATTCTTAGGCGTTTAATATGTGATGTTGAGTCCATTTCGTTGAGCAAGGAGTAGCTCTTGTCTATTCCATATTTGGCTTAAGGAACTTTATCTGTGCTCATTTCAATCTCTGGTTTTATGCAGCACCCCAACTCACCTTTACCCTTAAGCAAGCATAAGTTGGTTTTCTAAATTTGAGACTCTGTTCTGTTCTGTAATTCAGTTCCTGTGTAGCCAAGTTTACATTCCGTGTATTACTGATATCTTATGATGTTTCTTTTTCTGTGTGACTTACTTCAGTTAGAATCATCATACCTGAATCCACTCATTGTGCTGCTAAGGGCCTGATGACACAGATTTCATTGCTGAGTGATATTGATTTGTAAGTAAATACCACAACTTCTTTATCCATTTTTCACTTTCTGCGATGTTGAACTTGTACTGTAAACGAGGTTCTTGTAAACAGAGCCGTTCCAAACTTTGGGGTGGCTGTGTCTTTTTGATTTTAATTTCCCTAAGCTATAGGACCATAAGTGGAAGTGCCCTAGGTTCTGTTGCTTTGTTTTTTAGATGTTTCAGGAAACACCATACACTTCTCCCGAGTGGTTGTTGGCAATTTACATCCCGCCCATCAGCATAACAAGGCTCCCAGTTCTCCATGGCCTGTCCTGCCTTTCTGGATTTTACACTTTTTTCAGATGGCCCTTTTGACCGGGGGGAAGTGAGACTTCATTGTAGTGCAGATTTCCTTTGCAAGCTTGCTTGGTTGGCCAAAAAGGGCGTATGCGTTTTTTCCTGAATATATTCAGGAAAAAACGCATATGCCCTTTTTGGCCAAGTGCATCATTGTGGACGTTCTGCCTCTTTTCCTATGCTTTCAATGCAATTCCAGTCTACCTCCTGAAATCGGTTTCCTGCAATTCTGCCCCGCTTTCAAGTCCTCTTGGCAGCCTTACTTCAGTCTATTTTTGGACGATAGCTGTCATTTATAACTCTGCAGGTTTGTGAATTACAGTGCCCCTGAGCTCTTTTCTTCAACTTGCATACTTGTGACCTGGCCGCAACACCGCAGGATGGCTTCAGGCCCTAATCTGGTTCCGGCACGGCACGCTGAGCCTTTGGTTATTTCCTCTTCCTGGTGGGAAATGAGAGTTAAATTTGCCCGTCCAGACACCTCCAGCTAGCCTCTCATTGGTTCTCGCTATTCCTGTTCGTCTTCCGCAGAAATTGCAAACTGGGCCAAACAGGAGGTTAAAGGCACTGACTCTCCAAGTGGGGAGAGTGTTAGTAAAGCGTCTGGAATGTTGCACCCGAGTACCAGGGGAGGAAAACTGAGACATATTTGAACACGTCTCCCGTTCACATGGTTGATCATACTTGGGTTCCACATGCATGTTTTAGCTGAAGGAAGAATACCTTAAACCTGGAGAGTTGAGACCCGTGTAATGGGTACCATGCAATATGACTTCAAAGGGTCTTCATTTGCTCACCGAACCTCTCCAATCCTATCACTGCTGCGTTTATGCCCCTGTACACATGCTTGATTCTCTTTCGGAGACATAGCAATCCATAGGTTTTAAGATACTTACTAGTCAGGTACATTCTTAGGCGTTTAATATGCGGTGTTGAGTCCATTTCGTTGAGCAAGGAGTAGCTCTTGTCTATTCCATATTTGGCTTAAGGAACTTTATCTGTGCTCATTTCAATCTCTGGTTTTATGCAGCACCCCAACTCACCTTTACCCTTAAGCAAGCATAAGTTGTTTTTCGAAATTTGAGACCCTGTTCTGTTCTGTAATTCAGTTCCTGTGTAGCCAAGTTTCCATTCCGTGTATTACTGATATCTTATGATGTTTCTTTTTCTGTGTGACTTATTTCAGTTAGAATCATCATATCTGAATCCACTCATTGTGCTGCTAACGCCTGATGACATAGATTTCATTGCTGAGTGATATTGCTTTGTAAGTGAATACCACAATTTCTTTATCCATTTTTCACTTTCTGCGATGTTGAACTTGTACTGTAAACGAGGTTCTTGTAAACAGAGCCATTCCAAACTTTGGGGTGGCTGTGTCTTTTTGATTTTAATTTCCCTAAGCTATAGGACCATAAGTGGCAGTGCCCTAGGCTCTGTTGCTTTGTTTTTTAGATGTTTCAGGAAACACCATACACTTCTCCCGAGTGTCTGTTGGCAATTTACATCCCGCCCATCAGCATAACAAGGCTCCCAGTTCTCCATGGCCTGTCCTGCCTTTCTGGATTTTACACTTTTTTCAGATGGCCCTTTTGACCGGGGGGAAGTGAGACTTCATTGTAGTGCAGATTTCCTTTGCAAGCTTGCTTGGTTGGCCAAAAAGGGCGTATGCGTTTTTCCCTGAATATATTCAGGAAAAAACGCATACGCCCTTTTTGGCCAAGTGCATCATTGTGGACGTTCTGCCTCTTTTCCTATGCTTTCAATGCAATTCCAGTCTACCTCCTGAAATCGGTTTCCTGCAATTCTGCCCCGCTTTCAAGTCCTCTTGGCAGCCTTACTTCAGTCTATTTTTGGACGATAGCTGTCATTTATAACTCTGCAGGTTTGTGAATTACAGTGCCCCTGAGCTCCTTTCTTCAACTTGCTTTCTTGTGACCTGGCCGCAACACCGCAGGATGGCTTCAGGCCCTAATCTGGTTCCGGCACGGCACGCTGAGCCTTTGGTTATTTCCTCTTCCTGGTGGGAAATGAGAGTTAAATTTGCCCGTCCAGACACCTCCAGCTAGCCTCTCATTGGTTCTCGCTATTCCTGTTCATCTTCCGCAGAAATTGCAAACTGGGCCAAACAGGAGGTTAAAGGCGCTGACTCTCCAAGTGGGGAGAGTGTTAGTAAAGCGTCTGGAATGTTGCACCCGAGTACCAGGGGAGGAAAACTGAGACATATTTGAACACGTCTCCCGTTCACATGGTTGATCATTCTTGGGTTCCACATGCATGTTTTAGCTGAAGGAAGAATACCTTAAACCTGGAGAGTTAAGACCCGTGTAATGGGTACCATGCAATATGACTTCAAAGGGTCTTCATTTGCTCACCGAACCTCTCCAATCCTATCACTGCTGCGTTTATGCCCCTGTACACATGGTTGATTCTCTTTCGGAGACATAGCAATCCATAGGTTTTACGATACTTACTAGTCAGGTACATTCTTAGGCGTTTAATATGCGGTGTTGAGTCCATTTCGTTGAGCAAGGAGTAGCTCTTGTCTATTCCATATTTGACTTAAGGAACTTTATCTGTGCTCATTTCAATCTCTGGTTTTATGCAGCACCCCAACTCACCTTTCCCCTTAAGCAAGCATAAGTTGGTTTTCTAAATTTGAGACCCTGTTCTGTTCTGTAATTCAGTTCCTGTGTAGCCAAGTTTACATTCCGTGTATTACTGATATCTTATGATGTTTCTTTTTCTGTGTGACTTATTTCAGTTAGAATCATCATACCTGAATCCACTCATTGTGATGCTAAGGGCCTGATGACATAGATTTCATTGCTGAGTGATATTGCTTTGTAAGTAAATACCACAACTTCTTTATCCATTTTTCACTTTCTGCGATGTTGAACTTGTACTGTAAATGAGGTTCTTGTAAACAGAGGCGTCCCAAACTTTGGGGTGGCTGTGTCTTTTTGATTTTAATTTCCCTAAGCTATAGGACCATAAGTGGCAGTGCCCTAGGCTCTGTTGCTTTGTTTTTTAGATGTTTCAGGAAACACCATACACTTCTCCCGAGTGTCTGTTGGCAATTTACATCCCGCCCATCAGCATAACAAGGCTCCCAGTTCTCCATGGCCTGTCCTGCCTTTCTGGATTTTACACTTTTTTCAGATGGCCCTTTTGACCGGGGGGAAGTGAGACTTCATTGTAGTGCAGATTTCCTTTGCAAGCTTGCTTGGTTGGCCAAAAAGGGCGTATGCGTTTTTTCCTGAATATATTCAGGAAAAAACGCATACGCCCTTTTTGGCCAAGTGCATCATTGTGGACGTTCTGCCTCTTTTCCTATGCTTTCAATGCAATTCCAGTCTACCTCCTGAAATCGGTTTCCTGCAATTCTGCCCTGCTTTCAAGTCCTCTTGGCAGCCTTACTTCAGTATATTTTTGGACGATAGCTGTCATTTATAACTCTGCAGGTTTGTGAATTACAGTGCCCCTGAGCTCCTTTCTTCAACTTGCTTTCTTGTGACCTGGCCGCAACACCGCAGGATGGCTTCAGGCCCTAATCTGGTTCCGGCCCGGCATGCTGAGCCTTTGGTTAATTCCTCTTCCTGGTGGGAAATGAGAGTTAAATTTGCCCGTCCAGACACCTCCAGCTAGCCTCTCATTGGTTCTCGCTATTCCTGTTCATCTTCCGCAGAAATTGCAAACTGGGCCAAACAGGAGGTTAAAGGGACTGACTCTCCAAGTGGGGAGAGTGTTAGTTAAGCGTCTGGAATGTTGTACCCGAGTACCAGGGGAGGAAAACTGAGACATATTTGAACACGTCTCCCGATCACATGGTTGATCATACTCTAGGTTCCACATGCATGTTTTAGCTGAAGGAAGAATACCTTAAACCTGGGTAGTTGAAACCCGTGGAATGGGTAACATGCAATATGACTTCAAAGGGTCTTCATTTGCTCACCGAACCTCTCCAATCCTATCACTGCTGCGTTTATGCCCCTGTACACATGCTTGATTCTCTTTCAGAGACATAGCAATCCATAGGTTTTAAGATACTTACAAGTCAGGTACATTCTTAGGCTTTTAATATGCGGTGTTGAGTCCATTTCGTTGAGCAAGGAGTAGCTCTTGTCTATTCCATATTTGGCTTAAGGAACTTTATCTGTGCTCATTTCAGTCTCTGGTTTTATGCAGCACCCCAACTCACCTTTACCCTTAAGCAAGCATAAGTTGTTTTTCTAAATTTGAGACCCTGTTCTGTTCTGTAATTCAGTTCCTGTGTAGCCAAGTTTCCATTCCGTGTATTACTGATATCTTATGATGTTTCTTTTTCTGTGTGACTTATTTCAGTTAGAATCATGATACCTGAATCCACTCATTGTGCTGCTAAGGGCCTGATGACATAGATTTCATTGCTGAGTGATATTGCTTTGTAAGTGAATACCACAACTTCTTTATCCATTTTTCACTTTCTGCGATGTTGAACTTGTACTGTAAATGAGGTTCTTGTAAACAGAGCCGTTCCAAACTTTGGGGTGGCTGTGTCTTTTTGATTTTAATTTCCCTAAGCTATAGGACCATAACTGGAAGTGCCCTAGGCTCTGTTGCTTTGTTTTTTAGATGTTTCAGGAAACACCATACACTTCTCCCGAGTGGTTGTTGGCAATTTACATCCCGCCCATCAGCATAACAAGGCTCCCAGTTCTCCATGGCCTGTCCTGCCTTTCTGGATTTTACACTTTTTTCAGATGGCCCTTTTGACCAGGGGGAAGTGAGACTTCATTGTAGTGCAGATTTCCTTTGCAAGCTTGCTTGGTTGGCCAAAAAGGGCGTATGCGTTTTTTCCTGAATATATTCAGGAAAAAACGCATACGCCCTTTTTGGCCAAGTGCATCATTGTGGACGTTCTGCCTCTTTTCCTATGCTTTCAATGCAATTCCAGTCTACCTCCTGAAATCGGTTTCCTGCAATTCTGCCCCGCTTTCAAGTCCTCTTGGCAGCCTTACTTCAGTCTATTTTTGGACGATAGCTGTCATTTATAACTCTGCAGGTTTGTGAATTACAGTGCCCCTGAGCTCCTTTCTTCAACTTGCTTTCTTGTGACCTGGCCGCAACACCACAGGATGGCTTCAGGCCCTAATCTGGTTCCAGCACGGCACGCTGAGCCTTTGGTTAATTCCTCTTCCTGGTGGGAAATGAGAGTTAAATTTGCCCGTCCAGACACCTCCAGCTAGTCTCTCATTGGTTCTCGCTATTCCTGTTCATCTTCCGCAGAAATTGCAAACTGGGCCAAACAGGAGGTTAAAGGCGCTGACTCTCCAAGTGGGGACAGTGTTAGTAAAGCGTCTGGAATGTTGCACCCGAGTACCAGGGGAGGAAAACTGAGACATATTTGAACACGTCTCCCGTTCACATGGTTGATCATTCTTGTGTTCCACATGCATGTTTTAGCTGAAGGAAGAATACCTTAAACCTGGAGAGTTAAGACCCGTGTAATGGGTACCATGCAATATGACTTCAAAGGGTCTTCATTTGCTCACCGAACCTCTCCAATCCTATCACTGCTGCGTTTATGCCCCTGTACACATGCTTGATTCTCTTTTGGAGACATAGCAATCCATAGGTTTTAAGATACTTACTAGTCAGGTACATTCTTAGGCGTTTAATATGCGGTGTTGAGTCCATTTCGTTGAGCAAGGAGTAGCTCTTGTCTATTCCATATTTGACTTAAGGAACTTTATCTGTGCTCATTTCAATCTCTGGTTTTATGCAGCACCCCAACTCACCTTTACCCTTAAGCAAGCATAAGTTGGTTTTCTAAATTTGAGACCCTGTTCTGTTCTGTAATTCAGTTCCTGTGTAGCCAAGTTTACATTCCGTGTATTACTGATATCTTATGATGTTTCTTTTTCTGTGTGACTTACTTCAGTTAGAATCATCATACCTGAATCCACTCATTGTGCTGCTAAGGGCCTGATGACACAGATTTCATTGCTGAGTGATATTGCTTTGTAAGTAAATACCAAAACTTCTTTATCCATTTTTCACTTTCTGCGATGTTGCACTTGTACTGTAAACGAGGTTCTTGTAAACAGAGCCGTTCCAAACTTTGGGGTGGCTGTGTCTTTTTGATTTTAATTTCCCTAAGCTATAGGACCATAACTGGAAGTGCCCTAGGCTCTGTTGCTTTGTTTTTTAGATGTTTCAGGAAACACCATACACTTCTCCCGAGTGGTTGTTGGCAATTTACATCCCGCCCATCAGCATAACAAGGCTCCCAGTTCTCCATGGCCTGTCCTGCCTTTCTGGATTTTACACTTTTTTCAGATGGCCCTTTTGACCAGGGGGAAGTGAGACTTCATTGTAGTGCAGATTTCCTTTGCAAGCTTGCTTGGTTGGCCAAAAAGGGCGTATGCGTTTTTTCCTGAATATATTCAGGAAAAAACGCATACGCCCTTTTTGGCCAAGTGCATCATTGTGGACGTTCTGCCTCTTTTCCTATGCTTTCAATGCAATTCCAGTCTACCTCCTGAAATCGGTTTCCTGCAATTCTGCCCCGCTTTCAAGTCCTCTTGGCAGCCTTACTTCAGTCTATTTTTGGACGATAGCTGTCATTTATAACTCTGCAGGTTTGTGAATTACAGTGCCCCTGAGCTCCTTTCTTCAACTCGCTTTCTTGTGACCTGGCCGCAACACCGCAGGATGTCTTCAGGCCCTAATCTGGTTCTGGCACGGCACGCTGAGCCTTTGGTTAATTCCTCTTCCTGGTGGGAAATGAGAGTTAAATTTGCCCGTCCAGACACCTCCAGCTAGTCTCTCATTGGTTCTCGCTATTCCTGTTCATCTTCCGCAGAAATTGCAAACTGGGCCAAACAGGAGGTTAAAGGCGCTGACTCTCCAAGTGGGGAGAGTGTTAGTAAAGCGTCTGGAATGTTGCACCCGAGTACCAGGGGAGGAAAACTGAGACATATTTGAACACGTCTCCCGTTCACATGGTTGATCATTCTTGGGTTCCACATGCATGTTTTAGCTGAAGGAAGAATACCTTAAACCTGGAGAGTTAAGACCCGTGTAATGCGTACCATGCAATATGACTTCAAAGGGTCTTCATTTGCTCACCGAACCTCTCCAATCCTATCACTGCTGCGTTTATGCCCCTGTACACATGCTTGATTCTCTTTCGGAGACATAGCAATCCATAGGTTTTACGATACTTACTAGTCAGGTACATTCTTAGGAGTTTAATATGCGGTGTTGAGTCCATTTCGTTGAGCAAGGAGTAGCTCTTGTCTATTCCATATTTGACTTAAGGAACTTTATCTGTGCTCATTTCAATCTCTGGTTTTATGCAGCACCCCAACTCACCTTTACCCTTAAGCAAGCATAAGTTGGTTTTCTAAATTTAAGACCCTGTTCTGTTCTGTAATTCAGTTCCTGTGTAGCCAAGTTTACATTCCGTGTATTACTGATATCTTATGATGTTTCTTTTTCTGTGTGACTTACTTCAGTTAGAATCATCATACCTGAATCCACTCATTGTGCTGCTAAGGGCCTGATGACACAGATTTCATTGCTGAGTGATATTGCTTTGTAAGTAAATACCACAACTTCTTTATCCATTTTTCACTTTCTGCGATGTTGAACTTGTACTGTAAACGAGGTTCTTGTAAACAGAGCCGTTCCAAACTTTGGGGTGGCTGTGTCTTTTTGATTTTAATTTCCCTAAGCTATAGGACCATAAGTGGAAGTGCCCTAGGTTCTGTTGCTTTGTTTTTTAGATGTTTTAGGAAACACCATACACTTCTCCCGAGTGGTTGTTGGCAATTTACATCCCGCCCATCAGCATAACAAGGCTCCCAGTTCTCCATGGCCTGTCCTGCCTTTCTGGATTTTACACTTTTCTCAGATGGCCCTTTTGACCGGGGGGAAGTGAGACTTCATTGTAGTGCAGATTTCCTTTGCAAGCTTGCTTGGTTGGCCAAAAAGGGCGTATGCGTTTTTTCCTGAATATATTCAGGAAAAAACGCATACGCCCTTTTTGGCCAAGTGCATCATTGTGGACGGTCTGCCTCTTTTCCTATGCCTTCAATGCAATTCCAGTCTACCTCCTGAAATCGGTTTCCTGCAATTCTTCCCCACTTTCAAGTCCTCTTGGCAGCCTTACTTCAGTATATTTTTGGACGATAGCTGTCATTTATAACTCTGCAGGTTTGTGAATTACAGTGCCCCTGAGCTCCTTTCTTCAACTCGCTTTCTTTTGAGCTGGCCGCAACACCGCAGGATGGCTTCAGGCCCTAATCTGGTTCCGGTACGGCACGCTGAGCCTTTGGTTATTTCCTCTTCCTGGTGGGAAATGAGAGTTAAATTTGCCCGTCCAGACACCTCCAGCTAGCCTCTCATTGGTTCTCGCTATTCCTGTTCATCTTCCGCAGAAATTGCAAACTGGGCCAAACAGGAGGTTAAAGGGACTGACTCTCCAAGTGGGGAGAGTGTTAGTAAAGCGTCTGGAATGTTGTACCCGAGTACCAGGGGAGGAAAACTGAGACATATTTGAACACGTCTCCCGATCACATGGTTGATCATACTCTAGGTTCCACATGCATGTTTTAGCTGAAGGAAGAATACCTTAAACCTGGGTAGTTGAAACCCGTGGAATGGGTACCATGCAATATGACTTCAAAGGGTCTTCATTTGCTCACCGAACCTCTCCAATCCTATCACTGCTGCGTTTATGCCCCTGTACACATGCTTGATTCTCTTTCGGAGACATAGCAATCCATAGGTTTTAAGATACTTACAAGTCAGGTACATTCTTAGGCGTTTAATATGCGGTGTTGAGTCCATTTCGTTGAGCAAGGAGTAGCTATTGTCTATTCCATATTTGGCTTAAGGAACTTTATCTGTGCTCATTTCAATCTCCGGTTTTATGCAGCACCCCAACTCACCTTTAACCTTAAGCAAGAATAAGTTGGTTTTCTAAATTTGAGACCCTGTTCTGTTCTGTAATTCAGTTCCTGTGTAGCCAGTTTACGTTCCGTGTATTACTGATATCTTATGATGTTTCTTTTTCTGTGTGACTTATTTCAGTTAGAATCATCATACCTGAATCCACTCATTGTGATGCTAAGGGCCTGATGACACAGATTTCATTGCTGAGTGATATTGCTTTGTAAGTAAATACCACAACTTCTTTATCCATTTTTCACTATCTGCGATGTTGAACTTGTACTGTAAACGAGGTTCTTGTAAACAGAGGCGTCCCAAACTTTGGGGTGGCTGTGTCTTTTTGATTTTAATTTCCCTAAGCTATAGGAACATAAGTGGAAGTGCCCTAGGCTCTGTTGCTTTGTTTTTTAGATGTTTCAGGAAACACCATACACTTCTCCCGAGTGTCTGTTGGCAATTTACATCCCGCCCATCAGCATAACAAGGCTCCCAGTTCTCCATGGCCTGTCCTGCCTTTCTGGATTTTACACTTTTTTCAGATGGCCCTTTTGACCGGGGGGAAGTGAGACTTCATTGTAGTGCAGATTTCCTTTGCAAGCTTGCTTGGTTGGCCAAAAAGGGCATATGCGTTTTTTCCTGAATATATTCAGGAAAAAACGCATATGCCCTTTTTGGCCAAGTGCATCATTGTGGACGTTCTGCCTCTTTTCCTATGCTTTCAATGCAATTCCAGTCTACCTCCTGAAATCGGTTTCCTGCAATTCTGCCCCGCTTTCAAGTCCTCTTGGCAGCCTTACTTCAGTCTATTTTTGGACGATAGCTGTCATTTATAACTCTGCAGGTTTGTGAATTACAGTGACCCTGAGCTCCTTTCTTCAACTCGCTTTCTTGTGACCTGGCCGCAACACCGCAGGATGGCTTCAGGCCCTAATCTGGTTCCGGCCCGGCATGCTGAGCCTTTGGTTAATTCCTCTTCCTGGTGGGAAATGAGAGTTAAATTTGCCCGTCCAGACACCTCCAGCTAGCCTCTCATTGGTTCTCGCTATTCCTGTTCATCTTCTGCAGAAATTGCAAACTGGGCCAAACAGGAGGTTAAAGGCGCTGACTCTCCAAGTGGGGAGAGTGTTAGTAAAGCGTCTGGAATGTTGTACCCGAGTACCAGGGGAGGAAAACTGAGACATATTTGAACACGTCTCCCGATCACATGGTTGATCATACTCTAGGTTCCACATGCATGTTTTAGCTGAAGGAAGAATACCTTAAACCTGGGTAGTTGAAACCCGTGGAATGGGTACCATGCAATATGACTTCAAAGGGTCTTCATTTGCTCACCGAACCTCTCCAATCCTATCACTGCTGCGTTTATGCCCCTGTACACATGCTTGATTCTCTTTCGGAGACATAGCAATCCATAGGTTTTAAGATACTTACAAGTCAGGTACATTCTTAGGCGTTTAATATGCGGTGTTGAGTCCATTTCGTTGAGCAAGGAGTAGCTCTTGTCTATTCCATATTTGGCTTAAGGAACTTTATCTGTGCTCATTTCAGTCTCTGGTTTTATGCAGCACCCCAACTCACCTTTACCCTTAAGCAAGCATAAGTTGGTTTTCTAAATTTGAGACCCTGTTCTGTTCTGTAATTCAGTTCCTGTGTAGCCAAGTTTACATTCCGTGTATTAGTGATATCTTATGATGTTTCTTTTTCTGTGTGACTTACTTCAGTTAGAATCATCATACCTGAATCCACTCATTGTGCTGCTAAGGGCCTGATGACACAGATTTCATTGCTGAGTGATATTGCTTTGTAAGTAAATACCACAACTTCTTTATCCATTTTTCACTTTCTGCGATGTTGAACTTGTACTGTAAACGAGGTTCTTGTAAACAGAGCCGTTCCAAACTTTGGGGTGGCTGTGTCTTTTTGATTTTAATTTCCCTAAGCTATAGGACCATAAGTGGAAGTGCCCTAGGTTCTGTTGCTTTGTTTTTTAGATGTTTCAGGAAACACCATACACTTCTCCCGAGTGGTTGTTGGCAATTTACATCCCGCCCATCAGCATAACAAGGCTCCCAGTTCTCCATGGCCTGTCCTGCCTTTCTGGATTTTACACTTTTTTCAGATGGCCCTTTTGACCGGGGGGAAGTGAGACTTCATTGTAGTGCAGATTTCCTTTGCAAGCTTGCTTGGTTGGCCAAAAAGGGCGTATGCGTTTTTTCCTGAATATATTCAGGAAAAAACGCATACGCCCTTTTTGGCCAAGTGCATCATTGTGGACGTTCTGCCTCTTTTCCTATGCTTTCAATGCAATTCCAGTCTACCTCCTGAAATCGGTTTCCTGCAATTCTGCCCCGCTTTCAAGTCCTCTTGGCAGCCTTACTTCAGTCTATTTTTGGACGATAGCTGTCATTTATAACTCTGCAGGTTTGTGAATTACAGTGCCCCTGAGCTCCTTTCTTCAACTCGCTTTCTTTTGAGCTGGCCGCAACACCGCAGGATGGCTTCAGGCCCTAATCTGGTTCCGGTACGGCACGCTGAGCCTTTGGTTATTTCCTCTTCCTGGTGGGAAATGAGAGTTAAATTTGCCCGTCCAGACACCTCCAGCTATCCTCTCATTGGTTCTCGCTATTCCTGTTCATCTTCCGCAGAAATTGCAAACTGGGCCAAACAGGAGGTTAAAGCACTGACTCTCCAAGTGGGGAGAGTGTTAGTAAAGCGTCTGGAATGTTGCACCCGAGTACCAGGGGAGGAAAACTGAGACATATTTGAACACGTCTCCCGTTCACATGGTTGATCATACTTGGGTTCCACATGCATGTTTTAGCTGAAGGAAGAATACCTTAAACCTGGAGAGTTGAGACCCGTGTAATGGGTACCATGCAATATGACTTCAAAGGGTCTTCATTTGCTCACCGAACCTCTCCAATCCTATCACTGCTGCGTTTATGCCCCTGTACACATGCTTGATTCTCTTTTGGAGACATAGCAATCCATAGGTTTTACGATACTTACTAGTCAGGTACATTCTTAGGCGTTTAATATGTGGTGTTGAGTCCATTTCGTTGAGCAAGGAGTAGCTCTTGTCTATTCCATATTTGGCATAAGGAACTTTATCTGTGCTCATTTCAATCTCTGGTTTTATGCAGCACCCCAACTCACCTTTACCCTTAAGCAAGCATAAGTTGGTTCTGTAAATTTGAGACCCTGTTCTGTTCTGTAATTCAGTTCCTGTGTAGCCAAGTTTACATTCTGTGTATTACTGATATCTTATGATGTTTCTTTTTCTGTGTGACTTATTTCAGTTAGAATCATCATACCTGAATCCACTCATTGTGATGCTAAGGGACTGATGACATAGATTTCATTACTGAGTGATATTGCTTTGTAAGTAAATACCACAACTTCTTTATCCATTTTTCACTTTCTGCGATGTTGAACTTGTACTGTAAACGAGGTTCTTGTATACAGAGGCGTCCCAAACTTTGGGGTCGCTGTGTCTTTTAGATTTTAATTTCCCTAAGCTATAGGACCATAAGTGGCAGTGCCCTAGGCTCTGTTGCTTTGTTTTTTAGATGTTTCAGGAAACACCATACACTTCTCCCGAGTGTCTGTTGGCAATTTACATACCGCCCATCAGCATAACAAGGCTCCCAGTTCTCCATGGCCTGTCCTGCCTTTCTGGATTTTACACTTTTTTCAGATGGCCCTTTTGACCGGGGGGAAGTGAGACTTCATTGTAGTGCAGATTTCCTTTGCAAGCTTGCTTGGTTGGCCAAAAAGGGCGTATGCGTTTTTTCCTGAATATATTCAGGAAAAATCACATACGCCCTTTTTGGCCAAGTGCATCATTGTGGACGTTCTGCCTCTTTTCCTATGCTTTCAATGCAATTCCAGTCTACCTCCTGAAATCAGTTTCCTGCAATTCTTCCCTGCTTTCAAGTCCTCTTGGCAGCCTTACTTCAGTCTATTTTTGGACGATAGCTGTCATTTATAACTCTGCAGGTTTGTGAATTACAGTGCCCCTGAGCTGCTTTCTTCAACTCGCTTTCTTTTGAGCTGGCCGCAACACCGCAGGATGGCTTCAGGCCCTAATCTGGTTCCGGTATGGCACGCTGAGCCTTTGGTTATTTCCTCTTCCTGGTGGGAAATGAGAGTTAAATTTGCCCGTCCAGACACCTCCAGCTAGCCTCTCATTGGTTCTCGCTATTCCTGTTCATCTTCTGCAGAAATTGCAAACTGGGCCAAACAGGAGGTTAAAGCACTGACTCTCCAAGTGGGGAGAGTGTTAGTAAAGCGTCTGGAATGTTGCACCCAAGTACCAGGGGAGGAAAACTGAGACATATTTGAACACGTCTGCCGTTCACATGGTTGATCATACTTGGGTTCCACATGCATGTTTTAGCTGAAGGAAGAATACCTTAAACCTGGAGAGTTGAGACCCGTGTAATGGGTACCATGCAATATGACTTCAAAGGGTCTTCATTTGCTCACCAAACCTCTCCAATCCTATCACTGCTGCGTTTATGCCCCTGTACACATGCTTGATTCTCTTTCGGAGACATAACAATCCATAGGTTTTAAGATACTTACTAGTCAGGTACATTCTTAGGCGTTTAATATGCGGTGTTGAGTCCATTTCGTTGAGCAAGGAGTAGCTCTTGTTTATTCCATATTTGACTTAAGGAACTTTATCTGTGCTCATTTCAATCTCTGGTTTTATGCAGCACCCCAACTCACCTTTACCCTTAAGCAAGCATAAGTTGGTTTTCTAAATTTGAGACCCTGTTCTGTTCTGTAATTCAGTTCCTGTGTAGCCAAGTTTACATTCCGTGTATTACTGATATCTTATGATGTTTCTTTTTCTGTGTGACTTACTTCAGTTAGAATCATCATACCTGAATCCACTCATTGTGCTGCTAAGGGCCTGATGACACAGATTTCATTGCTGAGTGATATTGCTTTGTAAGTAAATACCACAACTTCTTTATCCATTTTTCACTTTCTGCGATGTTGAACTTGTACTGTAAACGAGGTTCTTGTAAACAGAGCCGTTCCAAACTTTGGGGTGGCTGTGTCTTTTTGATTTTAATTTCCCTAAGCTATAGGACCATAAGTGGAAGTGCCCTAGGTTCTGTTGCTATGTTTTTTAGATGTTTCAGGAAACACCATACACTTCTCCCGAGTGTCTGTTGGCAATTTACATCCCGCACATCAGCATAACAAGGCTCCCAGTTCTCCATGGCCTGTCCTGCCTTTCTGGATTTTACACTTTTTTCAGATGGCCCTTTTGACCGGGGGGAAGTGAGACTTCATTGTAGTGCAGATTTCCTTTGCAAGCTTGCTTGGTTGGCCAAAAAGGGCGTATGCGTTTTTTCCTGAATATATTCAGGAAAAAACGCATACGCCCTTTTTGGCCAAGTGCATCATTGTGGACGTTCTGCCTCTTTTCCTATGCTTTCAATGCAATTCCAGTCTACCTCCTGAAATCGGTTTCCTGCAATTCTGCCCTGCTTTCAAGTCCTCTTGGCAGCCTTACTTCAGTCTATTTTTGGACGATAGCTGTCATTTATAACTCTGCAGGTTTGTGAATTACAGTGCCCCTGAGCTCCTTTCTTCAACTCGCTTTCTTTTGAGCTGGCCGCAACACCGCAGGATGGCTTCAGGCCCTAATCTGGTTCCGGTACGGCACGCTGAGCCTTTGGTTATTTCCTCTTCCTGGTGGGAAATGAGAGTTAAATTTGCCCGTCCAGACACCTCCAGCTAGCCTCTCATTGGTTCTCACTATTCCTGTTCATCTTCCGCAGAAATTGCAAACTGGGCCAAACAGGAGGTTAAAGGCGCTGACTCTCCAAGTGGGGAGAGTGTTAGTAAAGCGTCTGGAATGTTGCACCCGAGTACCAGGGGAGGAAAACTGAGACATATTTGAACACGTCTCCCATTCACATGGTTGATCATACTTGGGTTCCACATGCATGTTTTAGCTGAAGGAAGAATACCTTAAACCTGGAGAGTTGAGACCCGTGTAATGGGTACCATGCAATATGACTTCAAAGGGTCTTCATTTGCTCACCGAACCTCTCCAATCCTATCACTGCTGCGTTTATGCCCCTGTACACATGCTTGATTCTCTTTTGGAGAAATAGCAATCCATAGGTTTTACGATACTTACTAGTCAGGTACATTCTTAGGCGTTTAATATGCGGTGTTGAGTCCATTTCGTTGAGCAAGGAGTAGCTCTTGTCTATTCCATATTTGACTTAAGGAACTTTATCTGTGCTCATTTCAATCTCTGGTTTTATGCAGCACCCCAACTCACCTTTACCCTTAAGCAAGCATAAGTTGGTTTTCTAAATTTGAGACCCTGTTCTGTTCTGTAATTCAGTTCCTGTATAGCCAAGTTTACATTCCGTGTATTACTGATATCTTATGATGTTTCTTTTTCTGTGTGACTTATTTCAGTTAGAATCATCATACCTGAATCCACTCATTGTGATGCTAAGGGCCTGATGACATAGATTTCATTGCTGAGTGATATTGCTTTGTAAGTAAATACCACAACTTCTTTATCCAGTTTTCACTTTCTGCGATGTTGAACTTGTACTGTAAACGAGGTTCTCGTAAACAGAGGCGTCCCAAACTTTGAGGTGGCTGTGTCTTTTTGATTTTAATTTCCCTAAGCTATAGGACCATAAGTGGCAGTGCCCTAGGCTCTGTTGCATTGTTTTTTAGATGTTTCAGGAAACACCATACACTTCTCCCAAGTGTCTGTTGGCAATTTACATCCCGCCCATCAGCATAACAAGGCTCCCAGTTCTCCATGGCCTGTCCTGCCTTTCTGGATTTTACACTTTTTTCAGATGGCCCTTTTGACCGGGGGGAAGTGAGACTTCATTGTAGTGCAGATTTCCTTTGCAAGCTTGCTTGGTTGGCCAAAAAGGGCGTATGCGTTTTTTCCTGAATATATTCAGGAAAAAACGCATACGCCCTTTTTGGCCAAGTGCATCATTGTGGACGTTCTGCCTCTTTTCCTATGCTTTCAATGCAATTCCAGTCTACCTCCTGAAATCGGTTTCCTGCAATTCTGCCCCACTTTCAAGTCCTCTTGGCAGCCTTACTTCAGTATATTTTTGGACGATAGCTGTCATTTATAACTCTGCTGGTTTGTGAATTACAGTGCCCCTGAGCTCCTTTCTTCAACTCGCTTTCTTGTGACCTGGCCGCAACACCGCAGGATGGCTTCAGGCCCTAATCTGGTTCCGGCACGGCACGCTGAGCCTTTGGTTATTTCCTCTTCCTGGTGGGAAATGAGAGTTAAATTTGCCCGTCCAGACACCTCCAGCTAGCCTCTCATTGGTTCTCGCTATTCCTGTTCATCTTCCGCAGAAATTGCAAACTGGGCCAAACAGGAGGTTAAAGGCGCTGACTCTCCAAGTGGGGAGAGTGTTAGTAAAGCGTCTGGAATGTTGCACCCGAGTACCAGGGGAGGAAAACTGAGACATATTTGAACACGTCTCCCGTTCACATGGTTGATCATACTTGGGTTCCACATGCATGTTTTAGCTGAAGGAAGAATACCTTAAACCTGGAGAGTTGAGACCCGTGGAATGGGTACCATGCAATATGACTTCAAAGGGTCTTCATTTGCTCACCGAACCTCTCCAATCCTATCACTGCTGCGTTTATGCCCCTGTACACATGCTTGATTCTCTTTCGGAGACATAGCAATCCATAGGTTTTAAGATACTTACTAGTCAGGTACATTCTTAGGCGTTTAATATGCGGTGTTGAGTCCATTTCGTTGAGCAAGGAGTAGCTCTTGTCTATTCCATATTTGACTTAAGGAACTTTATCTGTGCTCATTTCAATCTCTGGTTTTATGCAGCACCCCAACTCACCTTTCCCCTTAAGCAAGCATAAGTTGCTTTTCTAAATTTGAGACCCTGTTGTGTTTTGGAATTCAGTTCCTGTGTAGCCAAGTTTACATTCCGTGTATTAGTGATATCTTATGATGTTTCTTTTTCTGTGTGACTTATTTCAGTTAGAATCATCGTACCTGAATCCACTCATTATGCTGCTACGGGCCTGATGACATAGATTTCATTGCTGAGTGATACTGCATTGTACGTAAGTACCACAAGTTCTTTATCCATTTTTCACTTTCTGTGATATTGAACTTGTACGGAAAACGAGGTTCTTGTAAACAGAGGCGTCCCAAACTTTGGGGTGGCTGTGTCTTTTTGATTTTAATTTCCCTAAGCTATAGGACCATAAGTGGAAGTGCCCTAGGTTCTGTTGCTTTGTTTTTTAGATGTTTCAGGAAACACCATACACTTCTCCCGAGTGGTTGTTGGCAATTTACATCCCGCCCATCAGCATAACAAGGCTCCCAGTTCTCCATGGCCTGTTCTGCCTTTCTGGATTTTACACTTTTTTCAGATGGCCCTTTTGACTGGGGGGGAGTGAGACTTCATTGTAGTGCAGATTTCCTTTGCAAGCTTGCTTGGTTGGCCAAAAAGGGCGTATGCGTTTTTTCCTGAATATATTCAGGAAAAAACGCATACGCGCTTTTTGGCCAAGTGCATCATTGTGGACGTTCTGCCTCTTTTCCTATGCTTTCAATGCAATTCCAGTCTACCTCCTGAAATCGGTTTCCTGCAATTCTGCCCCGCTTTCAAGTCCTCTTGGCAGCCTTACTTCAGTCTATTTTTGGACGATAGCTGTCATTTATAACTCTGCAGGTTTGTGAATTACAGTGCCCCTGAGCTCCTTTCTTCAACTCGCTTTCTTTTGAGCTGGCCGCAACACCGCAGGATGGCTTCAGGCCCTAATCTGGTTCCGGCACGGCACGCTGAGCCTTTGGTTATTTCCTCTTCCTGGTGGGAAATGAGAGTTAAATTTGCCCGTCCAGACACCTCCAGCTAGCCTCTCATTGGTTCTCGCTATTCCTGTTCATCTTCCGCAGAAATTGCAAACTGGGCCAAACAGGAGGTTAAAGGGACTGACTCTCCAAGTGGGGAGAGTGTTAGTAAAGCGTCTGGAATGTTGCACCCGAGTACCAGGGGAGGAAAACTGAGACACATTTGAACACGTCTCCCGATCACATGGTTGATCATACTCTAGGTTCCACATGCATGTTTTAGCTGAAGGAAGAATACCTTAAACCTGGGTAGTTGAAACCCGTGGAATGGGTACCATGCAATATGACTTCAAAGGGTCTTCATTTGCTCACCGAACCTCTCCAATCCTATCACTGCTGCGTTTATGCCCCTGTACACATGCTTGATTCTCTTTCGGAGACATAGCAATCCATAGGTTTTAAGATACTTACTAGTCAGGTACATTCTTAGGCGTTTAATATGCGGTGTTGAGTCCATTTCGTTGAGCAAGGAGTAGCTCTTGTCTATTCCATATTTGGCTTAAGCAACTTTATCTGTGCTCATTTCAATCTCTGGTTTTATGCAGCACCCCAACTCACCTTTACCCTTAAGCAAGCATAAGTTGTTTTTCTAAATTTGAGACCCTGTTCTGTTCTGTAATTCAGTTCCTGTGTAGCCAAGTTTCCATTCTGTGTATAACTGATATCTTATGATGTTTCTTTCTCTGTGTGACTTATTTCAGTTAGAATCATCATACCTGAATCCACTCATTGTGATGCTAAGGGCCTGATGACATAGATTTCATTGCTGAGTGATATTGCTTTGTAAGTAAATACCACAACTTCTTTATCCATTTTTCACTTTCTGCGATGTTGAACTTGTACTGTAAATGAGGTTCTTGTAAACAGAGGCGTCCCAAACTTTGGGGTGGCTGTGTCTTTTTGATTTTAATTTCCCTAAGCTATAGGACCATAAGTGGCAGTGCCCTAGGCTCTGTTGCTTTGTTTTTTAGATGTTTCAGGAAACACCATACACTTCTCCCGAGTGGTTGTTGGCAATTTACATCCCGACCATCAGCATAACAAGGCTCCCAGTTCTCCATGGCCTGTTGCCTTTCTGGATTTTACACTTTTTTCAGATGGCCCTTTTGACCGGGGGGAAGTGAGACTTCATTGTAGTGCAGATTTCCTTTGCAAGCTTGCTTGGTTGGCCAAAAAGGGCGTATGCGTTTTTTCCTGAATATATTCAGGAAAAAACGCATACGCCCTTTTTGGCCAAGTGCATCATTGTGGACGTTCTGCCTCTTTTCCTATGCTTTCAATGCAATTCCAGTCTACCTCCTGAAATCGGTTTCCTGCAATTCTGCCCCGCTTTCAAGTCCTCTTGGCAGCCTTACTTCAGTCTATTTTTGGACGATAGCTGTCATTTATAACTCTGCAGGTTTGTGAATTACAGTGCCCCTGAGCTCCTTTCTTCAACTTGCTTTCTTTTGAGCTGGCCGCAGCACCGCAGGATGGCTTCAGGCCCTAATCTGGTTCCGGCACGGCACGCTGAGCCTTTGGTTAATTCCTCTTCCTGGTGGGAAATGAGAGTTAAATTTGCCCGTCCAGACACCTCCAGCTAGCCTCTCATTGGTTCTCGCTATTCCTGTTCATCTTCCGCAGAAATTGCAAACTGGGCCAAACAGGAGGTTAAAGGGACTGACTCTCCAAGTGGGGAGAGTGTTAGTAAAGCGTCTGGAATGTTGTACCCGAGTACCAGGGGAGGAAAACTGAGACATATTTGAACACGTCTCCCGATCACATGGTTGATCATACTCTAGGTTCCACATTCATGTTTTAGCTGAAGGAAGAATACCTTAAACCTGGGTAGTTGAAACCCGTGGAATGGGTACCATGCAATATGACTTCAAACGGTCTTCATTTGCTCACCGAACCTCTCCAATCCTATCACTGCTGCGTTTATGCCCCTGTACACATGCTTGATTCTCTTTCGGAGACATAGCAATCCATAGGTTTTAAGATACTTACTAGTCAGGTACATTCTTAGGCGTTTAATATGCGGTGTTGAGTCCATTTCGTTGAGCAAGGAGTAGCTCTTGTCTATTCCATATTTGACTTAAGGAACTTTATCTGTGCTCATTTCAATCTCTGGTTTTATGCAGCACCCCAACTCACCTTTACCCTTAAGCAAGCATATGTTGGTTTTCTAAATTTGAGACCCTGTTCTGTTCTGTAATTCAGTTCCTGTGTAGCCAAGTTTACATTCCGTGTATTACTGATATCTTATGATGTTTCTTTTTCTGTGTGACTTATTTCAGTTAGAATCATCATACCTGAATCCACTCATTGTGCTGCTAAGGGTCTGATGACACAGATTTCATTGCTGAGTGATATTGCTTTGTAAGTAAATACCACAACTTCTTTATCCATTTTTCACTTTCTGCGATGTTGAACTTGTACTGTAAACGAGGTTCTTGTAAACAGAGCCGTTCCAAACTTTCGGGTGGCTGTGTCTTTTTGATTTTAATTTCCCTAAGCTATAGGACCATAAGTGGAAGTGCCCTAGGCTCTGTTGCTTTGTTTTTTAGATGTTTCAGGAAACACCATACACTTCTCCCGAGTGTCTGTTGGCAATTTACATCCCGCCCATCAGCATAACAAGGCTCCCAGTTCTCCATGGCCTGTCCTGCCTTTCTGGATTTTACACTTTTTTCAGATGGCCCTTTTGACCGGGGGGAAGTGAGACTTCATTGTAGTGCAGATTTCCTTTGCAAGCTTGCTTGGTTGGCCAAAAAGGGCATATGCGTTTTTTCCTGAATATATTCAGGAAAAAACGCATATGCCCTTTTTGGCCAAGTGCATCATTGTGGACGTTCTGCCTCTTTTCCTATGCTTTCAATGCAATTCCAGTCTACCTCCTGAAATCGGTTTCCTGCAATTCTGCCCCGCTTTCAAGTCCTCTTGGCAGCCTTACTTCAGTCTATTTTTGGACGATAGCTGTCATTTATAACTCTGCAGGTTTGTGAATTACAGTGACCCTGAGCTCCTTTCTTCAACTCGCTTTCTTGTGACCTGGCCGCAACACCGCAGGATGGCTTCAGGCCCTAATCTGGTTCCGGCCCGGCATGCTGAGCCTTTGGTTAATTCCTCTTCCTGGTGGGAAATGAGAGTTAAATTTGCCCGTCCAGACACCTCCAGCTAGCCTCTCATTGGTTCTCGCTATTCCTGTTCATCTTCTGCAGAAATTGCAAACTGGGCCAAACAGGAGGTTAAAGGCGCTGACTCTCCAAGTGGGGAGAGTGTTAGTAAAGCGTCTGGAATGTTGTACCCGAGTACCAGGGGAGGAAAACTGAGACATATTTGAACACGTCTCCCGATCACATGGTTGATCATACTCTAGGTTCCACATGCATGTTTTAGCTGAAGGAAGAATACCTTAAACCTGGGTAGTTGAAACCCGTGGAATGGGTACCATGCAATATGACTTCAAAGGGTCTTCATTTGCTCACCGAACCTCTCCAATCCTATCACTGCTGCGTTTATGCCCCTGTACACATGCTTGATTCTCTTTCGGAGACATAGCAATCCATAGGTTTTAAGATACTTACAAGTCAGGTACATTCTTAGGCGTTTAATATGCGGTGTTGAGTCCATTTCGTTGAGCAAGGAGTAGCTCTTGTCTATTCCATATTTGGCTTAAGGAACTTTATCTGTGCTCATTTCAGTCTCTGGTTTTATGCAGCACCCCAACTCACCTTTACCCTTAAGCAAGCATAAGTTGGTTTTCTAAATTTGAGACCCTGTTCTGTTCTGTAATTCAGTTCCTGTGTAGCCAAGTTTACATTCCGTGTATTAGTGATATCTTATGATGTTTCTTTTTCTGTGTGACTTACTTCAGTTAGAATCATCATACCTGAATCCACTCATTGTGCTGCTAAGGGCCTGATGACACAGATTTCATTGCTGAGTGATATTGCTTTGTAAGTAAATACCACAACTTCTTTATCCATTTTTCACTTTCTGCGATGTTGAACTTGTACTGTAAACGAGGTTCTTGTAAACAGAGCCGTTCCAAACTTTGGGGTGGCTGTGTCTTTTTGATTTTAATTTCCCTAAGCTATAGGACCATAAGTGGAAGTGCCCTAGGTTCTGTTGCTTTGTTTTTTAGATGTTTCAGGAAACACCATACACTTCTCCCGAGTGGTTGTTGGCAATTTACATCCCGCCCATCAGCATAACAAGGCTCCCAGTTCTCCATGGCCTGTCCTGCCTTTCTGGATTTTACACTTTTTTCAGATGGCCCTTTTGACCGGGGGGAAGTGAGACTTCATTGTAGTGCAGATTTCCTTTGCAAGCTTGCTTGGTTGGCCAAAAAGGGCGTATGCGTTTTTTCCTGAATATATTCAGGAAAAAACGCATACGCCCTTTTTGGCCAAGTGCATCATTGTGGACGTTCTGCCTCTTTTCCTATGCTTTCAATGCAATTCCAGTCTACCTCCTGAAATCGGTTTCCTGCAATTCTGCCCCGCTTTCAAGTCCTCTTGGCAGCCTTACTTCAGTCTATTTTTGGACGATAGCTGTCATTTATAACTCTGCAGGTTTGTGAATTACAGTGCCCCTGAGCTCCTTTCTTCAACTCGCTTTCTTTTGAGCTGGCCGCAACACCGCAGGATGGCTTCAGGCCCTAATCTGGTTCCGGTACGGCACGCTGAGCCTTTGGTTATTTCCTCTTCCTGGTGGGAAATGAGAGTTAAATTTGCCCGTCCAGACACCTCCAGCTATCCTCTCATTGGTTCTCGCTATTCCTGTTCATCTTCCGCAGAAATTGCAAACTGGGCCAAACAGGAGGTTAAAGCACTGACTCTCCAAGTGGGGAGAGTGTTAGTAAAGCGTCTGGAATGTTGCACCCGAGTACCAGGGGAGGAAAACTGAGACATATTTGAACACGTCTCCCGTTCACATGGTTGATCATACTTGGGTTCCACATGCATGTTTTAGCTGAAGGAAGAATACCTTAAACCTGGAGAGTTGAGACCCGTGTAATGGGTACCATGCAATATGACTTCAAAGGGTCTTCATTTGCTCACCGAACCTCTCCAATCCTATCACTGCTGCGTTTATGCCCCTGTACACATGCTTGATTCTCTTTTGGAGACATAGCAATCCATAGGTTTTACGATACTTACTAGTCAGGTACATTCTTAGGCGTTTAATATGTGGTGTTGAGTCCATTTCGTTGAGCAAGGAGTAGCTCTTGTCTATTCCATATTTGGCATAAGGAACTTTATCTGTGCTCATTTCAATCTCTGGTTTTATGCAGCACCCCAACTCACCTTTACCCTTAAGCAAGCATAAGTTGGTTCTGTAAATTTGAGACCCTGTTCTGTTCTGTAATTCAGTTCCTGTGTAGCCAAGTTTACATTCTGTGTATTACTGATATCTTATGATGTTTCTTTTTCTGTGTGACTTATTTCAGTTAGAATCATCATACCTGAATCCACTCATTGTGATGCTAAGGGACTGATGACATAGATTTCATTACTGAGTGATATTGCTTTGTAAGTAAATACCACAACTTCTTTATCCATTTTTCACTTTCTGCGATGTTGAACTTGTACTGTAAACGAGGTTCTTGTATACAGAGGCGTCCCAAACTTTGGGGTCGCTGTGTCTTTTAGATTTTAATTTCCCTAAGCTATAGGACCATAAGTGGCAGTGCCCTAGGCTCTGTTGCTTTGTTTTTTAGATGTTTCAGGAAACACCATACACTTCTCCCGAGTGTCTGTTGGCAATTTACATACCGCCCATCAGCATAACAAGGCTCCCAGTTCTCCATGGCCTGTCCTGCCTTTCTGGATTTTACACTTTTTTCAGATGGCCCTTTTGACCGGGGGGAAGTGAGACTTCATTGTAGTGCAGATTTCCTTTGCAAGCTTGCTTGGTTGGCCAAAAAGGGCGTATGCGTTTTTTCCTGAATATATTCAGGAAAAATCACATACGCCCTTTTTGGCCAAGTGCATCATTGTGGACGTTCTGCCTCTTTTCCTATGCTTTCAATGCAATTCCAGTCTACCTCCTGAAATCAGTTTCCTGCAATTCTTCCCTGCTTTCAAGTCCTCTTGGCAGCCTTACTTCAGTCTATTTTTGGACGATAGCTGTCATTTATAACTCTGCAGGTTTGTGAATTACAGTGCCCCTGAGCTGCTTTCTTCAACTCGCTTTCTTTTGAGCTGGCCGCAACACCGCAGGATGGCTTCAGGCCCTAATCTGGTTCCGGTATGGCACGCTGAGCCTTTGGTTATTTCCTCTTCCTGGTGGGAAATGAGAGTTAAATTTGCCCGTCCAGACACCTCCAGCTAGCCTCTCATTGGTTCTCGCTATTCCTGTTCATCTTCTGCAGAAATTGCAAACTGGGCCAAACAGGAGGTTAAAGCACTGACTCTCCAAGTGGGGAGAGTGTTAGTAAAGCGTCTGGAATGTTGCACCCAAGTACCAGGGGAGGAAAACTGAGACATATTTGAACACGTCTGCCGTTCACATGGTTGATCATACTTGGGTTCCACATGCATGTTTTAGCTGAAGGAAGAATACCTTAAACCTGGAGAGTTGAGACCCGTGTAATGGGTACCATGCAATATGACTTCAAAGGGTCTTCATTTGCTCACCAAACCTCTCCAATCCTATCACTGCTGCGTTTATGCCCCTGTACACATGCTTGATTCTCTTTCGGAGACATAACAATCCATAGGTTTTAAGATACTTACTAGTCAGGTACATTCTTAGGCGTTTAATATGCGGTGTTGAGTCCATTTCGTTGAGCAAGGAGTAGCTCTTGTTTATTCCATATTTGACTTAAGGAACTTTATCTGTGCTCATTTCAATCTCTGGTTTTATGCAGCACCCCAACTCACCTTTACCCTTAAGAAAGCATAAGTTGGTTTTCTAAATTTGAGACCCTGTTCTGTTCTGTAATTCAGTTCCTGTGTAGCCAAGTTTACATTCCGTGTATTACTGATATCTTATGATGTTTCTTTTTCTGTGTGACTTACTTCAGTTAGAATCATCATACCTGAATCCACTCATTGTGCTGCTAAGGGCCTGATGACACAGATTTCATTGCTGAGTGATATTGCTTTGTAAGTAAATACCACAACTTCTTTATCCATTTTTCACTTTCTGCGATGTTGAACTTGTACTGTAAACGAGGTTCTTGTAAACAGAGCCGTTCCAAACTTTGGGGTGGCTGTGTCTTTTTGATTTTAATTTCCCTAAGCTATAGGACCATAAGTGGAAGTGCCCTAGGTTCTGTTGCTATGTTTTTTAGATGTTTCAGGAAACACCATACACTTCTCCCGAGTGTCTGTTGGCAATTTACATCCCGCACATCAGCATAACAAGGCTCCCAGTTCTCCATGGCCTGTCCTGCCTTTCTGGATTTTACACTTTTTTCAGATGGCCCTTTTGACCGGGGGGAAGTGAGACTTCATTGTAGTGCAGATTTCCTTTGCAAGCTTGCTTGGTTGGCCAAAAAGGGCGTATGCGTTTTTTCCTGAATATATTCAGGAAAAAACGCATACGCCCTTTTTGGCCAAGTGCATCATTGTGGACGTTCTGCCTCTTTTCCTATGCTTTCAATGCAATTCCAGTCTACCTCCTGAAATCGGTTTCCTGCAATTCTGCCCTGCTTTCAAGTCCTCTTGGCAGCCTTACTTCAGTCTATTTTTGGACGATAGCTGTCATTTATAACTCTGCAGGTTTGTGAATTACAGTGCCCCTGAGCTCCTTTCTTCAACTCGCTTTCTTTTGAGCTGGCCGCAACACCGCAGGATGGCTTCAGGCCCTAATCTGGTTCCGGTACGGCACGCTGAGCCTTTGGTTATTTCCTCTTCCTGGTGGGAAATGAGAGTTAAATTTGCCCGTCCAGACACCTCCAGCTAGCCTCTCATTGGTTCTCACTATTCCTGTTCATCTTCCGCAGAAATTGCAAACTGGGCCAAACAGGAGGTTAAAGGCGCTGACTCTCCAAGTGGGGAGAGTGTTAGTAAAGCGTCTGGAATGTTGCACCCGAGTACCAGGGGAGGAAAACTGAGACATATTTGAACACGTCTCCCATTCACATGGTTGATCATACTTGGGTTCCACATGCATGTTTTAGCTGAAGGAAGAATACCTTAAACCTGGAGAGTTGAGACCCGTGTAATGGGTACCATGCAATATGACTTCAAAGGGTCTTCATTTGCTCACCGAACCTCTCCAATCCTATCACTGCTGCGTTTATGCCCCTGTACACATGCTTGATTCTCTTTTGGAGAAATAGCAATCCATAGGTTTTACGATACTTACTAGTCAGGTACATTCTTAGGCGTTTAATATGCGGTGTTGAGTCCATTTCGTTGAGCAAGGAGTAGCTCTTGTCTATTCCATATTTGACTTAAGGAACTTTATCTGTGCTCATTTCAATCTCTGGTTTTATGCAGCACCCCAACTCACCTTTACCCTTAAGCAAGCATAAGTTGGTTTTCTAAATTTGAGACCCTGTTCTGTTCTGTAATTCAGTTCCTGTATAGCCAAGTTTACATTCCGTGTATTACTGATATCTTATGATGTTTCTTTTTCTGTGTGACTTATTTCAGTTAGAATCATCATACCTGAATCCACTCATTGTGATGCTAAGGGCCTGATGACATAGATTTCATTGCTGAGTGATATTGCTTTGTAAGTAAATACCACAACTTCTTTATCCATTTTTCACTTTCTGCGATGTTGAACTTGTACTGTAAACGAGGTTCTTGTAAACAGAGGCGTCCCAAACTTTGAGGTGGCTGTGTCTTTTTGATTTTAATTTCCCTAAGCTATAGGACCATAAGTGGCAGTGCCCTAGGCTCTGTTGCATTGTTTTTTAGATGTTTCAGGAAACACCATACACTTCTCCCAAGTGTCTGTTGGCAATTTACATCCCGCCCATCAGCATAACAAGGCTCCCAGTTCTCCATGGCCTGTCCTGCCTTTCTGGATTTTACACTTTTTTCAGATGGCCCTTTTGACCGGGGGGAAGTGAGACTTCATTGTAGTGCAGATTTCCTTTGCAAGCTTGCTTGGTTGGCCAAAAAGGGCGTATGGGTTTTTTCCTGAATATATTCAGGAAAAAACGCATACGCCCTTTTTGGCCAAGTGCATCATTGTGGACGTTCTGCCTCTTTTCCTATGCTTTCAATGCAATTCCAGTCTACCTCCTGAAATCGGTTTCCTGCAATTCTGCCCCACTTTCAAGTCCTCTTGGCAGCCTTACTTCAGTATATTTTTGGACGATAGCTGTCATTTATAACTCTGCTGGTTTGTGAATTACAGTGCCCCTGAGCTCCTTTCTTCAACTCGCTTTCTTGTGACCTGGCCGCAACACCGCAGGATGGCTTCAGGCCCTAATCTGGTTCCGGCACGGCACGCTGAGCCTTTGGTTATTTCCTCTTCCTGGTGGGAAATGAGAGTTAAATTTGCCCGTCCAGACACCTCCAGCTAGCCTCTCATTGGTTCTCGCTATTCCTGTTCATCTTCCGCAGAAATTGCAAACTGGGCCAAACAGGAGGTTAAAGGCGCTGACTCTCCAAGTGGGGAGAGTGTTAGTAAAGCGTCTGGAATGTTGCACCCGAGTACCAGGGGAGGAAAACTGAGACATATTTGAACACGTCTCCCGTTCACATGGTTGATCATACTTGGGTTCCACATGCATGTTTTAGCTGAAGGAAGAATACCTTAAACCTGGAGAGTTGAGACCCGTGGAATGGGTACCATGCAATATGACTTCAAAGGGTCTTCATTTGCTCACCGAACCTCTCCAATCCTATCACTGCTGCGTTTATGCCCCTGTACACATGCTTGATTCTCTTTCGGAGACATAGCAATCCATAGGTTTTAAGATACTTACTAGTCAGGTACATTCTTAGGCGTTTAATATGCGGTGTTGAGTCCATTTCGTTGAGCAAGGAGTAGCTCTTGTCTATTCCATATTTGACTTAAGGAACTTTATCTGTGCTCATTTCAATCTCTGGTTTTATGCAGCACCCCAACTCACCTTTCCCCTTAAGCAAGCATAAGTTGCTTTTCTAAATTTGAGACCCTGTTGTGTTTTGGAATTCAGTTCCTGTGTAGCCAAGTTTACATTCCGTGTATTAGTGATATCTTATGATGTTTCTTTTTCTGTGTGACTTATTTCAGTTAGAATCATCGTACCTGAATCCACTCATTATGCTGCTACGGGCCTGATGACATAGATTTCATTGCTGAGTGATACTGCATTGTACGTAAGTACCACAAGTTCTTTATCCATTTTTCACTTTCTGTGATATTGAACTTGTACGGAAAACGAGGTTCTTGTAAACAGAGGCGTCCCAAACTTTGGGGTGGCTGTGTCTTTTTGATTTTAATTTCCCTAAGCTATAGGACCATAAGTGGAAGTGCCCTAGGTTCTGTTGCTTTGTTTTTTAGATGTTTCAGGAAACACCATACACTTCTCCCGAGTGGTTGTTGGCAATTTACATCCCGCCCATCAGCATAACAAGGCTCCCAGTTCTCCATGGCCTGTTCTGCCTTTCTGGATTTTACACTTTTTTCAGATGGCCCTTTTGACTGGGGGGGAGTGAGACTTCATTGTAGTGCAGATTTCCTTTGCAAGCTTGCTTGGTTGGCCAAAAAGGGCGTATGCGTTTTTTCCTGAATATATTCAGGAAAAAACGCATACGCGCTTTTTGGCCAAGTGCATCATTGTGGACGTTCTGCCTCTTTTCCTATGCTTTCAATGCAATTCCAGTCTACCTCCTGAAATCGGTTTCCTGCAATTCTGCCCCGCTTTCAAGTCCTCTTGGCAGCCTTACTTCAGTCTATTTTTGGACGATAGCTGTCATTTATAACTCTGCAGGTTTGTGAATTACAGTGCCCCTGAGCTCCTTTCTTCAACTCGCTTTCTTTTGAGCTGGCCGCAACACCGCAGGATGGCTTCAGGCCCTAATCTGGTTCCGGCACGGCACGCTGAGCCTTTGGTTATTTCCTCTTCCTGGTGGGAAATGAGAGTTAAATTTGCCCGTCCAGACACCTCCAGCTAGCCTCTCATTGGTTCTCGCTATTCCTGTTCATCTTCCGCAGAAATTGCAAACTGGGCCAAACAGGAGGTTAAAGGGACTGACTCTCCAAGTGGGGAGAGTGTTAGTAAAGCGTCTGGAATGTTGCACCCGAGTACCAGGGGAGGAAAACTGAGACACATTTGAACACGTCTCCCGATCACATGGTTGATCATACTCTAGGTTCCACATGCATGTTTTAGCTGAAGGAAGAATACCTTAAACCTGGGTAGTTGAAACCCGTGGAATGGGTACCATGCAATATGACTTCAAAGGGTCTTCATTTGCTCACCGAACCTCTCCAATCCTATCACTGCTGCGTTTATGCCCCTGTACACATGCTTGATTCTCTTTCGGAGACATAGCAATCCATAGGTTTTAAGATACTTACTAGTCAGGTACATTCTTAGGCGTTTAATATGCGGTGTTGAGTCCATTTCGTTGAGCAAGGAGTAGCTCTTGTCTATTCCATATTTGGCTTAAGCAACTTTATCTGTGCTCATTTCAATCTCTGGTTTTATGCAGCACCCCAACTCACCTTTACCCTTAAGCAAGCATAAGTTGTTTTTCTAAATTTGAGACCCTGTTCTGTTCTGTAATTCAGTTCCTGTGTAGCCAAGTTTCCATTCTGTGTATAACTGATATCTTATGATGTTTCTTTCTCTGTGTGACTTATTTCAGTTAGAATCATCATACCTGAATCCACTCATTGTGATGCTAAGGGCCTGATGACATAGATTTCATTGCTGAGTGATATTGCTTTGTAAGTAAATACCACAACTTCTTTATCCATTTTTCACTTTCTGCGATGTTGAACTTGTACTGTAAATGAGGTTCTTGTAAACAGAGGCGTCCCAAACTTTGGGGTGGCTGTGTCTTTTTGATTTTAATTTCCCTAAGCTATAGGACCATAAGTGGCAGTGCCCTAGGCTCTGTTGCTTTGTTTTTTAGATGTTTCAGGAAACACCATACACTTCTCCCGAGTGGTTGTTGGCAATTTACATCCCGCCCATCAGCATAACAAGGCTCCCAGTTCTCCATGGCCTGTTGCCTTTCTGGATTTTACACTTTTTTCAGATGGCCCTTTTGACCGGGGGGAAGTGAGACTTCATTGTAGTGCAGATTTCCTTTGCAAGCTTGCTTGGTTGGCCAAAAAGGGCGTATGCGTTTTTTCCTGAATATATTCAGGAAAAAACGCATACGCCCTTTTTGGCCAAGTGCATCATTGTGGACGTTCTGCCTCTTTTCCTATGCTTTCAATGCAATTCCAGTCTACCTCCTGAAATCGGTTTCCTGCAATTCTGCCCCGCTTTCAAGTCCTCTTGGCAGCCTTACTTCAGTCTATTTTTGGACGATAGCTGTCATTTATAACTCTGCAGGTTTGTGAATTACAGTGCCCCTGAGCTCCTTTCTTCAACTCGCTTTCTTTTGAGCTGGCCGCAGCACCGCAGGATGGCTTCAGGCCCTAATCTGGTTCCGGCACGGCACGCTGAGCCTTTGGTTAATTCCTCTTCCTGGTGGGAAATGAGAGTTAAATTTGCCCGTCCAGACACCTCCAGCTAGCCTCTCATTGGTTCTCGCTATTCCTGTTCATCTTCCGCAGAAATTGCAAACTGGGCCAAACAGGAGGTTAAAGGGACTGACTCTCCAAGTGGGGAGAGTGTTAGTAAAGCGTCTGGAATGTTGTACCCGAGTACCAGGGGAGGAAAACTGAGACATATTTGAACACGTCTCCCGATCACATGGTTGATCATACTCTAGGTTCCACATTCATGTTTTAGCTGAAGGAAGAATACCTTAAACCTGGGTAGTTGAAACCCGTGGAATGGGTACCATGCAATATGACTTCAAACGGTCTTCATTTGCTCACCGAACCTCTCCAATCCTATCACTGCTGCGTTTATGCCCCTGTACACATGCTTGATTCTCTTTCGGAGACATAGCAATCCATAGGTTTTAAGATACTTACTAGTCAGGTACATTCTTAGGCGTTTAATATGTGGTGTTGAGTCCATTTCGTTGAGCAAGGAGTAGCTCTTGTCTATTCCATATTTGACTTAAGGAACTTTATCTGTGCTCATTTCAATCTCTGGTTTTATGCAGCACCCCAACTCACCTTTACCCTTAAGCAAGCATATGTTGGTTTTCTAAATTTGAGACCCTGTTCTGTTCTGTAATTCAGTTCCTGTGTAGCCAAGTTTACATTCCGTGTATTACTGATATCTTATGATGTTTCTTTTTCTGTGTGACTTATTTCAGTTAGAATCATCATACCTGAATCCACTCATTGTGCTGCTAAGGGTCTGATGACACAGATTTCATTGCTGAGTGATATTGCTTTGTAAGTAAATACCACAACTTCTTTATCCATTTTTCACTTTCTGCGATGTTGAACTTGTACTGTAAACGAGGTTCTTGTAAACAGAGCCGTTCCAAACTTTCGGGTGGCTGTGTCTTTTTGATTTTAATTTCCCTAAGCTATAGGACCATAAGTGGAAGTACCCTAGGTTCTGTTGCTTTGTTTTTTAGATGTTTTAGGAAACACCATACACTTCTCCTGAGTGTCTGTTGGCAATTTACATCCCACCCATCAGCATAACAAGGCTCCCAGTTCTCCATGGCCTGTCCTGCCTTTCTGGATTTTACATTTTTTTCAGATGGCCCTTTTGACCGGGGGGAAGTGAGACTTCATTGTAGTGCAGATTTCCTTTGCAAGCTTGCTTGGTTGGCCAAAAAGGGCGTATGCGTTTTTTCCTGAATATATTCAGGAAAAAACGCATACGCCCTTTTTGGCCAAGTGCATCATTGTGGACGGTCTGCCTCTTTTCCTATGCTTTCAATGCAATTCCAGTCTACCTCCTGAAATCGGTTTCCTGCAATTCTTCCCCGCTTTCAAGTCCTCTTGGCAGCCTTACTTCAGTATATTTTTGGACGATAGCTGTCATTTATAACTCTGCAGGTTTGTGAATTACAGTGACCCTGAGCTCCTTTCTTCAACTCGCTTTCTTTTGAGCTGGCCGCAACACCGCAGGATGGCTTCAGGCCCTAATCTGGTTCCGGTACGGCACGCTGAGCCTTTGGTTATTTCCTCTTCCTGGTGGGAAATGAGAGTTAAATTTGCCCGTCCAGACACCTCCAGCTAGCCTCTCATTGGTTCTCGCTATTCCTGTTCATCTTCCGCAGAAATTGCAAACTGGGCCAAACAGGAGGTTAAAGGGACTGACTCTCCAAGTGGGGAGAGTGTTAGTAAAGCGTCTGGAATGTTGTACCCGAGTACCAGGGGAGGAAAACTGAGACATATTTGAACACGTCTCCCGATCACATGGTTGATCATACTCTAGGTTCCACATGCATGTTTTAGCTGAAGGAAGAATACCTTAAACCTGGGTAGTTGAAACCCGTGTAATGGGTACCATGCAATATGACTTCAAAGGGTCTTCATTTGCTCACCGAACCTCTCCAATCCTATCACTGCTGCGTTTATGCCCCTGTACACATGCTTGATTCTCTTTTGGAGACATAGCAATCCATAGGTTTTAAGATACTTACTAGTCAGGTACATTCTTAGGCGTTTAATATGCGGTGTTGAGTCCATTTCGTTGAGCAAGGAGTAGCTCTTGTCTATTCCATATTTGGCTTAAGGAACTTTATCTGTGCTCATTTCAATCTCTGGTTTTATGCAGCACCCCAACTCACCTTTCCCCTTAAGCAAGCATAAGTTGCTTTTCTAAATTTGAGACCCTGTTGTGTTTTGGAATTCAGTTCCTGTGTAGACAAGTTTACATTCTGTGTATTAGTGATATCTTATGATGTTTCTTTTTCTGTGTGACTTATTTCAGTTAGAATCATCGTACCTGAATCCACTCATTATGCTGCTACAGGCCTGATGACATAGATTTCATTGCTGAGTGATACTGCATTGTACGTAAGTACCACAAGTTCTTTATCCATTTTTCACTTTCTGTGATATTGAACTTGTACAGAAAACGAGGTTCTTGTAAACAGAGGCGTCCCAAACTTTGGGGTGGCTGTGTCTTTTTGATTTTAATTTCCCTAAGCTATAGGACCATAAGTGGAAGTGCCCTAGGCTCTGTTCCTTTGTTTTATAGATGTTTCAGGAAACACCATACACTTCTCCTGAGTGTCTGTTGGCAATTTACATCCCGCCCATCAGCATAACAAGGCTCCCAGTTCTCCATGGCCTGTCCTGCCTTTCTGGATTTTACACTTTTTTCAGATGGCCCTTTTGACCGGGGAGAAGTGAGACTTCATTGTAGTGCAGATTTCCTTTGCAAGTTTGCTTGGTTGGCCAAAAAGGGCGTATGCGTTTTTTCCTGAATATATTCAGGAAAAAACGCATACGCCCTTTTTGGCCAAGTGCATCATTGTGGACGTTCTGCCTCTTTTCCTATGCTTTCAATGCAATTCCAGTCTACCTCCTGAAATCGGTTTCCTGCAATTCCGCCCCGCTTTCAAGTCCTCTTGGCAGCCTTACTTCAGTCTATTTTTGGACGATAGCTGTCATTTATAACTCTGCAGGTTTGTGAATTACAGTGCCCCTGAGCTCCTTTCTTCAACTCGCTTTCTTGTGACCTGGCCGCAACACCGCAGGATGGCTTCAGGCCCTAATCTGGTTCCGGCACGGCACGCTGAGCCTTTGGTTATTTCCTCTTCCTGGTGGGAAATGAGAGTTAAATTTGCCCGTCCAGACACCTCCAGCTAGCCTCTCATTGGTTCTCGCTATTCCTGTTCGTCTTCCGCAGAAATTGCAAACTGGGCCAAACAGGAGGTTAAAGGCACTGACTCTCCAAGTGGGGAGAGTGTTAGTAAAGCGTCTGGAATGTTGCACCCGAGTACCAGGGGAGGAAAACTGAGACATATTTGAACACGTCTCCCGTTCACATGGTTGATCATACTTGGGTTCCACATGCATGTTTTAGCTGAAGGAAGAATACCTTAAACCTGGAGAGTTGAGACCCGTGTAATGGGTACCATGCAATATGACTTCAAAGGGTCTTCATTTGCTCACCGAACCTCTCCAATCCTATCACTGCTGCGTTTATGCCCCTGTACACATGCTTGATTCTCTTTCGGAGACATAGCAATCCATAGGTTTTAAGATACTTACTAGTCAGGTACATTCTTAGGCGTTTAATATGCGGTGTTGAGTCCATTTCGTTGAGCAAGGAGTAGCTCTTGTCTATTCCATATTTGGCTTAAGGAACTTTATCTGTGCTCATTTCAATCTCTGGTTTTATGCAGCACCCCAACTCACCTTTACCCTTAAGCAAGCATAAGTTGTTTTTCGAAATTTGAGACCCTGTTCTGTTCTGTAATTCAGTTCCTGTGTAGCCAAGTTTCCATTCCGTGTATTACTGATATCTTATGATGTTTCTTTTTCTGTGTGACTTATTTCAGTTAGAATCATCATATCTGAATCCACTCATTGTGCTGCTAACGCCTGATGACATAGATTTCATTGCTGAGTGATATTGCTTTGTAAGTGAATACCACAACTTCTTTATCCATTTTTCACTTTCTGCGATGTTGAACTTGTACTGTAAACGAGGTTCTTGTAAACAGAGCCGTTCCAAACTTTGGGGTGGCTGTGTCTTTTTGATTTTAATTTCCCTAAGCTATAGGACCATAAGTGGCAGTGCCCTAGGCTCTGTTGCTTTGTTTTTTAGATGTTTCAGGAAACACCATACACTTCTCCCGAGTGTCTGTTGGCAATTTACATCCCGCCCATCAGCATAACAAGGCTCCCAGTTCTCCATGGCCTGTCCTGCCTTTCTGGATTTTACACTTTTTTCAGATGGCCCTTTTGACCGGGGGGAAGTGAGACTTCATTGTAGTGCAGATTTCCTTTGCAAGCTTGCTTGGTTGGCCAAAAAGGGCGTATGCGTTTTTCCCTGAATATATTCAGGAAAAAACGCATACGCCCTTTTTGGCCAAGTGCATCATTGTGGACGTTCTGCCTCTTTTCCTATGCTTTCAATGCAATTCCAGTCTACCTCCTGAAATCGGTTTCCTGCAATTCTGCCCCGCTTTCAAGTCCTCTTGGCAGCCTTACTTCAGTCTATTTTTGGACGATAGCTGTCATTTATAACTCTGCAGGTTTGTGAATTACAGTGCCCCTGAGCTCCTTTCTTCAACTTGCTTTCTTGTGACCTGGCCGCAACACAGCAGGATGGCTTCAGGCCCTAATCTGGTTCCGGCACGGCACGCTGAGCCTTTGGTTATTTCCTCTTCCTGGTGGGAAATGAGAGTTAAATTTGCCCGTCCAGACACCTCCAGCTAGCCTCTCATTGGTTCTCGCTATTCCTGTTCATCTTCCGCAGAAATTGCAAACTGGGCCAAACAGGAGGTTAAAGGCGCTGACTCTCCAAGTGGGGAGAGTGTTAGTAAAGCGTCTGGAATGTTGCACCCGAGTACCAGGGGAGGAAAACTGAGACATATTTGAACACGTCTCCCGTTCACATGGTTGATCATTCTTGGGTTCCACATGCATGTTTTAGCTGAAGGAAGAATACCTTAAACCTGGAGAGTTAAGACCCGTGTAATGGGTACCATGCAATATGACTTCAAAGGGTCTTCATTTGCTCACCGAACCTCTCCAATCCTATCACTGCTGCGTTTATGCCCCTGTACACATGGTTGATTCTCTTTCGGAGACATAGCAATCCATAGGTTTTACGATACTTACTAGTCAGGTACATTCTTAGGCGTTTAATATGCGGTGTTGAGTCCATTTCGTTGAGCAAGGAGTAGCTCTTGTCTATTCCATATTTGACTTAAGGAACTTTATCTGTGCTCATTTCAATCTCTGGTTTTATGCAGCACCCCAACTCACCTTTCCCCTTAAGCAAGCATAAGTTGGTTTTCTAAATTTGAGACCCTGTTCTGTTCTGTAATTCAGTTCCTGTGTAGCCAAGTTTACATTCCGTGTATTACTGATATCTTATGATGTTTCTTTTTCTGTGTGACTTATTTCAGTTAGAATCATCATACCTGAATCCACTCATTGTGATGCTATGGGACTGATGACACAGATTTCATTGCTGAGTTATATTGCTTTGTAACTAATACCACAACTTCTTTATCCATTTTTCACTTTCTGCGATGTTGAGCTTGTACTGTAAATGAGGTTCTTGTAAACAGAGGCGTCCCAAACTTTGGGGTGGCTGTGTCTTTTTGATTTTAATTTCCCTAAGCTATAGGACCATAAGTGGAAGTGCCCTAGGCTCTGTTGCTTTGTTTTTTAGATGTTTCAGGAAACACCATACACTTCTCCCGAGTGTCTGTTGGCAATTTACATCCCGCCCATCAGCATAACAAGGCTCCCAGTTCTCCATGGCCTGTCCTGCCTTTCTGGATTTTACACTTTTTTCAGATGGCCCTTTTGACCGGGGGGAAGTGAGACTTCATTGTAGTGCAGATTTCCTTTGCAAGCTTGCTTGGTTGGCCAAAAAGGGCGTATGCGTTTTTTCCTGAATATATTCAGGAAAAAACGCATACGCCCTTTTTGGCCAAGTACATCATTGTGGACGTTCTGCCTCTTTTCCTATGCTTTCAATGCAATTCCAATCTACCTCCTGAAATCGGTTTCCTGCAATTCTGCCCTGCTTTCAAGTCCTCTTGGCAGCCTTACTTCAGTCTATTTTTGGACGATAGCTGTCATTTATAACTCTGCAGGTTTGTGAATTACAGTGCCCCTGAGCTCCTTTCTTCAACTTGCTTTCTTGTGACCTGGCCGCAACAGCGCAGGATGGCTTCAGGCCCTAATCTGGTTCCGGCACGGCACGCTGAACCTTTGGTTATTTCCTCTTCCTGGTGGGAAATGAGAGTTAAATTTGCCCGTCCAGACACCTCCAGCTAGCCTCTCATTGGTTCTCGCTATTCCTGTTCATCTTCCGCAGAAATTGCAAACTGGGCCAAACAGGAGGTTAAAGCACTGACTCTCCAAGTGGGGAGAGTGTTAGTAAAGCGTCTGGAATGTTGCACCCGAGTACCAGGGGAGGAAAACTGAGACATATTTGAACACGTCTCCCGTTCACATGGTTGATCATACTTGGGTTCCACATGCATGTTTTAGCTGAAGGAAGAATACCTTAATCCTGGAGAGTTGAGACCCGTGTAATGGGTACCATGCAATATGACTTCAAAGGGTCTTCATTTGCTCACCGAACCTCTCCAATCCTATCACTGCTGCGTTTATGCCCCTGTACACATGCTTGATTCTCTTTTGGAGACATAGCAATCCATAGGTTTTACGATACTTACTAGTCAGGTACATTCTTAGGCGTTTAATATGCGGTGTTGAGTCCATTTCGTTGAGCAAGGAGTAGCTCTTGTCTATTCCATATTAGACTTAAGGAACTGTATCTGTGTTCATTTCAATCTCTGGTTTTATGCAGCACCCCAACTCACCTTTACCCTTAAGCAAGCATAAGTTGGTTTTGTAAATTCGAGACCCTGTTCTGTTCTGTAATTCAGTTCCTGTGTAGCCAAGTTTACATTCCGTGTATTACTGATATCTTATGATGTTTCTTTTTCTGTGTGACTTACTTCAGTTAGAATCATCATACCTGAATCCACTCATTGTGCTGCTAAGGGCCTGATGACACAGATTTCATTGCTGAGTGATATTGCTTTGTAAGTAAATACCACAACTTCTTTATCCATTTTTCACTTTCTGCGATGTTGAACTTGTACTGTAAACGAGGTTCTTGTAAACAGAGCCGTTCCAAACTTTGGGGTGGCTGTGTCTTTTTGATTTTAATTTCCCTAAGCTATAGGACCATAAGTGGAAGTGCCCTAGGTTCTGTTGCTTTGTTTTTTAGATGTTTCAGGAAACACCATACACTTCTCCCGAGTGGTTGTTGGCAATTTACATCCCGCCCATCAGCATAACAAGGCTCCCAGTTCTCCATGGCCTGTCCTGCCTTTCTGGGTTTTACATTTTTTTCAGATGGCCCTTTTGACCTGGGGGAAGTGAGACTTCATTGTAGTGCAGATTTCCTTTGCAAGCTTGCTTGGTTGGCCAAAAAGGGCGTATGCGTTTTTTCCTGAATATATTCAGGAAAAAACGCATACGCGCTTTTTGGCCAAGTGCATCATTGTGGACGTTCTGCCTCTTTTCCTATGCTTTCAATGCAATTCCAGTCTACCTCCTGAAATCGGTTTCCTGCAATTCTGCCCCGCTTTCAAGTCCTCTTGGCAGCCTTACTTCAGTCTATTTTTGGACGATAGCTGTCATTTATAACTCTGCAGGTTTGTGAATTACAGTGACCCTGAGCTCCTTTCTTCAACTCGCTTTCTTGTGACCTGGCCGCAACACCGCAGGATGGCTTCAGGCCCTAATCTGGTTCCGGCCCGGCATGCTGAGCCTTTGGTTAATTCCTCTTCCTGGTGGGAAATGAGAGTTAAATTTGCCCGTCCAGACACCTCCAGCTAGCCTCTCATTGGTTCTCGCTATTCCTGTTCATTTTCCGCAGAAATTGCAAACTGGGCCAAACAGGAGGTTAAAGGGACTGACTCTCCAAGTGGGGAGAGTGTTAGTAAAGCGTCTGGAATGTTGTACCCGAGTACCAGGGGAGGAAAACTGAGACATATTTGAACACGTCTCCCGATCACATGGTTGATCATACTCTAGGTTCCACATGCATGTTTTAGCTGAAGGAAGAATACCTTAAACCTGGGTAGTTGAAACCCGTGGAATGGGTACCATGCAATATGACTTCAAAGGGTCTTCATTTGCTCACCGAACCTCTCCAATCCTATCACTGCTGCGTTTATGCCCCTGTACACATGCTTGATTCTCTTTCGGAGACATAGCAATCCATAGGTTTTAAGATACTTACAAGTCAGGTACATTCTTAGGCGTTTAATATGCGGTGTTGAGTCCATTTCGTTGAGCAAGGAGTAGCTCTTGTCTATTCCATATTTGGCTTAAGGAACTTTATCTGTGCTCATTTCAATCTCTGGTTTTATGCAGCACCCCAACTCACCTTTACCCTTAAGCAAGCATAAGTTGTTTTTCTAAATTTGAGACCCTGTTCTGTTCTGTAATTCAGTTCCTGTGTAGCCAAGTTTCCATTCTGTGTATAACTGATATCTTATGATGTTTCTTTCTCTGTGTGACTTATTTCAGTTAGAATCATCATACCTGAATCCACTCATTGTGATGCTAAGGGCCTGATGACATAGATTTCATTGCTGAGTGATATTGCTTTGTAAGTAAATACCACAACTTCTTTATCCATTTTTCACTTTCTGCGATGTTGAACTTGTACTGTAAATGAGGTTCTTGTAAACAGAGGCGTCCCAAACTTTGGGGTGGCTGTGTCTTTTTGATTTTAATTTCCCTAAGCTATAAGACCATAAGTGGCAGTGCCCTAGGCTCTGTTGCTTTGTTTTTTAGATGTTTCAGGAAACACCATACACTTCTCCCGAGTGTCTGTTGGCAATTTACATCCCGCCCATCAGCATAACAAGGCTCCCAGTTCTCCATGGCCTGTCCTGCCTTTCTGGATTTTACACTTTTTTCAGATGGCCCTTTTGACCGGGGGGAAGTGAGACTTCATTGTAGTGCAGATTTCCTTTGCAAGCTTGCTTGGTTGACCAAAAAGGGCATATGCGTTTTTTCCTGAATATATTCAGGAAAAAACGCATACGCCCTTTTTGGCCAAGTGCATCATTGTGGACGTTCTGCCTCTTTTCCTATGCTTTCAATGCAATTCCAGTCTACCTCCTGAAATCGGTTTCCTGCAATTCTGCCCCGCTTTCAAGTCCTCTTGGCAGCCTTACTTCAGTCTATTTTTGGACGATAGCTGTCATTTATAACTCTGCAGGTTTGTGAATTACAGTGCCCCTGAGCTCCTTTCTTCAACTCGCTTTCTTTTGAGCTGGCCGCAACACCGCAGGATGGCTTCAGGCCCTAATCTGGTTCCGGTACGGCACGCTGAGCCTTTGGTTATTTCCTCTTCCTGGTGGGAAATGAGAGTTAAATTTGCCCGTCCAGACACCTCCAGCTAGCCTCTCATTGGTTCTCACTATTCCTGTTCATCTTCCGCAGAAATTGCAAACTGGGCCAAACAGGAGGTTAAAGGCGCTGACTCTCCAAGTGGGGAGAGTGTTAGTAAAGCGTCTGGAATGTTGCACCCGAGTACCAGGGGAGGAAAACTGAGACATATTTGAACACGTCTCCCATTCACATGGTTGATCATACTTGGGTTCCACATGCATGTTTTAGCTGAAGGAAGAATACCTTAAACCTGGAGAGTTGAGACCCGTGTAATGGGTACCATGCAATATGACTTCAAAGGGTCTTCATTTGCTCACCGAACCTCTCCAATCCTATCACTGCTGCGTTTATGCCCCTGTACACATGCTTGATTCTCTTTTGGAGAAATAGCAATCCATAGGTTTTACGATACTTACTAGTCAGGTACATTCTTAGGCGTTTAATATGCGGTGTTGAGTCCATTTCGTTGAGCAAGGAGTAGCTCTTGTCTATTCCATATTTGACTTAAGGAACTTTATCTGTGCTCATTTCAATCTCTGGTTTTATGCAGCACCCCAACTCACCTTTACCCTTAAGCAAGCATAAGTTGGTTTTCTAAATTTGAGACCCTGTTCTGTTCTGTAATTCAGTTCCTGTATAGCCAAGTTTACATTCCGTGTATTACTGATATCTTATGATGTTTCTTTTTCTGTGTGACTTATTTCAGTTAGAATCATCATACCTGAATCCACTCATTGTGATGCTAAGGGCCTGATGACATAGATTTCATTGCTGAGTGATATTGCTTTGTAAGTAAATACCACAACTTCTTTATCCATTTTTCACTTTCTGCGATGTTGAACTTGTACTGTAAACGAGGTTCTTGTAAACAGAGGCGTCCCAAACTTTGAGGTGGCTGTGTCTTTTTGATTTTAATTTCCCTAAGCTATAGGACCATAAGTGGCAGTGCCCTAGGCTCTGTTGCATTGTTTTTTAGATGTTTCAGGAAACACCATACACTTCTCCCAAGTGTCTGTTGGCAATTTACATCCCGCCCATCAGCATAACAAGGCTCCCAGTTCTCCATGGCCTGTCCTGCCTTTCTGGATTTTACACTTTTTTCAGATGGCCCTTTTGACCGGGGGGAAGTGAGACTTCATTGTAGTGCAGATTTCCTTTGCAAGCTTGCTTGGTTGGCCAAAAAGGGCGTATGCGTTTTTTCCTGAATATATTCAGGAAAAAACGCATACGCCCTTTTTGGCCAAGTGCATCATTGTGGACGTTCTGCCTCTTTTCCTATGCTTTCAATGCAATTCCAGTCTACCTCCTGAAATCGGTTTCCTGCAATTCTGCCCCGCTTTCAAGTCCTCTTGGCAGCCTTACTTCAGTATATTTTTGGACGATAGCTGTCATTTATAACTCTGCAGGTTTGTGAATTACAGTGCCCCTGAGCTCCTTTCTTCAACTTGCTTTCTTGTGACCTGGCCGCAACACCGCAGGATGGCTTCAGGCCCTAATCTGGTTCCGGCACGGCACGCTGAGCCTTTGGTTATTTCCTCTTCCTGGTGGGAAATGAGAGTTAAATTTGCCCGTCCAGACACCTCCAGCTAGCCTCTCATTGGTTCTCGCTATTCCTGTTCATCTTCCGCAGAAATTGCAAACTGGGCCAAACAGGAGGTTAAAGGCGCTGACTCTCCAAGTGGGGAGAGTGTTAGTAAAGCGTCTGGAATGTTGCACCCGAGTACCAGGGGAGGAAAACTGAGACATATTTGAACACGTCTCCCGTTCACATGGTTGATCATTCTTGGGTTCCACATGCATGTTTTAGCTGAAGGAAGAATACCTTAAACCTGGAGAGTTAAGACCCGTGTAATGGGTACCATGCAATATGACTTCAAAGGGTCTTCATTTGCTCACCGAACCTCTCCAATCCTATCACTGCTGCGTTTATGCCCCTGTACACATGCTTGATTCTCTTTCGGAGACATAGCAATCCATAGGTTTTACGATACTTACTAGTCAGGTACATTCTTAGGCGTTTAATATGCGGTGTTGAGTCCATTTCGTTGAGCAAGGAGTAGCTCTTGTCTATTCCATATTTGACTTAAGGAACTTTATCTGTGCTCATTTCAATCTCTGGTTTTATGCAGCACCCCAACTCACCTTTCCCCTTAAGCAAGCATAAGTTGGTTTTCTAAATTTGAGACCCTGTTCTGTTCTGTAATTCAGTTCCTGTGTAGCCAAGTTTACATTCCGTGTATTACTGATATCTTATGATGTTTCTTTTTCTGTGTGACTTATTTCAGTTAGAATCATCATACCTGAATCCACTCATTGTGATGCTATGGGACTGATGACACAGATTTCATTGCTGAGTGATATTGCTTTGTAACTAAATACCACAACTTCTTTATCCATTTTTCACTTTCTGCGATGTTGAGCTTGTACTGTAAATGAGGTTCTTGTAAACAGAGGCGTCCCAAACTTTGGGGTGGCTGTGTCTTTTTGATTTTAATTTCCCTAAGCTATAGGACCATAAGTGGAAGTGCCCTAGGCTCTGTTGCTTTGTTTTTTAGATGTTTCAGGAAACACCATACACTTCTCCCGAGTGTCTGTTGGCAATTTACATCCCGCCCATCAGCATAACAAGGCTCCCAGTTCTCCATGGCCTGTCCTGCCTTTCTGGATTTTACACTTTTTTCAGATGGCCCTTTTGACCGGGGGGAAGTGAGACTTCATTGTAGTGCAGATTTCCTTTGCAAGCTTGCTTGGTTGGCCAAAAAGGGCGTATGCGTTTTTTCCTGAATATATTCAGGAAAAAACGCATACGCCCTTTTTGGCCAAGTGCATCATTGTGGACGGTCTGCCTCTTTTCCTATGCTTTCAATGCAATTCCAATCCACCTCCTGAAATCGGTTTCCTGCAATTCTTCCCCACTTTCAAGTCCTCTTGGCAGCCTTACTTCAGTATATTTTTGGACGATAGCTGTCATTTATAACTCTGCAGGTTTGTGAATTACAGTGCCCCTGAGCTCCTTTCTTCAACTCGCTTTCTTTTGAGCTGGCCGCAACACCGCAGGATGGCTTCAGGCCCTAATCTGGTTCCGGTACGGCACGCTGAGCCTTTGGTTATTTCCTCTTCCTGGTGGGAAATGAGAGTTAAATTTGCCCGTCCAGACACCTCCAGCTAGCCTCTCATTGGTTCTCGCTATTCCTGTTCATCTTCCGCAGAAATTGCAAACTGGGCCAAACAGGAGGTTAAAGGGACTGACTCTCCAAGTGGGGAGAGTGTTAGTAAAGCGTCTGGAATGTTGTACCCGAGTACCAGGGGAGGAAAACTGAGACATATTTGAACACGTCTCCCGATCACATGGTTGATCATACTCTAGGTTCCACATGCATGTTTTAGCTGAAGGAAGAATACCTTAAACCTGGGTAGTTGAAACCCGTGGAATGGGTACCATGCAATATGACTTCAAAGGGTCTTCATTTGCTCACCGAACCTCTCCAATCCTATCACTGCTGCGTTTATGCCCCTGTACACATGCTTGATTCTCTTTCGGAGACATAGCAATCCATAGGTTTTAAGATACTTACAAGTCAGGTACATTCTTAGGCGTTTAATATGCGGTGTTGAGTCCATTTCGTTGAGCAAGGAGTAGCTATTGTCTATTCCATATTTGGCTTAAGGAACTTTATCTGTGCTCATTTCAATCTCTGGTTTTATGCAGCACCCCAACTCACCTTTACCCTAAGCAAGCATAAGTTGGTTTTCTAAATTTGAGACCCTGTTCTGTTCTGTAATTCAGTTCCTGTGTAGCCAAGTTTCCATTCCGTGTATTACTGATATCTTATGATGTTTCTTTTTCTGTGTGACTTATTTCAGTTAGAATCATCATACCTGAATCCACTCATTGTGCTGCTAAGGGCCTGATGACATAGATTTCATTGCTGAGTGATATTGCTTTGTAAGTGAACACCACAACTTCTTTATCCATTTTTCACTTTCTGCGATGTTGAACTTGTACTGTAAACGAGGTTCTTGTAAACAGAGCCGTTCCAAACTTTGGGGTGGCTGTGTCTTTTTGATTTTAATTTCCCTAAGCTATAGGACCATAAGTGGAAGTGCCCTAGGCTCTGTTGCTTTGTTTTTTAGATGTTTCAGGAAACACCATACACTTCTCCCGAGTGGTTGTTGGCAATTTACATCCCGCCCATCAGCATAACAAGGCTCCCAGTTCTCCATGGCCTGTCCTGCCTTTCTGGATTTTACACTTTTTTCAGATGGCCCTTTTGACCGGGGGGAAGTGAGACTTCATTGTAGTGCAGATTTCCTTTGCAAGCTTGCTTGGTTGGCCAAAAAGGGCGTATGCGTTTTTTCCTGAATATATTCAGGAAAAAACGCATACGCCCTTTTTGGCCAAGTGCATCATTGTGGACGTTCTGCCTCTTTTCCTATGCTTTCAATGCAATTCCAGTCTACCTCCTGAAATCGGTTTCCCGCAATTCTGCCCCGCTTTCAAGTCCTCTTGGCAGCCTTACTTCAGTCTGTTTTTGGACGATAGCTGTCATTTATAACTCTGCAGGTTTGTGAATTACAGTGACCCTGAGCTCCTTTCTTCAACTTGCTTTCTTGTGACCTGGCCGCAACACCGCAGGATGGCTTCAGGCCCTAATCTGGTTCCGGCCCGGCATGCTGAGCCTTTGGTTAATTCCTCTTCCTGGTGGGAAATGAGAGTTAAATTTGCCCGTCCAGACACCTCCAGCTAGCCTCTCATTGGTTCTCGCTATTCCTGTTCATCTTCCGCAGAAATTGCAAACTGGGCCAAACAGGAGGTTAAAGGGACTGACTCTCCAAGTGGGGAGAGTGTTAGTAAAGCGTCTGGAATGTTGTACCCGAGTACCAGGGGAGGAAAACTGAGACATATTTGAACACGTCTCCCGATCACATGGTTGATCATACTCTAGGTTCCACATGCATGTTTTAGCTGAAGGAAGAATACCTTAAACCTGGGTAGTTGAAACCCGTGGAATGGGTACCATGCAATATGACTTCAAAGGGTCTTCATTTGCTCACCGAACCTCTCCAATCCTATCACTGCTGCGTTTATGCCCCTGTACACATGCTTGATTCTCTTTTGGAGACATAGCAATCCATAGGTTTTAGATACTTACTAGTCAGGTACATTCTTAGGCGTTTAATATGCGGTGTTGAATCCATTTCGTTGAGCAAGGAGTATCTCTTGTCTATTCCATATTTGACTTAAGGAACTTTATCTGTGCTCATTTCAATCTCTGGTTTTATGCAGCACCCCAACTCACCTTTAACCTTAAGCAAGAATAAGTTGGTTTTCTAAATTTGAGACCCTGTTCTGTTCTGTAATTCAGTTCCTGTGTAGCCAAGTTTACATTCCGTGTATTACTGATATCTTATGATGTTTCTTTTTCTGTGTGACTTATTTCAGTTAGAATCATCATACCTGAATCCACTCATTGTGATGCTAAGGGCCTGATGACACAGATTTCATTGCTGAGTGATATTGCTTTGTAAGTAAATACCACAACTTCTTTATCCATTTTTCACTATCTGCGATGTTGAACTTGTACTGTAAACGAGGTTCTTGTAAACAGAGGCGTCCCAAACTTTGGGGTGGCTGTGTCTTTTTGATTTTAATTTCCCTAAGCTATAGGAACATAAGTGGAAGTGCCCTAGGCTCTGTTGCTTTGTTTTTTAGATGTTTCAGGAAACACCATACACTTCTCCCGAGTGTCTGTTGGCAATTTACATCCCGCCCATCAGCATAACAAGGCTCCCAGTTCTCCATGGCCTGTCCTGCCTTTCTGGATTTTACATTTTTTCAGATGGCCCTTTTGACCGGGGGGAAGTGAGACTTCATTGTAGTGCAGATTTCCTTTGCAAGCTTGCTTGGTTGGCCAAAAAGGGCATATGCGTTTTTTCCTGAATATATTCAGGAAAAAACGCATATGCCCTTTTTGGCCAAGTGCATCATTGTGGACGTTCTGCCTCTTTTCCTATGCTTTCAATGCAATTCCAGTCTACCTCCTGAAATCGGTTTCCTGCAATTCTGCCCCGCTTTCAAGTCCTCTTGGCAGCCTTACTTCAGTCTATTTTTGGACGATAGCTGTCATTTATAACTCTGCAGGTTTGTGAATTACAGTGACCCTGAGCTCCTTTCTTCAACTCGCTTTCTTGTGACCTGGCCGCAACACCGCAGGATGGCTTCAGGCCCTAATCTGGTTCCGGCCCGGCATGCTGAGCCTTTGGTTAATTCCTCTTCCTGGTGGGAAATGAGAGTTAAATTTGCCCGTCCAGACACCTCCAGCTAGCCTCTCATTGGTTCTCGCTATTCCTGTTCATCTTCCGCAGAAATTGCAAACTGGGCCAAACAGGAGGTTAAAGGCGCTGACTCTCCAAGTGGGGAGAGTGTTAGTAAAGCGTCTGGAATGTTGTACCCGAGTACCAGGGGAGGAAAACTGAGACATATTTGAACACGTCTCCCGATCACATGGTTGATCATACTCTAGGTTCCACATGCATGTTTTAGCTGAAGGAAGAATACCTTAAACCTGGGTAGTTGAAACCCGTGGAATGGGTACCATGCAATATGACTTCAAAGGGTCTTCATTTGCTCACCGAACCTCTCCAATCCTATCACTGCTGCGTTTATGCCCCTGTACACATGCTTGATTCTCTTTCGGAGACATAGCAATCCATAGGTTTTAAGATACTTACAAGTCAGGTACATTCTTAGGCGTTTAATATGCGGTGTTGAGTCCATTTCGTTGAGCAAGGAGTAGCTCTTGTCTATTCCATATTTGGCTTAAGGAACTTTATCTGTGCTCATTTCAATCTCTGGTTTTATGCAGCACCCCAACTCACCTTTACCCTTAAGCAAGCATAAGTTGGTTTTCTAAATTTGAGACCCTGTTCTGTTCTGTAATTCAGTTCCTGTGTAGCCAAGTTTACATTCCGTGTATTAGTGATATCTTATGATGTTTCTTTTTCTGTGTGACTTACTTCAGTTAGAATCATCATACCTGAATCCACTCATTGTGCTGCTAAGGGCCTGATGACACAGATTTCATTGCTGAGTGATATTGCTTTGTAAGTAAATACCACAACTTCTTTATCCATTTTTCACTTTCTGCGATGTTGAACTTGTACTGTAAACGAGGTTCTTGTAAACAGAGCCGTTCCAAACTTTGGGGTGGCTGTGTCTTTTTGATTTTAATTTCCCTAAGCTATAGGACCATAAGTGGAAGTGCCCTAGGTTCTGTTGCTTTGTTTTTTAGATGTTTCAGGAAACACCATACACTTCTCCCGAGTGGTTGTTGGCAATTTACATCCCGCCCATCAGCATAACAAGGCTCCCAGTTCTCCATGGCCTGTCCTGCCTTTCTGGATTTTACACTTTTTTCAGATGGCCCTTTTGACCGGGGGGAAGTGAGACTTCATTGTAGTGCAGATTTCCTTTGCAAGCTTGCTTGGTTGGCCAAAAAGGGCGTATGCGTTTTTTCCTGAATATATTCAGGAAAAAACGCATACGCCCTTTTTGGCCAAGTGCATCATTGTGGACGTTCTGCCTCTTTTCCTATGCTTTCAATGCAATTCCAGTCTACCTCCTGAAATCGGTTTCCTGCAATTCTGCCCCGCTTTCAAGTCCTCTTGGCAGCCTTACTTCAGTCTATTTTTGGACGATAGCTGTCATTTATAACTCTGCAGGTTTGTGAATTACAGTGCCCCTGAGCTCCTTTCTTCAACTCGCTTTCTTTTGAGCTGGCCGCAACACCGCAGGATGGCTTCAGGCCCTAATCTTGTTCCGGTACGGCACGCTGAGCCTTTGGTTATTTCCTCTTCCTGGTGGGAAATGAGAGTTAAATTTGCCCGTCCAGACACCTCCAGCTATCCTCTCATTGGTTCTCGCTATTCCTGTTCATCTTCCGCAGAAATTGCAAACTGGGCCAAACAGGAGGTTAAAGCACTGACTCTCCAAGTGGGGAGAGTGTTAGTAAAGCGTCTGGAATGTTGCACCCGAGTACCAGGGGAGGAAAACTGAGACATATTTGAACACATCTCCCGTTCACATGGTTGATCATACTTGGGTTCCACATGCATGTTTTAGCTGAAGGAAGAATACATTAAACCTGGAGAGTTGAGACCCGTGTAATGGGTACCATGCAATATGACTTCAAAGGGTCTTCATTTGCTCACCGAACCTCTCCAATCCTATCACTGCTGCGTTTATGCCCCTGTACACATGCTTGATTCTCTTTTGGAGACATAGCAATCCATAGGTTTTACGATACTTACTAGTCAGGTACATTCTTAGGCGTTTAATATGCGGTGTTGAGTCCATTTCGTTGAGCAAGGAGTAGCTCTTGTCTATTCCATATTTGGCATAAGGAACTTTATCTGTGCTCATTTCAATCTCTGGTTTTATGCAGCACCCCAACTCACCTTTACCCTTAAGCAAGCATAAGTTGGTTCTGTAAATTTGAGACCCTGTTCTGTTCTGTAATTCAGTTCCTGTGTAGCCAAGTTTACATTCTGTGTATTACTGATATCTTATGATGTTTCTTTTTCTGTGTGACTTATTTCAGTTAGAATCATCATACCTGAATCCACTCATTGTGATGCTAAGGGACTGATGACATAGATTTCATTACTGAGTGATATTGCTTTGTAAGTAAATACCACAACTTCTTTATCCATTTTTCACTTTCTGCGATGTTGAACTTGTACTGTAAACGAGGTTCTTGTATACAGAGGCGTCCCAAACTTTGGGGTGGCTGTGTCTTTTAGATTTTAATTTCCCTAAGCTATAGGACCATAAGTGGCAGTGCCCTAGGCTCTGTTGCTTTGTTTTTTAGATGTTTCAGGAAACACCATACACTTCTCCCGAGTGTCTGTTGGCAATTTACATCCCACCCATCAGCATAACAAGGCTCCCAGTTCTCCATGGCCTGTCCTGCCTTTCTGGATTTTACACTTTTTTCAGATGGCCCTTTTGACCGGGGGGAAGTGAGACTTCATTGTAGTGCAGATTTCCTTTGCAAGCTTGCTTGGTTGGCCAAAAAGGGCGTATGCGTTTTTTCCTGAATATATTCAGGAAAAATCGCATACGCCCTTTTTGGCCAAGTGCATCATTGTGGACGTTCTGCCTCTTTTCCTATGCTTTCAATGCAATTCCAGTCTACCTCCTGAAATCGGTTTCCTGCAATTCTTCCCTGCTTTCAAGTCCTCTTGGCAGCCTTACTTCAGTCTATTTTTGGACGATAGCTGTCATTTATAACTCTGCAGGTTTGTGAATTACAGTGCCCCTGAGCTGCTTTCTTCAACTCGCTTTCTTTTGAGCTGGCCGCAACACCGCAGGATGGCTTCAGGCCCTAATCTGGTTCCGGTATGGCACGCTGAGCCTTTGGTTATTTCCTCTTCCTGGTGGGAAATGAGAGTTAAATTTGCCCGTCCAGACACCTCCAGCTAGCCTCTCATTGGTTCTCGCTATTCCTGTTCATCTTCTGCAGAAATTGCAAACTGGGCCAAACAGGAGGTTAAAGCACTGACTCTCCAAGTGGGGAGAGTGTTAGTAAAGCGTCTGGAATGTTGCACCCAAGTACCAGGGGAGGAAAACTGAGACATATTTGAACACGTCTGCCGTTCACATGGTTGATCATACTTGGGTTCCACATGCATGTTTTAGCTGAAGGAAGAATACCTTAAACCTGGAGAGTTGAGACCCGTGTAATGGGTACCATGCAATATGACTTCAAAGGGTCTTCATTTGCTCACCAAACCTCTCCAATCCTATCACTGCTGCGTTTATGCCCCTGTACACATGCTTGATTCTCTTTCGGAGACATAGCAATCCATAGGTTTTAAGATACTTACTAGTCAGGTACATTCTTAGGCGTTTAATATGCGGTGTTGAGTCCATTTCGTTGAGCAAGGAGTAGCTCTTGTTTATTCCATATTTGACTTAAGGAACTTTATCTGTGCTCATTTCAATCTCTGGTTTTATGCAGCACCCCAACTCACCTTTACCCTTAAGCAAGCATAAGTTGGTTTTCTAAATTTGAGACCCTGTTCTGTTCTGTAATTCAGTTCCTGTGTAGCCAAGTTTACATTCCGTGTATTACTGATATCTTATGATGTTTCTTTTTCTGTGTGACTTACTTCAGTTAGAATCATCATACCTGAATCCACTCATTGTGCTGCTAAGGGCCTGATGACACAGATTTCATTGCTGAGTGATATTGCTTTGTAAGTAAATACCACAACTTCTTTATCCATTTTTCACTTTCTGCGATGTTGAACTTGTACTGTAAACGAGGTTCTTGTAAACAGAGGCGTCCCAAACTTTGGGGTGGCTGTGTCTTTTTGATTTTAATTTCCCTAAGCTATAGGACCATAAGTGGAAGTGCCCTAGGTTCTGTTGCTTTGTTTTTTAGATGTTTCAGGTAACACCATACACTTCTCCCGAGTGGTTGTTGGCAATTTACATCCCGCCCATCAGCATAACAAGGCTCCCAGTTCTCCATGGCCTGTCCCGCCTTTCTGGATTTTACATTTTTTTCAGATGGCCCTTTTGACCGGGGGGAAGTGAGACTTCATTGTAGTGCAGATTTCCTTTGCAAGCTTGCTTGGTTGGCCAAAAAGGGCGTATGCGTTTTTTCCTGAATATATTCAGGAAAAAACGCATACGCCCTTTTTGGCCAAGTGCATCATTGTGGACGTTCTGCCTCTTTTCCTATGCTTTCAATGCAATTCCAGTCTACCTCCTGAAATCGGTTTCCTGCAATTCTTCCCCGCTTTCAAGTCCTCTTGGCAGCCTTACTTCAGTATATTTTTGGACGATAGCTGTCATTTATAACTCTGCAGGTTTGTGAATTACAGTGCCCCTGAGCTCCTTTCTTCAACTCGCTTTCTTTTGAGCTGGCCGCAACACCGCAGGATGGCTTCAGGCCCTAATCTGGTTCCGGTACGGCATGCTGAGCCTTTGGTTATTTCCTCTTCCTGGTGGGAAATGAGAGTTAAATTTGCCCGTCCAGACACCTCCAGCTAGCCTCTTATTGGTTCTCGCTATTCCTGTTCATCTTCCGCAGAAATTGCAAACTGGGTCAAACAGGAGGTTAAAGCACTGACTCTCCAAGTGGGGAGAGTGTTAGTAAAGCGTCTGGAATGTTGTACCCGAGTACCAGGGGAGGAAAACTGAGACATATTTGAACACGTCTCCCGATCACATGGTTGATCATACTCTAGGTTCCACATGCATGTTTTAGCTGAAGGAAGAATACCTTAAACCTGGGTAGTTGAAACCCGTGGAATGGGTACCATGCAATATGACTTCAAAGGGTCTTCATTTGCTCACCGAACCTCTCCAATCCTATCACTGCTGCGTTTATGCCCCTGTACACATGCTTGATTCTCTTTCAGAGACATAGTAATCCATAGGTTTTAAGATACTTACAAGTCAGGTACATACTTAGGCTTTTAATATGCGGTGTTGAGTCCATTTCGTTGAGCAAGGAGTAGCTCTTGTCTATTCCATATGTGGCTTAAGGAACTTTATCTGTGCTCATTTCAATCTCTGGTTTTATGCAGCACCCCAACTCACCTTTCCCCTTAAGCAAGCATAAGTTGGTTTTCTAAATTTGAGACCCTGTTCTGTTCTGTAATTCAGTTCCTGTGTAGCCAAGTTTCCATTCCGTGTATTACTGATATCTTATGATGTTTCTTTTTCTGTGTGACTTATTTCAGTTAGAATCATCATACCTGAATCCACTCATTGTGCTGCTAAGGGCCTGATGACATAGATTTCATTGCTGAGTGATATTGCTTTGTAAGTGAATACCACAACTTCTTTATCCATTTTTCACTTTCTGCGATGTTGAACTTGTACTGTAAACGAGGTTCTTGTAAACAGAGCCGTTCCAAACTTTGGGGTGGCTGTGTCTTTTTGATTTTAATTTCCCTAAGCTATAGGACCATAAGTGGAAGTGCCCTAGGTTCTGTTGCTTTGTTTTTTAAATGTTTTAGGAAACACCATACACTTCTCCCGAGTGGTTGTTGGCAATTTACATCCCGCCCATCAGCATAACAAGGCTCCCAGTTCTCCATGGCCTGTCCTGCCTTTCTGGATTTTACATTTTTTTCAGATGGCCCTTTTGACCGGGGGGAAGTGAGACTTCATTGTAGTGCAGATTTCCTTTGCAAGCTTGCTTGGTTGGCCAAAAAGGGCGTATGCGTTTTTTCCTGAATATATTCAGGAAAAAACGCATACGCCCTTTTTGGCCAAGTGCATCATTGTGGACGTTCTGCCTCTTTTCCTATGCTTTCAATGCAATTCCAGTCTACCTCCTGAAATCGGTTTCCAGCAATTCTGCCCCGCTTTCAAGTCCTCTTGGCAGCCTTACTTCAGTATATTTTTGGACGATAGCTGTCATTTATAACTCTGCAGGTTTGTGAATTACAGTGCCCCTGAGCTCCTTTCTTCAACTCGCTTTCTTTTGAGCTGGCCGCAACACTGCAGGATGGCTTCAGGCCCTAATCTGGTTCCGGTACGGCACGCTGAGCCTTTGGTTATTTCCTCTTCCTGGTGGGAAATGAGAGTTAAATTTGCCCGTCCAGACACCTCCAGCTAGCCTCTCATTGGTTCTCGCTATTCCTGTTCATCTTCCGCAGAAATTGCAAACTGGGCCAAACAGGAGGTTAAAGCACTGACTCTCCAAGTGGGGAGAGTGTTAGTAAAGCGTCTGGAATGTTGCACCCGAGTACCAGGGGAGGAAAACTGAGACATATTTGAACACGTCTCCCGTTCACATGGTTGATCATACTTGGGTTCCACATGCATGTTTTAGCTGAAGGAAGAATACCTTAAACCTGGAGAGTTGAGACCCGTGTAATGGGTACCATGCAATATGAATTCAAAGGGTCTTCATTTGCTCACCGAACCTCTCCAATCCTATCACTGCTGCGTTTATGCCCCTGTACACATGCTTGATTCTCTTTTGGAGACATAGCAATCCATAGGTTTTACGATACTTACAAGTCAGGTACATTCTTAGGCGTTTAATATGCGGTGTTGAGTCCATTTCGTTGAGCAAGGAGTAGCTCTTGTCTATTCCATATTTGACTTAAGGAACTTTATCTGTGCTCATTTCAATCTCTGGTTTTATGCAGCACCCCAACTCACCTTTACTCTTAAGCAAGCATAAGTTGGTTTTCTAAATTTGAGACCCTGTTCTGTTCTGTAATTCAGTTCCTGTGTAGCCAAGTTTCCATTCCGTGTATTACTGATATCTTATGATGTTTCTTTTTCTGTGTGACTTATTTCAGTTAGAATCATCATACCTGAATCCACTCATTGTGCTGCTAAGGGCCTGATGACATAGATTTCATTGCTGAGTGATATTGCTTTGTAAGTGAATACCACAACTTCTTTATCCGTTTTTCACTTTCTGCGATGTTGAACTTGTACTGCAAACGAGGTTCTTGTAACAGAGCCGTTCCAAACTTTGGGGTGGCTGTGTCTTTTTGATTTTAATTTCCCTAAGCTATAGGACCATAAGTGGAAGTGCCCTAGGCTCTGTTGCTTTGTTTTTTAGATGTTTCGGGAAACACCATACACTTCTCCCAAGTGTCTGTTGGCAATTTACATCCCGCCCATCAGCATAACAAGGCTCCCAGTTCTCCATGGCCTGTCCTGCCTTTCTGGATTTTACACTTTTTTCAGATGGCCCTTTTGACCGGGGGGAAGTGAGACTTCATTGTAGTGCAGATTTCCTTTGCAAGCTTGCTTGGTTGCCCAAAAAGGGCGTATGCGTTTTTTCCTGAATATATTCAGGAAAAAACGCATACGCCCTTTTTGGCCAAGTGCATCATTGTGGACGTTCTGCCTCTTTTCCTATGCTTTCAATGCAATTCCAGTCTACCTCCTGAAATCGGTTTCCTGCAATTCTGCCCCGCTTTCAAGTCCTCTTGGCAGCCTTACTTCAGTCTATTTTTGGACGATAGCTGTCATTTATAACTCTGCAGGTTTTTGAAGTACAGTGCCCCTGAGCTCCTTTCTTCAACTCGCTTTCTTGTGACCTGGCCGCAACACCGCAGGATGGCTTCAGGCCCTAATCTGGTTCTGGTACGGCACGCTGAGCCTTTGGTTATTTCCTCTTCCTGGTGGGAAATGAGAGTTAAATTTGCCCGTCCAGACACCTCCAGCTAGCCTCTCATTGGTTCTCGCTATTCCTGTTCATCTTCCGCAGAAATTGCAAACTGGGCCAAACAGGAGGTTAAAGGCGCTGACTCTCCAAGTGGGGAGAGTGTTAGTAAAGCGTCTGGAATGTTGCACCCGAGTACCAGGGGAGGAAAACTGAGACATATTTGAACACGTCTCCCGTTCACATGGTTGATCATACTTGGGTTCCACATGCATGTTTTAGCTGAAGGAAGAATACCTTAAACCTGGAGAGTTGAGACCCGTGTAATGGGTACCATGCAATATGACTTCAAAGGGTCTTCATTTGCTCACCGAACCTCTCCAATCCTATCACTGCTGCGTTTATGCCCCTGTACACATGCTTGATTCTCTTTCGGAGACATAGCAATCCATAGGTTTTAAGATACTTACTAGTCAGGCACATTCTTAGGCGTTTAATATGCGGTGTTGAGTCCATTTCGTTGAGCAAGGAGTAGCTCTTGTCTATTCCATATTTGACTTAAGGAACTTTATCTGTGCTCATTTCAATCTCTGGTTTTATGCAGCACCCCAACTCACCTTTACCCTTAAGCAAGCATAGTTGGTTTTCTAAATTTGAGACCCTGTTCTGTTCTGTAATTCAGTTCCTGTGTAGCCAAGTTTACATTCCGTGTATTACTGATATCTTATGATGTTTCTTTTTCTGTGTGACTTACTTCAGTTAGAATCATCATACCTGAATCCACTCATTGTGCTGCTAAGGGCCTGATGACACAGATTTCATTGCTGAGTGATATTGCTTTGTAACTAAATACCACAACTTCTTTATCCATTTTTCACTTTCTGCGATGTTGAACTTGTACTGTAAACGAGGTTCTTGTAAACAGAGCCGTTCCAAACTTTGGGGTGGCTGTGTCTTTTTGATTTTAATTTCCCTAAGCTATAGGACCATAAGTGGAAGTGCCCTAGGTTCTGTTGCTTTGTTTTTTAGATGTTTCAGGAAACACCATACACTTCTCCCGAGTGGTTGTTGGCAATTTACATCCCGCCCATCAGCATAACAAGGCTCCCAGTTCTCCATGGCCTGTCCTGCCTTTGTGGATTTTACACTTTTCTCAGATGGCCCTTTTGACCGGGGGGAAGTGAGACTTCATTGTAGTGCAGATTTCCTTTGCAAGCTTGCTTGGTTGGCCAAAAAGGGCGTATGCGTTTTTTCCTGAATATATTCAGGAAAAAACGCATACGCCCTTTTTGGCCAAGTGCATCATTGTGGACGTTCTGCCTCTTTTCCTATGCTTTCAATGCAATTCCAGTCTACCTCCTGAAATCGGTTTCCTGCAATTCTGCCCCGCTTTCAAGTCCTCTTGGCAGCCTTACTTCAGTCTATTTTTGGACGATAGCTGTCATTTATAACTCTGCAGGTTTGTGAATTACAGTGCCCCTGAGCTCCTTTCTTCAACTTGCTTTCTTTTGAGCTGGCCGCAACACCACAGGATGGCTTCAGGCCCTAATCTGGTTCCGGCACGGCACGCTGAGCCTTTGGTTATTTCCTCTTCCTGGTGGGAAATGAGAGTTAAATTTGCCCGTTCAGACACCTCCAGCTAGTCTCTCATTGGTTCTCGCTATTCCTGTTCATCTTCCGCAGAAATTGCAAACTGGGCCAAACAGGAGGTTAAAGGCGCTGACTCTCCAAGTGGGGAGAGTGTTAGTAAAGCGTCTGGAATGTTGCACCCGAGTACCAGGGGAGGAAAACTGAGACATATTTGAACACGTCTCCCGTTCACATGGTTGATCATACTTGGGTTCCACATGCATGTTTTAGCTGAAGGAAGAATACCTTAAACCTGGAGAGTTAAGACCCGTGTAATGGGTACCATGCAATATGACTTCAAAGGGTCTTCATTTGCTCACCGAACCTCTCTAATCCTATCACTGCTGCGTTTATGCCCCTGTACACATGCTTGATTCTCTTTCGGAGACATAGCAATCCATAGGTTTTAAGATACTTACTAGTCAGGTACATTCTTAGGCGCTTAATATGCGGTGTTGAGTCCATTTCGTTGAGCAAGGAGTAGCTCTTGTCTATTCCATATTTGACTTAAGGAACTTTATCTGTGCTCATTTCAATCTCTGGTTTTATGCAGCACCCCAACTCACCTTTCCCCTTAAGCAAGCATAAGTTGGTTTTCTAAATTTGAGACCCTGTTCTGTTCTGTAATTCAGTTCCTGTGTAGCCAAGTTTACATTCCGTGTATTACTGATATCTTATGATGTTTCTTTTTCTGTGTGACTTACTTCAGTTAGAATCATCATACCTGAATCCACTCATTGTGCTGCTAAGGGCCTGATGACACAGATTTCATTGCTGAGTGATATTGCTTTGTAACTAAATACCACAACTTCTTTATCCATTTTTCACTTTCTGCGATGTTGAACTTGTACTGTAAACGAGGTTCTTGTAAACAGAGCCGTTCCAAACTTTGGGGTGGCTGTGTCTTTTTGATTTTAATTTCCCTAAGCTATAGGACCATAAGTGGAAGTGCCCTAGGTTCTGTTGCTTTGTTTTTTAGATGTTTCAGGAAACACCATACACTTCTCCCGAGTGGTTGTTGGCAATTTACATCCCGCCCATCAGCATAACAAGGCTCCCTGTTCTCCATGGCCTGTCCTGCCTTTCTGGATTTTACACTTTTTTCAGATGGCCCTTTTGACCGGGGGGAAGTGAGACTTCATTGTAGTGCAGATTTCCTTTGCAAGCTTGCTTGGTTGGCCAAAAAGGGCGTATGCGTTTTTTCCTGAATATATTCAGGAAAAAACGCATACGCCCTTTTTGGCCAAGTGCATCATTGTGGACGTTCTGCCTCTTTTCCTATGCTTTCAATGCAATTCCAGTCTACCTCCTGAAATCGGTTTCCTGCAATTCTGCCCCGATTTCAAGTCCTCTTGGCAGCCTTACTTCAGTCTATTTTTGGACGATACCTGTCATTTATAACTCTGCAGGTTTGTGAATTACAGTGCCCCTGAGCTCCTTTCTTCAACTCGCTTTCTTTTGAGCTGGCCGCAACACTGCAGGATGACTTCAGGCCCTAATCTGGTTCCGGGACGGCACGCTGAGCCTTTGGTTATTTCCTCTTCCTGGTGGGAAATGAGAGTTAAATTTGCCCGTCCAGACACCTCCAGCTAGCCTCTCATTGGTTCTCACTATTCCTGTTCATCTTCCGCAGAAATTGCAAACTGGGCCAAACAGGAGGTTAAAGGGACTGACTCTCCAAGTGGGGAGAGTGTTAGTAAAGCGTCTGGAATGTTGCACCCGAGTACCAGGGGAGGAAAACTGAGACATATTTGAACACGTCTCCAGATCACATGGTTGATCATACTCTAGGTTCCACATGCATGTTTTAGCTGAAGGAAGAATACCTTAAACCTTGGTAGTTGAAACCCGTGGAATGCGTACCATGCAATATGACTTCAAAGGGTCTTCATTTGCTCACCGAACCTCTCCAATCCTATCACTGCTGCGTTTATGCCCCTGTACACATGCTTGATTCTCTTTCGGAGACATAGCAATCCATAGGTTTTAAGATACTTACTAGTCAGGTACATTCTTAGGCGTTTAATATGCAGTGTTGAGTCCATTTTGTTGAGCAAGGAGTAGCTCTTGTCTATTCCATATTTGGCTTAAGGAACTTTATCTGTGCTCATTTCAATCTCTGGTTTTATGCAGCACCCCAACTCACCTTTACCCTTAAGCAAGCATAAGTTGGTTTTCTAAATTTGAGACCCTGTTCTGTTCTGTAATTCAGTTCCTCTGGAGCCAAGTTTCCATTCCGTGTATTACTGATATCTTATGATGTTTCTTTTTCTGTGTGACTTATTTCAGTTAGAATCATCATACCTGAATCCACTCATTGTGCTGCTAAGGGCCTGATGACATAGATTTGATTGCTGAGTGATATTGCTTTGTAAGTGAATACCACAACTTCTTTATCCATTTTTCACTTTCTGCGATGTTGAACTTGTACTGTAAACGAGGTTCTTGTAAACAGAGCCGTTCCAAACTTTGGGGTGGCTGTGTCTTTTTGATTTTAATTTCCCTAAGCTATAGGACCATAAGTGGAAGTGCCCTAGGCTCTGTTGCTTTGTTTTTTAGATGTTTCAGGAAACACCATACACTTCTCCCGAGTGGTTGTTGGCAATTTACATCCCGCCCATCAGCATAACAAGGCTCCCAGTTCTCCATGGCCTGTCCTGCCTTTCTGGTTTTTACACTTTTTTCAGATGGCCCTTTTGACCGGGGGGAAGTGAGACTTCATTGTAGTGCAGATTTCCTTTGCAAGCTTGCTTGGTTGGCCAAAAAGGGCGTATGCGTTTTTTCCTGAATATATTCAGGAAAAAACGCATACGACCTTTTTGGCCAAGTGCATCATTGTGGACGTTCTGCCTCTTTTCCTATGCTTTCAATGCAATTCCAGTCTACCTCCTGAAATCGGTTTCCTGCAATTCTGCCCCGCTTTCAAGTCCTCTTGGCAGCCTTACTTCAGTCTATTTTTGGACGATAGCTGTCATTTATAACTCTGCAGGTTTGTGAATTACAGTGCCCCTGAGCTCCTTTCTTCAACTCGCTTTCTTTTGAGCTGGCCGCAACACCGCAGGATGGCTTCAGGCCCTAATCTGGTTCCGGTATGTCATGCTGAGCCTTTGGTTATTTCCTCTTCCTGGTGGGAAATGAGAGTTAAATTTGCCCGTCCAGACACCTCCAGCTAGCCTCTTATTGGTTCTCGCTATTCCTGTTCATCTTCCGCAGAAATTGCAAACTGGGTCAAACAGGAGGTTAAAGCACTGACTCTCCAAGTGGGGAGAGTGTTAGTAAAGCGTCTGGAATGTTGTACCCGAGTACCAGGGGAGGAAAACTGAGACATATTTGAACACGTCTCCCGATCACATGGTTGATCATACTCTAGGTTCCACATGCATGTTTTAGCTGAAGGAAGAATACCTTAAACCTGGGTAGTTGAAACCCGTGGAATGGGTACCATGCAATATGACTTCAAAGGGTCTTCATTTGCTCACCGAACCTCTCCAATCCTATCACTGCTGCGTTTATGCCCCTGTACACATGCTTGATTCTCTTTCAGAGACATAGTAATCCATAGGTTTTAAGATACTTACAAGTCAGGTACATACTTAGGCTTTTAATATGCGGTGTTGAGTCCATTTCGTTGAGCAAGGAGTAGCTCTTGTCTATTCCATATGTGGCTTAAGGAACTTTATCTGTGCTCATTTCAGTCTCTGGTTTTATGCAGCACCCCAACTCACCTTTCCCCTTAAGCAAGCATAAGTTGGTTTTCTAAATTTGAGACCCTGTTCTGTTCTGTAATTCAGTTCCTGTGTAGCCAAGTTTCCATTCCGTGTATTACTGATATCTTATGATGTTTCTTTTTCTGTGTGACTTATTTCAGTTAGAATCATCATACCTGAATCCACTCATTGTGCTGCTAAGGGCCTGATGACATAGATTTCATTGCTGAGTGATATTGCTTTGTAAGTGAATACCACAACTTCTTTATCCATTTTTCACTTTCTGCGATGTTGAACTTGTACTGTAAACGAGGTTCTTGTAAACAGAGCCGTTCCAAACTTTGGGGTGGCTGTGTCTTTTTGATTTTAATTTCCCTAAGCTATAGGACCATAAGTGGAAGTGCCCTAGGTTCTGTTGCTTTGTTTTTTAAATGTTTTAGGAAACACCATACACTTCTCCCGAGTGGTTGTTGGCAATTTACATCCCGCCCATCAGCATAACAAGGCTCCCAGTTCTCCATGGCCTGTCCTGCCTTTCTGGATTTTACATTTTTTTCAGATGGCCCTTTTGACCGGGGGGAAGTGAGACTTCATTGTAGTGCAGATTTCCTTTGCAAGCTTGCTTGGTTGGCCAAAAAGGGCGTATGCGTTTTTTCCTGAATATATTCAGGAAAAAACGCATACGCCCTTTTTGGCCAAGTGCATCATTGTGGACGTTCTGCCTCTTTTCCTATGCTTTCAATGCAATTCCAGTCTACCTCCTGAAATCGGTTTCCAGCAATTCTGCCCCGCTTTCAAGTCCTCTTGGCAGCCTTACTTCAGTATATTTTTGGACGATAGCTGTCATTTATAACTCTGCAGGTTTGTGAATTACAGTGCCCCTGAGCTCCTTTCTTCAACTCGCTTTCTTTTGAGCTGGCCGCAACACCGCAGGATGGCTTCAGGCCCTAATCTGGTTCCGGTACGGCACGCTGAGCCTTTGGTTATTTCCTCTTCCTGGTGGGAAATGAGAGTTAAATTTGCCCGTCCAGACACCTCCAGCTAGCCTCTCATTGGTTCTCGCTATTCCTGTTCATCTTCCGCAGAAATTGCAAACTGGGCCAAACAGGAGGTTAAAGCACTGACTCTCCAAGTGGGGAGAGTGTTAGTAAAGCGTCTGGAATGTTGCACCCGAGTACCAGGGGAGGAAAACTGAGACATATTTGAACACGTCTCCCGTTCACATGGTTGATCATACTTGGGTTCCACATGCATGTTTTAGCTGAAGGAAGAATACCTTAAACCTGGAGAGTTGAGACCCGTGTAATGGGTACCATGCAATATGAATTCAAAGGGTCTTCATTTGCTCACCGAACCTCTCCAATCCTATCACTGCTGCGTTTATGCCCCTGTACACATGCTTGATTCTCTTTTGGAGACATAGCAATCCATAGGTTTTACGATACTTACAAGTCAGGTACATTCTTAGGCGTTTAATATGCGGTGTTGAGTCCATTTCGTTGAGCAAGGAGTAGCTCTTGTCTATTCCATATTTGGCTTAAGGAACTTTATCTGTGCTCATTTCAATCTCTGGTTTTATGCAGCACCCCAACTCACCTTTACCCTTAAGCAAGCATAAGTTGGTTTTCTAAATTTGAGACCCTGTTCTGTTCTGTAATTCAGTTCCTGTGTAGCCAAGTTTCCATTCCGTGTATTACTGATATCTTATGATGTTTCTTTTTCTGTGTGACTTATTTCAGTTAGAATCATCATACCTGAATCCACTCATTGTGCTGCTAAGGGCCTGATGACATAGATTTCATTGCTGAGTGATATTGCTTTGTAAGTGAATACCACAACTTCTTTATCTGTTTTTCACTTTCTGCGATGTTGAACTTGTACTGCAAACGAGGTTCTTGTAACAGAGCCGTTCCAAACTTTGGGGTGGCTGTGTCTTTTTGATTTTAATTTCCCTAAGCTATAGGACCATAAGTGGAAGTGCCCTAGGCTCTGTTGCTTTGTTTTTTAGATGTTTCGGGAAACACCATACACTTCTCCCGAGTGGTTGTTGGCAATTTACATCCCGCCCATCAGCATAACAAGGCTCCCAGTTCTCCATGGCCTGTCCTGCCTTTCTGGATTTTACACTTTTTTCAGATGGCCCTTTTGACCGGGGGGAAGTGAGACTTCATTGTAGTGCAGATTTCCTTTGCAAGCTTGCTTGGTTGGCCAAAAAGGGCGTATGCGTTTTTTCCTGAATATATTCAGGAAAAAACGCATACGCCCTTTTTGGCCAAGTGCATCATTGTGGACGTTCTGCCTCTTTTCCTATGCTTTCAATGCAATTCCAGTCTACCTCCTGAAATCGGTTTCCTGCAATTCTGCCCCGCTTTCAAGTCCTCTTGGCAGCCTTACTTCAGTCTATTTTTGGACGATAGCTGTCATTTATAACTCTGCAGGTTTGTGAATTACAGTGCCCCTGAGCTCCTTTCTTCAACTCGCTTTCTTGTGACCTGGCCGCAACACCGCAGGATGGCTTCAGGCCCTAATCTGGTTCCGGCACTGCATGCTGAGCCTTTGGTTATTTCCTCTTCCTGGTGGGAAATGAGAGTTAAATTTGCCCGTCCAGACACCTCCAGCTAGTCTCTCATTGGTTCTCGCTATTCCTGTTCATCTTCCGCAGAAATTGCAAACTGGGCCAAACAGGAGGTTAAAGGCGCTGACTCTCCAAGTGGGGAGAGTGTTAGTAAAGCGTCTGGAATGTTGCACCCGAGTACCAGGGGAGGAAAACTGAGACATATTTGAACACGTCTCCCGTTCACATGGTTGATCATACTTGGGTTCCACATGCATGTTTTAGCTGAAGGAAGAATACCTTAAACCTGGAGAGTTAAGACCCGTGTAATGGGTACCATGCAATATGACTTCAAAGGGTCTTCATTTGCTCACCGAACCTCTCCAATCCTATCACTGCTGCGTTTATGCCCCTGTACACATGCTTGATTCTCTTTCGGAGACATAGCAATCCATAGGTTTTAAGATACTTACTAGTCAGGTACATTCTTAGGCGTTTAATATGCGGTGTTGAGTCCATTTCGTTGAGCAAGGAGTAGCTCTTGTCTATTCCATATTTGACTTAAGGAACTTTATCTGTGCTCATTTCAATCTCTGGTTTTATGCAGCACCCCAACTCACCTTTACCCTTAAGCAAGCATAAGTTGGTTTTCTAAATTTGAGACCCTGTTCTGTTCTGTAATTCAGTTCCTGTGTAGCCAAGTTTACATTCCGTGTATTACTGATATCTTATGATGTTTCTTTTTCTGTGTGACTTACTTCAGTTAGAATCATCATACCTGAATCCACTCATTGTGCTGCTAAGGGCCTGATGACACAGATTTCATTGCTGAGTGATATTGCTTTGTAACTAAATACCACAACTTCTTTATCCATTTTTCACTTTCTGCGATGTTGAACTTGTACTGTAAACGAGGTTCTTGTAAACAGAGCCGTTCCAAACTTTGGGGTGGCTGTGTCTTTTTGATTTTAATTTCCCTAAGCTATAGGACCATAAGTGGAAGTGCCCTAGGTTCTGTTGCTTTGTTTTTTAGATGTTTCAGGAAACACCATACACTTCTCCCGAGTGGTTGTTGGCAATTTACATCCCGCCCATCAGCATAACAAGGCTCCCAGTTCTCCATGGCCTGTCCTGCCTTTCTGGATTTTACACTTTTCTCAGATGGCCCTTTTGACCGGGGGGAAGTGAGACTTCATTGTAGTGCAGATTTCCTTTGCAAGCGTGCTTGGTTGGCCAAAAAGGGCGTATGCGTTTTTTCCTGAATATATTCAGGAAAAAACGCATACGCCCTTTTTGGCCAAGTGCATCATTGTGGACGTTCTGCCTCTTTTCCTATGCTTTCAATGCAATTCCAGTCTACCTCCTGAAATCGGTTTCCTGCAATTCTGCCCCGCTTTCAAGTCCTCTTGGCAGCCTTACTTCAGTCTATTTTTGGACGATAGCTGTCATTTATAACTCTGCAGGTTTGTGAATTACAGTGCCCCTGAGCTCCTTTCTTCAACTTGCTTTCTTTTGAGCTGGCCGCAACACCACAGGATGGCTTCAGGCCCTAATCTGGTTCCGGCACGGCACGCTGAGCCTTTGGTTATTTCCTCTTCCTGGTGGGAAATGAGAGTTAAATTTGCCCGTCCAGACACCTCCAGCTAGTCTCTCATTGGTTCTCGCTATTCCTGTTCATCTTCCGCAGAAATTGCAAACTGGGCCAAACAGGAGGTTAAAGGCGCTGACTCTCCAAGTGGGGAGAGTGTTAGTAAAGCGTCTGGAATGTTGCACCCGAGTACCAGGGGAGGAAAACTGAGACATATTTGAACACGTCTCCCGTTCACATGGTTGATCATACTTGGGTTCCACATGCATGTTTTAGCTGAAGGAAGAATACCTTAAACCTGGAGAGTTAAGACCCGTGTAATGGGTACCATGCAATATGACTTCAAAGGGTCTTCATTTGCTCACCGAACCTCTCTAATCCTATCACTGCTGCGTTTATGCCCCTGTACACATGCTTGATTCTCTTTCGGAGACATAGCAATCCATAGGTTTTAAGATACTTACTAGTCAGGTACATTCTTAGGCGCTTAATATGCGGTGTTGAGTCCATTTCGTTGAGCAAGGAGTAGCTCTTGTCTATTCCATATTTGACTTAAGGAACTTTATCTGTGCTCATTTCAATCTCTGGTTTTATGCAGCACCCCAACTCACCTTTCCCCTTAAGCAAGCATAAGTTGGTTTTCTAAATTTGAGACCCTGTTCTGTTCTGTAATTCAGTTCCTGTGTAGCCAAGTTTACATTCCGTGTATTACTGATATCTTATGATGTTTCTTTTTCTGTGTGACTTACTTCAGTTAGAATCATCATACCTGAATCCACTCATTGTGCTGCTAAGGGCCTGATGACACAGATTTCATTGCTGAGTGATATTGCTTTGTAACTAAATACCACAACTTCTTTATCCATTTTTCACTTTCTGCGATGTTGAACTTGTACTGTAAACGAGGTTCTTGTAAACAGAGCCGTTCCAAACTTTGGGGTGGCTGTGTCTTTTTGATTTTAATTTCCCTAAGCTATAGGACCATAAGTGGAAGTGCCCTAGGTTCTGTTGCTTTGTTTTTTAGATGTTTCAGGAAACACCATACACTTCTCCCGAGTGGTTGTTGGCAATTTACATCCCGCCCATCAGCATAACAAGGCTCCCTGTTCTCCATGGCCTGTCCTGCCTTTCTGGATTTTACACTTTTTTCAGATGGCCCTTTTGACCGGGGGGAAGTGAGACTTCATTGTAGTGCAGATTTCCTTTGCAAGCTTGCTTGGTTGGCCAAAAAGGGCGTATGCGTTTTTTCCTGAATATATTCAGGAAAAAACGCATACGCCCTTTTTGGCCAAGTGCATCATTGTGGACGTTCTGCCTCTTTTCCTATGCTTTCAATGCAATTCCAGTCTACCTCCTGAAATCGGTTTCCTGCAATTCTGCCCCGATTTCAAGTCCTCTTGGCAGCCTTACTTCAGTCTATTTTTGGACGATACCTGTCATTTATAACTCTGCAGGTTTGTGAATTACAGTGCCCCTGAGCTCCTTTCTTCAACTCGCTTTCTTTTGAGCTGGCCGCAACACTGCAGGATGACTTCAGGCCCTAATCTGGTTCCGGTACGGCACGCTGAGCCTTTGGTTATTTCCTCTTCCTGGTGGGAAATGAGAGTTAAATTTGCCCGTCCAGACACCTCCAGCTAGCCTCTCATTGGTTCTCACTATTCCTGTTCATCTTCCGCAGAAATTGCAAACTGGGCCAAACAGGAGGTTAAAGGGACTGACTCTCCAAGTGGGGAGAGTGTTAGTAAAGCGTCTGGAATGTTGCACCCGAGTACCAGGGGAGGAAAACTGAGACATATTTGAACACGTCTCCAGATCACATGGTTGATCATACTCTAGGTTCCACATGCATGTTTTAGCTGAAGGAAGAATACCTTAAACCTTGGTAGTTGAAACCCGTGGAATGGGTACTATGCAATATGACTTCAAAGGGTCTTCATTTGCTCACCGAACCTCTCCAATCCTATCACTGCTGCGTTTATGCCCCTGTACACATGCTTGATTCTCTTTCGGAGACATAGCAATCCATAGGTTTTAAGATACTTACTAGTCAGGTACATTCTTAGGCGTTTAATATGCGGTGTTGAGTCCATTTTGTTGAGCAAGGAGTAGCTCTTGTCTATTCCATATTTGGCTTAAGGAACTTTATCTGTGCTCATTTCAATCTCTGGTTTTATGCAGCACCCCAACTCACCTTTCCCCTTAAGCAAGCATAAGTTGGTTTTCTAAATTTGAGACCCTGTTCTGTTCTGTAATTCAGTTCCTCTGGAGCCAAGTTTCCATTCCGTGTATTACTGATATCTTATGATGTTTCTTTTTCTGTGTGACTTATTTCAGTTAGAATCATCATACCTGAATCCACTCATTGTGCTGCTAAGGGCCTGATGACATAGATTTCATTGCTGAGTGATATTGCTTTGTAAGTGAATACCACAACTTCTTTATCCATTTTTCACTTTCTGCGATGTTGAACTTGTACTGTAAACGAGGTTCTTGTAAACAGAGCCGTTCCAAACTTTGGGGTGGCTGTGTCTTTTTGATTTTAATTTCCCTAAGCTATAGGACCATAAGTGGAAGTGCCCTAGGCTCTGTTGCTTTGTTTTTTAGATGTTTCAGGAAACACCATACACTTCTCCCCAGTGGTTGTTGGCAATTTACATCCCGCCCATCAGCATAACAAGGCTCCCAGTTCTCCATGGCCTGTCCTGCCTTTCTGGTTTTTACACTTTTTTCAGATGGCCCTTTTGACCGGGGGGAAGTGAGACTTCATTGTAGTGCAGATTTCCTTTGCAAGCTTGCTTGGTTGGCCAAAAAGGGCGTATGCGTTTTTTCCTGAATATATTCAGGAAAAATCGCATACGCCCTTTTTGGCCAAGTGCATCATTGTGGACGTTCTGCCTCTTTTCCTATGCTTTCAATGCAATTCCAGTCTACCTCCTGAAATCGGTTTCCTGCAATTCTGCCCCGCTTTCAAGTCCTCTTGGCAGCCTTACTTCAGTCTATTTTTGGACGATAGCTGTCATTTATAACTCTGCAGGTTTGTGAATTACAGTGCCCCTGAGCTCCTTTCTTCAACTCGCTTTCTTGTGACCTGGCCGCAACACCGCAGGATGGCTTCAGGCCCTAATCTGGTTCCGGCACGGCATGCTGAGCCTTTGGTTAATTCCTCTTCCTGGTGGGAAATGAGAGTTAAATTTGCCCGTCCAGACACCTCCAGCTAGCCTCTCATTGGTTCTCGCTATTCCTGTTCATCTTCCGCAGAAATTGCAAACTGGGCCAAACAGGAGGTTAAAGGGACTGACTGTCCAAGAGGGGAGAGTATTAGTAAAGCGTCTGGAATGTTGCACGCGAGTACCAGGGGAGGAAAACTGAGACATATTTGAACACGTCTCCCGATCACATGGTTGATCATACTCTAGGTTCCACATGCATGTTTTAGCTGAAGGAAGAATACCTTAAACCTGGGTAGTTGAAACCCGTGGAATGGGTACCATGCAATATGACTTCAAAGGGTCTTCATTTGCTCACCGAACCTCTCCAATCCTATCACTGCTGCGTTTATGCCCCTGTACACATGCTTGATTCTCTTTCGGAGACATAGCAATCCATAGGTTTTAAGATACTTACTAGTTAGGTACATTCTTAGGCGTTTAATATGCGGTGTTGAGTCCATTTTGTTGAGCAAGGAGTAGCTCTTGTCTATTCCATATTTGGCTTAAGGAACTTTATCTGTGCTCATTTCAATCTCTGGTTTTATGCAGCACCCCAACTCACCTTTACCCTTAAGCAAGCATAAGTTGGTTTTCTAAATTTGAGACCCTGTTCTGTTCTGTAATTCAGTTCCTCTGGAGCCAAGTTTCCATTCCGTGTATTACTGATATCTTATGATGTTTCTTTTTCTGTGTGACTTATTTCAGTTAGAATCATCATACCTGAATCCACTCATTGTGCTGCTAAGGGCCTGATGACACAGATTTCATTGCTGAGTGATATTGCTTTGTAAGTGAATACCACAACTTCTTTATCCATTTTTCACTTTCTGCGATGTTGAACTTGTACTGTAAACGAGGTTCTTGTAAACAGAGCCGTTCCAAACTTTGGGGTGGCTGTGTCTTTTTGATTTTAATTTCCCTAAGCTATAGGACCATAAGTGGAAGTGCCCTAGGCTCTGTTGCTTTGTTTTTTAGATGTTTCAGGAAACACCATACACTTCTCCCGAGTGGTTGTTGGCAATTTACATCCCGCCCATCAGCATAACAAGGCTCCCAGTTCTCCATGGCCTGTCCTGCCTTTCTGGTTTTTACACTTTTTTCAGATGGCCCTTTTGACCGGGGGGAAGTGAGACTTCATTGTAGTGCAGATTTCCTTTGCAAGCTTGCTTGGTTGGCCAAAAAGGGCGTATGCGTTTTTTCCTGAATATATTCAGGAAAAAACGCATACGCCCTTTTTGGCCAAGTGCATCATTGTGGACGTTCTGCCTCTTTTCCTATGCTTTCAATGCAATTCCAGTCTACCTCCTGAAATCGGTTTCCTGCAATTCTGCCCCGCTTTCAAGTCCTCTTGGCAGCCTTACTTCAGTCTATTTTTGGACGATAGCTGTCATTTATAACTCTGCACGTTTGTGAATTACAGTGCCCCTGAGCTCCTTTCTTCAACTCGCTTTCTTGTGACCTGGCCGCAACACCGCAGGATGGCTTCAGGCCCTAATCTGGTTCCGGCACGGCATGCTGAGCCTTTGGTTAATTCCTCTTCCTGGTGGGAAATGAGAGTTAAATTTGCCCGTCCAGACACCTCCAGCTAGCCTCTCATTGGTTCTCGCTATTCCTGTTCATCTTCCGCAGAAATTGCAAACTGGGCCAAACAGGAGGTTAAAGGGACTGACTCTCCAAGAGGGGAGAGTATTAGTAAAGCGTCTGGAATGTTGCACGCGAGTACCAGGGGAGGAAAACTGAGACATATTTGAACACGTCTCCCGATCACATGGTTGATCATACTCTAGGTTCCACATGCATGTTTTAGCTGAAGGAAGAATACCTTAAACCTGGGTAGTTGAAACCCGTGGAATGGGTACCATGCAATATGACTTCAAAGGGTCTTCATTTGCTCACCGAACCTCTCCAATCCTATCACTGCTGCGTTTATGCCCCTGTACACATGCTTGATTCTCTTTCGGAGACATAGCAATCCATAGGTTTTAAGATACTTACTAGTCAGGTACATTCTTAGGCGTTTAATATGGGGTGTTGAGTCCATTTCGTTGAGCAAGGAGTAGCTCTTGTCTATTCCATATTTGGCTTAAGGAACTTTATCTGTGCTCATTTCAATCTCTGGTTTTATGCAGCACCCCAACTCACCTTTACCCTTAAGCAAGCATAAGTTGGTTTTCTAAATTTGAGACCCTGTTCTGTTCTGTAATTCAGTTCCTGTGTAGCCAAGTTTACATTCCGTGTATTACTGATATCTTATGATGTTTCTTTTTCTGTGTGACTTATTTCAGTGAGAATCATCATACCTGAATCCACTCATTGTGCTGCTAAGGGCCTGATGACACAGATTTCATTGCTGAGTGATATTGCTTTGTAAGTAAATACCACATCTTCTTTATCCATTTTTCACTTTCTGCGATGTTGAACTTGTACTGTAAACGAGGTTCTTGTAAACAGAGCCGTTCCAAACTTTGGGGTGGCTGTGTCTTTTTGATTTTAATTTCCCTAAGCTATAGGACCATAAGTGGAAGTGCCCTAGGTTCTGTTGCTTTGTTTTTTAGATGTTTCAGGAAACACCATACACTTCTCCCGAGTGGTTGTTGGCAATTTACATTCCGCCCATCAGCATAACAAGGCTCCCTGTTCTCCATGGCCTGTCCTGCCTTTCTGGATTTTACACTTTTTTCAGATGGCCCTTTTGACCGGGGGGAAGTGAGACTTCATTGTAGTGCAGATTTCCTTTGCAAGCTTGCTTTGGTTGGCCAAAAAGGGCGTATGCGTTTTTTCCTGAATATATTCAGGAAAAAACGCATACGCCCTTTTTGGCCAAGTGCATCATTGTGGACGTTCTGCCTCCTTTCCTATGCTTTCAATGCAATTCCAGTCTACCTCCTGAAATCGGTTTCCTGCAATTCTGCCCCGCTTTCGAGTCCTCTTGGCAGCCTTACTTCAGTCTATTTTTGGACGATAGCTGTCATTTATAACTCTGCAGGTTTGTGAATTACAGTGCCCCTGAGCTCCTTTCTTCAACTCGCTGTCTTTTGAGCTGGCCGCAACACCGCAGGATGGCTTCAGGCCCTAATCTGGTTCCGGCCCGGCATGCTGAGCCTTTGGTTAATTCCTCTTCCTGGTGGGAAATGAGAGTTAAATTTGCCCGTCCAGACACCTCCAGCTAGCCTCTCATTGGTTCTCGCTATTCCTGTTCATCTTCCACAGAAATTGCAAACTGGGCCAAACAGGAGGTTAAAGGGACTGACTCTCCAAGTGGGGAGAGTGTTAGTAAAGCGTCTGGAATGTTGCACCCGAGTACCAGGGGAGGAAAACTGAGACATATTTGAACACGTCTCCCGATCACATGGTTGATCATACTCTAGGTTCCACATGCATGTTTTAGCTGAAGGAAGAATACCTTAAACCTGGGTAGTTGAAACCCGTGGAATGGGTACCATGCAATATGACTTCAAAGGGTCTTCATTTGCTCACCGAACCTCTCCAATCCTATCACTGCTGCGTTTATGCCCCTGTATACATGCTTTATTCTCTTTCGGAGACATAGCAATCCATAGGTTTTAAGATACTTACTAGTCAGGTACATTCTAAGGCGTTTAATATGCGGTGTTGAGTCCATTTCGTTGAGCAAGGAGTAGCTCTTGTCTATTCCATATTTGGCTTAAGGAACTTTATCTGTGCTCATTTCAGTCTCTGGTTTTATGCTGCACCCTAACTCACCTTTACCCTTAAGCAAGAATAAAGTTGGTTTTCTAAATTTGAGAACCTGTTCTGTTCTGTAATTCAGTTCCTGTGTAGCCAAGTTTACATTCCGTGTATTACTGATATCTTATGATGTTTCTTTTTCTGTGTGACTTATTTCAGTTAGAATCATCATACCTGAATCCACTCATTGTGCTGCTAAGGGCCTGATGACACAGATTTCATTGCTGAGTGATATTGCTTTGTAAGTAAATACCACAACTTCTTTATCCATTTTTCACTTTCTGCGATGTTGAACTTGTACTGTAAACGAGGTTCTTGTAAACAGAGCCGTTCCAAACTTTGGGGTGGCTGTGTCTTTTTGATTTTAATTTCCCTAAGCTATAGGACCATAAGTGGAAGTGCCCTAGGTTCTGTTGCTTTGTTTTTTAGATGTTTCAGGAAACACCATACACTTCTCCCGAGTGGTTGTTGGCAATTTACATCCCGCCCATCAGCATAACAAGGCTCCTAGTTCTCCATGGCCTGTCCTGCCTTTCTGGATTTTACACTTTTTTCAGATGGCCCTTTTGACCGGGGGGAAGTGAGACTTCATTGTAGTGCAGATTTCCTTTGCAAGCTTGCTTGGTTGGCCAAAAAGGGCGTATGCGTTTTTTCCTGAATATATTCAGGAAAAAACGCATACGCCCTTTTTGGCCAAGTGCATCATTGTGGACGTTCTGCCTCTTTTCCTATGCTTTCAATGCAATTCCAGTCTACCTCCTGAAATCGGTTTCCTGCAATTCTGCCCCACTTTCAAGTCCTCTTGGCAGCCTTACTTCAGTCTATTTTTGGACGATAGCTGTCATTTATAACTCTGCAGGTTTGTGAATTACAGGGCCCCTGAGCTCCTTTCTTCAACTCGCTTTCTTGTGACCTGGCCGCAACACCGCAGGATGGCTTCAGGCCCTAATCTGGTTCCGGCACGGCACGCTGAGCCTTTGGTTATTTCCTCTTCCTGGTGGGAAATGAGAGTTAAATTTGGCCGTCCAGACACCTCCAGCTAGTCTCTCATTGGTTCTCGCTATTTCTGTTCATCTTCCGCAGAAATTGCAAACTGTGCCAAACAGGAGTTTAAAGTGCCTGACTCTCCAAGTCAGGAGAGTGTTAGTAAAGCGTCTGGAATGTTGCACCCGAGTACCAGGGGAGGAAAACTGAGACATATTTGAACACGTCTCCCGTTCACATGGTTGATCATACTTGGGTTCCACATGCATGTTTTAGCTGAAGGAAGAATACCTTAAACCTGGAGAGTTAAGACCCGTGTAATGGGTACCATGCAATATGACTTCAAAGGGTCTTCATTTGCTCACCGAACCTCTCCAATCCTATCACTGCTGCGTTTATGCCCCTGTACACATGCTTGATTCTCTTTCGGAGACATAGCAATCCATAGGTTTTAAGATACTTACTAGTCAGGTACATTCTTAGGCGTTTAATATGCGGTGTTGAGTCCATTTCGTTGAGCAAGGAGTAGCTCTTGTCTATTCCATATTTGACTTAAGGAACTTTATCTGTGCTCATTTCAATCTCTGGTTTATGCAGCACCCCAACTCACCTTTACCCTTAAGGAAGCATAAGTTGGTTTTCTAAATTTGAGACCCTGTTCTGTTCTGTAATTCAGTTCCTGTGTAGCCAAGTTTACATTCCGTGTATTACTGATATCTTATGATGTTTCTTTTTCTGTGTGACTTACTTCAGTTAGAATCATCATACCTGAATCCACTCATTGTGCTGTTAATGGCCTGATGACACAGATTTCATTGCTGAGTGATATTGCTTTGTAAGTAAATACCACAACTTCTTTCCATTTTTCACTTTCTGCGATGTTGAACTTGTACTGTAAACGAGGTTCTTGTAAACAGAGCCGTTCCAAACTTTGGGGTGGCTGTGTCTTTTTGATTTTAATTTCCCTAAGCTATAGGACCATAAGTGGAAGTGCCCTAGGTTCTGTTGCTTTGTTTTTTAGATGTTTCAGGAAACACCATACACTTCTCCCGAGTGGTTGTTGGCAATTTACATCCCGCCCATCAGCATAACAAGGCTCCTAGTTCTCCATGGCCTGTCCTGCCTTTCTGGATTTTACACTTTTTTCAGATGGCCCTTTTGACCGGGGGGAAGTGAGACTTCATTGTAGTGCAGATTTCCTTTGCAAGCTTGCTTGGTTGGCCAAAAAGGGCGTATGCGTTTTTTCCTGAATATATTCAGGAAAAAACGCATACGCCCTTTTTGGCCAAGTGCATCATTGTGGACGTTCTGCCTCTTTTCCTATGCTTTCAATGCAATTCCAGTCTACCTCCTGAAATCGGTTTCCTGCAATTCTGCCCCACTTTCAAGTCCTCTTGGCAGCCTTACTTCAGTCTATTTTTGGACGATAGCTGTCATTTATAACTCTGCAGGTTTGTGAATTACAGGGCCCCTGAGCTCCTTTCTTCAACTCGCTTTCTTGTGACCTGGCCGCAACACCGCAGGATGGCTTCAGGCCCTAATCTGGTTCCGGCACGGCACGCTGAGCCTTTGGTTATTTCCTCTTCCTGGTGGGAAATGAGAGTTAAATTTGGCCGTCCAGACACCTCCAGCTAGTCTCTCATTGGTTCTCGCTATTTCTGTTCATCTTCCGCAGAAATTGCAAACTGTGCCAAACAGGAGTTTAAAGGGCCTGACTTCCAAGTCAGGAGAGTGTTAGTAAAGCGTCTGGAATGTTGCACCCGAGTACCAGGGGAGGAAAACTGAGACATATTTGAACACGTCTCCCGTTCACATGGTTGATCATACTTGGGTTCCACATGCATGTTTTAGCTGAAGGAAGAATACCTTAAACCTGGAGAGTTAAGACCCGTGTAATGGGTACCATGCAATATGACTTCAAAGGGTCTTCATTTGCTCACCGAACCTCTCCAATCCTATCACTGCTGCGTTTATGCCCCTGTACACATGCTTGATTCTCTTTCGGAGACATAGCAATCCATAGGTTTTAAGATACTTACTAGTCAGGTACATTCTTAGGCGTTTAATATGCGGTGTTGAGTCCATTTCGTTGAGCAAGGAGTAGCTCTTGTCTATTCCATATTTGGCTTAAGGAACTTTATCTGTGCTCATTTCAATCTCTGGTTTATGCAGCACCCCAACTCACCTTTACCCTTAAGGAAGCATAAGTTGGTTTTCTAAATTTGAGACCCTGTTCTGTTCTGTAATTCAGTTCCTGTGTAGCCAAGTTTACATTCCGTGTATTACTGATATCTTATGATGTTTCTTTTTCTGTGTGACTTACTTCAGTTAGAATCATCATACCTGAATCCACTCATTGTGCTGTTAATGGCCTGATGACACAGATTTCATTGCTGAGTGATATTGCTTTGTAAGTAAATACCACAACTTCTTTCCATTTTTCACTTTCTGCGATGTTGAACTTGTACTGTAAACGAGGTTCTTGTAAACAGAGCCGTTCCAAACTTTGGGGTGGCTGTGTCTTTTTGATTTTAATTTCCCTAAGCTATAGGACCATAAGTGGAACTGCCCTAGGTTCTGTTGCTTTGTTTTTTAGATGTTTCAGGAAACACCATACACTTCTCCCGAGTGGTTGTTGGCAATTTACATCCCGCCCATCAGCATAACAAGGCTCCCAGTTCTCCATGGCCTGTCCTGCCTTTCTGGATTTTACACTTTTTTCAGATGGCCCTTTTGACCGGGGGGAAGTGAGACTTCATTGTAGTGCAGATTTCCTTTGCAAGCTTGCTTGGTTGGCCAAAAAGGGCGTATGCGTTTTTTCCTGAATATATTCAGGAAAAAACGCATACGCACTTTTTGCCCAAGTGCATCATTGTGGACGTTCTGCCTCTTTTCCTATGTTTTCAATGCAATTCCAGTCTACCTCCTGAAATCGGTTTCCTGCAATTCTGCCCCGCTTTCAAGTCCTCTTGGCAGCCTTACTTCAGTCTATTTTTGGACGATAGCTGTCATTTATAACCCTGCAGGTTTGTGAATTACAGTGCCCCTGAGCTCCTTTCTTCAACTCGCTTTCTTTTGAGCTGGCTGCAACACCGCAGGATGGCTTCAGGCCCTAATCTGGGTCCGGTACGGCACGCTGAGCCTTTGGTTATTTCCTCTTCCTGGTGGGAAATGAGAGTTAAATTTGCCCGTCC